>NC_056749.1:495136197-495736197 GCF_019279795.1 Protopterus annectens | reverse complement strand
AACTCAGGCCGACTGCGGGACCGCCTGACGGCAGGATAACCCAAGTGTAATGACTGCAGCAGGGTAACACGATGAACATCATTTATTCTATTAAAGGTGGGCTTTGGGCCTGTTAGAGAAGTTGGCCTCTTGATGATGTGGGAGTTTGGGCATGGAATATTGGTTTGTAGGACTGTGCTAAAAAAAGAAGACATTCCAGAATACCCCAAGGAAGCTTAGATGTCTTCTATTAAGAACTCAAAAAAGAAGAAAGATGAGAAAAAACACCTTTAGATTGTGACAAAACTGGCTTTAGACGCTTTTTTTGTGGACTAACAGAAATAGTCCTTTGTGTAGTTCTATTCCTTCAATGTATACAAAGACAGTCTTCATCAGTATTTTTTCTTCTGTTCAATAAAGATTCATTGCTTTCTGGCATAGTGGTCTCTGCTGCAGTATTTTACACCAGTCTGAGTATGTGCATGTGAGTATGTGTGTGTGGTAACCACCCAACTTCTACTTCTGTGTAACTGTTTTGTTAATAGTTTTTGCAACTGTCAGAAGTTGTCAAAAGAGAGTAAATACATGCTAACCCTACTAGGGAAAAATACAGGGATACCTCTGTTCCCCGCAGTGCTATCCACAATCCTTCACAGTGGCCCAACAGTTGCAGCAGAATTTATAAGATATAATGAGCTTTTACTCCTGAAAAGTGTAATCTCAAATAAATGTTTTCTACTGAAAACCATCCACCATCACCAAATAGATCAACCTAAAAATGAAAATTACCACTGAAGTGGTGCAGAGAGATAAATCCTTAACTACATCCCAGCTGTCCTGCTCAAGTGATATAAAGGGATAAAGCCCTAACCATGGCCCAGCTCAGCTGTGTTCGATTAGCGGCTTGGGTGACTGGGAGAGCAGCAGCGAGGGATGGGAGTGCCCATCCTGGGAGGGAGGGTGTTCATTGATGATGCTTCCTAAGGTGAGGTTTTGTCAATACAGGAGAGTTGTCCCCAAATATAGTCAATGAGCATGGGGATGGGTAAAGGGAAAGCAGGTAGGGCATATAAAAATAAACTCCCCAGAAAGGAAGTACAGATGGCTGAGCTCCCAGGGTACCTTTAGGATCCATGACTACTGTATCCACAAAATGCCAGAAAACTCTAGGGATAGGAGGATGGCTGATAGACTCGACATACAAGTGGGGCACTGGGGGCTGGGCAGGTACCATGTCGTCTGGGGGACCAAAAACAATGAAAGCATCACGTGGAGAATTTTAGCACACTGTTGAGACAAAGCTAAATATTTTTTTTTATTTTATCAGACAATATCATACAGTGTAGTAAAGGAACAATACTGTTTGTAAATGAGCTGACAGGACTGTGTACTGCCCACTATGAATGACAAACTACTTTGCAACACTGTTAAACTTGACAGTACTTAGGTCAATTTACAATGGGCATTCTAACCTGAATTCCACCCTAGCTTCAATCAAAAATATCCTTGCACTGATATTTCAGAATAAGACCCTCTGACAACCTCACTTTTATATTATTTTGTACAGCTTAATACCTTTAAAGAAAGTAGACAAATGAGTCTCACCAATAAACTCACTGATAGGACCCAGGAGGTCAAAATAGGTGAGGCCACCTTCACCAATAGGCCAGTCATTAGTGAAGTCCCCCAGGGCTCTGTACTGAGTCCGCTCCTTTCCTGCATCAATTTGTCTGAAATGGAAGCAAATGCTGAAGATTTATGGTTGACAAAGTTTGCAGATGATTGTAAGCTGGGGGTTATCATAGACTCCCCTGCAGATTGTAGCATTCTTCAAGAAGGTCCATCTCTTACTAACAAATGATACCGAAGCTATGGTCTTAAACGCAGTGCTAAGAAATGCATAATTGTACCCATTGGGAAGTCAACCACACAGAGTAATTACCATGCTGATAATACACCCCTACGAGTTGTCTTAATGGTCAGGGATCTGGGCACAAACATTGACAGCAGCCTTACTTTCGACCACCATGTGGCCACAGTGGTGAGGAAATCCTTTTACGCTGGACAACTTATAAGTAAGAGCATGACATCTAGAGTCGACGTGTTCATTATCCCACTGTACTCTACCCTTATCAGACCAAGCATAGAGTACAATGCTCCCTCTGGTAGGTACCTGGCTAAGAATATACAGCATCTAGACTTACCTCATAGGTTCCTTACAAAAGGAATACAAAGCATAACAAACCTGCCTTATGCACCACACCTTAAAGCCCTTTCCCCTCTACCCAGTCTCCTATAGATTGCTGAGGGGTGATCTATGATGGACTTACAAGGCATCTGCAAACCCCACACTTATGAACCTCCTACATATTCGTAAGTAAAAGAGTACCAGAAATACAGGGTCTCTGGACCTGAATTTTGTCTGGGACTTAAACAGAATATGCTAGAAAGACAGATAATGTGTCCCACAGACTGCTCCTCCAATGGAACAGGCTTCCCATCTATGTGAAGCTGAGTTCATGTATTACCCAGTTTAAGTGCAACACAGACCAGTGAATGTGGAATAGCAAATTTAAACCAGTACTGGCACCCATGTCCCTTATGGACAGAGACATCTTATAAATCCCTGGCTGTCAATGTCCTATTCAGATACAGGACATTGTTATTCTTTTGGGAAAACTTGGCTAGTCCTAGAAAGGCCCCTCTGGTTATCAGCCTAGAAACAATCTATGAATCTCAAATATGTGCATGCCTCTCAGAGTACATACAATATGCCCGTTTTGATATTGCAACTGAAAATGACAGAGAATACAAATTTTTCATAGAAAGGAGCATTTTGGTCCTCATTTCATAACACACCTAAATAAAATGACTCTCATACATATACTGACAAATTATATCATCAAATTTCTCAGAAAAATATATCACAACCCTCAGATACAAAATGTATTTAGCTGGTTGCTCCAGCTATAAGACACACACACACACACGCACATTATCTTCTTGTAATGTAGTTTACTACCCATGACACTAATTGGGGTCTGTATTATCACAGTGAAGATTTCAATAGTGAAACACGATTTGGGCAACATCATGTTCGAATACTGAAAACATTGCAAGTGTGAACAGAGATCGTTGCAGGGAATTCTTCCTTTTACTTCAATGTAGTGTGATCTCGGAGTTTGTATATTTAAGTAGCGGGGGTGTGGGGGGTGCAGGGGGGCTTGCCCCCCTGCATACAACCCTTAATGACAAGTTTCCTGTTTTTTTTTTAAGGATTCAAAATTTTCAAACTTCGAACATATGGTGTCGCATATGGTATTCGGAGTTTGAAAGTTTCGATCTGATATGGACCCACTAATTGAGGGTCGGAGGAGTCATACGCTCAATGACTAAAAAATAATCTGTATTCAGAAGAAATAAATTATATTTTTGCATCTGATGAAATGACAAACCAGTGAAATATTATTCAAACCACTGTTGTACTGAGTACTGAACCAAACTTCACAATAGCACCCTAATGAAAACCAAATGTAATGTAAAATGTCAGACCTTGCAGCAAAGGCACACAAACTAAAGCCCCAGGGGACCTTCACTGAAAGACCTTAGCCTGTGCTACAAATACTGGCAATGTATTGCATTGGTTTACAACTTTCCCAGTTGAGAATTTCTTCCTAATGTCCAGGTTAAACTGGGTTCTCTTAATCAGGTAGCCATGTCCTCACCATACACATACATTCTGCTGTTTCTTTGAATTCTAGTCCCATCACATATTCCCTTTGCAGTGTGTAACTATATAATTTCTAGTACAGAGAGGTCACGTTCCTTAAGCTTGTTTTTATAGGTTCATAGGTAGGTACTAGGCTATCTGCCCAAGGGTATTTATAAGCCTAGCCAGTGTGTGTCGGATTTCGCCACCCCATTGACTAATTAACTGATTCTCTGTCAAGCAGAGCCAATGAAGTGATCCCAGGGGTGTATTTTCTGTTACCCAACCAATCGTCAAGGTTTCTCTTAAAGAATGATAATGAGGGTCTCTGCCTAATGTAGTTTGGAATTTTGTTCCAAAGCATGGGGAGTCTCTGTGACAAGAATCTATCCCTCCAGCATGTTCTATTTATTGTTGTGGCGAGGTTTAGCTCACTAGAGCACGTGGCTCGTAGGGACTTGGACTTCTTGAGGTGGAGCATGTCCATCAATTCTGAATTGGACATGGCTTTGTAAGTCAGGCAGAGATCACCTCTGAGTAAGCGATATGCCACTGAGTACAGCCGGAGTTTTTTTCAGTCAGGCTGCATAGGACATATGTTTGAGGCCAGTAATCCTCTTGGTGAGGTATTTTTGTGGTCTCTCCAGCTGTTGGAAGGGTCTTGTGAGGTACATCCCAAATGGGGCATTGTACTCTATGAAGGGTCTGATGAGTGACAAGTAGAGGGGCACTATAACCTCTATTTCTAGATGCAAACCCTTTAGTAATTAGATGGGCCACATAGAAGGATTTCCTAACTACTTTGGCAATATGATTGTCAAAGGAGATATTACTATCTACCTGAGTCCCCAGATCTCTTATTACCTCTTCTGTATTAAGGGGGCTGCCAACTATGTGGTAATTCGTGGGTGTTTTGTTTTTCCCAAATGGGATGACTATGCATTTTTTGGCATTTAGCTTGAGGCCATGGACTTTGACACCAGGTGTCCGTCTCAGTAAGGCCCTTTTGGAGGATTCGTGTCAGCCGGAGAGTCAATTATGGCTCTCAGTTTGCAGTCATCAGCAAACTTTGTTAGCCATAGTCCTCCTGTGTTTGCCTGCACTTCTGAGAAGTATATGCTGAACAGTAGGGGTTCCCAGGACCGAGCCTTGCGGGACACCACTTGTGACTGGTTTACAGTCATACCTGGAGCCCACTATTCTTACCGTGTGAGTTCTGTCTGCAAGTCAGTTGGCAACCCATCTCGTGACATAAGGGTTTATGTTCAGGCTGGTGAGTTTTTCTGTAATACCAGAGTGGGGAATGGTGTCGAAAGCCTTGGCGAGGTCAAGGTAGGCTGTGTGAACATCCTTTCCCTCGTCTATGGCCTTGGTGACTTTCTCAAAGTAGACAGCCAGGTTTAGTAGGCATGATCTGCCCTTAAAGCCAAACTGGGTCGGGTCAAGTGTTTGGAAGTTCCCAATGTCTTTGTTAATGAGTTCCCTGATGATGCATTCCATAGCCTTGCAGAACAGGCTAGTCAGGCTTATGTGGCGATAATTACCAGGGTCAGTTGTGGTCCCTCCTTTGTGGAGTGGAATAACCGTTGCTGTGCACCATTCTATGGGCATGCAGCTTGTGGAGAGGCTGAGGTTGAACAGCGTGTTTAGGTGGGGGGGTTAGTTCGTTCTGTAGTTCGTGCAAGATGCAGCCTGGGACACCATCTGCTGGCCCCATTGACACTGTGTTTTTGGCTTTTGAAAGAGCTATTTTCACCTGTGCGTCTGTGATTTCTGAGACGCAACACTTTTCCGGTATTGTTGTGGGCCCTTTTGGGGGTGAGAGGAGGGTGAAGTTTGCACTGAATTTATCTGCCAGGATGTTGGCAATATCAGTAGGTTCAGTATATTTTGTGCAATTTTGCACTAGTTCTGTGCATATCTGCGAGTTGCCACTTAGAGTCTTAACATAGCTAAAGAAGGCTTTGTGTTTATCTTTTGAATCCTTGGCTATTTTTCTTTCGAAGGTAGCCTTGGATGATTTTATGAGGGACCTTAGTTTCTTACTGATAACTTATCAGGGATGTCTTTCCTTCTTGGGATTTGCTTTTTTTTTCTGAAATAATTTCTTCCTTCTATTGTATAGCCTGTTTATGGCAAGGGTCCACCAGACTGGTTTCCTTCTCTTAGAGGAGTGAGTCTTGGTTTTGCTAGGGATGGTACGATCCATGCTTCCTTGTAGGTGCTCACAGAGTGCATTTGTAAAAGTTTCTGCATCTTGGGCAGCATTATCCTTTAGCGTGGGGGCTGTGAAACTTACCGCCTCTGTCTTAAGTAGGGTGAAGTTTGCTTTAGAAAAGGTTTTTTACTGTGGTTTCCTTAGTTGGGGGTGATGGTGGGGTGTGGACGTCCAGAGTGATTAGTTTATGGTCTGATCTAACCAGTGATGGGTTGACCTCCGGTGTGGAACACCTGTTGCCCATGTTTGTGATGACTAGGTCCAATATATTTTCACTTCTGGTAGGGGAGTTTACCAGCTGATCCAGGGCATAGCCATAATACATTTCTTCTGTCCCTACACATCATCCTGGTTGCCTTTTACTCTATCCTCTCTAGTAATATGGCATCTTTCTCTGTGTAATGCCTGCTTAACTGTACACAATATTCCAGCAATGATCCTTCAAAGACCAGCAAATAAGTACTATCACATTCCCATCTCTGTAGAATGCACATTGAATATATGTTGTATATGTTGTTGTCTCTTTTGCCCTTGCTGACCTTTTTTGCTCTGGGTCTGATGACTCAATTTGTTTTAAATGATAATCACCAAGTCCTCCTTCTGCTATCGGTTTTATAAGCCAACTTCTTCTAATCTCTCCCATGGCATTCTGCACTCCCATATTATTGCCCCACCACCCCTGTATATCACATGCACTTGGAAAGTCTGAAAGTGAGATGGCACCTGTACTGCTTCAAATCTCATATCAGAGTTTATGTCCACCATATACTACATCCACAACCTCCTTGGTATCAGATGTAGAGACTGATCCAGTTTTCCATTCTCTTTGTAAGGTCACATTGAGAAGGCCTGGAGCTACGAGTGTTCTTTATAGAACACCACTTATCACCATACCCTGAGAGCTACAAACTTGGCTGCCCTGTAACTACTTTTCTACTCACCTACACAGATTGGTACCTGCAGCTATTTTTATGAACTTTACGGCTGGGCTGTGGTAGACCCCCATATCCCCAGCATCCCGGCCATAGAAATGGATCTAGTTAATATGGCAAAATCTGCCAATTGTGGATGCCTGATGGAATTTTATTAAGCCACTACTCAACCCTAAGAACCTCATGAGACATGAATTTGGGACTATCTTCATCATTTTACATATCACTGAAATAAGGATCTGTAATCTGTAAACTATAGTTCCCTAAATTGCTGCTTAGGGCACCTTTGAAGATAGGCACCACAGGCACCACCACCACTGCTCGATTCCAGTGTCCTGAGAGGACCTCTTCCTACAACATCTGTTGAAGATCTTTTTCTAATATTCATCTAGCTTCACAGTAGCTCTACTGATGACCCTAGATGGGGTTCCACAGGGACCTTGAACATTAATCTCCCTTAAAGAACAGCTATACCCCCCCAAATACTTGGAAAATGCAGTACAGTAATAATACATCTGCATGACTGGGAGCATTTCATCTTATTTTATACTGCAAAATGGCAGAATGAAATATACTATACAGACATGATTTTGTCTATTGCCAAGCTGTTTTCATCACATAGTCTATAGTCTGTGTGCGCAATACGTAACACAGTCAAACAACTGTGGCATTGTGTATTTACTGGTTTACATTGGTGATGCTCTGAATTTCAAATTTATCTGTCTTTGCAGAGAG
The DNA here is from genome assembly GCF_019279795.1 of Protopterus annectens. Taxonomy (NCBI): domain Eukaryota; kingdom Metazoa; phylum Chordata; order Ceratodontiformes; family Protopteridae; genus Protopterus; species Protopterus annectens. The sequence continues at coordinate 495,728,624 of NC_056749.1, read as the reverse complement.
TGCAAGTATATCTTTTTCCAAGATCCTCTCTCTGTTATAATGGACATCTACTAAATATACTTTTTCTTCTCTCTTAAATGCTCTGATAGGTAGAAATGTTAAATACACTTGTATTATGTTAATGTAGTCCATCATCAGTATAAACAGTGAGGTCAGAGCTGAACATTGATGTACACCCAGCCCCATTGCGAACTCCTCTGCAAGTCCGAATCTTGATAGTACTTGTGACATTGTGTCCTTGTACATAGTTTTCACTAATTCTATCAGTGTTTCTGGGGCTTTAGTGTATTGCAGGACTGCCCAAATCAGCTTTGTCATAAGCTTTCTCCAAGTCTGGGAATGCTCATTGGGACCCCTTCCTCATCTTTAACTTCTCCACTATCTGTCTCACTGCCAATATTGGACTGACTCTGCTACTTCCTGATCTGAATCCAAACTGCTCATTTACTGTCTTACTTTCTGTTTGTCTATTAGTCACGCGTTCCTGCACTTCTTGAAACGTGGCAGGAGTTTGCTACTTCTATACTGCTTGCAGTTGTGAATGTGTAAAGTAATGAAAAAAAAAAGCCAACATCAGGGAACTTGATGGCTTGATGTGTAGATGATATAACAAAGGACAGGGTAGCAAAATTACAATCTCTTGCATCATCATACAGGCTTAGACTGCAGTTATATCCACAATACTCTACGAATAGCAGTAAATTGTTTGAGCTCCAATAAAAATTGTACAAAAACAAGAAATAAGTCAACATCTCAGTCTTCCACTGTACAGGCTGACAGCTTGTGACTGCAAGTTGTCTGTAGCATGCAAACCAAGTGTTTAATAATCTTAACACACTAATGTTCTCCACAACCTACCATACCGATAATGACTTAATCTACTCTTTAGTAATGTATAATCTATTTGACTGCAAATTGAACTACCCATATGTTAAATTATAATATGGCTTGAGATGTATGCAAATGTATATATGTTAAACTGTGTCTTCCACTAATCTGTATATAAAGTATGTCTGTGAAGTTTACACATACCTGTAACAATTCTAGTAATGTCTGTCTTTGTGTGGAGCTTTTCCTCCTGGGCCTACACTGAAAATGGATTCCAGACCCAGTCGGACTTTCCCAGTCACCAAATGTCAATAAATAGAGATATCATGGACCACAGTGACAACTTTACCTAACTAAGCTAATGGGGGCTAATGTCACCAATGACCCGAATGTATACAACTGTACAGCGTATGTGCATAAATCCTTATCATGAAGTCACAAACACTCATGTTCCTGGACCTTTAACCTCAAACAAGACTGGACTAGTCTAAGAGTACACAAAGGACAAACACATACACGCACATACAAGCAAATAGTCAGCTAAATCCATCCCATCAAGAAACAAACTGACCAACCACGATCATAGGAAGTTAAAAGGCTATTGGCACTGAGGCCCTTATAAGCCAAGCCAGGAGAGTTTAGCCCATGCATAGACAAATCAGCACCCGATGCCCCTGTCCAGCAGGGACACGGGTGGAAACCCATGGATGTATTTTCTATTTCCCATCCAGTTTTCCAGGTTGTGCTTAAAAAGGGGTAGAGAGGTACTCTGCTTGACGTGGAGAAGGAGTCTATTCCAAAGATGGGGGAAGTCTCTGGGACACAAATCTGTCCTGCCAACAAGTCCTATTGATGTTACAGACAAGGTTGAGGCCGAGTGTGCAGGTTACTCAAGTGGAACTTGACTTGTGGATATACAGCAGTCCCATCCAGGTTGGGTCCGAGATCGCCTTGTACGCCAGACAGAGGTCGCCACTGAGCAGTCTGTATGAAAAAGAGTAGAGGGATAGGGCTTTTAGCCTGTATATGGTAGATTTTTGAGGCCATGGATTCTCCTGGTGAGGAGCCTCTGTGGTCTCTCCAGCTGCTGCATGTTCTTTGTAAGGTACATGCCAAATGGGGCATTGTACTCAATTAATGGGCCTTATAAGGGAAGAATATAGGGACTACAGAACCTGGGAATTATTGTCCCATTAGCCTGACGAGTCTGATATGTAAGGCTATGGAGTGCATCATCATGGACCTAATTAACAAGGCTATAAGGAATCTCCAAACTCTAGATCCCACTCAGTTTGGGTTTGTGAAAGGTAGATCATGCCTGCTCAACCTGGTTGACTTCTTTGAGTCAGTCACCAGAGCTGTGGATGAGGGCAAGGCAGTTCCATACAGCCTATCTCGATCTGGCCAAGGCCTCTGATAACATTCCCACTCAGGAATTATTGATAAACTCACCAAACAAGGCATCAACCCCTGTATCACTAGGTGAGTTGCAAACTGACTCACAAATAGAACCCACAGTACAAAAGTAGCGGACTCCAAGTCAGACTACCAACCAGTCATGAGTGGAGTCCCACAGGGATTGGTCCTGGGTACTCTCCTGTTTGGTATCTACTTCTCAGAAGTCCATACCAACATGGAGAGACTCTGGCTGACCAAGTTCGCACTGCAAGCTGGGAGCCATTATTAACTCCCCAAGTGATGTAGACAATCTATAGAAAGGCCTCACTGACACCAATGACTGGTATCTAAACCATGGCCTTAAACTTAATGCCAAAAAATGCGTAGTCATCCCCTTTGGGAAAACTCAGTTCCCACTAATTACCACATCGATGGGAGCCCACTGAACACTGAAGGCATTATAAGAGATATGGGGACACATGTTGATAGCAACCTCTCCTTCGACCACCACATTGCCACTGTGGTCAGAAAGTCCTTCTATGTGGCACATCTCATAACCAAGGGTTTTGCATCCAAGAAGAAAGAGGTCATCATCTCTCTCTACTCTTCCCTGATTAGGCCAATCATCGAGTATAATGCCCCATTTGGCATGTACCTCACTAGACACAAGCAAAAGGCCACAAAAGTATCTCATGAAGAGGATCCTAGGCCTTAAACAGATGTCCTACACAGACAGACTCAAAAAACTTCAGTTATTCAATGTCTCATATCATCTACTAAGAGGCGATCACTGCTTGACATACAAAAGACATGTCTGACCCAAGCTCTGCTAGAAATGCTACATCTAAAGAAATCCCAATCCCTCTGCACCACATGCTCCAGAGACCTCAACCTCATTACCACAGTCAATAGAACAAGCTGGAAGGGCAGGCTCATAACTCAGAGACTGCCCATGCTCTGGAATGGACTTCCCATACATGTCAAGCAGAGCACCTCACTGGCCCTCCAAGAGAAATCTTGAGGAGTGGATGGAAAATAGAAAGTTCACACCAGCAATCACTCCCAGTGGCTCTACTTGATAGAGGCACTGGGAACCAACGTCGAGCGGCATGATGCCAGGGCACTTCCATGGGCTTGGCTTGTAAAGGCTCCAGGGCAATTAGACTAGTACACACCTATGAACCTATGTTATGACCTCCTTGTCCCTGGATGAGATACCCCTACTTATGAGGTGGGCCATGTAGAAGGCTTTCCGTACAATGGAAGCAACATGGTGGTCAAAAGTCAGGTTGCTATCAGTCTGGTGCCCAAATCCCTCACGACTGACTGCGTGCTTAGGACGTTAAGTTGATAATTTGTGGGTACAAGTGGGTAAAAGGGAGGATTATACCGTAGGGATGCACTGATTACTCATGTCGGTTAACACCAAGTCCAAGATATTATCACCTCTTGTGGGGATATCGACTAGCTGTTCCAAAGCATTTGCATTGACAAAATTGAGGAATTTTAACTTTGATGTAGGTGTGTGGGTGGTTGCTTACTCTTGGATGGGATCATCCACAATTTTTGATTTATTTTGTATTCAGTTAAAACAAACAGAATTGAAATAAAAGTAAAAAAAAAATGGTGAATGATCCCACCTACGTAACTACCACACACCAATATCAAAGTTAAAATTAGAAACTTTTCAACTAAACAAATAAAATGTTACAACGCATTACTGTTTAGTACAAAAATACAGCTGAAGTACACAAAATACATAATTTTTATCTATTTATTCCTCACAAACATAGATTGGGAGCATTACTCTAGCTCCAACACCCTTGCCCAAAGGTTCCTAGAATTCATAAACTCAAATGCTATGGAACAACTTGTTACCACTCCCACAAGAGGGGAAAACATACTGGACCTGATCATCACCAACATGGGGACTCTATGCTCCAGACCAGAAGTGTATCCCTCACTGGTAAGATCAGACCATAAACTGATCTCACTGGATATTCACATCCCGACCCCACCTCCTGCCCAGAAAACCACAGTGAAAAACTTCTCTAAAGCAAATTTCACATTCCTCAAAACCGAGGTGGAGTCCTTCAAAGCCCCCGGGCCTGTGGAAAATACGGCCCATACCGCAGAATCCTTTATAAATGCATTCTATGAATACCTTCAGGAATGCATGGATCATGCAATCCCAAATAAAACCAAGACCCAATCCTCCAAAGGCAGACGACCTGTCTGGTGGACCCCAGCCATAAACAAACTATACAATAGGAGGAGGAAGCTATTACATGATAGAGCAAAATCCCAAAAAGGAAGGCATCTCTGATCAGTATTAGCAAAAAACTAAGGGCACTTATAAAATAGTCAAAGGCCAGCTTCGAGAGAAAAAATGCACAGGACACTAAGGATAATCACAAGGCTTTCTTTAGTTGTGTTAGGAACCTGGGTGGGAATTCCCAGATATGCTCAGAATTAGTCCAAAATGACAAAAAATACACCGAACTCACACACATTGCCAACATCCTAGCTGACAGGTTCAGCGCAAACTTCTCCCCTCCACCAAAGGGCAAATATCTATCCCAGCAGAGTGCTGCCCCTGACATCTCAGATGCTCAGGTGGGAGCCGCCTCTCAAAGCAAAAACACAGCATCGATGGGACCAGGCGGTGTCCCAGGCTGCGTCCTACATGAACTCCAAGAAGAGCTAAACCCAAACATAAAACTACTGTTCAATCTCAGCCTTACTACAGGATATGTACCCAAAGAGTGGCGTGCAGCAACAGTGGTCCCTCTCCACAAAGGTGGTGCCTCAACGGACCCTGGAAACTATCGCCCCATAAGCCTGACTAGCTTGGTCTGCAAAGCTATGGAAAGGATCATCATGGACCTCATAAATAAAGATATTGGGGACCTACAGACACTGGATCCTACCCAGTTCGGCTTTGTTAAGGGCAGATCCTGCCTCTTAAACCTGGTTGACTTCTTTGAAACAGTCACCAAGGCCATTGACGAAGGGAAGGTGGTCCACACAGCCTACCTGGACCTCGCAAAAGCCTTCGATACAATACCCCACTCGGGCATTATAGATAAGCTCACCAGCTTAAATATAAACCCCTATGTCACTAGATGGGTTGCAAACTGGCTCAAGGACAGAACCCACATGGTTAGAATTGCTGCAGCCATGTCAGACTCCAAACCAGTTACAAGTGGCGTCCCACAAGGTTCAGTCCTGGGGCCTCTCTAGTTTGGTATATATTTCTCGGAAATACAGGCCAACACAGAAGGACTGTGGTTGACCAAGTTCACAGATGACTGCAAACTGGGCGCCATAATCGACTCTCCAGCCGACACAAGCATCCTCCAAAAGGGCCTCATAGAAACAGACAACTGGTGCCAGAGCCATGGCCTCAAGCTAAACGCCAAAAAGTGTATAGTCATCCCCTTTGGCAAAAACAAAGTGCCCACAAATTACCACATAGGTGGTAATCCATTAAGTACAGAAGAAGTAATTAGGGACCTGGGGACCCAAGTTGATAGCAATCTCTCATTTGACAACCATGTGGCCAAAGTGGTTAGAAAAACATTTTATATAGCCCACCTAATCATGAAGTATTCACATCTAGATTAGGGGAGGTCATCGTGCCTCTTTACTCATTCCTCATCAGGCCCATAATCGAGTACAATGCCCCTTTTGGCATGTACCTTACCAAACACCTGCAGCAACTGGAAAGACCCCAAAAGTACCTCACCAAGAGGATCAAAGGGCTCAAACAGATGCCATATGCTGCCCGGTTAAAGAAACTCCAGCTCTACTCAGTGGCATACCGACTGCTCAGAGGTGACCTGTGCCTGACGTATAAGGCCATGTCCAACCCGGAATTAAGGGACATGCTGCACCTCAAAAAATCCAAATCCCATCGAGCTACACGCTCGAGAGACTTGAACCTCAGCACTGAAATATAAATAGGACATGCTGGAGGGGCAGATTCATAACCCAGAGGCTCCCTTCACTATGGAATAAAATCCCAGTCCAGGTTAGGCAGAGTCCCTCATTGATTCTCTTCAAGAGGAGTCTTGATGAGTGGATGGGAAATCATAGGTTTACCCGGGTATCACTTCTGTGTCACTGTTAGAGGCACAGTATATTAACCTCAAAAAAGGGCATAGCAAAATTAATTTAAAATGGGTGGCGAAAGCCAAACATACTCTGGCTAGGCTTATAAATGCCCTAGGGCAGATAGCCTAGTATGAACCTATGAACCATGCACCCACACAACAGGAGCTGAAACCACTGACTTATCACAGCCTTACAATCTCTCAAAAATAAAAAGTTGCACTTACCTGTAATACCCAGCACCTATCTTGGTGTATTTATGGTTCACACAGTTTTCTGGTTGTAGTCTTCCTCTACAAAGATGACAATTTCAAGATAATTCCTTCAAAAAATTAACAATGTAGCCACTAACCCTGTAACACGGGATGGGTCAACAGGACTATTTCTCGTTTTACCCTAGAAAAGATTGCAAGAAACTCTCCTCCAGCTTTTCCTTATGACTGTTCTGAACTGAGCCAAAATTCCTGCAGGAAGTTCAAAGCATGTCATACCTCCTACAGAGCCATACCCCATCAATAATGGCTTTTGTGTCACTTTTCATAAATTGAAATTACAATCCCTTAATTGTGAAGTATTGACAGAATGGGAATCTGTCAGACCTGAGGAATTTATCTCTATCTCCAACACCTCGTTAATGTGAATGAGGATATTTTCACCTCTTTTCACTGCCTCATTGAGATGAATGGGGAAGGTTTTATCTGCCTTCACACCTACAGAGGTGTTGTCTTTGCCACAGAAGTTTTGTTTCAACAGAAGATTCAAGTGATTAATAAACTCCAACACTTAGTTAAGAATAATGAGACCATGTTTATAGCAAATATCTTAAAAACTCAGATACTGTAACTTTCCTTACCACATAGTGTGACATTTCATGAAAAGCCTTATAGTAATTATGCAATGTTAGTCAAATTACAGGTAATGACATCATTCATAAAAATTATGACCTGTGTGTGAAGACTGAGATGAAAGCTGACAACAGTTTAAAGCTGGGATTGTCCGTTTAAAGGAAGCAGTAACATTGTACACTAGACTAGAGCCTCTCCTCTTAGCTAAACCATGTAAGCACCTCTGGTTGCTACCCTGATATAATTACTTATCTTTCAACAGTTACAGTACAACACCATAACAATGTAAACAAAACAATTATAACCAATTACACATTCCAACTTAATTTAAAGGGACAAACCCAACACCTAAAAACTGTCCCAAGCTCTTCACTGAAGGGCATTCTTATCCCCAGCCACTGTATTAATTATGTCAACAGTACTCCTTCCTACTTCCTTCCAAATAGAATTTCCCAGAATTATGTTCATTCTTCCATGAAACATAATATTGTCTAAGTTTTGTTCCCTGTCAAGATTCTGTAATACTGAATTATTTCATTGTATGCATTTACTCTGTCTTGTTATCCATATGAAGAAAGATGCAATATGTAGCCATTTACCTGGAGACACTTGTTGACAGGAAAAGTTGCTCCAAAGCTGTATCCTTTTTTTTTTCTGTCTTTTAATTACGGACAGAACACGAGATTTCTCTGTAAACTGTTGTATCTCCGTACAAACTGCACTTTTGACTGAACATACATTTTTCTTGCAGGTTATCATTTACAAATGTAGCAACTTCAGTTTCTAAAACTTGCTACATTTGTAAATAGCTTGTGGGGAAAAAATCAAAAAGAAAAAAAATCTCTCTAAACCACTATCAGTTGCCTGATAATGTTATTCAGGGTTTGCTCTAGTTGAAAAAAAAAAAAAAAGAAAAAAGATCTGTAATACAAGTGCGTGCTAATTGGAAGAGGTCTACTAGTCTAGAGAGAATGCCCACTAAAAAAAAAAAAAAAAAAAAAAAAGCTCTCCTACTCCAACAAGAGAATAGGTTCATAGGTTTATACTAGGCTATCTGCCCTAAGGCATTTATAAGTCTAGCCCAAATTATTGTGGCTTACGCCACCCCTTATATGAAAAAATACTGTGCCCATTAGTTTGTTGTGCCTCTGTTCAGCAGTGACCCAGAGATGATTCCCGGGGTAAACCTACGATCTCCCATCCACAGGTCTAGATTTCTCTTGAACAGAGTCAGCGAGGTGCTCTGCCTCACATGGACCGGGATTTTATTCCACAGCATAGGGAGTCTCTGAGTGATAAATCTATCCCTCCAGCAAGTCCTATTTATATCCGTGCTAAGGTTTAAGTTGCTTGCTCTAGTGGTTTTGGTGGATTTGGATTTTTTGAGGTGGAGCATGTCCATTAATTCCGGGTTGGCCATGGCCTTGTATGTCAGGCACATGTCACCTCTGAGCAGACGGTATGCGACTGAATAGAGCTGGAGTTTCTTCAATCTGGCAGCATATGACAGATTTTGGAGTCCTTTATCCTTTTGGTGAGGAACTTTTGGGGTCTCTCCAATTGCTGCAGATGTCGGGTGAGATACATCCCGAATGGGGCATTGTACTCGATCATTGGTCTGATAAGTGAAGAGTACAGGGGAACAATGACCTCACTAGATCTGGATGTGAATCCTTCATGATCAGGTGGGCAATGTAGAAGGTCTTTCTAACCACTTTAGCAATGTGAGTGTCAAAAGAAAGGCCACTGTCAACCTGGGTCCCCAGGTCCCTGATAACCTCTTCTGTGCTTAGTGGATTGCCACCTATATGGTAGCTTGGGGTTACCTTGTTTTTCCCGAAGGGTATGACTATACATTTTTGGCGTTTAACTTCAGGCCATGGCTCTGGCAACAGCTATCTGTTTACGTGAGTCCCTTCTGAAGGATATCCGTGTCCGATGCACTTTCCACTCTGGCCCAGTTTGCAGTCATCTGCAAACTTTGTCAGCCAAAGTCCTCCCATGTTGGCCTGTACTTCTGAGAAGTAGATGCCAAACAATAGGGGCCAAGGACCGAGCCCTGTGGGACACCACTTGTGACCGGCTTGAGTCTGACACAGCCAGCAACTCTAACCCTGTGGGTTCTGTCCTTAAGCCAGTTTGCAACCCATCTTGTGACATATGGGTTTACATTTAAGCTGGTAAGTTTTTCTACAATACCGAGTGGGGTATTGTGTCAGCCTTTGCAAGGTCAAGGTAGGCTGTATGGACTGCCTTTCCTCATCAATGGCCTTGGTGACTATTTCAAGAAGTCGACCAAGTTCAAAAGGCATGATCTTCCCTTGACAAAGCCAAACTGGGTCGGGTCCAATGTCTGCAAGTCCCCTATATCTTTGTTTATGAGCTCCATTATGATCCTCTCCATAGCTTTGCAGACTAGACTTGTTAAGCTTATGGGGCGGTAATTACCAGGGTCTGTAGAGGCCACCTTTGTGGAGTGGGACCACAGTTGCCGTGACGCCACTCCTTGGGCACGTATCCTGTGGTAAGGCTGAGATTAAACAGCTGCCTTATGTGCGGGTTTAATTCCTCATTTAGCTCTAGCACACAGCCGGGGACACCATCCGGTCCCATTGATGCTGTGTTTTTAGCTTTAGAGAGCAGCTTTCACCTCGCATTTGAGATGTCCGGGAGGCTACACTCGGCTGGGATAGTTATCTCTCCTTTAGGGGAGAGGGGTGAAGTTTGCACTGAACCTGTCTGCCAGTATGTTGGCAATGTCTGTGGGTTCAGTGATTTTGTATCATTTTGGACTAATTCTGAGCATATCTGTGAGTTTCCACCCAGGTTCCTAACATAGCTGAAAAGGCCTTATGATTGTCCTTTGAATCCATGGCAATTTTTCTCTCAAAATTGGCCTTAGTTGATTTTATGAGTGCTCGTATTTTTTACTAATAATGATCAGGGTGACTTCCTTTATGGATTTTGTTCTATCATGTAATAGCTTTCTCCTCTTATTGTAAAGTTTGTTAATGGCTGGGGTCCACCACACTGGACGCTTGCCCTTTGTGGAAAGAGTCTTGGTTTTATTTGGGATTGCCTGATCCATGCAGTCCTGGAGGTGTTCATAGAAGGCATTTGTAAGGGCTTCCCAGCTTGGGTTGTGGTTTCCTCTGACTCAGGGGCCTTGAAGGATACCACACCAGTCTTGAGTAGTGTGAAGTTTGCTTTAGAGAAGTTCTTCACTATGGTCTTTTGTTTGGGGTGGGGCGGATGTGGATTTCCAGTGAGATTAGTTTATGATCAGATCTCACCAATGAGGGATATACTTCGGTGTGGAGCATTTTGTCCCCATGTTTGTGACAATGAGATCTAGTATATTTTCTCCTCTCGTGGGAACAGTGACTAGCTGTTCCATGGCATTTGAATTTATGAACTCCAGGAACCGTTGGGCTAGAAAGTTAGGGCTTGAGTAATGTTCCCAGTCTATATTCGGTAGTTGAAGTCACCCAATATGATGGTGTTTGAGATACATTTATACCCTCCAGTGTCTTCAGGAAGGCTGTGTGGGGTTCCTGAGTTTGAGAGGGTGGCCTGTAGCATGCTACAATTTGTAGAGCAGTTTTGCCTATTGTTAGTTGCACCTGGATGGTTTCCGGCTTCATGCGTTGCCACCAACCTGGAGGTGTGAGTATCCTTTATGAATATGGATACACCCCTCCTTTTGTGGAGTGGTCCGGGTTTTGGGGCGAACGCATGATATGAGGTAAAACCTAATAGTGCCGGGTGCTCTCAGGAGCCTTGAACCAGGTTTCAGTTACAGCACAGACATCGATGTTCTCCATACTGAGAAGGGCCTGAGTGCGTGCATTTTGAGATTTAGACTTCTGGCATTGAGCAGCATTACCCTCAATTTCTTCCCATTTTGTTTTCTAGGGTGGTAGGTTTAGAATTTGAGCCTTGCCTAAAAAGGCACTATGGGGGTGGCAAGAGCCTTAGCCAATATCCGGAATCCCAGGGTGACAGGTGCAAGCCGAGCGTGGCTTGTCAAGCATGTCATCCCAGGCAGACAGACACTGGATCCCCTTTGAATGACACCAGACATTAAGCCAATTGTTAAAGCTGATCATCTTGTCTCTATATTGTGGCATCATTCTTGGTGAAGGAAGGATACTGCTCAGGGTTAGGGTCATACCTGCCTGGGCTACATAATCAGAGAGCTCCTCTATGTCTCTTTTCATGCAGTCCAGGGAGGTGCGCCTCAGGTCGCTCACACCAGCATGGACAATGACTGTGTCATATTTGTACTTGCTGTGGAGTGAACCGAGTGCTTGTGTTATGTGGCGGATTCTAGCCCGATAGGCAGCTTACTGTGACCCTCTCCTTGTTCAGCCTGGTGAGTGGGACGTCAGTGTGTCTGACTATGGAGTCACCTATGACAAGTATGTTTGGTGTTGTATTTGGCCTTAAGGGCTGTGACTGCTTTGCACACTGCTTTTGTGGTTTATGTGTTGCTTGTGGGGTGTCTTGAGGTAGCAGTTGTTTGGGTGTCTGCTTTGGAGGCCTCTGCTGTTTAGGTAAATTTTACTCAGAGCCTCAGTATGTCTCTGTGTGTTTATGTGTTTGATTCAGTGGAGTGGTAGCATTATGTGAGGCTGGTTTTGTGGTGTGTGTAGTTGCCTTCTCCTCCTGTCTGGTCTTGCCAGTCCTGAGTTGAGAGAGCTCAGCCTCCAGTTTGGCTAAATAGCTGCATCTCTCAAGTATTTGTGTTATGTGGGAGGAGGAGAGGGTTGTCTGTGTACATGAGGCAGTTATAACATTGCCTCAAGATTCCCAGATTCACCAGCTGGACCGGAGAGGAGATTGACAACTGACCTTTGGACATGCTAGAATAATATTGGGAAATCCTTAATTGAAAACAAGGGCCAGTGGGGAGTGAGGGTGTAGTGCTTTTAATTTTTAGTGCTGACTTATATAATTGCTTTAGTGAGCAAGTGCCAGGTAACTTGAGTGCAATGTGATACAAGTAACTAAATGCAAAACGACAAACAGTAACTTTCTTTCAAGTGAAACAAGGAAATAAGTACAGTAAGCAATGCAGATATCACTAGTGATCCACAGAAGCTGAGAAGTTATTAGGTGAATTAGCTTCCAGGGAAATAACAAGCAAACAAACAACAAGTATATAAACAAAGCTAGATTCAGTAGGCCTGGATCTAGTCTATGCTAGAGCAAACAAGGTGAACCAATTTCAGTAAGATACAGTTCAAATATTCAGGCACTATAAACCTTTAACCAGAAATTCCCAGCTCAGAAGGGCAGAGTCCAGCCTCTTCTCCCACAAGAGTGCAGACCACGAACCTTCTTAATGTAAAATAACTGGCCTGAAGCCCAAGTGCCTAAACCAGAACTAATACACTTGGACACTGGGCTCTCAATCAGCAGTTCCCAACTTAGAAGGATGAAAGCTACCTGTCCTGCCACCACAGTGCTTGCCACAAACCTTCCTAATGTAAAACAACTGGTCTGAAGCCCAAGTGCTTAATCCAAAAGACTTGAATGATAGCTACACTTTAATCAAGTTACAACCAAGCAGTAATAAATACCATTGAATACTTTAGAGAATGTCTGGATTAGTGCTCAAGTTACACAAACAAAGCTAGATCCAGCAGGCCCGAATCCAGTCTATGCCACAGCAAACAAGGCACCAACTTCAGTAAGAAACAGTTCAGATATGCATGCACTATAAGCCTTTAACCAGAAATTCCCAGCTCAGAAGGGCAGAGTCCAGCCTCTCCTCCCACAAGAGTGCAGACCACGAACCCTCTTAATGTAAAATAACTGGCTTGAAAGCCCAAGTGCTTAAACCAGAATTAATACACTTTTAGAATAACAGACACTGAGCCCTCAATCAGCAGTTCTCAACCTAGAAGGATGTAAGCTACCTGTTCTGCCACAACAGTGCAGACCACAAACCTCTCAGTGCAAAACAACTAACTGGTCCGAAGCCCAAGTGTTTAAACCAAAAGGCTTAGAATGAGTTACACCAAGCAGTAATAAATACAATTGAGTATTTTAAGATGATGCAAAAGTAAAAGAAGTAGGTAAAACACAAGTACAGTAAAAGCAGATGAAATTTTTTTTTTTTTTCTGAACAAGTGCTGAGATCAAAGAAACAGATTTGAGTGCTGAAACTAGAAAACTGGCTAGTTACAAGAAAAAAAACAAGCTAGAAGGCTTCCCTCAAACACAGAAGGGCTTGGGGCTCAGAAGCCTACAAATAGTCTGTACCACTTAACAAGAAAGGCAGGAAATAAGCTTATTTTTTTTTTCTATTTCCCAGATGCTCTCTTTGTACACAGTAGGAGTGCCTGAAATCAGAATATGATCTCACTGCACTCAGTTGAGTGAGCAAATGAGATGGGCCCAGAGGCAGGCTGAGGGCGGCAGTTTCAATGCCACTAAGATTAACACCAAAACAAAAACAGGGTGGGTGGGAATAACTGAAGAGCAGAATAACCAGTTAAAAATTCCTTCAACACTCCTTCATACACAGTTTAAATCAATTTAAATACTGTATTTTTAAAAAAAAGTGCATAAAAGGTACTTAAATTCTCTTATACGTCCAGTTGAATATAACCAAGTTCTTAGCTTGCCAAGCTGAAGTTTTAAAGCAGGAATTATTTCACATGCACCAGTTTAAATATGCAAGGACAGGAAATCAATGAATGTGGCTACCCCACACCTGTAATTACTAGCAAATAACAAAATTCAGCCAACACTAGCTTTTAGTTCAAGTTACTGAAGAGCAGAATAACCAGTTAAAAATTCCTTCAACACTCCTTCATACACAGTTTAAATCAATTTAAATACTGTATTTTTTAAAAAAAGTGCATAAAAGGTACTTAAATTCTCTTATCGTCCAGTTGAATATAACCAAGTTCTTAGCTTGCCAAGCTGAAGTTTTAAAGCAGGAATTATTTCACATGCACCAGTTTAAATATGCAAGGACAGGAAATCAATGAATGTGGCTACCCCCACACCTGTAATTACTAGCAAATAGCAAAATTCAGCCAACACTAGCTTTTAGTTCAAGTTACTGAAGAGCAGAATAACCAGTTAAAAATTCCTTCAACACTCCTTCATACACAGTTTAAATCAATTTAAATACTGTATTTTTTAAAAAAAAAGTGCATAAAAAGGTACTTAAATTCTCTTATACGTCCAGTTGAATATAACCAAGTTCTTAGCTTGCCAAGCTGAAGTTTAATGTCAAAGAATTCCAAGTAATGGCTAAAGTTAGTTGCAGTCGTACCCTTCTGTACTACTATGCTCAAGAATTTTGAACAAAGCCAAAAATAATGAGGGGCAAAGGGCCATAATTGGGAACATTTTAAACATTACTCTAGTTCATCTGAAAGGGTAAAAGAGCAACACGTATGACGCTCTAATGTGTGTACTGACTGATTATAATTTATCATGAGCGGACAGGTGATCCGCTGTGGCGACCCCTAACCGGGAAAAGCTGAAAGAAGGCATTTTTGAGAAAAAGCAAAAAGTTTACTTTTTGTTAAGTATAACACTGCAGATACATATGTTGATCTAAACAGCAGAATCTTACCAGTAAACTTAAAAATCCAGGAAATGGTGGTAACTATAAGGTTGGTTTATGCTCCCTTCATGGGGTATAATGATTTTAATCCTAGCTGGTAATTTCAGTATATGATCTACTCATATCAGACTTTATAACTAGAAAATATCGAAAAAGTTATTAGGAGACGTACATCTATTGGATTACTGGAAGTTTAAATATTCATCTTTACAAGGCTGCACACATTTAGATTTAATCATTTAGTATAAAAAGCTTGCTCAGCTAGACTAATTTTTGGCTTCATAACTTTGTTTACTGTATGCATATTACTTTGATCTAAAGTTGAATTGACAGGGCACAGAAATAGAAGTTATGTCCTTACCATAACGTTCCATGTGGAGTGTTCATCTCGCCTTTGTTCTTACACATGGGGTTCGGAGCCGATCCTCGGCTCCGTGTCGGCCGCTTGCAAGCTCTGCATCGAGAAGAAGCTCGAGACAATCTAATACCCACAATCCCCCTCTACCTTTACCTCAGATCTAGTTTGCAAGCAAACCAGTCTCTAGAGAGAGAGCACACTCATGCTTACATCACATACGCACAGAACTAAGAGTCTATATATAAACATATATACAGAGACATACACATATATATACATGTCAATATGTACACAACATCTGCAAAGCAGAAGCAGAATGCCCCAGGCCAGGCACCAAAAAAAGAACGTTCTTCTTAAGGGCGGGAGGGTGGGAATGTAAGAACAAAGGCGAGATGAACACTCCACATGGAACGTTATGGTAAGGACATAACTTCTATATGTGACAGTGTTCAATCTCGCCGTTTGTTCTTACACATGGGTAGCGTCCCTAGCTCCTTGTTCCTGAGGAACTCACGGAAGGACGTTCTTGAGCACAGTGGAACCAAAGGTTGCCCTGTCCCTAGAAACCTTGTCTACCTTATAATGAGAAATGAATGTATGTGGCTTAGACCAAGTAGCAGCCGCACAAATAGCGTCTAGTGGTAGGCGGGCTGCATGAGCCAGAGATGTAGATACTGACCTTGTGGAATGTCCTTTGGGTTTGTGTAAAAGAGTTTGATTTGAAGAATCATAGGCATAAATTATACAATCCGTTAACCACTTAGAAAGAGTTCTTTTGGTAACGCCAATCCTTTCCTGTTATCAGCAAAGGCCACAAAAGTTGATCAGTTTTTCTGTGATCTTTGTTCTATCCAAGTAAAACCTTAGTTGTCTGTGAACATCTAATTTGTGCAACATATACTCCATTTTGTTGGAGTGATTCTTGAAGAAGGTGAGTAATTCAATGGACTGATTAATATTGCTAATAGAACAAACTTTAGGGAGGAAGGATGAATTAGTTCGAAGAGAAACTCTGTCAGAGTGAAAGATCAAATAAGGGTGCTTGATGGAGAGAGCTTGAAGTTCAGATACTCGCCTAGCGGAAGTAATGGCTACCAAAAAGAGAGTCTTCCAGGACAAAAATTTTAATGGGCAAGAGGAGGCTGGTTCAAAGGGGGGCAACATTAATTTAGATAACAAGTTTAGACTCCAAGGTGACGTAGGAAATCTAATTGGTGGTCTAATATGAAAAACTCCTTTTAAAAAGGCTTTACAAAGTCTGTGGGCCATAACAGGAGCCCCAGATTCTTCCACATGGAAATTAGAGATGGCAGCCAATTGAACTCTTAGTGTGGCAGGAGAAGCACCCTGATGGAACAAGTCCGTTAAAAACTCTAATATTTTATTCAAAGGAGCTATAAAAGGATCCACTTGCTGTGTATTCGCCCAGAATACAAATCGCTTCCATTTACTAGAATATGTTTTAGTAGTGGAAGCTTTATGAGAAGCCACCAATATATTCTGAACTGCCGTAAAGAAGATCAGACCTGGCTAAGGTGGGAATTGGAGCAGCCAAACTGCTAGATGGAGGGACAAGAGCGGGATGGGGAGCCCCTGACGAGTGAGTCAATAGATCTGGCTCTGGGTCCAGGATCCAGGGTCCCCGAATGCAGTGTGTCTTCAGGAAGGGAAACCAAATTTGACGAGGCCAGAATGGGGCAATGAGGATTATTGTCCTGTGTAGGTTTCTGGCTTTCTGGAGAAACTTTGATATCAGGGAAATGGAGGAAATGCACAGGAGTCCGGGGCCAATCGTGAATCAGTGCGTCCTGGGGACTTCCCTGGAGGAGGTAATAGGGCAAAGTAGCTCCTGCATTTGGCGTTCATTGGAGACGCAAACAGATCGCAGAAAGGCTGGCCCCACGTGCGAAAAATCTTATCGCCACTGACTGTTTCAGGAACCACTGTGCGGTAACAGAATTGCTCTGGTCAGGCTGTCGGCTATGACGTTGGATGACCGCGGGATGTGCGTTGCTATTAGAAAGCGACCCGTGGACTCCGCCCATTGCCAGATTCTCATGGCCTCTCTGCATAGCTGATAGGACTTGGTTCCCCCTTGCTTGTTTATGTACCAGACTACCGACATGTTGTCTGTCTGAACTGCAATAGTTCCCAGAGGAAGAAGGGGAGCAAAGTGTTGCAACGCTAGAAACACTGCCCTCAACTCTAGAACATTGATGTGCAGATTGTACTCCAAATTGGTCCATTCGCCTTGGACTGTCTGTCCCTGAAAGATGCCCCCCCACCCTATCAGGGAAGCGTCCGTGGTCACCGTAACTGTAGGCGTGGGTAGCACAAATGGTCTCCCCTTGGAAAGGTTGCACGTTTGAAGCCACCAGTTTAGGTGTGTTTTGCATGTGTTCGTTATAAGGATCTCGTGTGTTAGAGGTAGTTGTTGGAGCGACCATTGTGCAAACAGTAGCCATTGTAGGACTCTCATGTGCAGCCTTCCCAAGGGTATTGCAATAAGAGAAGCTGACATGAGTCCCAAAACCTTCAGTACCAGTTTTGCTGGAGATTTCCTGGACAAGAGAAGAAGACGATGTGAGTCTGAAGTGATAGTATCCTTTCTGGAGGAAGTCTTAGAATTAAGTGGCGTGTGTTTAATTCCGCTCCTATGAACAAGATACTCTGTGATGGCTGAAGTAAGGATTTTCGAAGTTTACGGAAATTCCTAGGTGAACACACAGTTGAAGAGTATAGTCTCTGGCCTGTAATAGTTGGCTGGGTGGTGGCAGAAAGGAGCCAGTCGTCCAGATACGGAAACACCTGGAATCCTTGGCGTCTCAAGTGAGACGCTACCACTACCATGCATTTGGTGAAGACCCTGGGGGCTGAGGTCAGACCAAAGGGCAGGGCTCGAAATTGAAAATGACTGGCCCCAGTCGGAAGCGCAAATGATCTCTGGATGCCCTGGCCATTTTGATGTGGTAGTATGCATCCTCCAGATCTATTGAGCACATCCAGTCGTCCTTCTGTAAGAATGGAAGGATCGATTGAAGCGTGACCATTCGGAACTTTTCTTTCTTGCTGAAGGTATTGAGGTTGCTTAGGTCCAGGATGGGCCTCCAGTCCCCTGTTTTCTTTGGAACTAAAAGAACCTTGAGTAAGTCCCGAATCCTTGCTGGTCCGCTGGGACTGGTTGGATGACTCTTTCTAGCAGCTTTGAAATTTCTATAGCTGCCGGCTCGCAGATGGGGCGGTACATCTGGGAGTCTTTTCTTTGGAATGGGATGGGATAGAAAGGGTATGCTGTAACCTCTGATAACCACGCTTTGTACCCACTTGTCTGTAGTTATATTTTGCCAGGCCTGAGGGTATAAAGCTAGCGACCCCGACTGCCTCCAGAGCAGGACAGTCGGGCCTCCTCTCAGGAGTGCTGGAAAGGTTTACCAGGAGTGTATCCCTGTCACCTTGATGCTGCGGACCCCTCTGCCGCCAGGGCGGCGTCTTCCACCTCTGCCCCTCCTCTGCCTCTAGAGGGGCATCACCCTGTGTGCCTGGGAAAGATCCTTGGGGTTTTGAAACCACATTTTCCACCACGTTGCCCTTTGGGGTACGGTCTGGTTGGGGTGGAAAACGGACTCCGACAGCAGACAGAGTCTTTCCCTCCTGTTCACACCGGGTAAGAGTCTCCTTTACTTTTGGGCCAAAGAGTGGCACCATCAAATGGGGCGTTAGTAAAGGAAGACTTGAAGGCTTCCGCAAATGAACATAAGCGCATCCAGGATTGTCTGCGAAGAGCAATCGCTGAAGCTGCTGCCCTACTCGAACCTTCGCCGCGAGGGAAATCAGCCTCATGGACGAGTTCACAATGGATGTAAGGGTATTAAGTTGCGCTGTCACTTTCTCTGAGACAGCAGCATCTGTAGTACCCTGGAGGGTATCTCCCAACTCTGACTAGATCCCTCTGTAGACGTGTAAAATGGGTCAAATAGTTCAGGGATCGCATGGAAAAAGCCGCTGAACTAAAATGCGCTTCCATTACCTGTCCATAGTCCTAGAATCTTTATTAGGGGATGGACAGATGAGGAAGATTCCGACATCTCCTTTTTCGTGGCCGCTGCCACCACCATAGCGTCCACTGGAACTCCCTATGTTAAGTAGGTCTTGTCCTGAGGTGCAGTGATGTATTTATTGGGTTTCCTTGGGACTGGTTCCACTGTGTCAGGAGCCTCCCACGCCCTTCGAGCAATTAGTTCCATTAATTCGAAGGGCGGAGTGACCCAGGAGGAAGAAGGGCGAGCACCAAATGCCTTCAGCAAAACTGACTCATCCTCAGAAGGGGGAAGGGACTGCCAGTCACCTCTCTGTTTCAGGATCTCCAATATGTCCGAAAAAGAGACATCTTCTGAAGGTGACTTAGGGGACCCTTCTGACTCATCTAAGTCAGTATCAGATGTCAAGGTTTCTTGTGGAGAATCCAAGTGTCTCCTCTTACACAATCTTTTCCTAGGTACTTCTTCGTGGGGAGCATCCGAAGAAGCCTCCGAGGAAGAGGGGGCATCCTCCAGGGGTGGCTGAGACACTGGTGCTCGACGCTTGGATGTGGCCGTGGGTGCAGAGGAGGATAATGGCCCTTTATGGGGAGGAGAGGTTGCTTCCACTGATGTGGTTGTCTGGGTAGACAACACCTTCCTCATTAGGTCGAAGCCCCGGGTCCCGCATCAAAGAATCTCCGGTTCGAAGAAATGGGAAGAATCCCGAAACAGGCACGAAGGCATCGACCCGAGGACGGAGCCGAATCGATCCGCCGAGGCCCGAGGGCAAGAGTCGGAACCGAAACGTCGGTTCGACTCTCGGCCCCGGAACCAAGGGCAGATCGTCGGCTCCGAGACTCCGGTATCGGGTCCGACGGAGTTGAGGTGAGAGGAACAGACCGAGAAAAGGACGGTTCTGGACCCGAGGGCTCCACAATCAGAAGATCAACTTCTTCCGGCTCCAAAGACTGAACAGGTCTCGGAGGAGGAATGGATGGAGACACTGGGAGGCCTTCAAGTTTCGACACCAACTGGGTGGAAACTGAAATAAGTTTGGACAGGGCCGAATGCTCCAATAACTTCTGCACCACACGATCCACATCGACATCGGAGAGTTTGGAAGAACGGGTCGAAGGAACCGAAGATGGAGCTGACCTCAAAGTCGAAGGAGGGAGCTCCATCACCGGTTCCAAGACTCGAGGCTCAGGAACCGACACCAGTTGAACACTCGGCCCCGAAGTCTGTGGAACCGGTGATCTAACTTTACCCGAAGAGCTCGGAGCCGATGACTTGGGCTCCGACGTCTTCGATTCCTTCGAGGATTTCGATGCCTGGTCAGAAGCATCCAGAGCCTCCTGAAAAGAAGGTTTTAATAAACCTCTGTCCATGAGTTTCCTGCGCCTATCTGTCATGACCCTCCCACTAAAAGAGTGACAGATAGAACAGTCCTCTTATAAGTGGAGAGGGCCAAGGCAGTAGACGCAGGAACTATGGTTGTCAGTCACTGACATTTTTTGGCCACACTGACAACGCTTAAAACCTGATTTTACTTTATCAGACATTTTACAAGTAAGAGTCAAGTCCAGTATAGTAGTCAAATCCGGTGAAAAAGTGTCAAGTCCGATTTAAATGTCAAGTCCAGTTCAAATTTAAGAAGGGTTGGTAGGCCCCGAAAAACTCTAACCGATTAATAAAATTAACGGTACCGAGAATTTAACCTACTCAAACACACATACACTCAGTATATCAACTAAACCTTTTCTGTTATCAAAGAGAACAAATTATTCAATAAAATATAACAAAATAAGTTATATCTTAACTTAAGATGCTCGAGCTAGCTCCCAGCGATGCGAACGCAGCAGCGGCAAACTAGATCTGGGGTAAAGGTAGAGGGGGATTGTGGGTATTAGATTGTCTCGAGCTTCTTCTCGATGCAGAGCTTGCAAGCGGCCGACACAGAGCCGAGGATCGGCTCCGAACCCCATGTGTAAGAACAAACGGCGAGATTGAACACTATCACATCATGTATATCGCCAACGTTCTGAAATATCAGCAAATACTGGAAACGGAAAAGTGAAAGTCAAGTTTCGTAGATAAAAGAACACCATTCAGCATGACAAGTGCAAAAGATGAAATAAGGCAGTTACTCCGTACCATACCCTTCCTGTACAAAGAAATATCAGTTGTTCAAGAATCGAGGCTGCCCAGTGAAAGCTTGTATTTTTATAGGATTTGCGATCCTGTCCCATTTGATATAATGATCACAATTTATTTTATATTCTGTATTTATGTATTTATTTATGTGATCACATTTGACCATGTTATTTATTTTAGTTAGCTAATTAGTTTGCTACTGTCAGTTTAAGCTGGATTTTGGGTAGGATACATGTTTGTGCAAGCAAAGGGCTTCCTGTATGACTTTCTTGATGCTCCACACGGTACTGTCTTACCTCATATACGAGACCTAATTTTCGCTTTTCCATTTGCTGATATTTCATAGCATCGGCGATATACACTTTTTGACAGTCTCTGTATGATTAAAATTAGCTTCAAGTAAAGTTAGAAAGCCCTATTTTTTATTTAAAAAAACACAACTCTTCTGAATTAGCGTAAAGAGCCGCATACCTTTTCTGATCATGCTCCCTCAATGATTAAAACTATTTTTTTAGCATTTACCCAGAACGGCTTATTATTTTGACAAAATATTTTTTGTTAACTATAGTAACAGTCAGCAATCACCGCTTATTGGGTAGCAAACTCTCCTTCAGAAACACCTTATGCATACAAATGAGCACAAAGAATGATCGTTCTAAAAAGTAGACTTTTATGATCAGGAGCTGTTGGAAAGCTGTAGGAACTCTCTGCTTATAAGAGCAAGTAATTGCAGTCATTTACTTTGACCTCTTATTGCCGGTGTACTGACTCAGCAGCTCTTTGGCTGCTGATATACCTGTCAGCCTCGTACCTCATAGAGCAAGACATCCAGACAAAACCTAAGTAGCCCTTCCAGTGCGGTAACACCCGTCAGCCTCGTATTGCAATAAATCCGGACAAAACCTAAGGCAGCATTTTGGCTGTTGATATACCTCTCAGCCCCTTACAGGAAGAAATCCAGACAAAACCTAAAATAACGTAGGGAAAAATTAGAAAGTTGCTCTCTGCAATAGGAGCAAGACAGCAGGATGATTTTCAGCTCCTTTTACCGGTGTACTGATTTGGCAGCCCTTCTACTGTTGATATATGTCGCAGCCTCATATAGCACGAAATAGGGACAAAACTTAAAACCACAGAGGCAACAAAATAGCTAAAATGGGTACAGATTTTAAATACTGACCGTACAAAATTAGAAAGTAGCTGGAATAACATGAATATGTCTTGAAATCAACTGCAAGTGGGAACCGCTGAGACCGATTGTTCGTAAAAGGCAATTTTTCATGTAATTATAATTGTAAATGATCGACCATTTTGATGTGGCTAGAGGAAGTATATCAGGAAATTAAAAAAAGAATAATTAACAAAAAAAAAAAACATTACCACAACTCAGGTTATTACATAAAATACACAGATTGATCAGCTGCACAGGTCTTAACTGAGCACAGACTATGTGAATAAAGATGCAGCTAACTGGAATGTGCAAGTCCTGGTAGGAACTTAAAGCCTAAGTGTAGTTGACCCTGGGAGCAAAAACAGGACTGAAATCTAAGATATACATGATGTTTAAAAGAAAATTGACACGGTGGGTGGGAATCGGAGTGATGTGGTAAAATGGGCGTTAATAGTTTAGACCCGAATTTTAAACACTGGGATTGTCCCTTTAACTTCCCTGCTATCCTCAACACAACAAATTATATTCTCTTTTTCAGTAATTTTCCTCTACTGACTATAACCACAACCCTAGCCTTGATCCTCCGGCTTGGTCTTGGTTTTTTAGCTTAACTTATCTCTTGATTCTTTCCTAGAGGAAGGAACATAAGAACTCTCTGCAATCTTCCCTTGACAAACTGTTATTTCAGCAAGGTCAACATTCAGTAAAAGATTCTTTTTTTCTGCTTTCTAAAATATATGCATAAATGAAAAACCCTTTCCTAGCTTATTTTATACTTTAGCCTGTCTAATAACTACTGTACAATGAAAAACCCACAGCTAACAATGAGAAAATATTTTTCTATGGGAATAGTACCTTACTTGATATTAAAAGTATTTGTCTATGTGGTGTAAAAAGTATAAGCAGTTCTTTTTACTGATAATGGAGGAAGTTAAGTAAGTTTCTTAAAACAAACCAGTTGATTGGTAACTGTAATGATATCATTAACATTTTAAGGTGTCACTGTTTGGAATATCTAGCATAAACAGACTTTTGTTACCAAACAAAATCAGAGGGAAGTTCAGAGTGGATACTATCAGGAAAAGACACAGTCGAGAAAGAATCAAAAAAGTTCCCTTCCCTGACATAGAGATGAGACAATCCCCGGGACTCATGAACCTTGCGCCAGGCGCCCGCATAGCGTCGGCGTTATAAAGCCAAATATGGCCACCGAGCGATTCGGGTATGAACCAATCCCACGTGCACTACCGGCGTGCGGTTTCGCCGCCCGGCGTAGGTATGCTAAACACACTGTGTGCGGTATTGCACCATGCAAATGAAGGCAAATAGCGATCCACGAAGTTGGGCAGGTGTAGCGTAAGGGCACGGCAATGTAAACCAAAAAAAAAACGGTTTACATTTACCCAAACATGACCAAGGAGTAATGGAAGGCTGTCAACGTCAGGTATCATACAGGTGCAATATGCCAATGGCGAAAGGCACCGAGAATGTCCAAAGAAAACATGCACAAACTGTAAATAATGACATAAATGTTATGTACGCAGAAACCACAGCAGAACCCCCGGATATGCGCACAGAAGGTGCAAAACAATGAAATAATATGAGAATGTCCTAAAAGAGCAGTATAATACACATCAGATGCACAGCCACCACACACCATTGTATGTATGGAAAGCATCAACCCCAGCGCAAGGGTTGTCAAGGAGTGGCGGCAGTGTTCAGCGCCGTAACCATGTATTAGCAGTCAATGCCATGCAAATGAGGCAGATAATAGTGAATCGCAAAACCGGCGCCGGTGTAAGGATGGAGCAAACGGCGCAGCGGTAGTATACCGAGGAGTGGCCTACACGGAATACATGTCAATCGCAGAGGGGTGTGCCAGTGTAGGAGGAAGCACATTGGAGGCCAGCAAACATGGGCTGTACAATGCACATCACAGCAGTAGGACCGGCGTTTGAGGAAATAGATGCGCTGAGAGTACATAATGCGCGCACAGATGCATGTGCACGAGGATGACTACGTTCCCCAACCCAGTCATGTGGCCTCCCGTCAACAACCACGGATATAGGAAGGTAATGCGGAGAATATGAGGAAATGCGGAAGCAGTGTAATTGGAGCCGTAATGAGCAATCAACACCAATCAATCCAGGAAGGGCAGACGGCGGCAGCTGACAACTCTGCATGCAGACTCCCGCAAACGGGAAAGGGAGGCATAGGAATGCAAAGATAGTAGGGGATGTAGTAGAAATGCAAAGAGCAAAGAACCGAAATAGCACAGCCAAGTACAGAGGTAGCATAACGGCGGCAGACAAAATGCATCATATGCCATGTGCCTGCAGGATGCACTGCAGGCAATAGTAGGTGCAACGTGCAGAAACAGTAATGTAAGATGCAAAGCTAAGCCAATGCAGGCAACTGTAATGTAACACTAAAGGCAATACCGTTGCAGTTGCAGCGGTAAAACACCGAAGATAATCCACAGATACGGCTGCACAGACACACCCAATGACATCACCGGGTATACAGCACAACAGTATAAAGTGTGAATGCACACAACACACAGCGATTTCCCAAACGCCGCACCGTAGGGTGTAAACACACGGGAACTTTTAATATGTATATGTTGGGTGCCGCCGTGGCCGTGATGCATAGGTATGTGTCAGAGACAGACGGAGTTGCGGAGGAGGGTTCCGAGAACTACCGTAGGCCTCATAGGAGAAGGAGAGTGTTCAGACCAAGGGTGACCTACCAGGGGCTGCAAGACCTGGAGATAGTAGAGCGCTACAGGGTGGACAGGGACACGTTACAGCAAATAGTGGAGCTGTGCCGGCCACGCCTGAGAACAAGAGACAACAGAGGGGAGCCCATCCCAGTGGACACAAAGGTGTGTGTGAGCTTGCGAATACTGGCTACAGGTACCTTTCAAAGGCCAACCGGGGATATAATGGGTATCTCACAGGCATCAGCATCCAGGGTACTACACCAGTTCCTGGATGCCATGTTACTTATGCCCATGAGTATATAAACTTCCCCAGATCTCAGGAGGAGTTGGCTAGCAATATCGCCACTTCCACCGTGTGGCACAATACCGGAGGTACTGGGTGCGATAGACTATGCACATAGAAATCAAGTCACCGCCGGGAGCAGGGTAGACGCTACATAAACCGCAAGGGATACCCCTCCATCAATTGCCAGGTGGTGCAATGCGCAGGGCATTATCATGGATGTGTGTGCTGGCAGCCCTGGAAGCTACCATGACTCCCATATCTTGCATGCCTCACAGCTGTATCAGGTATTCGCCAGGAAGGACATCACACAAGGTCACCTTGTGGGGGATGCTGGCTATGCACTGGAGCCGTGGATGATGACACCCATCAGAAATGCACACACACACATGCAAGAACGCCATAATGAGGCACACGCACAAACCAGAATAATCATAGAGCGTGTGTTTGGGATGTTGAAATCACGGTTCCGGTGCTTGGATACATCCGGTGGAGCCTTGCAGTACTCTCCAGGCACATGTGCCCACATATTCATAGTATGTTGTATGCTACACAATATGATTCTGCGGAAACAGCTGCTGCAGGGACATAATGGTGTAGGGCCACCAAGCCCGCCACAACTGCCAAGGCAAGCACAGGCACAGGGCGTTCAGCGCCATGAACACACTGTGCCAGCCCCAGTAGGTGAGCGGGCGTACCCAATATGCCTACGCCCTGGCAAAGAGGGAACGCATAGCACATACTTTGACAGCGTAGGCCCCATGGACTGACACCTCCTTACCTGCACACACAGTGAAATGGACGCCACACAAACATGTCCGCCCGTAATGTGTACCGTATGTGCGGACCTATGTGTGACTCCAACAAAGGCACCACCCAAACACTGCACACCCAATAGCCAGCAGAGCATGGAACGCCAACACCTCAACGACGCCCGGTTCTACAGCAGACGGCGTAGCGGTATTCTGCCACTACGCCAAGTCCACTACATATGTACTTATGTGCATACACAGATACGGAAATAGATATCATTACACATGTAGAAATATATGTACACATACACAGATATAAAGTACAACAGGTTAATATGGAACCCAGGGATGCAAGTTTACAGATAAGTAAGGCGAAATCCCACATAGTAAACATAGTGAACGACAACCCGATCATCCGGGAGGGTGGGCAGAGCAGGGAACGCCAGCCATGGAAATGTCAACCAGCATCAATACATATCCGCGGGTCGGGATGATCGCCAGGCCACGGTACAGTAACGGGATATGTGCGTGTCATATCCATAGGATATGAGTGCTGAGGTACACCGCCGGCGATCGACCAGCGTGAGGTACTGTGTGCAACCGTCGGTCGCGGCGGCAATCATACCTGTCAAGTGTACGTCATTATGAGGAACGTACCTCATTTGGGGTCTAAAACAGTTCATGTTCCTCGAAGTTCCTCAAAGTTCCACATTGAAATAGTCTGTCACACATTCATTGTTAGGAATGTATTTAAATGAAATCCTGGTAAATAGAAATTAATCATAGTAATTCATTAAAGGTTCTTCTTTGTAAGTAAATCAGCATATTTTAACCATCCTATGACCTTCTTAGCTGAAGTTGTTAGTAAGCCATTAGTATGTGTTCCACATTTTGCCCATTTGTTCCACACTATGAATGTGTGTGTTCCTAGTTTTGGAAATGGAAGGTTGAGAGCTATGGCGGCAATATGTGTATGTGTGAGGTGAGGTTGTCGTGTGTTCCGCTGTGTGTGTGTAATGTGTGTGCCACTGTAAAATGTGTATGTAGGTGACATGTCACAGGCGGAGTGTAATAACATGCGTAGGCATACAGTACAGGAACCATAGCCGTATGTACAGCAGTACTCACAAAGTAGTACTGACATCTCCTCAGTGGCTAGGCGCGTGGCGACGTAAAACGATGCAAAGCGGAAATGTCCCAGAAAGTACCACAGGACCATAGCCAACAGGAGATGCAAAGGACGCATGTACAAACCATGACCGTATGTATGGCGGCCATATGGTAGACTCAACACAATACGTCGGCAACGTTACACAGCATCAGGCATGTATGGCGAAAATACGCATGTGCTATCCCAGCACCGATCGTGTCCACCTACGGTCCCGTAAATACCGCTGTGTGTTCCACGACCGTTAAGTAAGCAAGCGCCACACGAATAGGAGGCAACCGGTAGCATACAGGCCGTCCCAAGTAAAGGTAAATCACCGTAACTATCAGTGACAAAATTCCAATGGATAGTAGGCACGGACGAACATCCGCAGATATATAACCGATGTGAAGGAGGAATACGTGCAGGAAGCAAACATGCAGGCGATACCGACACCACACGACATCAACAAAACAAACATTCCCAGAACAACAGACAGGTAACCTGCAGCTCCCCAAGCAGGGATGGAGCACACATACAAGCATATCTTGTATGTATAAAATGCAAGACCCACACCCCGTACCCGTCACCCACATCCGCAGATATACCCCATCGCACATATCAAAGGGATAACAGCCAAAACTGTAGCAAAAACATACAGGCAGTCAATGACAGCGGCATACCCGCAACAAGCTGCGTGGGAAACACTAGCAGCAGCTGATGCATCCTTGCATCCGTTGTGTACAGGAATATAACAGCTATGTTACACATCTGAATGCACAACGCCATCAACAGACGCTGCCAGGACACGGAGACCCACATGTCGAACAGAATACCATACCCAACACACACAATCTACGGCTAACACCACAGCGAAATGTACCTGACACCACACATAGCGGATGCAGTCACACAAACATGATACAATACATACCATCCCCACGAAGGTATTGCAAATAACCAACGGCCACACGAGGAATGAACCATGGCCTAGTGCCGGCACCAGCATTTAATGGAGGGGGATCACCGGTGATATGCGCATAAGTACACACCGAGGAACAGCTATTGGCGTGATGAACCCACATGCCTCAGGTGATGACGTATATAAGGAAGACTCCCTGGATATTCAAACCGTATGCTCATACTGAACAAATACCGAATACAAAAGAAGGAGTAGCAAGCAAGTACTGACGACTACAGAACCAAAGGCCGGAAAGGTATGTCGAACCCACGAGATGTACTGTTGTGTAACGCATGATACGTATGACGAATCTGTACAGTATGTGAACAGTGTGTGTAAGTAAAGATACCTGTCCATCAGGCAGAGAGTGGTGAAAGTTGGTTATGTAATGCTAAGCCGCGCAGCATACCAACGACTGTGGACAACGTGTGCACAGCAGTGGGACAACATGTACACACCCGGGATAACCCCAGGTTAGGCTTGCCACCTTTTCAAATGGCCAAAGTGGGACATTTTCGGGACACATATCAGATGTTAAAGGCGGACACATACCCATGGTCAGTACAAAGGGTAGAACTTTACTCTTTTGCCTAAATAAAAGCGTATTCTTGTAGCAGTTTAGTTGCTTATTGTGTTTCTTGTAACATTTAGGAATTTTACATACATAAATAACTATGTTATGCAACTATTACATAAAAAATGGGACAATTATGTCCTACAATCTCAGGACATTTGCCATTTGTAATATGTTTTGTCAGGACACAACTGCCCAAAGAGGGACTGTCCCTTGCAAAGTGGGACAGGTGGTAACCCTACCCCAGGTCCGCCATAGGGATTTCAAATACAGAACAATGCCACCACCCACGCTTATGCTGGCAGTGGATATCCAACAATGAAGTGCCACAGCAGGGGATAGGACATGTATGTATAGTGTCACAGCACACGTGTATGGGCATATTTATTTATTTATTTATTTTATTTTACATTTGTTAACCGGGCTAGTCTAGCTGGATATATTTCCATTTTCAGTAGAGGCCCGGGGAGAAAAGCTCCACATATAGAGACAACAGATTACAGACTGGTAGGACTTAGACAAGGAATATTGTTATCCAAACAAGGGTAGAAGTTAAAAATTTCTATACAATCTAAATGCGATCATAAAGAATATTATTACATAGTGTAAAAAACAAGGAGCAAAAAATTGAAATACCAAAGGCAGAGAAATGTACATTGTTACCAAAAGGAAAGGAGTTTAACTATCTGGATAATCTAAAAACATCATATTGAACATTTTTGCTTAAGTTTAACAGCAGGTAAAGAAAGAGGAAGACCAAGGAGAAGAGAGAGACAACAATAGAGAGATAGGAAATACAGGTTTATAGGAAAAGAGTCATAGTCAATAGGGAGGAGAGAAATATGAGAGAGGTATGTAGGAGGAGGCTAAAGGGAGAAATGAGGAGGCACAGCAGAAGGGAGAGAAAAGAGGGTTAAGGGGAAACAACATTTAGTCAGGATTAGAGCAGGACACATCCAGTGGCTTTTGAGGTATGTTCTGAGTTTTGTTTAAATAGAAAAGTAGTTGGAATGGAAGTAAGTTCGCTGAAGTTGGTTCCAGTGTTTACCGATGGAGTTTGAGAAGAGGAGTCACCAGCTAGGTTATTAGATTTGATTAGGGTAACTAGCAGTTTGCTAGATGAGCGGAGTGAGTTTAGATTAGCGTATGGGGTTAAGAGGTTAGAAAGTACAGGTGTGTTAAGAGATTGGTAGAAAGCTCTTTGGACAAATGTAAGTTGGGAAAGAAGTAACATGTTTGACAGTTCAAGCCAGTTCAGTTGCTGCAGATTCAGACAGTGGTGAGTTCTGAAAGGCTTCCCAGTAACAAATCTAGCTATGTTATTGTAGGTAGTAGACAGTTTGGAAAGATTGTTTTCTTGAGGTTAGTATAGATGGGAGAAGCGTGAGAAGAGTGGAAATGAGATGAGAGTGGGCAAGAGTAGTTTGGCTGGGAGGTTAAGAAGTCTGAATTCTATAGAGAGAGCCAAGTTTCCTATTTACACATTTAATAGTGTTGTTGATATGACAGTCAAAGGTAAGATTGTTGTCAATTGTGACACCTAACAGTTTGGTAGTAGGGTCGGGTGTTATAATGGTTCCATTGTTAGATAAGATAGTGAAATCTAAAGTTGGGGATCTGGTCGTAGGCTTAAAAGAGTAAGAGTTTGGTTTTGCGTTTAGGGAGTAAGGCAACGATTTAAGAACCAAGTTTCAACTTTTGAAAATACAGCTTGAGTATTTGTTTGAAGTTCAGAAATGGATTTAGCAGAGCAGATTAGTGTGGAATCATCAGCATATTGTATACAAGTAGCCTGGGGAATAGCTACTTGTAGGTCATTTATAAAGAGGGAGAAAAGAAGGGGTCCAAGGATAGAGCCTTGGGGGACTCCGAGAGAGATTGGGAGAAGAGATGAGAGTTCCTTATTCCAGAGGACAGCCTGTTTCCTGTTAGTGAGATGTCATACGGAATGTGCGCATGACGTGCACGTATGCCTCGCAGTAGGGGTGACTGTCAATTATGTGTAATGCAAAGCTGTCATGATGGATATGTTCAGAAATCATATACAGTATCACAGGCATAGCATGCATGATGGAGGGATGGCCTAATGTTATGTACATAAACAGGATATGTATGGCCTGCACATATGGGACAGAGTAGTAGCAGAATAGGTACCCGAAATGGAGGGAACAGCAAGTAACCGTGTCCAAACGTTCTGTAGCAGGTGCAATGTGTGCAACAATGATGTCCGGCAGGGCCGTGTGTAAACACATGTGCAATGTACACAGTAGTGTCACCCCTCCCCCATGGTAGTGTCCACTGAACAGCAGAGGTGGATGCCAACTGTATGTCTATACTGTACTGCCGCTGTGGTGGTACCATGGGTCTGTGTCACCCTACCAGCAAGTGAGCTATCACATGACCAGTGACACAATGTGTCCCTGTGGGATGTGCACAGGACCTATGTCACAGCACTGTGTGTCCAGTCTGCGGAGGTCACACAGATGCCCAGGCTGGGCAATGGCATGTGTGCACACACATGCAGGAGTGCTCCATTTGCCTGCCACTGCAAACGCCATGTAGGAGTACTACATGCATCAGTAATGCAGAGAACATGGCCCATGGCAGAGTAGATGACACCCCTGTGTTAGTGGTATGCAGGTGAGTACAGATGTGTTTCACGACTGTCATTTGCATATGTAAACTGTCTGACCCGGGTAGACATCACGGCATGACTATACGGTGACATGTAAAGGTGTATCCATTGTGTAAGGTACACCACACATGTGTTATGGTAACATTGCCCGTGTGTACATGTGTGTATGGCACAGGTACAAGGGCACCCAATGTATCAGCTAGACATACAGTCCAGAAATGTGTGGCTCTGCTGTACCCACGCCATAGTGGAATATGGCAACCACAGCACCATGTGGGGCATGTGTGTGTACAGCAACCATGTACAATGTGATATGCATGTATAGGGACAGTATCCATGTGATACACAGTGCATGACTGTCACTATGCAAAGGTGATGTGTATGCACTATGTGTGATGTAACTGATGCAATGACATCCACATGATATATCTGCCACACTGACACCTGTATGGTTGTTAGCAGTATGAGTAGGTTGAGCTAGAATGCTGCCAGGTATGTACATGTGGTATATGTAGGCATGGACAGTACTGTGTGACAGCATGTAGTGTTTGTAAGCAAATAGTGAGCATGAGGGGCCACATGACTGAGGACTGTGCAATGTCACATGTACCTGACTTGTAGTTAGCATGATATGCCTGCACCACTGTGTGACCTGTACCACTGTGTGACCTGTACAGGAGTCACATGGTGTAACATCCTGAGACATAGGGTATGATGTGATGCGGACATTGGCAATACCATAATGTGGAATGGCGCTGAAGGGCAAAGAGCGGATAATGTGTGATTTGTTACCCTCTGTACCACACCAACCACCCATGCAATGGTATGACAGGTGGCCACCATGTGGATGTGGTGTGCTGTGGCGCACAGAAGCCCAACAAGGGTGCCAGTAAAGGCATGGAGGTCGTCAATGAGTGTGTGAAGCATGTATGTGAGGATGTGGCCCAGTGCCATACTAAATGGCCCAGTCATGGGTGTACAAATGCAGCCCCATATGTGCAATGCAGTACCACCCATGTGTAGGGTGTTAGATGTGGTAGTGTGGTGGTCCAGGGTACTGCACGTCCATGAGCAGGCTGGCAGTCAATGCAGTGTGCTGCTGCAGAAACACTAACAGCCAGGTTGGCGGGATACAACAACTACGGAGATCGGAGGTAACATTGGGACCCGTGTCCCAGGACATAACGTGTGCATGGCAGTACCATGTATGTGTCCACAGGGTTAATACAATGTCAGCCATGGAGTGGAACCCTGTCGTGAGTGAAAAGTGGTGTGTATTGTTGGTAGGTACCCCATTGGCGAGCACGATGCCAGCAACATCTGTGTTAGCAATGCCTGCATGAGGTGTGTATGCTGCATTGAATGTGGATGTAGCCAAACAGCAGATACATACCACACACTGTGTGAGGGCCCACACTGCAATGTATGCCAGTCATGTGTAGGTAGCTAGCTGTGGGTATGTGATGCACCATGAGGGACCCACCATGACTGTCAAGTGGCGCACCACACATGTGAACATAACTACTGTGCAACAGCCTGCACATGTGCCCATACAGCACATGTGCATGGAACAGAATACCACTGTGGCGTCTGTGAAAGGCCAGTACCACCATGTCTCTGTGTGGAATAGCATGGTCCCTACCAGTGTAAATGTGGCGGAAGTGCACTGTGATATGTGTTGGCATAGTCACGTATACTGTCCATCGTGGGGTGCCATGCATTAACTACCTCTGTCAGGTGGATGTCGGGTAGTACGGCTGTAGGCGTATGTACCATGCATTCTGCGATGGTGGAATTAGGTGTGTCTAGGCGTGGCTAGCAGGAGCTGAGAAGCATGGATGTTCAGCAAACAGTGCAGGGATGTCTGTAGGTATAGCACAGACACACACATGGAGGTATGGTGCATGCGAGAGGTGAGTGTAGGTATGGTATGTGTCATGTAATGTGTCACCCAGCTGTCATGCGTGCTGCATGGCCAAGCATGTGTGGGTACATGGGAGTCCATACTAGGGAAGTGCGTGTTGCTGTCGTACATGGCAGTAGCAACTGTCCCAGGTGCAATGTACAGTGTCATGACAGCCACGGCCAGCATGTAACCTATGTGGTGTACAGTTAATATTATTCACCGTCAGCGTGTCACAATGTGTGTAGGGTCCCGAACATGGATATCTGTGAACATGGATTACCTATGATACTGCAATGTGTCTCGGAATATACACTATGTGTGAAAATCACAGTAGCAATGTGGTGGTAGGAACCACCCACCCGTGTTTATTGCAGTCAGGTATGTGCCTGGGAGGTATGATCTGTGTACAGTCTGGACTGGCAGGTGTGCTGTGTGGGGCATGGAGGCAGGTCCCAAGCACTGCAGATAAATGACATGCGTGCCGTACTGTGTGTGCAGTGCTTGTGTACAGCACAGTGGAGGTGTAAGCATGGTCACACACATCAGTGCATGCCATGGCTGCCTTGACAGCGCTGCCGGAGACAGACATGTGACACTGCAGCACAGGCTGCATAGCATGTGAAGATGTACATAATGGGCTGCACACACCTTAGGCAGATGTCCGCAGGTCATGTGTGTGCCATGGTAGTGTAGTTGAACCACACGACTGTCCAGACTGGACAAACACCACATGCCTGCATAAGTACGAGAGTATGACCATAGTCCAACAGTCCCAGTGACAGGAAGTAGGCCCAATGTACGAGGGAGTATCCCTGTGTGCAGACCACTGGCTACTGGACTTCCTGGCTAGACACACACCGGAGGAGGTTAATTCCACCATTAGAGCCATCACATGTCCCAGTCCATGTGGCCCGTGCAATGTCATCACAGGGTGGTCACAATAGCCTTGGTGGCAAAGCAGACCACGGTGTACCAGGTGATGTGTCATGCGTGCATATGTTGAAATGCTAACTGCCACGTTCACATATCCGCAACATACTGGTGCTGATGTATACTGTTACATGATGTGTGGGACTGCCTATCACCGGGGCCACTTGACAGGTGTGTTGTGACAGGTGTAACCCATGTATGCACAGGACCACTGTATTTGTAGGCAGCCGTAGTAGCTACCACTGGTACATGCAGTGGTCATACAGCCATACTGCACACACAGTGTTCTGTCAGGAATGTCCATTACAGCTGTAGACAATGTGCTGCTATATGAAGGTAAAATTGTGTGTTGTGAATGTTACAGCATCAGATGAGCACCATCTGGCGCAGTCATAGTTGTCAACACTGGCACACATCACCTGGCAGTCAGAGACAGTCCTGACAATGTGTGTCAGTCACCCTCGTACTGTGTGACATATGTGCATGGCGGAACACCTCACTGTATCAGCTAAAAGATGGCTACATGATGGCTGGAATGTGCTGTGGAAATGTACAATGCTGGTAGCAATGGTACACCTGGAATCACACACGTCTGCTATAGCAGCCATATAAACTATGCACTACAACCGCCCAACAGACGCCTAAACAATGCATTGTTTATATGTGGAACATGTGTGCACGCCGACAACTAATGAGGTATGTTGCACATATTGATGTACAATTGTCATCTATGGCCATAGCATGGATGCAGACGCTTTATACCCCACAGGTAGTACACCACGTGTGATGTGGAAGTAGGGGAACCAGTAATGCTGCGTGTACATGTGATAGTAGCTGTACAGCCACATGTCCCTGCATAGCTTCTCATGTGGGGCGCTGTGGCATGTGACCGCTGGGACATGCCATTGTAATTGACCATGTCCCACAGGAGATGTGTTATGTGTGTACCATAGCAACAAAACTGCTATGGCTGCAGGACTGGGTGCACAGGCCGGGATGATAGCAACCACAGGAGATGAATGCGGGCCGTGACCCACAGCCACATCATGCGATGTCGTTGTTCCGTCCACACGACACATGAGCATCTGAGCTAAGCGTTACAGCTGTGTACAGTTTGTGCATATATGTTCCTTGCTTAACATCCTGTGTCCCACCACTGGCCGTGGACGATGGACACCAACCAAGTGTGGATAACAGGATATTGCACAGCACATCACCAGATGCCTACTGTAGAACAGGCTTTCGTGTGAACATGTGCACATGCAGGTCTCACGCCAGCTGCAGTCAAGCTGCGTTATGTGCTGAACCACAGCAATAGTCCGGGCCATGCCGCCACAGATGGGCGTGCATGCATCTGTGTATGTATGGCTGTGAATGTCTCGACGCCTTAATATAAGCTGTCACCGTTCACGAACAACAATATGAATGGGCTGTATGTGGCCAGGGGAATTCGTCCTTCGTGTATGGTCAGATCGACGATACCATCAGTGACCCTATGTGAACATCCTAATCCCATACATGGATACCTATGCTGTGCCAACACCACATTCACAGAGGAGGATGGCGGTGTGTAGTGCAGCAACCCAGACATGGGGGTGGCAACAGGCACTGGATGTAGACATATGTGGTGCACATCAATGCGAGCAACCATCCATATTACCCCGCCGGGATAGCGGTGTGTCCATATGCAACACTGTGTTGATCAATATCCCAGCATCACGCGCCGCACAGAAACACCTGTGTCCTGCTACTGTGCAGTGGCACAGTGCCACCTCCACTGTACAGCTATGTACAGCTCACACCAACCGCTGCACAGACATCCCTGTTACCCACATTGTATCTGTAGACTGTACACATAACACTGCACTGTGACAGCTGTGTGATGTGGTGTGGTGGGACACCATTGTCACATGTCCACATGATACACATGTTTGCAGTGTACATGACAGTGTCGGCAGCCATGTGTACTGTCAACTTCGCCCATGTAACGTGTATCCTGATGATGCATGCAAACTACCATGAATGTGTACTGCATGCCTACTAAAAGACACCTGCCTGTTGTAGTGTACACCAGGGCAGTGTGCACATGCCACTATGAATGTCTGGTCTGCATTCACTGGTCTGTGCTGTGTGAATGCTGCATGCACATCACATGCATGATGTGTCTGTGTGTGTGTGTGTGTGTGTGTGTGTGTGTGGCATTGTGCGTGTGGTGTCTTTGTATGGACAGGCGCTGTAGGTGCGTTGCCCTCCTGCGGGCCATCTGATGCTAGTGTCCCCACAGATACTAGTGGTGATGACCATGTGCATGAGGCACAGGCAGGGTCGTCACAGGCATACACTGTGCCATTGGAGAACATCACACACTTACGTCCCTTCATCCCGCACATGTTCAGATGCCCACATCCCAACACACTGCCCAGATGATGCCTGGTCAGCATAACTATGTTCACACATCCACACATTGTGTACTCCTGGGCCATGGCAGTCAGGGCCCCACATGGGCTGGCACTCCTCTCCAGGTAGTGGGGTCTCTGGTTGACCCTGTTCCCCAGCATGTCCCACTCATCTTTGTGGTGAGGTGCACAGTGGCTTCTGTGCCCGTGTTTGCCTGGAGCCTAGGAGTGGAATATGCCCATGTCACCCAGGTCAGACATGGCCGTGTATACCAGGCACAGATCACCACAGAGCAGATGCTGTGAAGGTTACAGCGAGTCCCTTGGTGCATGCAGCTTGTGACACATGTCCTAGCAGCATCCCGCCTTGTGTCATTTTGGTCCTTCGAGTGCTGCAGGTGTCAGGTTAGCTACAGGCCAGATGTGCCATATGCGCAGTCATTGCTCTGGTGTGTGATGTGTACAGGGTACAATGAACACCCTGATGTGGAGGCGATTCCTTCCAGGAGGCCACAGTGGAATGTCTTCACACCACATTGCCATTGTGTGTGTTGACAGAGGTTACCGACAGGTGTGGTAGCCATTTCCATGAACATGTCCACCATCTGAATGGCTACCACCACCACATGTGACATTGGGCGAACATGTCCTTCACACTGGGTAGGTCTGCACCTTCTCTGGCATGTAGTAGCAGGCCATGGCTCTGGCACCAGTTATCCATGTCTATGCCGCCCTAGGTGGATGTCCGTGTCACATGGGGTGTTGGGTGTAGCATCTGCATACCTTGTCTGCCACAATCCCCTATGATTGCATGCACATTGGAAGGTCGAATGCCGTATGGCAGGGGGCCCAGGACTGAGCCCTGTGGGCCTCCACTGGAGACCAGATATGAGTGTGACAAGGCACCAGGAACACCAACCCTGTGTGGTGTGACCTCCAACCTTTCTGAGAAGCATCGGTGACATATGTCCCCACATATGCACTGGCGAGCCTTTCCATGAGTCCCATGTGGAGTGTGCTCTGAGCAGCTCCCACCAGGTCATGGTACTGTGTGCAAACCATCCCCATCAATGGCCTTGGTGACCACTCCAGACAGGACGAGCAGGGAGGCAGGATCCGCCCTTGACTATGTTGTTGTGGGTATGTTCGGTATTGGCTGTACACCTGTCTGTATCCATGGGCACCTGTATGGACCTCCCCACAGCTTTGCAGACAAGGCTTGTCAAGCTGATAGGGTGTGGCTGTCTACAGTCCATAAGAGCACTACCCTGGCATAGTGGGACCACAGATGCCATATGCCATCCATCGGGGACATAGCCCATAGTAAGGCTAACATGACACAGTGGCCGCATGTGGGTGGGGGCCTCAATGAGGATGGGTAGCACACAGCCAGGGACACCATTGGTGCTGTGTCAACTGCCATAGAGATATGGGATCACTCCAGGCCATATGAGATGTTTCGGAGGCTACACTCTGGTGGGATGGATATGTCCCCTCTTGGGGGGGGGTGGATGTATGCATGGAACATGTCCGCTGGTTTGCAGACAATGTCTGTGGGTGCAGTGACCGTTGTACCATTCTGGACCATTTCCAGCCAAGTCTGTGTGCCCCCAACCATGTCCTTACCACAGTTAGGGAAGGCCCTATGGTTGTCTCATGTGCCCTCTGCAGTACCACTCCCACAAGCGGCCGTGGATGATTGTATGTGTGGCCATGGTGATGCCGGTATGAATGGGAGATGGTTTCCCTGGTACTGACATTGCTCTGTCATGTATTAGCTCCAACTGTTGATGTACAGCTTGTCAGTGGCTGGGGTCCACCACACCATGTGCCTACCTGTGGTGGACAAGGTCCTGATGTTATCATGTTTGCCTGTTGCAGACATGCATGTGGGTGCTCAGAAGGCATTAGGTAGGCGGTTGCAGTCTGGCCTGTGTTCAACACTGGCATGGAGGACTTAGGGTACCACACCGTCGTATGATGTGTGTGGTTTGTTGTGGAAGGTCATCACCCCCATGCGGTGTTGGTTACAGGATGTGGATGACCAGTGGATCCACTATATGGTCTGGCATCACCATTGAGGGCTGTACATCCTGTGTGGGGCATATCCTCACCATGTGTGATGGGCAGAACTGTCAGACATCCCCCCCTAGTGTGTATGGTGCATGGCTGTTTAACAGTGGCCAGGTGTGAGAACACCTGGGACCGGTGGCGTAGTGTGTTGTGCCATGGGGTTCCCAGTCTATGTATGGGTGGAGCATATCACCCAATGCGGTGCTGTTGTGAGAGCATGCACACTCACCAGTGTCCTCAGGACATCTGTGCAGGTATCCTGTGTTTGGGAGGGTTGTCTGTAGCATGCAACAAACTGTAGGCCAGTCCTACACATGGTTAATTGCACCTAGATATTCCCCGCTGCAACGGCCATGTCTGTGGCATGGCCGGGTTGCTGTTGTGTGGCTGGACACACACGACGGTCCACATTCCGCCACCCATGCCGTCGCACCATGTGTATGCATGTCTGCTCTGTGTCGAGTCTAAGTGTCTGAGCATGCCCAGTAGGCAGCTGTGTAGACAGTGACTGGCCCGACTGCAGCACTGCTGTTATGTCTGGCGCACTTGATGGCAGGCTGCGTGTGGCTGGACACCTGACCATACCCATGGTACCCACATGATACCACCCGTGTATGCCCTGTGCCGCTGTATCGTGCAGCGTTCAGCATGCCATATGTGGTGTGATGTAGATAGGCGTAGTTGACTGCCCTTGTGTGTTGTGGTGTGTGTGGTGTGCAGCTGCGTGACTGCTGCGCTCTGACATACCTTGGATCCAGCATTGCCTCTGCAAATGATACCACCACAAGTATGCCTCCTGACAGCTCTGCTCAGTAAACTCGGTAGCGTTCTGTAAATGCTTCATACTGTAGTGTGTTCATGTAGATAGGTTCGTCTCCTGTCCCTTCCGTGTGTGTGTGTGTGTGTGTGTGTGTGTGTGTGTGTGTGTGTGTGTGTTCCCAGCTGCCTCTGCGAATGAACATGCTTTTAGGCGTACATACACTTGGCTATTGCCAACTATTGTCTTCGGGTGATGTCACCAGCCTACAAGTATGCCTCTGACAGCGCTCAGTAAATCCGGATGCATTCTGTAAATGCTTCATACTGTAGTGAGTTCATGTAGATAGGCATAGGTTAGTCTCCCGGCTCTTCCGTATGTGTGTGTGCGTGTTTCCAGCTGCCTCTGTGAAGGAACATGCTTTTAGGCAGCTCCATAACACATACCTTGGCTATTGCTATTGTCTTGGTGATGTCACCAGCCTACAAGTATGCCTCTGACAGCTCTGCTCAGTAAACTCGCGCGTTCTGTAAATGCTTCATACTGTAGTGAGTTCATGTAGATAGCGTGGGTTAGTCTCCGTCCCTTCCTGTGTGTGTGTGTGTGTGTGTGTGTGTGTGTGTGTGTGTGTGTGTGTGTGTGTTTCCAGCTGCCTCTGCGAATGAACATGCTTTTAGGCGCACACACATACCTTGGCTATTGCCAACTATTGTCTTGGTGATGTCACCAGCCTACAAGTATGCCTCTGACAGCTCTGCTCAGTAAACTTCGGTAGCTGCGTTCTGTAAATGCTTCATACTGTAGTGAGTTCATGATAGTAGGTTCGTCTCCGTCCCTTCCGTGTGTGTGTGTGTGTGTGTGTTTCCAGCTGCCTCTGCGAATGAACATGCTTTTAGGCGCCATAACACATACCTTGGCTATTGCCAACTATTGTCTTCGGGTGATGTCACCAGCCTACAAGTATGCCTCTGACAGCGCTCTGCTCAGTAAACTCGTGGCCAGCGTTCTGTAAATGCTTCATACTGTAGTGAGTTCATGTAGATAGGTAGGTTCGTCTCCGTCCCTTCCGTGTGTGTGTGTTTCCAGCTGCCTCTCGAATGAACATGCTTTTAGATGCTTCAACACATACCTTGGCTACCAACTATTGTCTTGATGTCACCAGCCTACAATGCTCTGTGATTGCTGTAAACTCGGTGGCACTCTGCATACCATACTGTGTAGTGTGCTGTAGATGTGTGTGGTCTCTGCCTCCCTGTGTGTGTGTGTCAGCTCCCAGCTGATGATGGTATGCTTGTTTCGCAACACATACCTGACCAACTATTGTCTTGTGATCAGCAGCCTTTCTGTACTACTGTGTGCTTGTTCGGTGGCGTCGTGGCGTGTTCTGCTGTAGTGTTGTGTGTGTGTGTACATTCCTGTCGGTGTGTGTCTGTATTCTTTCTGTTTCATGCCTATGTTGTGATGACATGCTCTACATGGCTGCTTCATGTATGCATATTGTCATTGCCAGTATGTGTGTGGTGCATAACCACACATTATGCCATGCTCATGTTAGAAACTCATGGGTGTGGTTCATTAAGCGCTTCATGTTGACATTTCATGTAGATACGGTGTGTTGTTCTATGGTGTGTGTATGTCTATGTGTGGTTTATGTGGCCTGTGTGTGTGTAGCATGTATTGTTTGCCACTATGGGCTGCGCAGCTGTTCATGGTTGTCTGAACATAAGATGTACTTATGTTAGTTGTGCAGGTGTGCTCATGGTGCGCCAGCACCATGGTGCATCTTGGTTATTCACAGTCTGCATGTTCTGGCGGTGGGCAGCGCGTTGGCGCGTATGCCTGGTATTGACATCACGTCTCATTGTGTTTTCACGGTCTGTTTCACCACAGGAGTCCCAGCTATGCTGGGAGTGCATGTGGTGTTGTGTGGAGCTGGCCACCACCAGCTGACCATATCTGTACATCTTTTGAGAGCGTTCCCCCTGCTTGGTGTGTGTGCAGATAGTGTGGGTTCTACGTTTGTCCATCATGCTGTGTTTGTTTACAGTGTATCTTACATATTTCAGCTATTGTCTTATTTTGGGTGCGTACTTATCTCAGTGGGCTGCCCCGTGGCCCCAGCATGTTATGTGCCCACAACCGTCTTGTGTTTCATTTATTCATGCAGCGTTTTGGTTTGCTTTCACAACTCCCGCATTCTTATGTTCACAATCAACAATGTGAATTTGCTTGTTAAGACCATTGTTGATTTAATATGCCCACTGCTTTTTCTGCATGGACACTTGCATGTCCACAAATGTTGACTTGTGTATGTGGCTCAATATTCTGCGTGCTATTTATTTATTTTCAATATCATGTAATATGTGTTCATAGGATGCTTACTGAGATGTTGGCATTATGTGTGTCATTAGCAGTGCGTCTGTGCTTTCTATGCTGTGGCTACATGTTCATTGTTCGCATAGAAAGTGACAAATGGAAGTGTAAGGGTGGATATTTAAAGCCTGGATACTTCCATGTTATGTGTAAGTCTCACGCAGCCTCACGGGTGATGCGCATACATGTCTATGAAGAACCTTTGGATACCATATGTGATATGTACTGGGTCCAAATGTTTAAGTTGACTGTTCCATCTACCTATGTGTGACATGGTTTGTGGCCATAGGGTGCTAGTGAGTCTTTATTGTTGATTGGGTGTTTTCCATGGTCAATTGACATCAATCCTATTAATTCACTGAAGGATGTCTTTCATTGGTGGGAACGCCATAGTTTGACCATCGTATGTCTTTCCCAGCCGACGTTGATATTGTGCCATTGGTATGTTTCCACAGGTCACCCATCTGTTCCACTGTATGGAAGCGTGTGATCCCCATTTATGTGCTGGCAGATTGAGTGCTGTGTACGCCGGTATCTGCCCAGCAGTCTGGCTTTGTATGGGGAGTGTCTACTGTAGTCCCTATCTGTATTTCCTGGGTTATGCCTTGCAACAGCTGTGGGATTCCCCCAGGTTTGCAGCTATGGGTGCCATCTTGGCCGTACGTTTGTCCATCCATGGGAACTGCCTACTGGACACTAGTATAGGGCTGTACACATTTCACAGCTGCATTCTGCATTTTCCGGTGGATGATTGGCATTATTAGTGCGGAGTAACGCATATGTTACCCCATCCCGCGTCCCTGCGGCGCGGGACAATGAATCATCTGCCAATCCACACCGAGACCCATTTTTGCATACCCACGATCCCATGTCTGCAACCCTCGACAGTACCCATTGCACATCCTTCATGTGTGCGGGAATGGGATGTGAACGCATGTCTATGGACGCAGCAACCTGGGGAGTCCTATTCATATGTCCTGCATTTCATGGACGGCTGTCATCACCCTTGAAGACGCTTTGTGGTGCATATATCTAGCTGTGCCGTAGTCACGGCTGTCACCTCTTCTGGGTCGACGATTGCAGCCTGTTGGCCCAACACTTAAGGAGAAATTTTTGTGTCCTACAATAGACACCCATGTGCATCATTAAACTATAGAACATGTAGGACTGTGTCCATCTGGCCAGTGGGTTTTGACTGCCGCTGTATGTTCCCCAGTCGCGGATGTCTGTTTGACTACCCATATTATGTAGTGCTACTGGAACCCGTGTCCTTCCACAATTAACCCATATGGTGTTACTGTAGTACTGCAGGTTGGCAACTGCTTTAAGTAATCCTCAGAGGTACCATTGTGAACTATCCGTCACTGTATTGTCATTATAACACAGCCGGTACATGTAGAACCTATTTATTCATGACAGGATGTTATTTATGTGTGGGAACGCCATAGTTTAACCATAGTATGACCTTCCTAGTTGAC
Source organism: Protopterus annectens (assembly GCF_019279795.1). Classification (NCBI taxonomy): domain Eukaryota; kingdom Metazoa; phylum Chordata; order Ceratodontiformes; family Protopteridae; genus Protopterus; species Protopterus annectens. Next base: position 495,685,160 of record NC_056749.1, on the reverse strand, counting down.
GTTGTTGGTGTGCCTTTAATATGTGTTCCACAGCTCGCCCATCTATGTTCCGCTGGGTGGAAGCGGGTGATCCCCATATGCTAGCACCTTGGTTGCTGTATACCGGGATTTGCCCGGCAGGATAGATTTCTATGGGGTGTGTGTCTACTGTTGCTCCCATCTGTATTGCCTGTGTTATCCCTTACTACGGCTGTGTGATTCCACCAGGGTTGCTGTTATGGGTGCCATCTTGTCCGTCGTTTGTCCATCCTTGGGAAATGGCTACTGGAGACTGGTGTAGGGCTGTACACATTTCACAGCTGCATGTAGCATTCTCCGCTGCATGATTGTCAGTATTAGTGGGTGGTAAGGCATGTTCTGTACCCACATCCCTCCACGGGCGGGACAATGGATCATCTGCCAATCATCTCCAACACCCATTTCTGCATACCCAGGATCCCATGGCTGCAACCCTCGACAGTACCCATTGCAAATCCTTCCATGTGTGCTGGAAATGGGATGTGAACGCACATCTGTGGACTCGACAATCTGGGGAGTTCTGTTCATATGTCCTGCATTTCATGGACAGTTGTCATCAACCTTGAACAAGCTGTGGTGCATATATGTAGCTGTGCCGTAATCACGGCTGTAGTTCATCTTGGTCTTCACGCTCGCAGTTGGCGTTGCAACACTTAAGGACAAATTTTTGGGTCCTACAATGGACACAAATGTGCATATGTAAAATGTAGAACATGTTGTACTTTGTCCATTCTGGCCAGTGGTTGTGACTGCTGCTGTATGTTCCCCAATCCGGATGTCTGCTTGACTACCCATATTATGTTTGTATCTACGAACCCATGTTCCTTCCACGATTAACCCAAATGGTGTTATTGATGTAATGCTGCAGGTTGGCAACTGCTTTAAGTAATCCTCAGAAGGCCCAGTAGGACATATCCGCCAGTGTATTGTCGATATAGCGCAGCCAGAACATGTATACCCTATTTATTCATGAAAGGATGTGTTGTATATGTGGGAACCCTAGTGTTGAAACTTCGTATGAGCTTCCTAGTTGAGGTTGTTCGTGTGCCAGTAATATGTGTGCCACAGGTCGCCCATTTGTTCCGCGGTATGGAATAGTGATCCTCATATTTGTTGCTGGCAGATGAGTGCTGTATGCTAATTAGCACATGGTCTGACTGGATGTATGGGAGTGTCTACTGTAGTCCCTATCTGTATTTCCTGTGTTATGCCTTACTGGCTGTGTAATTCCACCAGGTTTCCAGTTATAGGTGCCATCTTGGTCGCAACGCTTGTCCATCCATGGGAATTGCCTACTGGACACTGATATAGGGCTGAACACATTTCACACCTGCTTTTAGCATTACCCAGTGGATGCTTTGCATCATTAGTAAGGGATGTACATATACCCACAGCCCTCCCACGGGCGGACAACGGATTATCTGCCAAACAACACGAGCACCCATTTCTGCATACCCAGGATCCCATGGCTGCAACCCTCCACGGTACCCATTACACATCCTTCATGTGTGCGGGACTGGGATGTGGGCCTTACTTCTATGGACACGACAATCTGGGGATTTCTGTTCATATGTCCTGCATTTCATGGGCAGTTGTCATCATCCTTAAACACTGGTGGTGCATATATGTCAGCTGTGCCGTGGTCACGGCTGTTCACTCTGAGTCGATCACAGCTGTCGATTGCAAACGAACAATTTTGAGTCCTACAATGGACACCGATGTGCATATGTAAAGTGTAGAACGTGTTGGACTGTCACCATCTGGCCAGTGTGTTTGACTGCCGCTGTATGTTCCCCAATCGCGGATGTCTGCTTGACTACCCATATTATGCATTACTTGGCCTATCTATATCTACGTGCCAGTAAGCGGAAATGCAGCAAACCTTGCGTCCTGCTCATCTTCATAAAATACATTATTTGAACATATATGGCAAAACAGACAATGACAAAAGCGATACACTCCACAGTCAAAAGATACTGAGCTCTGTTCACCTACTAACATGGGCTTGTGATCAGAACATTACATATTGTCCTCATACACTTCCTTCAGAGTCAGTTTAAAGTCAATTAATCAATAAACCTGCTCATAGTTAATTGGACAGTGCTCCAAGTCTTGATAACGTGACATACAAATCAGTGTTGCATACATTACTTAATGGAAACAATAATACGACAACAATGTGTTAATATAAATACAATATTGGTCAATACAATCAGTATATTGAAACATAGTTGATAAATGCTGTGAGTAAACCTTAGAACGTAGTGTGTTGATCAGGATATTGTATATCAATGTGTATAATTGTAGCATTACGATTCCAAAGCATGGAATCAATATGTACAATTTAAGCATATATTTTACAATTATGAATGTAAATGTGTCTGAAGTTACATATGAATATGACTGTATTATAACTATATCACATAGCTGGAATAAACTGTAGTTGTTCATCTTGTTTTCAAGGCATTATGTCACATACCTTTATATGCTGGTGGGACTGCTGTGTGTAGATATACATGTGAACCCCTCATTCATACCCTTTGTTACTGTCTGTGGATTATAATGTACACACATCAATTACCATGCCATACCTTTTACTGTACAGGTTCTGGCATGGTGTAGCTGGTTGGCCCTTATCTTGCTGGCCATGTTACATTGACCATTGTCTATCTGGCATTAAGCTGGTCGTGTCATGTGACCTTCTTGCTACTTTAGGGACCTGATGCCATACTTGAGTGCTTCCACTGGCCATATATCTGTCTGTAGCCGGGACTGTGTGCCAGTCCTTTTCAGGACACTTGCTATTGTTGTTCTTCTTGGTTACATATCAGTACTTTGTTATGTTGTGCTATTATTGTGTGTGGAGAATTCTCTCACGGTCTGCTGACACTGGACATATATCCAGCTAGCCTAGCCAGGTCAACATGTGAGCCAATCCCAATTTAGACGGGGCACCTTCTGACAAGTGGGTGTTACTGATGCAACCGTCATCAATCCATACTACTAACACATACGTTATTCTATCCACAGTCTATGTTTGTCTCATCACATCCCAGTGTGTTTCTCACTATTTCTAACGGTGCTTTACATGGCATTGCCCATTCCATACTTTCAGAGCAAACATTTTTGAGACATGTCTGGTTGATGCTGGAGGACACATCCTTAACCTTACCTGCTTCCAGTGGATCACACACCCAAACCTCGCATTTTCTAATTGGGTGACTGGCGCGAGATACATGCATATCCATTATTCTGTTTATATATGTTTACATGGGTCTGTGTGGTTGCATTGGGTGTGTTAGTTGTGACTATTCGGTAACATATCTGATACGGTTGGCCGGTGTGCAGAACACATACACCTTTATACATGTAACAGTCTTTGCAGCATGGACGCACGCATACCGTTCACATCTATATGTTCTATAGTGGTAATTCAAACGTGACTGCATTCACGTTTGCGGTTACTGTGACCACTACACGTTAGCTGTTCGGTGTCATTAATATGCATACCCATGGTACTTAGCTACATTTACATATCCCCGCACTCATGTTCGTCACAGGCATCCATTCTCCTGCTGGGAAAGGTGCGGTACTGCATGTTAAACATTCCTTATTCCCTCTGCTCATGGCCCAGGATGCATATATCGTGACCGCAGGGATGTTCAGATCACAGTTGCTTATATCCCCATGCATACAGGCCTCGATTGTCAGGGTGTTCCTGTGGTGCTTTGGGTTTGGTCTTGTCCGCCCGGTGTGCGGAACTGCCCTGACCGTATCTGAATGTTAGATGAGTCACATGGACGCAGGTTTGTCCGTGTCTGTGATACCATGTCACCCCCAATTATTCATAACCGTGTGCAGATTGGCGGTGTACCCGTTGTAGATCTTGTTATACTAATTGCACACGGTCTGGTCGAACGGACTTATTTCCATTACTAACCCTCGGTATGTATGACCCCAGCCACATATTACATGGGTTTAACATTGCGTGGCGGCTTTCACTGAGCCACAGACATCCGTCCGCTTAGTTTGGGCGGTTCCTGTCTGCTACACACATTTAACATGGCGAACAGGTTGAACAGCTCAGCACGGGACATCGGGCTCTCCGTGCTGTTTAGTATTGAATCGCTATGTTGACTTTGTTTCACAAAGCGAGACACTGTCGACATTGGTAACGGACATCTCATGCAGTACACGCACCGCCCGGTGCCGTGGGTCTGGCGCTTTCCGGACAGGCATTATGCTGTGCCATTATGTCTGGAATATATGGTTTCTTGCCATAGATGATATGGCATACTAGCAATGACCCGCGTCTGGGTGTGGGTACTGCTGTATTTACCCACGCCAGAGTGGCCTTAGGTCAAGTGGTGCCCTAGGCAGAAGGACTCCATGGTGCCACCGCCACATCACCCCACCTATCCTGGTCTACCTACACCAAATAAAGTCTTGAAAGGTGCCCATAGTAGCTTCGCCTCAGACGGCTGCCTAATTGGCCTATGCCTAAGGCTGGCCATGTGTGTGGTCCCTCAGGCATCGGACTGAACGACACCCCGTCTGCGTGGGTATGTCCAGCATTACCCACATCCGGCGTGGTTTATTGCTATGATGTTCCATGTGTGTACAGTGGTGCGGTTACCATACATATGCCTTTCTCAAAAGCAGTCACACTTCTGAACACTACTGTGGTCTCCTTTAAGGCCCCTGAGCCAGTGGTGAACATTACTCAAACAGCTGAATCACGCATATACATATCCTACCAGCACCTACAGGACTGCATGGATCAGGCAATCACATACAAAACTGAGCCTCTTTGTACCAAAGACAAGCATCCAGTCTGGTGGACCCCAGCCATGAACAAGCTCTACAACGACAGGAGGTAGCTACTACAAGTAAAGCGAATACTTGTAAGGTAACACACCCTTGCTCATTATATGTGAAGAACTACAAGCTGTCATGAAATCATTCAGGGGAAATTCAACAGGGAAATTAACAAGGACTCAACAGACAATCATAAGGCCTTCTTTAGCTATGTTGGACACCTGGGAGGACACTCCCAGATATGCTCAGACTGGGTTCAGAATGATGTGAAGATGACTGAACCTACACACATTGCCAACATACTGGCTGACAGGTTTGGTGCTAACTTTTCCCCCCCCCACATGGAGAGAGATATCTATACCAGAGGTTGTAGATCCTGGAACATCTGCTCATAGCATAGGTGGGAAATGCTGTCTCCAAGGCAGTAAACACAGCATCCATGGGACCAGATGGTGTCCCAGCTGTGTACTCCATGAACTCTATGGGGAATTAAACCCACAGTTAGGACAGCTGTTTAATCTTAGCCTCACCTCAGGATACATACCCAAGTAGTAGCACAAGGTGACTGTAGTCACACTTCACAAGGATGGTGCCTCCACTGACCCTGGTTATTACCATCCCATTAGCTTGACAAGCCTTATCTGCAAAGCCATGGAGAAGGATCATAATGGAACTCATAGATAAAGACATAGGGGACTTGCATACTTTGGTTCCAACCCGGTTTGGCTTGGTCAAAGTCAGATCATGCCTTTTACACGTGTTTGACTTTGTAGGATCAGTCACCAAGGCCATTGATGAGGGTAAAGCAGTCCATACAGCCTACCTCAACCTGGCAAAGGCCTTCGACACAATACCCCCCTCAGGTATCATTGATAAACCCGTCAACAGCGTGAATCCATACATCACCATATGGGTTACAAACTGGCTAAGTCACAGATACCACATGGTCATAGTTGCTGGCGACCATGTCATACTCACAGCCGGTCACAGGTGGTGTCCCACGCAGTCCTGGGTCCACTATTTTTCAGCATCTACATTTCCAAAGTACAAGCAAACACAGGGGGGTTATGGCTGACAATGTTTGCAGATGACTGCAAACTGGGTGCCATAGTTGGACACACATCTGACACAGATATCCTTCAGGAGGGCCTCACAGATGTGGATAAGTGGTGCCAGAGACATGGCCTACAGCTAAATGCCAGGAAATGCATAGTCATACCCTTCGGGAAGAACAAGGTTACCCCTAGCTACCATATAGGTGGCAATCCACTGAGCACAGAGGGTGTTACCAGGGATCTGGGGACCCGGGTTGTTCACCGTTCGTTCGACACACGTTGCTAACGTAGTTAGGTAGACCTTCAACATTGCCCACATCATCATGAAGGGATTCACATCTAGATCAGGGGAGGTCATTGTCCCCTTGTACTCATCACTCATTTGACCTATGATTGGGTACAATGCCCCGTTCAGAATGTATCTGACCCGACACCTGCAGCAGCTGGAAAGGCCCCAACAGTTCATCGACAAACAGATGCAGGGTCTCAGGAATATGTGTTATGCTGACCGACTGAAAGAATTCCAGCTGTATTCAGTTGCATACCACTTGCCCAGAGGTGACCTGTGCCTGGCTTACAAGGCCATGTTGAACCCAGATCTGATGACTATGCTTCACCTAAAGAATTTAGATCCCTCAGAACCACAAGGGCAGGTGACGTACACCTTGACACTGTCATTAATAGAACGTGCTGGTGGGACAGATTCATCACCCAGACACTCACTATGCTGTGGAACAACATCCCAGTACATGTGAGGCCAAACACCTCGCTGGCCTTGTGTTAGTATTTTGACAAGGATGTCTGAATTGATTTATTTAACTAACCTTCTAAATGAATATTTACTTTACCACATTGTGAATCTTTACATTTCGTTGGTCTATTTTACATTAGTCATAATCATACGGTTTATCTCTATATATTATGGTTCATTTATATTACTAGGTGTCTGTAGTTCTTTTAATATATTGGCACAATCCGTAGAACATATATATGTAGCTTAAACAGTCAGACATTTGGAAAACATTATGTTGGTTCTTCTTTCATATATATACATATATTTTTATTTTTCTATGAAGAATGTACCTTTGGAAGCAATGTCTGATGTACTCACTGTGTGGAATCTGTAACCCAAGTAAAGTTTGTTTGCTTGTTTGCCTTTAAGGCATTTAATTAATACTTAGCACATCTAATTTAATGACCAATTAAGGGTTTTAAATGTAGTAGGTTGGACTGCATTGTATGTATTCTGAATAAGTGTGCTTATGAAGCAGATGAAAAGAGCTTCAATAAACTATGGTGACTGCATTTAATTCCTGGTGGGCTCTGAGTGGTCACTGACGGTGTCTACAGTACCTCATCTTTGCTTTGGACTTTCTCAGCTGGTTGTCTGTGTTTTTTGTATGGGGAATGTCAAGTGTAGTCCCTATGTGTATTACCTGTGTAATGCCTTACTGCGGCAGTGTAATTCCACCGGGTTTGCAGTTATGGGTGCCATCTTGGTCATACGCTTGTCCATCCATGTGAATTGCCTACTGGACACTGGTATAGGGCTGTACACATTTCACACCAGCATTTAGCATTCTCCGTGATGCTTTGCATTATTAGCGAGTAAGGCAGGTACTATGCCCCATCCCTCCACGGGGCAGGACAAAGGATTATCTGCCAGACAACAAAGCCCCAGATTCTACATACCCAGATCCCATGGCTGCAACCCTCGACAGTACCCATTACACATCCTTCATGCGTGCGGGACTGGGATGTGGACGCTTTCTATGGACCCGGACCCTGGGTATTTCTGTTCATATGTGCTGCATTTCATGGACAGCTATCATCAACATTAAACACTGGTATGTGCATATGTCTAACCTGTGACGCAGCCACGGCTATGCATCGTCAAGTTGTTGAAGCTAGCAGTGGTTCTGTGAATGGAATTTTGGGTCCTACAATGGACACCAATGTGCATATGTAAAGTTAGATGTTGCTGGACTGTGTCCAACTGGCCAGTGCTTTTGACTGCTGCTGTATGTTCTGTCGCGGATGTCTGTTTGACTACCCATTCTACATGGTGCTACATAACCAGGTGATTTCCAGCTGTGAACAAATGGTGTACATCCAAAGATGCAGGCTAGCAACTGATTCAAATAAAACTCAGACCTTCCAATACGTCACATCCGTCACTGTATTTTCAACATAACACCACCGGAACATGTAGATCACCTATGTCTTCATTTAAGCATGTTTTTCTTCATAGGTGGGAATGCCATAGTTTACATATCCTGTTGGCGTTGTTGGTGTGCCATTAGTATGTGTTCCACAGGTCGCCATCTGTTCCACAGTATGGTAGCGGGTGCTCCCCATTCTGTTGCTGGCAGATTGAGTGCTGTATACCGGTGTTTGCATGGCGGTCCAGACTTTGTATGGGGGACGTCAAGTGTAGTCCCTATGTGCATACCTGTGTAATGCCTTACTGCAGCAGTGTAATTCCAACCGGGTTTGCAGTTATGGGTGCCATCTTATTGGCACGCTTGTCCATCCATGAATGCCTACTGGACACTGGTATAGCTGTACACATTTCCACACCTGCATTTGGTCATATTCGGTGGATGCTTTGCATTATTAGTGGGGAGTAAGGGGCAGGTGCTACCAATATCCCTACCACGGGCGACAAAGGGATTGCGAAACAACACCGAGAGCCCAGACTCTACATACCAGACCCCTGACTGCAACAGTCGACAGCACCCGCCCATTACACATCCCTTCATGTGTGCGGACTGTGATGTGGACTTAGTTGTATGACCCGGCACTTGGGTATTTCTGGTATATGTGCTGCATTCATGGACAGTTATCATCAACATTGAACACGCCAGTGTGCATATGTGTACCCGTGACGTGGTGACGACAATGAGTTCACGTGGTAATGCAGGAAGCTAGCATATTCAATGAATGGAATTTTGGGTCCTACAATGGACACCACTATGCATATGTAAGTGTAGAGCCTGTTTGACTGTGTCCTTGTGGCCAGTGGGTTTGACTGCTGTGTAAGTTCAACAATTATGGATGTCTGCTTGACTATCCAGTGTGTAAGTGCTAATGGAAACCAGCGCAGCTCAGAGACCGAACCAAACACAAGATCCAATGTTGCAGGTTAACAACCGCTTTAATTAATCCCAGAGGTCCCGGTTAAAGTATCGCCACTTTATTGTCAGAACGACACCTCCAGACTAGGTAAATCATGGCACTTTAGCCCGGCTCCACTGCCATGTTTGCAAGTGTGATTAGCAGACACGTGTCAATACATGTATGATAATACATATTGTCATGCCGGGTTAATCTATGTTATTTGGACAATGGTTTCAGTTATTGGACTACCATTGCTGTGGGTGTGCTGCCTGTCACTACATGCTGGCTTTCAAAGGCAGAATTCATACCTGAACACTACTGTGGTCTCCTAAGGACCCTGAGCCAGTGGTCAACAGTACTGCAGCCACTGCATCACATATGTCAGCTCACCGGGTACCTACAGGACCGTATGGATCGTGGCATTCCTCAATACCCAACTGTGGTTCATTGTACCAATGCCAAGTATCCAGTGTGGTGTACCCCAGCTAAGCACACAAGCTGTACAGCTAGAGGAGGTGGCTGGCCACATGGAGCAGACACTCTTGTGAGGTATGACAATTCCTGGTCATTATATGTGTAGAGACAGGCTGTCATGACATGGTCCAGGGCATCGCCTCCACAGATATATCTACATGAACCTGGCTGACAATCATACAGCCTTCACTTTGCTATGTTGACACCCGCCAGGTCACTCCCACATATGCTCTGACTGGGTTCAATGGCGATGTGGAGTTTACTCAACATACACACATTTCCAAAAATACGCTGACAGGGAAATTGTGAGACATCTACTCACCCTACCTCCACATGACGAGATGCTCAGGCTGGCGGCTAGGACCCAAAATGTTCTGTGACGCACAAGGGACATGCTCTTCCAGGGTAGTGAACATATATCCATGGGACTGTTGGTGACCCGCCTGTGTACTCCATCATCTCATTGACGGATTACACCCACAGTTAGACAGCTGTTTCCTTTGTAGCCCTTACCTCAGGTAATGTAATTCGGGTTGTGTCGCATCGCACAACCACTCATTACAGGGCCAATGCCCGCTGACCCTGGTTATTACTGTCCCATTACCATGAGGAGACCTATCTGCAAAGACATGGGAAGGATCATAGGCTCGTGAGATGAAGGCATAGGACCTGCATACTTTGCATCCAACACGGTTTGGCTTGGTCAGCGTCTATGCGCTTAAAGTATGTTAACGCTTAAGACAGTCACTAAAGCCATTGATGGGGTCCCAGTCCATACAGCCTACCCTTGAATTCCAGCAAAGGCCTTCAACACATCACCCCCTGTGGTATCATTGATAAACCCATCGCCTTGATGAAACACGTATAACGCAGGATGGTTGTAACTGGCTATGTGACACGGCCCACGCGGTCATAGTTACCGCAGCATGTCGACCCATTGCTCAACGAGGCAGTGTCCCACAGGGCTCTTCCCTGGGTACACCTCTTATAAGGTCTACATTTCCACAGTACAGGCACACACAGGGGTGTTACAGGGCGACATTGTTTGTAGATGATCAAACGGGAAAGAGTAGTGGGACTTGGACATCCGATTACCAGATATCCTTCAAAGGGCCTCCCAGATATGCATATCTGTCAGGGACATGGGCCAAGGCTAACTTGCAAGGTAATGCAACATCACACCTGGGTCGAGGAGTACCAGGAGCACCCCTGTCCAGCATATGGGTGGCAGTCCACTGAGCGCAGGGTGATTACCAGGACCAGGGGATTGCAGTTGTCAGGCTCACCATTCGCTCAACACACACGCTACACGTGGTTCGCTGGGACTTCACATTGCCCACCCGTTTGTGCAGGAATTCACATGTAGATCAGGGTAGGTCATTGTCTCCTTGTACCCACATGTTACACCTATGATTGAGCATACGCCCCTGCTTCCAGAAATGTCTGTGACTCAAACACCTGCAGCAGCTGGAAAGGCCCCGACAGTTCATCCACAAATGGATGCAGGTTTCAGGAACATGTGTTATGCTGACCCAACTGAAAGGGTTCCATCCCATACCGCCGCATACCACTTGCCCAGAGGCACCTGTGCCTGGTATCCAAGGCCAGTTCGAACCCTCGGATTTCATGACTATGTCACCTAAAGAATCTAGATCCTCAGAATCACAAGGGCAGGTGACGACACCTGGCACTGTCATTAATAGAATGTGCCAGGACACATTCATCACCCAGACACTCACTATGTTGTGAACAACATCCCAGTACATGTGACACATAGAGCACCTGGCTGGGCTCATGTAGTATTTGACAAGGATGTCTGAATTGCTTTATTCATCCAAACTTGTGAATGGCACACATTACCACGCTTGTAATATTTACATCTCATTGATATAGTTTACATTAGTCATACTCATAGTGTTTATCTCTACATAATAGGGTTCATTTAGATTACTAGGTGTCTCACTTCTACAATGTATTGGCACAATCCCTAGAACATATATATGTAACTTATACACTCAGACACTTGGTAAACATTATGTTATCTTCTGTCATATTAATACATATAGTATTATTTCATGAAGACTGTACATGCTGAAGCAATGTCTGATTTACTCACTGTGTGCAATCTAGACCCGAGTAGACCTTTTTTAGCTTGTTCGCCTTTTAAGGCATTTAATGAATACTAGCACATTCATTTATCATTACCACGGGTTTTAAATGTAGTACATTTAACTGCATTGTATGTAGCCCTGAAGAAGTCTGTTTATGAAGCAGACGGGGCACTGCAACAAACTATGGTGACTGCTTTAATCGGTGGGCTCTGAGGGTCACCGGGCCGCTTCTACAGTACCTCAGTTTTGCTTGGACCTTCTCATCTGGTTCTGTGTTACTTGTATGGGGAATGTCAAATCGTAGTCCCTATGTATATTTGCTGTGTTATGCCTTACCATGCTGTGTAGTTCCACCGGTTTACAGTTGTGGGTGCCATCTTGGTTAACGCTTGTCCATCCATGAGAATTGCCTACTGGACACTGGTATAGGGCTGTACACATTTCACACCTGCATTTACCATTCTCCTGTGGATGCTTTGCATTATTAGTGGGGAGTAAGGCAGGTGCTACGCCCACATCCCTACCACGGGCGGACAAAGGATTGCCTGCGAACAACACCGAGCCCAGATTCTACATACCCAGACTCCCTTGACTGCAATAGTCGACAGTACCCATTACACATCCTTCATGTAAATGCGGGACTGTGATGTGGACGCAGTTGTATGGACCCGGTACCCTGGGTATTTCTGTGCATATGTGCTGCATTTCATGGACAGCTATCATCAACATTGAACACGCTTGCGGTGCGTATGTGTACCTGTGACGTGGTGACGACAATGAGTTCACGTGGGTGATGCAGGAAGCTAGCAGGCATTCAATGAATGGAATTTTTGGGTCCTACAATGGACACCACTATGCATATGTAAAGTGTAGAGCCTGTCGGACTGTGTCCTTGTGGCCAGTGGGTTTGACTGCTGCTGTGTTCAACAATCGCGGATGTCTGCTTGACTACCCATAGTGTGTAGTGCTACGGAAACCATGTTTTCCGAGACCGGAACCAAATGTTGTACATCCAATGTTGCAGGTTAACAACCGCTTTAATTAATCCCCAGAGGTCCCGGTTGGGAAGTATCACCACTTTATTGTCAGAACGACACCTCCAGACTAGGTAAATCATGGGCACTTTAGCCCGGTCTTACCGGCCATTTGCAAGTGTGATTAGCAGACACGGGTCAATACATGTATGATAATACATATTGTCATGCCGGGTTAATCTATGTTATTTGGACAATGGCTTCTGCTATTGACTACCATTGCTGTGGGTGTTGCCGGTTACCATACACATGGCTTTCTCAAAGGCAGAATTCACAATTCTGAACACTACTGTGGTCTCCTTTAAGGACCCTGAGCCAGTGGTCAACAGTACTGCAGCCACTGCATCACTTACATATGCCGCCTACCGGTACCTACAGGACTGCATGGATCAGGCATTCCCTTACCCAACTGTGGTTCATTGTACCAATGCCAAGCATCCAGTGTGGTGTACCCCAGCCATACACAAGCTGTACAGCGAGAGGAGGTGGCTACTACAAGGCGGAGCAGACACCTTGTGAGGTATGACACCCTTGGTCATTATATGTGTAGAGCTACAGGCTGTCATGACATGGTCCAGGGCACGCCCACAGATATATCTACATGAACCTGGCTGACAATCATACAGCCTTCACTTGCTATGCTGGACACCTGCCAGGTCACTCCCACATATGCTCTGACTGGGTTCACGATGATGTGGAGTTTACTCAACATACACACATTTCCAAAATACGGGCTGACAGGTTCGGTGAGGAAATCTACTCACCCTACCCCCCACATGACGAGATGTCTGTACTGGCGGTTTGTGGTCCCCAAATGTTCTGTGACGCACGGGTGGGACATGCTCTCTCCAGGGTAGTGAACATAGCATCCATGGGACCAGCTGGTGACCCTGCTGTGTACTCCACGATCTCATTGACGGATTACACCCACAGTTAGGACAGCTGTTTCTTTGTAGCCTCACCTCAGGTAATGAACCCGGGTTGTGTCGCACGGCGACTGTGGTTCCACGTCACAGGGCCAATGCCTCCACTGACCCTGGTTATTACTGTCCCATTACCATGAGGAGACCTATCTGCAAAGACATGGGAAGGGATCATACTGCGGCTCGTAGATGAAGGCATAGGGGACCTGCATACTTTGCATCCAACACGGTTTGGCTTGGTCAGGGGCAGTTCATGCGTTTAAAGCATGGTTGACGTTTTTGCGACAGTCACCAAAGCCATTGATGGGGGTCCTGCAGTCCATACAGCCTACCTCGACCTAGCAAAGGCCTTCAACACATCACCCCCCTCAGGTATCATTGATAAACCCATCGTCTTGGATGTGAACACGTACATCGCAGGATGGGTTGTAAACTGCCATGTGACGCGGCCCACGTGGTCATAGTTACTGGCAGCATGTCGGACCTACTGCCTGTCGCAGGCGGTGTCCCACAGGGCTCTTCCCTGGGTCCACTCCTCTTATACATCTACATTTCCACAGTACAGGCACACACAGGGGTGTTATGGGCGACATTGTTTGTAGATGACTGCGAAACGGTGTTATAGTGGGACGGACATCTGACACAGACATCCTTCAAAGGGGCCTCCCAGATATGCATATCTGCTGTCAGTGACATGGCCTACAGCTAACTGCAAGGTAATGCAACATCATACCTGTCGAGGAGTACTAGGACACCCCTGTCCAGCATATGGGTGGCAGTCCACTGAGCGCAGGGGTGATTACCAGGGATCAGGGGACAGCAGTTGTCAGTCACCATTCGTTCAACACACACGTTGCTATCGTGGTTCGTTGGGACTTCTACATTGCCCACCTGTTTGTGCAGGGATTCACATGTAGATCAGGGTAGGTCATTGTCTCCTTGTACTCATTACGTGTTACACCTATGATTGAGTACAATGCCCCATTCAGAATGTCTGTGACCCAACACCTGCAGCAGCTGGAAAGGCCCCGACAGTTCATCCACAAACGGATGCAGGGTCTCAGGAATATGTGTTATGCTGACCAACTGAAAGGGTTCCATCCCTATACCGTCGCATACCACTTGCCCAGAGGTGACCTGTGCCTGGCATCCAAGGCCAGTTCGAACCCGGATTTGATGACTATGCTTCACCTAAAGAATCTAGATACCTCAGAATCACAAGGGCAGGTGACGTACACCTTGGCACTGTCATTAATAGAATGTGCTGGTGGGACACATTCATCACCCAGACACTCACTATGCTGTGGAACAACATCCCAGTACATGTGACAGAGCACCTGGCTGGCCTTGTTGCAGTATTTTGACAAGGATGTCTGAATTGCTTTATTCAACTAAACTTGTGAATGAATATTTACATTACCACGTTTGTAATATTTACATTCCATTGATATAGTTTACATTAGTCATACTCATAGTGTTTATCTCTATATATTAGGGTTCATTTAGATTACTAGGTGTCTCTACTTCTATTAATGTATTGGCACAATCCCTAGAACATATATATGTAACGATACACTCAGACACTTGGTAAACATTATGTTGGGTCTTCTGTCATATTAATACATATAGTATTATTTTCATGAAGACTGTACATGTTGAAGCAATGTCTGATTTACTCACTGTGTGCAATCTGTGACCCGTAGACTTTTTAGCTTGTTCTTTAAGGCATTTAATGAATACTTAGCACATCTTATTTACTGGCCAATTACGGGTTTTAAATGTAGTACATTTAACTGCATTGTATATTCTGAAGTCTGCTTATGAAGGCGAAAAGCGCTGCAATAAACTATGGTGACTGCATTTAATTCCTGGTGGGCTCTGGTGTGGTCACCGGCCGCTTCTACAGTACCTCAGTTTTGCTTTGGACCTTCTCATCTGGGTCTCGTTACTTGTATGGGGAATTCCAAGTGTAGTCCCTATGTGTATTACCTGTGTAATGCCTTACTGCGGCTGTGTAATTCCACGGGTTTGCAGTTACGGGCGATTCTTGTTACGCTTGTCCATCCATGTGAATTGCCTACTGGACAGTGGTATAGGGCTGTACACTTTTCACGCCTGCATTTAGCATTCTCCGGTGGATGCTTTGCATTATTAGCGGAGAGTAAGGCAGGTGCTACGCACACATCCCTCCTACGGGGCGGGACAAAGGATTGCCTGCGAAACAACACCGAGCCCAGAGTCTACATACCCAGAATCCCTTGACTGCAACAATCGACAGTACCCATTACACATCCTTCATGTGTGCGGGACTGTGATGTGGACGCAGTTCTATGGACCCGGTACCCTGGGTATTTCTGTGCATATGTGCTACTTTTCATGGACAGCTATCATCAACATTATATATTGCTTGCGGTGCATATGTGTACCTGTGACGTGGTGACGACAATGAGTTCACGTAGGTGATGAAATAAGGCGTCACGCTGGTCTTTAGACAATTTTTGGGTCCTACAATGGACACCACTGTGCATATGTAAAGTGTAGAGCTTGTCGGACTGTGTCCTTGTGAGCAGTGGGTTTCACTGATGCTGTGTGTTCAACAATCGCGGATGTCTGCTTGACTACCCATACTGTGTAGTGCTACAAGAACCATGTTTTCCGACACCAGAACCCAATGATGTACATCCAATGTTGCAGGTTAACAACCACTTTAATACCCAGAGGTCACGATTGGGAGGTATTGCCACTTTATTATCGGAACAACACCTCCAGACTGTGTAAATCACGGGAACTTTAGGCCAGTCTTACCGGCCATTTGCAATTGTAATTAGCAGACACGTGTCAATACATGTATGATAAGACATATTGTCATGCAGAAGTTAATCTATGTTATTTGGACTTTGGCTTCTGCTATTGGCATCAGTTGCTGTGAGTGTTGCCAGTTACCATACACATTGCTTGCTCAGAGGCAGACTTCACAATTCTGCACACTACTGTGGTCTCCTTTAAGGACCCTGAGCCAGTGGTCGACAGTACTGCAGCCACTGCATCAATCACATTTGCCATCTACCAGTACCTACAGGACTGCATGAACCAGGCATTCACTTACCCAACTGTGGTTCATTGTACCAATGCCAAGCATCCAGTGTGGTGTACCCCAGCCATACACAGGATGTACAACACGAGGAGGTGGCTACTACAAGGTGGAGCAGACACCTTATGAGGTATGACACCCTTGGTCATCATATGTGTAGAGTTACACACTGTCATGCCATGGTCCAGGGCACATTCCACAGATATACCTACATGGACCTGGCTGACAATCATACCACCTTCAGTTGCTATGCTCAACACCTGGGAGGTCACTCCCACATATGCTCTGACTGGGTTCACAAAGAGGTGGAGTTTACTCAACATACACACATTGCCAACATACGGGCTGACAAGTCCAGTGAGGACATCTCCACACCCTCCCACACACATGAGGAGATGTCTGTACCAGCGGTTTGTGGTCACCAAATGTTCTGTGACACACGGGTGGGACATGCTCTCTCCAGGGTAGTGGACATAGCATCCATGAGACCAGCTGGTGACCCGACTGTGTACTCCACTATCTCATTGAGGAATTAGACCCACAGTTAGGACAGCTATTTCTTTGTAGCCTCACCTCAGCTAACGTACCCAGGTTGTGTCGCATGGCAACTGTAGTCCTACGTCACAGGGCCAATGCCTCCACTGAGCCTGGTTATTACTGTCCCATTACCATGAGGAGACCTATCTGCAAAGACATGGGGAGGGATCATACTGCGGCTCATACATGAACGCATAGGGGACATACATACTTTGCATCCAACACGGTTTGTCTTGTTCAGGGGCCGTTCATGCCTTTAAAGCATGGTTGACATTTTCGGGACAGTCACTGAGGCCATTGATGGGGGTCTTGCAGTCCATACAGCCTACCTCGACCTGGCAAAGGCCTTCATCACATTACCCCCCTCAGGTATCGTTGATAAACCCATTGGCTGGGATGTGAACACGCACATCACAGAATGTGTTGTAAACTGTCTATGTGACACAACCCACACGGTCATAGTTGCTGGCAGCATGTCAGACCTACTGCCTGTCGCAAGTGGTGTCCCATGGGGCCCTTCCGTGGGTCCACTCCTGTCATACATCTACATTTCCACGGTACAGGCACACACAGGGGTGTTATGGGCAACATTGTTTGTAGATGACTGCAAAACAGGTGCCATAGTGGGACGGACATCTGACACAGATATCCTTCGAAGGGGCCTCCCAGATATGCATACCTGCTGTCAGGGACATGTCCCACAGCTAAATGCTAAGTAATGCAACAACATACCTGTCGAGAAGTACAAGGTCACCCCTGTCCAGCATATAGGTGGCTGTCCACTGAGTACAGGGGTGATTACCAGGGATCAGGGGACAGAGTTTGTCGGTCACCATTCGTTCAACACACACGTTGCTATCGTGGTTCTGTGGGACTTTTAAATTGCCCACCTGTTTGTGCAGGGATTCACATCTACATCAGGCTAGGTCATTGTCTCCTTGTACCCATTACGTGTTACACCTATGATTTACTACATTGCCCCATTCAGACTGTATCTAACCATACAACTACAGCTGCTGGGAAGCCCTCATAGGTTAATTGTCGTACAGATGCAGGATGACATCATTTTGTGTAATGCTGCCCCACTTGTAGGACCCCTGCCCCATTAAGTCACATACCTGCTGTTTAGTGTTGACCTGTGCCTGACATACGAGGCCATGTCAACCCATATGTCATGTGTATGCTTCACCTACTGTATCTGCATCCCTCAGAACCACTAGGGCAGGTGACATGAACCTTGTCACGGTCATTAATGGGATGTGTTTGAGTGACACATATATCACCCAGACACTCACAATGCTGTGGATCTACATCACAGTACATGTGAGACAGAGATCCTTCCTAGCCTTGTTCGGGTATGTTGTCCATTGGATGGAGAATTGCAGGTATAGGCCAGGGATTACATCATTATCACTGCTTGACGGAGGTACAGCAATATCATGAGTATTTTATCTGAAGCACAGAAGGTTGGCAAAGTCATCCTAACTATGGTGTAGTGTTATGGCTGAACCTGGGACGATGGCCTACCCTTTACCTATGGACGTATGAACCTATATTCATAGTTTGTCACATTTACACTTGTCTATCCCCTATCCTCTTTCTCCAGTGTATATTTCTGTGGCACATGATTGTCCTCTGTATTACATGCAGGTATGCTGTGTACAGTGCACATACGTCACAGTTGATGACAGTGTATCTGTGTCCCTAACACTGTGATACTGAGGACTACCACACATCCTTCACAACATTACATGCATATGTTCTTTCTATTCTTCTTTGGCCTATGGGGGGGTGTTAAGGCAAACATTACACAAGTCCCTGTTTGTGCATGCTTCATGTTGGTGTCTGACCAGGCTCCGTTGCAGTCGTGTGTTGGACGGTAGTGTTTCTGTGTGTTTGCCATGTGTTTTTATTGCCCGTACATCTGTGGGAGGTGTGGTTGGCACATGTTCCTCTTTGCAGGGACACCCATCCTGGGGTTTGTGTCATGCATCTGCACTTGGCATGTGCCATATGTCCTGTACTATTCCCACAGTCGTGTATGCCTTCATGCACTACTACTGCGTGTTACTGGCTGTTTGTATGTGGTACATGGACATTGTGATGGTTGGCTTGACCTATTCCCATGCTAGAACATACACATCTGTCAATAACGTTGTTTAAATCAAACTGTAACACTCATTCGTCTTTTCAAACTGACCGTCAATAACACAGGAAGCTGAGATTAATAACGTTTTACTACTGTGCAGCAGGAGGCAAAGAACTATGCAGTACAAGTTTAGACTTTTGTTTTACTCTATACATGTTACAGCTGTATGAGCATTGTGTATACTATCATCTTTTGCACACATTAATGATGTGGTCAGTCACAGGGCATTTACATCACTATAGTCCACAATATTGTATTCCTACAACAGTGCTAAGGTAATGCTTATTAAATGTTTTCCCATGAGAATAGCACAGCCTTGCGAGCCACATAGTCAATTAGAATGTACTTCGGTAAATTCTGCTCTGTCACGGTTGCAACACTGTCCAGATCCGGTCAGTCACTCCATTTCCTACTAGGTTCCTTTGTCTCTCTGGTGAGCAGCTGTACTCTGTGTTAGATAGAGCTCACAAGCCTATCCTCCTCAGTGGAAGGATGACAGATATACCTGTACATACATTTATTATTCTCTAACCGAGCAGATGACTAATGCTGAATGACATACACCTGCTGCACTGGTTACTGCCAGGGTCAGGGTTCAATCACACTGCAGCTACACTACAGGCAATTACATGCATGATAAGCTCTACTGCCATATTGTAAGATAGAAAAATATGCATTATACACTATTTGCTTCTAAAGTAGCACGTCATATATATGTTTAAATATGTCTTTTGCTAACATTCTCCCTCCTTTGATTGCTTCTATTCTATCCAGAAACATATACAACATTATTTCATTCCCTAGCCTCTTCCTCTCTGGAACGCGTTTAACTAGGCAAGTAATTTGTTGTACATTTCAAGAAGGATTGCATTTTGTATTGACAAATACCACTACAGGTCTTGATACATAGTCTCGGTACAGATACGACAGAGTCCCTGACTAATACTTACATGCAAAGTATCCATAAGACACATGCTCCCAATATGAGCAGAACACCACAAATGGCAATCATGATATTCAGTATGACTGAACCCCATCCACCAAATGGTTTGTGGAAATGGTTCGTCAGTGGGTTTGGGCCTGGTTCCGCCATGGATGACACCTGCTGTATTACCTCTAGGTGGGCGTTGATTTTGGTCTTTTTATGTGGTACTTGGACACAGCGATCTTCTTTAATAAGCGCGCACGTACCAATTCTCGCCGGCAGGGTGCAGTCGTGCGCTATTACATTTTGTGACACAACAGTTCTCATTGCATCCAGTTCATCAGTCACAAGTTCAAGAGTGGAATGTCACATTCATCATTCCTCCGACAGGTTTTGACAACTTCCTCTGTTCCCTGATTGATTTCACTACTCCACAAGCTGGGAGTGTTCCAGCCCAGGTTATGACGATGTCACTCAAGTCCATATGAATCGATATTCCTTTATCTCTTGCAGAAGACTGGAATGTCAGAACAGCTTCCATTTCACCCACTGGATTAGTAGGTTTCTCGACTGTGTTCCCAGTTTTTAGAGCTATATGTGTTATAGTTCGTTTCGTACCCAGAGGCAATTGTGCAGTATGTCATGTGACTGGAGCCAGATAACCCAAACAACAACTGCCGGACCAATTCTCAGGTAACCATTGATATGCTTTTTTCCCACAAACAACATAATATTCTACTTTACTACTGATGCGGGTTACCTCTGCATGTAACATCTTCCTGTCTATAACAGAGGACTGTTTATACAATTCAGGATGTTTCTGCACATCCTTCCACGTTGTTCTCATGAAGCTTCAATACAGATAATGAATGGTGCTACAAGTAGTACTGTGATCTTTGGCTGTTATATGACATTTGTAAGACACAGTTATGTTACAAATACTCCCACCAACTTGAACTGTATCATGTTTATGACAACATACAATTACTTTTTGTGTAACAGGTAAGTACAGTGCCACTTTGTCCTGTGATCTCACAGAACCTGTATCAAAGTGTAAATATTCACAAGTCTCAATCTATCCCCAAGGGGACACCATACATCGGAAGTCCTCCATATGATGTAGGTATGGCAGTACAAACACAGCAATTTAAAATGTTCATAGTCTGTACATGCACACGCGTCATGCCTAGGTATTTCTTGAAGTGTGGAAGACACTCTGTGGCCAGTTCATCACGTATCTCTATTTGTATCCGTGTAGTTATATGCAGGTAAGGTCCCAGCAAATGTAAAGTAAACACAAACATGGTTAATAGGTGTATAATCATTATGACAGTAAACCAAATGTCTTTGGGGTTGCTTTGTATTGTTATACAGTCTGGCCGGTGATTCAGGCTGTATGCTATGGCAGCTACAAGATGTAGATCAGACTAGATATCCATTACGGTTTGAAAACTGTGAGGTGAACCCAGGACGACCTCTCTGCATACTTTACTGCAGTAGGCGTTGCCAACAGTACCTGGTACAGACCTTCACACTTTCCACTTGCCAATTATCTTCTTTGGATAACAGTGACATACACACAGGATACTGGTGTCAGCTATCGTCCGGCTTCACTTGCTCTTTATCTGTAAAAGACTTTAACTGCAAAACAGTGTTATTGGTTAACAATCCTCTCATGTCACCTGCTAATGAGCCATCGACCTCCGGCTCTGCAGGCATGACAGCTTTCCACTCTGGCACATGATATGCCATTCCACATACTACTTGATGAGTGCAACACTTTACATTTGGAACTGTTGTCATGCTCAGCAATGCTAGAGGTAGACAGCAAATGTAACTCGTCTGGGTGTCACCCACCAACCTCCTCTACTTATTTCTCGGGATCCCATTGTACAGCCAGCAGTCATGCTGACTGTGGGTTGTACATGCAATTTACATTCATGGAAATACAAAATAATCCCCAGGTTGCGTGATTGTCTGGTTCACTAAATGTGTTCTATTGTCACTGTAGCTTCTTTACAGTATGCCAGATCTAGGGATACTTTATTTTACTGGCACCTTTGCCACTGCTGCTGCATCCGGATTCATGGTTGGGAATGCTTCTACCCATTCTGATTATATATATGTGTAATCACTAAACAGTATTTCTTCCCTTCACATTTATTCAGATGTATGAACTCCATACAAATAGTACGGAACAGTTATGGTGGTGTAGGTAAACTCACTCCCTTCGGTTTAAATGCTCCCTGTGCATGATATCTACTGCAAATGTGACACGCTGCTCATGATGTTTGTATGTGGTTCCTAATTCCGTATGTTAGGGGTATTCTGTTAACCAAATGTACCATCCCCCCTGTTGAGACATGGCTATACCCATGGCTCCACAAAGCCGCATATCTGACTACATTAGACGTTAATATTGGCTTTCTCACTGTGGATATGTGCAGTCCGTCTTCAAGGATTGCTCCTCGTCATACCCACGTCGGCTTTTCTGCTTTCGTAGTTGATGTTTGCATTGTTTGTAACCTTACTACATCTAGAATGTCTGAGGATTGTCATTCCTCATTCAAACAAACACTTTCCAACTGTGAGGCTGCTTGTTTTGCAGCTGCATGAGCTCATGCCTTACCTTTCCTACTGTTATCCTGTTGCTTTCTATGACCTGCACATTTACAATTAGCTACTTTAGTGGGTAACTGAATGGAATCTAATGCATTCAAGATCAATTGCGCATGATTAATCGGTTTACCGGTGGATGTTATCATTCCCCTATTCTTCCACTGCTGCTCATAAACATGCACTGTACAGACAACATACTGACTATCGGGATAAATGTCCACACATCAGTTTTTCGCTACCGTACAAGCACGTGTTAAGGCTATCTATTCTGCTGCTTGAGCAGACACGTTATGCTGCAGGGGTTAGGCGTCTACAATCTCATTATCAATAACTACTGCACAACCTACTTGATTCATTCCTGTAGGACTCTGTCTACATGATCCGTACACATTAACTGTCACCTCTGCATCATCTAAGGGTATATCAGTGATATCATGTCTGTGTGTAGTTATTTCATCCATTTCGTATAGGCAACTGTGTGGTGTGCCATACACAGGTGTCAGACGTGACGTTGATAGGTTTAATGTTGTACAACGTTCAATCACCATATGAGGTTGACTCAGTGGTATGGTCAAACAAGACAAATGTCAGGAATGCTATCTTCTCTTGCAGCAGAATGATCGCGACTGCATGAGACATTCTCACAGTGAGAGGGTGGTATAATAACATTAAGGCCGGGGCCTGTACTGCCATGGGTGCTACAACAACTGCCTGTACACAATGTGGCACTGACCATGCCACAGTGTCCAACTGTAATGAGTAGTAAGCTATGGAGAGTAGCTTACTTCCATGCTGTTGCATCAAGACTGACGTCATATATCTCCGCTTACAATCTACGGTCTGACAACATGTGTTATGATTATTCGGCAGACCTAATACAGATGTTGAAGCTATCAAGCGTTTTAGTCTGCAGAAAGTTGTTTCTGCTACTGTAATCCAGTGTAGTATGTGTTGTGCTGCCATAGGTGTATTAAAGATTAAGGCAGACAATACAGCGGATTCCAAAGCATTGTTTGGTAACCAGCTTTGACAAATGTTAGTCGGCCCAGAAAGGACTTCATTCCCTTCTTGGTAGTTGGCTTGGGTGCTTGTGAAATTGCTACCTTCCTATCGTCATGTAATGTTCTACCCTACTTGGATACCACATATCCCAGGTACTTGACCTGTATTCTCTGTAGTTGCAATTTATGCTTGCTTACTTTATGTCCCTGTTCTGCTGAATATCTCAATAATGCTATTGTATCTTCCATACATTGCTGCTGGGTAGGGGCCGCAAGCAGAATATCATCCACATAAAGTAGAACTTGACTGGCCCCGGGTGGAGTAAACACCGGAATGTAGCTAGCCATCTCCTGTGGGAATATCGTTGTACTTTCACAGTATCCCTGCGATAGCCGGGTATGGCTGTATCTGTTACCCTGAATGTAAATGCAAAGCAATACGGACTATCTGGATGTATAGGTATTGCAAAGGAAGCATAGCTTATATGTACCACGGTAAGATACTTCTGTGGCGTGTTCATAGCATTCAATATTGTGTGTGGGTCTGGCACCATCGGTACCCTAGGTATTATTACATGATTTACAGCTTGTAAATCCTGTACCATCCGCCATTCCCCCTTTGTTTTCCAATCAGAAGATACAGGGGTATTGCATGGTGAATAGCGATTACTTTGTAGATGGGGAATTCCCTCTGTGACTTTACAGATATCTTCTGGTGTCCACGGTCTATACACTCACGGGTTGGGTCCTGGCCTTCCTGTCCTGCATGACGGTTCGGTACTTCAATTAACTGACAGATATCCTCACTCTGTTCTAGTGACTGTCTTCTTACTCGAGTGTCCCTAGGTATGTTACGAGTTCGGGATGTGGTTTCAATAGCTTCTGTTACATTTGGTCGTTGTGATACCTCTGTTGCCACAGGATAACGTGTGGGGACTAGCCTGCCCTCCCGCTTCATATCCTGGATGTGGTATCGGAGGTGGTAGGGGGGGGGGCTGTCGCTACTACTGTATTATGATCTTCTCTGTGCACGTATGATGCTTTCGCATTTGTAGTGTTCTGTTCCCTTCAGTTCACTACCTCAATCCACCTATGTGCTTGACGGATACCCAATTGTCGCTGTTTTGTTGCCTGCACATCTTAGGGCTGCCACCTTTTCAAATGCACAATGTGGGACATTAGTGTTCGGAACGTGTAATTTGCCAGGAAAAAACATACCCACGGCCAGTACATAGGACAGGATTTCACTTTTTGCCAGGAGAGCTACCAATTCTTGTAGCATTTCAGTTGCTTATTCTGTTTATTATGATATTTTGTTGTTCCAGATACAAAATTACTGTTTTATGCTACCATTTGAAACGATATCTGGGAAATCTTTGTCCTGAGATATCAGGACATTTGCCATTTGTTCGGTTTGTTTGCAGGACACAACTGGCCAAAGAGGGACTGTCCCTCACAGGGTGGGACAGGTGGTTACCCTAGAACATGTGCATCACATTTTCAGAGATTACAATGTTTCAGTAACTATATTTTGTCTAATATACCATCAATGTCATATTTATTACCCCATTTTGCAGACTATCTCACATTATGTGCTCTCTGCGATTGCATATACTTCACGTCACCCGTCAAACGGATCACATGATGTGTTTGTTCACTAATCTCCCATATCCTCTACACGACAGTTACGTACCTTCTCGTACCACGTGGTATCTCCTTTCCTGTATCCACTGTAGTGTCTACAATGACTATTTACTCTACTCTGTGTTCCCCTGACCTATGTCCAGATTTAACACTATTTGGATTGGTCTTCCACCTGCTATCACAACTGTTAACAGAAATACAATGTAGTCTGGTCCCTGATCTACAATAGACACAAAGAGGCAAACCCTCCTTACCTGAGCCTCCTGTTTATGAGTGCACGTTTTCTTCTTGGGATCCAGTTTTCCGCTTTTCAGCCACAGATCAGACAGTAGACAGCCTCTTTACACACAACAATTCAGTCTGAGGTCTTTTCATTCAAGAAGAACCATTTAGGCAAATTCTCCTGCGCAGATGTCTAACCACCCATGCACTCTGACCTGTAGCTTACCAAGGGAATTCCGGCTAAGAAGGATCACAATGTGAAATAAGTTGTTAAAACCAGACTGTAGTTATCAGTAGGCTTTTCTAAGTGACAGTCAATAACAAAGGAGGCTCGGGTTCACAACGTTTTAGTAGTGTACACAGGCAGGCAAAATAATATACAGTCCAAGTATGAGAGTTTTGTCTGACTCTATACAGTAAGCAATTTCTTTATATAGTGTTTACAATCAGCTTTTGCCCACCTTACTGACGTGGTCGGTCACAGGGCATTTCCATCACTATGGTCCGCAATAGTCTATACATACGTGGGTGCTGAGGTCGTGCTTTTAAAAAGTTTTCCCATGAGAATAACACAGCCTTGCAAGGCACCTGGTCAACTACAGTGTCCTTCTGTGATTGTAGCTGTTTCAAGGACCCTGGACTGTTCCGATACAGTAGTCAGTTCATTTCTTAATACGTTGCTTTGTCTCTCTGGTAAGGAGTTGTACTCTTATCTTCGATGGAGCTCACAAGGCCATCCTCCTCAGGGGAAGGGGTGATGTTATGCATGTACATACATTTATTTTTCTGTAACCCAGCAGATAATTAATGCTGAGAGACATAAGCCTGCTGTACTGGTTACTGCCAGGGTCAGAATTCCATCACACTACAGCTTAGCTTCACCAATTACATGCATGATCAGTTCTACTGCCATATTATGCGGTACAATTCAATGCATTATATAGTATTTGAGTCTAAACTGGCACTTCATATGTGTTTCTATATATATTTTTGAACATCATCCATCCGCCATATGCATGTTGTTCCGTCCTTTACCTTGACCGTGTGTATTTGGCGTCCGGCAACGCTACTCTCCACATGTAATGTCCACCTTCCCCTTCTTTGCCTGTAGCACCCTGTTAGGACGTCCTGTTTGGTAGGCACATGTTCCGCTATATGTTCGACTTCTCTGCATAGCTAATCATCGGTGCGGTGGTTCAACAACCCGACTTGTCCACATGTGTACAGTTATGTGCACCGTGTCGTATGCAAACCTATATGGTTTGGGCAGGTACATACCACATGCGGGATGTACACATTCTGCAGACACATTCACATGCAGCCATTTCCATATCTGTACCTGAGGTGGGTTGGTGACATGTGGGAATGTATTTGCCAGCGTGGCACTGCCTAACACAAACATCTTACCACATTTCAGGTATGCACATTGTGTGTAGGTGTATAGCTGCACACGGATGCTAGCAGGTTTGGGTGCACAGGTGTACATGGGTGGGACTTACATGCTACAATGAGGCTATTGTGTATTACATCTGAATGCATGGGTTCTGCTTCTGGATATCACACTTCAACATACGCCATCCAGTGTATGCGACAGACGTTGCTGGGTGTGGGATATGTTGCTATGCACATGTTTGCCTGTGTTTAAGGTATCTTGGTTCCTTCCTGTTGTTATGTCAACACAGCTACCCGGCTATGTACTCTCACTACTGCTTGTGACCATTATGGTTGGCACCTTTTCCAATGCCCATAGTGGGACATGTTTTGTGGAAACTTCGGATTTTGCAGGACAACACATACCCACGGCAAGTGGAGTTGACAGAACTTCACTTGTTTGCCATACTATCGCTTATTTTGTTAGCATTTGGGTTCCTTATTCAGTTTCTTATGCCATGTATGTGTTTCATATACAAATTATATGTTTTATGCTACTATTACATGTATATTATGGAATATTTTTGGCAGGGAATCTCAAGTCATTTTCCATTTTTCGATTTTGCAGGGACACAACTGTCCAATGAGGACTGTCCATGGCACATTGGGACAGCTGGTAACCCTGGTGACCATGCCCATGTCGCTACTGGGGTTGCCACCTTTCCAGTTGCCAAGGTGGGATATTTCCGGGACTCTCATCTGATTTTACTGGTCGACACATACACACGGTCACTATATAGCATAGAACTTCCTTGTTTGCCTAAATAAAAGCTTATTGTTGTGGCAGTTTGGTTGCTTATTCTGTTTCTTGTGACATTTAGGTATTTCAGTTACAGACATAACCAATTCATGCAACCATTACATTAAATACGGGATATCATTATGTCCTACAATCTTAGCACATTTGCCATTTTAATATTTTTTCGGGACACAACTGCCCATAGAGGGACTGCCCCTCGCAAAGTGGGACAGGTGGTAACCTTAGTCGCTACTCCTATGTCGGTGCGGCGCGCTGACATGCTGCGGTACACCTTCTCTGAGTATAACCACTGACGGTGCATTGCGGGACAAACGCGGTCTCATGCGTATCCTTTGCTCCTTGGACGGGTACACTTAAGCCTTCGTGGGTTGTATTTGCTTCTCCGTTTAGTTGGGACGGGTACTATGTTGCATACTATACGTGCGTTTCATTCTGCACGGGCCCTGGCTGCTGCCATTACTATTATGGGCAGACCGTGGCAGTCAGCACATTAGGTTGCTCACCGCATGCCAGCTTAGACACACCTCCGGACGCATCCTACTTGGGCTCGCTCACGTACACTACGCACGTGTCTGTGGTTGCGGCGCACTCATTAATATGCATATGGCGCTACTACGCCGGCTATTCACTGCACCGCCGGCGCAGCCCTTACGCCGGCCTTGCGCCGAGCTTCATGAATCCCGGGGTATATATCTTAAAATGTATTAAAAACTTTATTACTGTAAATAAACAAATTCTAGACAATGTGAACAGCATGTCATTTAGTACACCATTTTATAATGCAATGATGACTTAATTAAAAATACATGTAGCAAGCACATCAGGTTATAGTTCTGAGTATAAAATACAAAATTTACTCTCCTTTTACACTTGGCAATAAAACCTTTCAACTTAAAGTGTATGCCTCTGGTATTTTGTTTTTTTTTTTTTTTTTGGCATTCGAGAAATGAAGATACTTAAAGAGCAAAAATGTTAAATTCAGCTACACCACAGTATTCACTGCAAACACTACAGTACATCTGGTCAAAAATTTGTGTACGAGTCACAACTCTGCTGAGCACCATCAACCAGAGTTCTGATAAGCCAATCTACCCTGGAAAAAGAGGACCCATTTTGAGAAATATAAGGAACACAGTACACAACCCACAGAAGTGCAGACAGCAGTACACAAGAACACTGCTGAGAGACCTGTAGCAAAAGGTGAGGTAAAAAAAAAAGTCACCTCAAAAGTGGATAGAACAGAAAGGAACTGGTTGAAAAATACAAGCCTAAACAAATATGTAATGTAATTCAGACAGATTATGTATTCAGAGGCTTATATTATGAAATTTATGACAATAATATGAATAAATGGGTTCCTATTAGATGACCGAAGATGCATTCTATCGAATGCGTCTTGGTCGAACTTAAAACAACGAAAAGGCAAAATAGCGAAGCGGCTTTTAAGCGAATTCTTTCCCAGGGAAAGAATTTGCTTGGCCGCTTCCATTACTTTGTTTTCGGCACTGTAGTGCGATCTCAGAGTTGGTATATTTAAGAAGGGGGTGTGTGGAGGGGGCAAAGCCCCCCACTTTATGTATTCTTTCATTTTTTTTTTTTTTTTTTTGGAATAGCGATTTTCAAAATTGTAAGCTTTCGCTTACATGGGATCTATTATTCATCGATCGCTTTTTTAAGCATTCGATGATATAACATAGACCTGAATAAATGATGGTATTTGGAACTCCACAGCCTTAGCATTTTCTCAATAACTAAAAAAGTGCAGTAAAACTACAACAGATTAAAACAAGAGAAGCTTCAAGAAAGACACACAAGAATACATGTCAAGGTAACACACAGTAGCAATATGTGCATCTTTGAAACTATTCTGTAGGACAGCTCCATTAAATGGACACTGCCAAAAAAGCAGCATTTGGAATTTTTTCTTTTTTTTTAATCAGCTTTAGGTATCTTCATACCAAAACATAGAAATGTGCAATTTATTCAAAGCTACCAACTTATCAGTTTACTAGGCTGTTTACTTACTTATGAATAAATATGCAAAAAAGCACAACATTTTTAGTAAGGAGACTACAAATTAACTTAACATACAAAAATATCTTTGGAGGAATTAAACTTTAAGCAATAGACAACATGACTAAGCATGAAAAAATTATTCCAGGTCCCAGAAATACAGCAGTGAAAAAGAGAAAGTGTAAAGATGCAATCTTAAGAGCACTAAATATATACAAAAGCTATATGTCTTGCTGCACTCATGTTAGAAAAATACATCACCTTAAAAATATATTTTTTAAAATAAGACAAAAAATGTTGCCACTAACCTCCTTCATGAATGCTTTTCCCAAGCGGACCACTTTTGCAAATAATACAGGATCATGAGCAAGATGAGGACCAAGATAGCAAAGCATACTGAAGACTTCAGTTCTCAAGTCTCCAAAAACTTCTGCAGGTTTTGGTGCCCTCTTGTTTTGCAAAGGTCTAACCTGTGATCCTCTGGCACCTTTTGGAACACCAACCCTGTGAAACAATGTATAAATGATTATACAAAGGAAAATAGGCATTGCTTTCACATATCAACTGGTCTTTAAGAAGGCCTTCTTCAGTGAGACTATTCTCTTAAAACTAGTACTTTTTCTCTGAAATTCTTATGTTCAGGTGTTTGTGTGAGTGCGTGCACACATGCCATCTTCATGTACAAAATAATAAGGAAGACCTACAATGTACAATAATATAAATATGTACTTGTTGCAAATAAAGGAAAATCCAGTTAACAACCAATAGACAGAGGAGCTATCCAAAGGACCCAAAGAGATGGTTTTCTTCACACAACAGTACAAAAGTACAGTTTGTGTACACTTACCATAAGTGTAGATGTTCGAGTGCATTCACTGTTGCAGTCATCACACTTGGGTTATCTGCCTGCAGGTAGCCCTCAGTCGGCCTGGATACCAGAGACTTAGCATTTCTGCATCGGTTGCTGCCGTTTCAGGACTGACGTCAGGGGTATAAAAACAGGCAGCCAACGCCATTACATCAGTTTTTCTTGCCAAAAATGTCAGGAGCCCACCAGTAGGGAGCTAAGTTATGGTGGGGAAAAACACCACCAGTAAAAAGTAAATACTACTAGGCCTGTAAGGTGCGAGTAATAAACAGAGAGGAGAAAGAGAGACAAAATGGCTGGTGGGTGGGACACCAGGACTGCAACAGTGAATACACTTGAACATCTACATTTATGGTAAGTGTAAACAACTGTACTATGTTCTTCGTGTTTCACTGTTGCAGTCCAAACACACGGGTTGATTCCCAAAGCTGAAAAATGGGTGAAGGCAGTCAAGAAGAGTTGGGGCTGGCTAGTATGCCCTGCAGCACTGCTGTTGCAAAACCAGCCCTGGATTTGGAAAAGATAGGCAGGTGAAGGTGTGAACAGAACACCAGTTAGCAGCTTCCAGAATGCCCCTGGTACTGACTGCCCTGAGGAATGCTGTACAGGTAGAAGTAGCCCTAGTGGAATGTGTTCTGACCCCGTGAGGGGTTGGTTTCCCATGGTGTTTATAGCAGAAATGGATAGAGTGTGCTATCCATTTGGAAATTGTTTTGAAATGGCCTTGACCTCTGCCCCGGAGCAAAAAGTACAGTTGGCTACACTTACCATAAATGTAGATGTTCAAATGTATTCACTGCTGCAGTCATTACATTTGGGTTAACTGCCTGCAGGTAGCCCTCAACTGGCCTGAATACCAGAATCTTGGATTCCTGCGTCGGATGCTGTCTCCTCTTTCATGACGTCAGGTCGTCAGGGGTATAAAACATGCAGCCGATGCCATTATATCAGTTTTTCTTGTCCCAGATGTCAGGTGCCCCCATAATGAGAAGCAATTATATGTTATGTTACACCTCCCACAAAAAGCACATACACCAGAAAGCTCAATTACTCCAAACAAGAAGGAAAAGGTAGAGCCAAGACAGGTCAGGGGGCTGGAGGGAGGGTAACTAGGACTGCAACAGTGAATACACACTAACATCTACATTTATGTTAAGTGTACGCAAATGTACTATGTTCTTCGTGTTTCACTGTGGCAGTCATTACATTTGGGTTGATTCCCAAAGCTAAGGAAGGGAGGAGGAAGTTAGAGAGCATTAGGGCCAGCTATTAAGCCATGCAAAACTGCAGTGGCGAAACCAGCTCTGGATTTAGAAAAAAACAGGCATGTGGTAATGCTTGGTGAAGGTATGTACAGAGCTCTAGGTAGCAGCTTCTGGGATGTCCCTGGTAGGAACTCCTCTAAGAAAGGCTGCATAGGTAGATGCAGTCCTGGTGGAATGTGATCTAATCCTCTGTGGGGGAGGCTTTACATGGTGCTTATAGCAGAAATGAATGCAAAGGGCTATCCATTTAGAATTGATTTGCTTTGAAATGGCCTTCCCCCTACGCCCCTGCAGTAAAGCCAACTAGCAGCTGTTCAGATTTTCTGAGAGGCTTAGTCCTGTCCAAATAAAATCTAAGTTGTCTGTGCACGTCCAAAGAGTGCAGTATTCTCTCTCCTTTGTTTTGTGGATTCAGGAAAAAAGTGGGCAAATGAATGGACTGATTAAGGGCAACACTAGACACCACCTTGGGCATAAAGGATGGATTGGTCCTGATGGAAACCCTGTCTGCATGGAAGATAATGAAGGACTCCACTGCCATGAGGGCCTGTAATTCAGACACTTCTTGCTGAAGTGATGGCTAGAAGGAAGGCTGTTTTCCAAGAAAGGAATATCAGCTCTGCAGTAGCAGCTGGTTCAAATGGAGGGAAAGAGCTTTTCCAATACAAAGTTATGGTTCCAGGCTGGAGTGGGGGTTCCCCGGGGGGGGGGGGGGGTGTTGTTAAATTTTTAGCCCCTCTGAGGAAATGCTTTAACAGGGCGTGACAGAATAGGGGTGGTTCAGTATTACAATGTGTTGAGATGGCACAGGCATAAATTTTAAATGACGGGAAGGATAGGCTCCTGTGGAACATTTCTGTTAAGTACTGAAGGATATGAGGTAAGCTGGTCACCGTACAGCCCATCCCCTGAGTATGGCTCCAGGAAGAGTATCTTTTCCACTTTTCAGCATACAATTTTCTAGTACTAGGTCTCCTTGCTTCCAGAATGACATCTAGTACCTGCTTACTGAGAGATGCTATTGCAGAGCTCAAGAACTTAGCCAGGCTGCAAGGTTCAGGATTTGAAGCTGAGGGTGCAGGATCTGGCCCACCTACTGGGACAGCAGGTAAGGTGTCTGAGGTAGGTGCCATGGATCCAGCAGTATCATACTGTGCAAAAGGGGGTAACAGTGCTGGCGAGGCCAGTCTGGCGCAATTAGTATTGTTCTTGGTTTGTCCTGTTTGATCTTTAGCAGAACCTTCAAGAGGAGAGGCAGAGGTGGGAAGGCATAAACTGAGAGGCTTTCCCAGGTAAAGGACAGGGCATCCACTTTCCAAGCTTGACTGTGGGGAGTCCTTGTGCAGAATTTGTCCAATTGGTAGTTCTGAGGGGAGGCAAACAGGTCTATCTCTGGAGTCCCCCATTTGTTCCTCAAGAGGTTGAATATTTTTGGTTCCAGTTTCCACTCGTGTGGATCCATGAGATTTCTGCTTAGGTCGTCTGCCAGTAAATATAGTTTGCCTGGCAGGAATTGAGCTTGTAGGTGCACTTGGTAGCTCTAGGCTGTCCTCCACAGAGACATGGCTAGTCTGCAGAGAGGGTAGGAGTGGATTACACCCTGCTTGTTTATGTACCACATAACTGTGGTGTTGTCTGTCTTTACCAATAATTGTCCTAGAAGAATGTGATCTTTGAAGGCTGTCATGGAATTCTGTACAGCTAACATTTCTTTTTGGTTGGTTGATATGCAGGTACATCTGACTCAGGTTCCATTTGCCCTGAATGCACCGCCCTGCCAAGTGAGCCCCCCATGCATATTCTCATGCGTCTGTAGTCAGGGTTTGGGCGGCAGGGGGTAGACTGAAACAGAGCCCCTCGTTAAGGTGGCAGGCCTCTGCCCACCAAAGGAACTCTGTCTTCATACAAGGAATGATATGAATCATTGATTCCAGGTCCTGAGAATGTTGGCACCACAAGCTTTTTAGATACTGTTGTAGTTTCCTCATATGCAGTTTTGCATATGGAATTAGTAGAATTCAAGAAGCCATGAATCCCAGGGCTTGCAGGATTTTCCTTGCAGATAGCTGGGTCTTTGTGGCCAGTAGTTTGATGTAGACTGTCAAACTTGTTTCTCTGGCGTGAGGTAAGCCATCTGGGAAATTGTGTTCAAGCTTGGTCCCAGTAATACTATTTGTTGGCAGGGTACTAGATGAGATTTAGTTTCGTTTATGGTGTACCACAGCGAGTTTAGAAGTTTCTTTACAAATACCAGATGTTTTAATAGCATGTCCTGGCTTTCTGCCTGAACCAGACAATCGTCCAGGTATGGGTATATCTGAATATTTCACTGCCTGCAAAATGCAATGACTGGAGCTAGACACTTTGTGAATACCCTGGGCGCAGTAGATAAGCCAAAGGTAAGTGCACAGAACTGACATGCATGAAGCCTGCTCTGAAGCGTAGGTATTTTCTGCAAGATTCCTTTATTGGAATGTGCAGTTAAGCTTCCTTTAAGTCCTAGGTTGCCAACCAGGCATCTTTGCCTAGCATAGGAAGCAGCTGTTGAAGTGTTTGCATTTTGAATTCTGGGATTACCAAAAAGGTGTTTAGAATAGTGAGGTCCAGGATAAGGTCTTTTCTGGGTACCAGGAAAAGTCTCGAGTAAAAACACTGTCCCTTTTCTTCTGCTGGGACAGGTTGCATAGCCCTGATACTTAAAAGGGAGAGAACCTGCTGTTGAGCCTCTGCCCACTGATTTGGAGGTAGGTCTGGCCAACCATTTGGGCTGGTAAGGTGTGGAAGTGGAATCTGTATCTTTGGAAGACTACATTTAAAACCCATTTGTCCTGGGTAATGATTTCCCAGTTTTTTGCATGCAGGGTGATCTTTCCTCCTAAGGGAGCAGGCAGTTGAGCAGGGTTAAGGTTAAGTCATTGTGACATTTTTGCACAGGGGTAGTCTTGCTACTTCCAGCTTTGGAAGTGGGAGCCCCCCACTGCTTGGGCCTGTGTGTACCTTGAGACTGTAGCCTAGGTGGTCTGCTGTTCCTGGGTTTGGGCTGAGAAGGCCTGGAAGAGACTGGAAAGCACCAGTTCTTAGAAGGCCAATGCCTACTAAACATGGGAGGCTGTACTTGCATGAAATTTTAACAGTTTGTATAGATTTAACTTTTTCCTCCATCTTTTTAAGGACTACTACTGCTTTGTTGCCAAACAGGCAGTCTTGGTTTAAGGGAGCATCCAGTAATTTAGCTTTAACATGATCTGGCAAGTTTTGCTCCTTAAGCCAAGCATGCCTTCTAAGTACAGACCCAGTGACAGCAGCCCTGCAAGATGCTTCTAAAGAATCAAAACCACACTGCAAAGTATGTTTACCAACTTGTTCAGCAGAATGCATTAAATCTTGTAATTCTTTACGTTCAGCACAGTCAGGAATCATCATCATTTTCTATTTACGTAGTCCCATAATATACTGCCGAAACTTTAACATATGAAACTGGCAGTTAAAGCCCCTAGGGCCAAAGTAGCAGAAAGTACAGTTGTGCACCTACCATAAATGTAGATGTTAGAGTGTTTTCACTGTTGCAGTCATTACTCTTGGGTTATCCTGCTGGCAGGCTACCCTCAGTCGGCCAGAATTCCAAAGTCTAGGTCCGGCGTCGGTTGCTGTCGCCTCTTCCCTGACGTCAGTTCGCCAGGGGTATAAAAGATGCAGCCGACGCCATTTTCTTCAGTTTTTCGTGCCGCAGATGTCAGGTGCCCCCAAACTGGTAGGCTGAAAAATATGCCAATAAAAATGCATGCACAGAAATAACATTTTCTTCATCTACAAGCAAATACACCAAAAAGGTTGTATAGGATAGAGAAGTGCAGACAAGTCCTAGCAAAGAAAAGGGGGATGGAGGGTGGGTAACCTGGACTGCAACAGTGAATACACTCGAACATCTACATTTATGGTATGTACACAACTGTACTATGTTCGTGTTTCACTGTTGCAGTCATTACTCTTGGGGTGAATCCCATAGCTGAGGATGGGTGGCTGGGCTAAATAGGATTAGGAGAGGCTATGAGGCTCTGCAGAACTGCAGTGGCAAAGCCTGCTCTGGACTTAGAGTAAAGAGGTAAGTGGTAGTGCTTTGTGAAGGTGTGCACTGAACGCCAAGTTGCAGCCTCTAAGATATGTTTGGTTGGTACTCATCTGAGGAAGGCTGCTGAAGTGGCTGCTGCTCTGGTGGAATGAGGTCTAATGCCCGTAGGCACTGATTTGCCATGTTGAAAATAGCAGAAGCAGATGCAATGGCCTATCCATTTAGAAATGGTCTGT
This sequence comes from Protopterus annectens, assembly GCF_019279795.1. Taxonomy (NCBI): domain Eukaryota; kingdom Metazoa; phylum Chordata; order Ceratodontiformes; family Protopteridae; genus Protopterus; species Protopterus annectens. Next base: position 495,648,777 of record NC_056749.1, on the reverse strand, counting down.
TTTGAGATGGCCTTTCCTTGTGATCCTGCAGCATATGACACTAAAAGTTGTTCAGTCTTTCTGAAAGCTTTAGTTCTGTCCAAGTAGAAGCGCAACTGCCTGTGTATGTCCAAAGAATGCAGAATTTTCTCACCCTTGTTCTGTGGATTTCGATAAAAGGTAGGCAAGTGAATGGTTTGGTTGAGGACCACACTGGACACCACCTTAGGCATAAATGTAGGGTTTGTCCAAAGAGAAACCCTGTCTGGATGAAAAATGATGAAAGGTTCCACAGCCATTAGTGCTTGTAACTCCGAGACTCGCCTTGCAGAGGTAATTGCTAGGAGCAGAGCTGTTTTCCAGGACAAGAATTTTATATCTGCTGTTGATGCTGGCTCGAAAGGAGGCAGTGTGAGTTTTTCCAAAACATAATTGAGGTCCCAGGCCAGAACTGGTGCTCTCCTTGGAGGCCTAATGTTTTTGGCCCCTCTGAGGTACTGCCTTATTAAAGGATGAGAAAAGATAGGTGGTTCCATACTGTAGTGGGCTGAAATGGCAGAGGCATGAATCTTAATTGATGAGAAAAAGGCCTTTGTTCAGCATCTCAGTTAGGTATTGTAAAATCTGAGGGATATTTGGTACACACGTGTCAATGCCTTGTTCCAAGCACAGAATCTCTTCCATTTTTCTGCATAAGATTTTCTGGTACTGGGCCTCCTGGCCTCCAAGATAACATCCATAACAGCTTTTGAAAGAGGAGTGTTCTGAATGGCTACATTATCCGCCATGCTGCCAGATTTAAGGTCCTGAGTTGGCTGTGCAGGATCGTATTGTTTTGTTGGGTCAGCAAGTGAGAAGTTTGAGGCAATATCCATGATGGAGCTTGAGACAAGCACTTGAGGAATGGGTACCAGTGCTGGCGTGGCCAATCTGGTGCTATCAATATCATTTTTGGCTTCTCTTGTCTGACCTTTAGGAGTACCCTGGGCAGGAGAGGCAATGGGGGAAAAGCATGTACGGTTAGATTTTTCCAGCTGAATGATAGGGCGTCCACTTTCCATGCTTGCTTGTGGTAAATCCTTGTGCAAAATCTCTGCAATTGGCAGTTGTGAGGGGAGGCAAATAGATCTATGTCTGGGCATCCCCATTTCCTTATTATCATGCTGAAGACTTGTGGATCCAGTTTCCATTCGTGGGGATCCATGAGGTTTCTGCTTAGTTCGTCTGCCAGTAAATTTGTCTTTCCTGGCAGGAATTGTGCTTGCAGGTGAACTTGAAAAGCCAATGCTGTGTCCCATAAGGTCATTGCATGTCTGCAGAGGGGGTAGGAATGTGTACCTCCCTGCTTGTTTAGGTACCACATGACCGTAGTGTTGTCTGTATCAGTAACTGTCCTGGGTGAAGCAGGTCCTTGAAAGCTGTCAGGGCATTTTGAACAGCTAGCATCTCTTTTTGATTGATGTGAAGATGCATCTGGTTTGCAGGCCATGTGCCCTGAATACATTTTCCTGCCATATGGGCCCCCCAGGCATAATCTGATGCATCCGTTGTCAGTGTGTCTGGCTGTGGGTAAAACTGAATGGCAGACCCTTGTTGTGGTTACAGGCTTCTGCCCACCATTGAAATTCCTGTTGCAGGCAGGGAATGAGTGTAATTACTGTGTCCAGGCTGTGGCAATGCTGAGTCCAAACACTTTTTAGATACCATTGTAGTTTCCTCATATGCAGTCTGGCATATGGAATTAGTAGAATGCAGGATGCCATGAAACCCAAGGCCTGGAGGATTTTCCTTGCAGATAAGTGGGTTTCTGTTGCCAATTTCTTGAAGTAAGTAGTCAGTTGCTTTTGGTTGTCTGGCGTGAGATCAGCCATCTGGGCAGTTGTATTTAAGCTTGCACCCGGGAATATTATCTCTTGAGAGGGCACTACTTTTGATTTCTTTTCGTTTACTGTGTACCCTAGGCCAATTAGTAATCTTTTTACAAACGTCAGATGCTTTAGAAGAATGTCTTCGTTCTCTGCTTGAATTAGGCAGTCGTTCAAGTAGGGATATATATGAATTCCTTTTTGTCTGCAAAACGCAATTACTGGTGCCAGGAATTTTGTGAAGACCCTGGGTGCAGTAGATAAGCCAAAGGGCAGTGCAGAGAATTGGCAATGCATTGAGCCAGCTATGAATCTGAGGCATCTTCTGCAAGATTGTCTGATTGGGACATGCAGGTATGCCTCTTTTAGGTCCGAAGTTACTAGCCAAGCCTTCTTGCCCATGGGCAGTAGCTGCTGTACAGTCAACATCTTGAATTTTGGAACTTCCAGAAACGCATTTAGTATAGACAGGTCCAGTATTGGTCTCCAGGTTTTGTCCTTTCTGGGTACTAGGAAAAGTCTGGAGTAAAATCCTCGCCCCTGCTCTTGATGTGGTACTTGCTCAATGGCCCTCATGTCCATGAGGGCTGTAATTTGTTTTTGTGCCTCTGCTCACTGATTGTGTGGCAGGTCTGGCATACCTTTTGACCTTGGTAGAGTGTGAAAATGGAACCTGTAGCCTTGGGCCACTATGTTCAGGACCCATTTGTCTTGGGTAACCATTTGCCAATTTGATGAAAAAAGTGCTAGTTTTCCCCCTAAGGGGGCTACCAAAAGAGAAGTGCTTGGATCTGGTAGAGGAAAGTCATTGGGACTGTTTCCTGTAAGGCTGTGATTTGTCTTCTCCGCTTTTGGAGGTAGGAGCACCCCATTGTTTAGGCCTGTATGAGCCTTGGGGCGGAGATCTGCCTCTGGGACGCCTATATCTGCCTCTTTGTGGTCTGTCTGACACTGGAAAGGACCAATTTTTAGAAGGCCAGTTCCTGCTAAACCTGGGTGGCTCTACCTGTAAGAAATCCTCGACAGTCTGCATGGATTTTGCTTTATCCTCCATTTTATTCTACACCTCTTCTGCTTTAGTACCAAACAAAGTATCATGCTGTAATGGTGCATCTAATAAATTTGCTTTAACATGATCTGGCAGATTCTGTTCCTTTAACCAAGCATGCCTTCTAATAACAGAACCTGTAACAGCGGCCCTGCAAGAAGCCTCCAGAGAATCATATCCATATTGCAAAGTATGCTTTCCCACTTGTTCAGCTGCATGCAATGAATCCTGCAATTCCTTGTCCTCTGAACATTCAGTATTTGTCAACAATCTGTGTTTAAGCAGTGACATTAAATATTGCTGTCCTCAGGAGGAGAGGCTGAAGGAATGGATTCTTCAGCATCAGAATCCTCGTAGGGAAGCATGGAGTAATCCTGTTCAGAAGAGGAATCAGAGGAAATACAAACCTGATCAGAAGAATCATACTCTGTCTCTTGCCTAGGCCTCTTATCAGGAGGGGGATGGGAACCCCTGATCAAAGTAATTAGGTCTTCGGCCATTTTGAGCATCTGTTTTTTAGGCATGGAAGTCTGAGTAGGAGAATGCTGTACTTGTTTCTTTGTCTTTAGAGCTGCTTTAGTCTTTGAAGCTGAAGATGGCTTAATATATAGTTGTGTAGGTCTGAAGACACCCTCAGATGCCGATGCCTGTTCAGCGGCTCCGGACCCATCTGAGGGAATGACTTCAGAGTGTCCAATACATTGAGTATCCAGAGGCCCAGTCAGCTCCACGTGGGAGTCGGAAGCGGCCTGTGGCTCTGAGGCAGCGGGTGCCAGGGGCTGCGAAAACGCCTCACTGAGAACCGGCGACTGGCCTAGCAGAGGCCTCATCAGTTTTGGACCTCGGATGCCTATCCTTTACCTTGTCCTTGCGTTTTTTGTAAACTCCGGTTGTCGGCTGGTCCGACGGCATTATATAATTAAATCTTCGGCCAAAGTAATGAAATGCAAAATCGAACCGATGCTTAATAGTGCGTTGGTTAAATCTAGCACAAAAGCGACAGCTAGCAAAGCTGTGATCAGGGCCTAGGCAAGGAATACAGTAAGAGTGAAAATCCTTATGAGGTATTTGCTTCCCACAAGAAATACAATTGTTAACTTTTTCTGACATCGGTCTGGAGCAAGAAAAAAAGTTTCCCCAACGGGGTACTTAGCTTTAATAAAGACTTTGGTTCTGAAATTCGAATTTGAAAATCTCAGGAGTCGGCCGACCGGCACTTGCGAACTGCTTTTGCTTCCGGCACTGCGCAGCAAGAAAGACTGAAGAAAATGGCGTCGGCTGCATCTTTTATACCCCTGGCGCACTGACGTCAGGGAAGAGACGACAGTAACCGACGCCGGACCTAGACTTTGGAATTCTGGCCGACTGAGGGTAGCCTGCCAGCAGGATAACCCAAGAGTAATGACTGCAACAGTGAAACACAATGAACATGTGTATAGCTTCTTACCACATCAGTCCAAGACTCTGGAATCTCTATCAGAGGGGTAGGGTTTTTAGCAGTAGTCGCTTTAATGCCTTTTGGTCCTTGGGAAATGGTCTCTGGATCCGCAGTGGGATTTTTGCAGAAAAACTTGAGTCAGGTACGCTGTAATACCTCTCAGGTTTTCTGGGAGCTGGAGGTAAAGTGTCTGGGGCCAGGCTAGATTCCAAGAAGGCATCATCTACAATGTCCACAGAACAGGAGGTATAGCTAAAGGCCTGTGTAGAGGGAGTAGTAAGAATTCCCTAAGCCTCTTTTTGGAGTCAGAGTAATCCTGGCTTTCCCAGCAGAAATGCTCCCTAAGAGAGTGCAAACTTTCACCAAAAGAAAAGTCTCCTGGAGGAGAAGGAGAGGGAATTGAATATTCTGCATCAGAATCCTCATAGGTAGTTAAGGGCAAATCCTCGTAAACAGAAGAAACAGAAATTTCAGAATCCTGATCAGAAGGAAAATCAGTTCTAGGTCTCAGAGGGGGAAGGCTGACTTCCCCTAATTAAAGTAATAAGGTCTTCAGCCATTCTTATTTGTTTTTTAGGCATATGGGCCTGACCATGCACAGTTTGGACATCGGTTTTCTAGGCGTGGGTCGAGTTTTAGGCCTTGAACAAGAAGATGGCGTCGGTTTGAAATGCAAGTCTGTAGGCCTAAATACACCCTCAAAAGCCGGTGCCTGCACAGCGGCTCCAGACCCATCCAAGGTAGAGACATCAGCAGGTTCTATAGTCGAAAAAACATCTTGCGGCATACCGGACAATGAAAGGGTCTCAGCAGAGGCCTGCGAATCTGAAGTAGCAGGTATCAGGGGCTGCGAAAGCGCCTCACTGAGTACCAGCGAAATGGCGACTAGCTTAATGGAAGCATCGTCGGCAGTTTTGGACCTATGCGGTCTGTCTCTGTCTTTATCTTTACGTTTTTTCAGAATATTGGTAGTCAGATGGCTTACCAAAGCCATTTCTGGACAGTTAAACAGAGTACCAAAATAATTTGCTGCAAAAATAGCCTGACGACGTACAGTTCGGGGGTTGAATAAGGCACAAAACAGACAGCGAGGGACTTCGTGGTCTGGGCCTAAGCGAGGAATGCAGTACAAATGAAAATCTTTATGAGGTATTTGCTTTCCACAGGTAATACAACTGTTAACTTTTACTGAAATCGGTTTAAGAGCAAGAAAAAGGATCCCCAACAGGGTAATTAGCTTTTTTGAAGACTGTGGTTCTGAAACTCGAAAACGAAAATTTCAGGAGTCAGCCGACCAGCACTTGTGAACTGCTTCTACTTCGGGCACTGTACAGGAAGAAAGACTGATGTAATGGCGTCAGCTGCATGTTTTACACCCCTGACGTCAAGGAAGAGGAGACCGCATCCGACGCAGGAATCCAAGACTCTGGTATTCAGGCCGGCTGAGGGCTACCTGCAGGCAGATAACCTAAATGTAATGACTGCAACAGTGAAACACGAAGAACATCTGACTAGTAACTGGTCAGATTTTCTCAAGGTCTTAGTCCTATCAAGGTAGAATCTGAGATGTCTGTGCACATCTAAGGAGTGCAGGACCCTTTCCCCTTTATTCTGAGGATTAGGGAAGAAGGTTGGCAAATGGGTAGACTGGTTTAGAGCTACACTGGACACCACTTTCGGCATAAAGGAAGGGTTAGTCCTGAGGGAAACCCCTGTCAGCATGAAAAATAATGAAGGGTTCCACAGCCATAAGTGCTTGTAACTCATACACTCTTCTAGCTGAAGTGACGGCCAGAAGTAAGTGTGTTTTCCAAGAGAGGAATTTTAACTCTGCTGATGCTGCAGGCTCAAAGGGAGGTAGGGTGAGCTTTTCCACTACAAAGTTAAGGTCCCAAGCAGGGGTGGGGGCTCTCCTTGGTGGCCTTAAGTCGTTTGCCCTCTCAGGAACTGTTGAGAGGATGAAAGAAGAGAGGTGGCTTAGTGTTGTAATGAGCTGAGATGGCAGAGGCATAAATCTTAATGGAAGAGAAGGAAAGGCCTCTGTGGAGTAGATCTGCTAGGTAATCCAGGATTAAAGGTAAGGAGGGCAGTGCTGTGTCCTCTCCTTTAGACTGACTCCAGGAACAATACCTTTTCCACTTATCAGCATAGAATTTCCTTGTACTGGGTCTTCTGGCTTCAAGAATGACATCCAGCACCTGCTTGCTTAGGCTGGTCACTGGTGGAGATTTCAAGAAATAAGCTAGGCTACAAGACTCAGTGTTTGCAGTTGCAGATGCAAAATCTGTCCCTCCTGCTGAGTGAGGAGGTTTAGGATCTGGGGTAGGTGCCATGGTGGCACCAGTGACAGGCTGCACAGCAGTGGGTACCAGTGCTGGCGTGGCCAGTCCGGGGCAATCAGGATTGCCCTTTCGTCTGTCCTGTCTTATCTTGAGTAATATTCTTTTGAAAAGAGGTAGAGGGTAAAATGCATAGATTGAGAGGCTTACCCACTAGGAGGATAGGGCATCCACTTTCCAGGCCCTGCTGTGAGGTGCCCTGATGCAGAATTTGCTGAACTGGTGATTGTAGGGGGAGGCAAAATGATCCACCTCTGGGGTCTCCCATTTCTGGGTTAGAAGGCTGAAAGTGCTGGGGTCTAATTGCCACTCGTGTGGGTCTACGAGATTAATACTTAAGTCGTCTGCCAGAGAGTTTTGTTTGCCTGGCAGGAATTGAGCTTCCAGATTAATATCCAAGGCCGTGTTCCACAGGGACATGGCTAGCCTGCAGAGAGGGTAAGAGTGGGCTCCCCCCTGCTTATTGATGTACCACATAACTGTGGTGTTACCTGTCATTATTAGCAGGGGTCCTGCTGAAAATAGGGATCTGAAAGCTGTCAGCGCATGCTGAACAGCTAGCATCTTTTTGGGTGATGTGCTGCTAAATTTGCTTTGGGCTCCAGTGGCCCTGAATGCACTTGCCATCCAGATGTGCCCCCAGGCACAGTCTGATGCATCTGTGGTTAAGGTCTGGGGGGGGGCATGGGGTTGAGTAAAGGGAAGTCCCTTGTTGTGGTTGCATGCTGCTGCCCACCAAAGAAACTCTGTCCTTAAAGTATGAATGTTTCCAGGTCATGAGAATGTTGGCACCAAAGACTTTAAGTACCATTGAAGTTTCCTAATATGCAGTCTGGCATATAGAATTAGTAGAATGCAAGAGGCCATGAACCCTAGGGCCTGCAGGATTTTCCTTGTGGATAGCTGGGTTTGGGTGGCCATTTGAGCAAAAAGTCTGTTAGGCTTGTTTTTCCAGAGTAAGGAATCCCATCTGGGATGCTGTGTCCAAGCTTGCTCCCAGGAATACAATCTTTTGACTGGGGACTAGTTTTGATTTAATTTCTTTGATAGTGTACCCCAGGGAGGTTAGAGGATTCTTTACAAAAGTCAAGTGCCGTAACAGCTTTTCCTGACTGTCTGCCTGCATCAAGCAAACGTCCAAGTAAGGGTAAATTTGAATTTTTCTCTGTCTGGCAATAGGCAATGGCTGGAGACAGGCATTTTGTGAAGACACTGGGAGTAGTGGATAAGCCAAAGGGAAGTGCAGAGAACTGATAATGCATAGATCCTGCCCTGAAATGTATGTATTTCCTGCATGAGTCCCTGATAGGGATGTGCAGATAGGTTTATTTTAGGCCTAGGGTGGGGTTAACCGGCATCTTTGGTCAGCATACGAAGAAGCTGCTGAAGGGTGAGCATTTTAAAGTTTGGCACCACCAGGAAGGTGTTTAAAATTGAGACTTCTAGGATTGGGCGCCACTGTTGCAGTCCTGGTTTCCCTCCCTACAGCCCCCCCCCTGTCTTTCTCTTTCTTTCTCTCCTCTCTATGGCTATTCCTAATGGTATTTGCTTTTTACTGGTGGTGGTTTCCACACCATATACTAGCTTCCTATTTGGGGCAAGAAAAACTGATGTAATGGGGTCGGCTGCCTGTTTTTATACCCCTGACGAACTGACGTCATGGAAGAAGCGACAGCATCCGACGCAGAAATACTAAGACTCTGGTATTCGGGCCAACTGAGGGCTACCTTCAGGCAGATAACCCAAGTGTGATGACTGCAACAGTGAATACACTATAACATCTACATTTATGGTAAGTGTACACTACTGTACTTTCTCTCTGCTTCTCGAACTAACCAGAGTCCATGGCTTCTGCCTCAGAGATTCGACCTCACTCAGGACAAGAGAAGGATTGTGCACCCCAGCCTGCAGACGCTCAGCCTTTCAGCTTGGATAATTCCAGGAACATGCTTACCAGGTTCAGGACATTCTCAAAAAATCCAGAAGGCCTAGCACTAGGAAATCCTATTCAGCTAAGAGGAAAAGATTTTCCATCTGGTGCCAGAAAAGCAGCACCACAATCCTGAGTCAGTCCAGACTGTTACCATTCTAGATTACCTAGCTAGTCTGGTTGATAACCGCCTTTCCTGCTCCTCCATTAAAATTCATGCTTCTGCAATTTTAGCCCATATTCCTGCACTTGCTCCTCTTTTCTCATCTTAAGACAATTTCTTAGAACAGAGATCCACATCAGGCAGCCTACCCCTGCATGAGACCTTAACTTTGTTCTGGAAAATTTGATATTGCCTCCTCTGGAACCCGCAGCCTCTGCCTAATTGAATCTTCTAACTTGGAAAACTGCCCTGCTGCTGGCTATCACCTCAGCCAGGAGGGTCACTGAACTGTAGGCTCTCATGGCGGTAGAACCATTCCTCATCTTCCAACCAGACAGGGTTTCCTTCAGAACTAACCCTTCTTTCACACCCAAGTTTGTCAATGACACTTCTCTAAAATCAAGCCATTCATCTGCCTACATTCTTTCCCAATTGCCAGAACAAAGGGGAAAGAATACTCAATTCTCTGGATGTGCTTAAGCAACTCAGCTATTATCTTGACAGAAAAAAGGAAAATTTCACCAACCAGAAGAGCAAAAATTAGCAGCAAAGGAAGAGGACCACCAGAGACCTGAAATGGTCTGAAGAAGTTTGGTGATTTTAAACCTGACGAAAGCGCTTACCAATAAATGGTATTTTATTGGATTTAGCACCTGTGGTTCTCTTCCTTTGCTACTATCTTGACAGAACTAGAGCTTTGAAAAAATCTGACCAGCTTTTTCAAACCTTTTTCCCCTGGCTCTGAGGGAAAACCAGGTTCAAAACACACTACCTCAAAATGGATCTCCCACTGTCTCTCTCTGTTACAGCCATCATGGCTGAAAATCTCCAGAGGCTGTCAGGTCACGCTTCACTTGGGCTACTGCAACCTCTGCTGCTCTCTTGAAAAAGGGTCCTTAAGTACATCTTGAAAGCTGCCACCTGGTCATCTGTGCATAACTTCACCAAACACTACCACTTGTCAGCCTTTTCTAGGTCCAGAGCAGGATTCCCCACTGCCATCGTGTAGGTATCCTCTCTTCTCCCTAATCTTCTTCCTCCCTCTCTTCAGCTTTGGGGATCTTTCCACAAGTCAGGACTGCAACAGTGAAACATGAAGAACATAGTACATTTGTGTACAATTACCATACATGTAGATGTTTGAGTGTATTCACTGTTGCAGTCTTCCTTCCCTCCCTCATTCCCCCTTAACCGGCTAGGTAGTATACTCAACCTCTTTTCTAGCCAAGGGACCCCCCCCTTTGGCCTCTTACTGTAGGGGTTCTCTTCCTCAGTTCCGTGCTGCTCACTTGGGGCTCCAAGCTATTAGTGGACAAGACACAAATGTTTTCATGATGTAGGCTGGCTGGCTATATACCAAGGCATATTGACTTTGATTAGGATGAGGAAATAATTTTTTGTGGTAGTTGGGCCAGCCAAGACCTTTCACAGTAGGAAATACCACAAGTCAGGACTGCAACAGGAAATACCATAAATGTAGATGTTTGAGTGTAAGTGTACAAAACTGTACTTCTCCCTTCTGACCCTCAGTGAGAGGGGATTCCTCACCCTACACAGGAAGTAGATCTGAGCTGAACCAAGCAATGCGTATTCCATCCTCACCTAGCCACACTAAGATTATCAGCCTTGAGAATTTGGTTTTGAAACTAAGGAATGCCTCCTATCCCACAGATGTGCTTTTCATTCTAAAGGCGGCAAAGGAATCCAAAACCAGAAAATCATACCTTTTAAAATGGAAGACATTTTCTATCTGGTGTCACAGCAAGAACACCAAACCTTCTCAGGCAGATGTCAGCTCAGCTTTTGGAGTACCTTTCAGGCCTGTTTTATAATGGAATAGGAAAGTTCCTGTTTGAAGAACATAAATCTGCCATCTTGGCTTGCTTGCACAATGATTCACTTGTCTTCTAGCACCAGCATGTAAAGCTTTTCCAAAAAAAGGTAATTCACTTGAGCCACTCATAGAAGAAACCGTATTCATTGTCTGAAATAAGAATTATACGATAGAGAAACTCAAATTTCCCACTTTTAAATTTGCTGCCACTGCCTCTGTAAAGATGCTCACTTGAAAGACTACTTTTCTTATAGCTTGTGTCATCAGCCAGGAAAGTCTCAGATCTACAGGACCTTGTGTAAAGAACCTTTCACTGTTTTTCACAGGGATAGGGATAACCTTTAAGGCAAACCCATCCTTTATACCTAAGGTGGTATAAGAACTTACGATAAACCAAGCTATCCACCTGCCAGTTGTCTTCTCAAATCCACAGAACAGGACAGAGCAAGTCCTTCATTCCCTGGATGTGCACGGATAAATCTTTTAATATGTAGATGGGACAAAAACTCTCAATAGAGCAAAGCAATTACTGGTGGCTTTCTAAGAGGGTGAACAGAACATGCCAGTCTCCAAACTACTTCCAAATGGATAGCCAACTGCATTAAGTTATGTTACTCCCACCATGGAAAATTTCTTCTTGGGGCATAATAAAGCCCACTCCATCAGACATGGGGCAACTACCACTGCTTTCCTCAAAGGAGTCCTTACCCAGGAGATCCCAGAGGCAGACACGAAGTCTGGAGGAACCTTTACAAAACATAATGTAGGCAGTGTTTCCAGTGCTGGAGCAGGTTTCGCTACTGCCATCCTGCAAAAGCTTTTTTTTTTTTTTTAAAGGTCATACAGATTGGCCTGCAACTCACCTTTTGGCTTTTGGAGTCCTCCCTTGAATCAGTACTGCAACATTGACTAGGAAGATCATCATACATTAGTGCACCACTTATATAACTGTAGATGTTTGAGAAGATCCGTGCTGCAGTACATACTCCCACCATCCATCCCCTTTAAATGCTGACCACTTTTCTCCCCCTTTCTCAGTGCAAGCAGTAAAGGAGTTCTCTGCAGATGGTGATCATATCTCCATCATCCCCTTCTGCTTCCTATGATCTTACACCTTCACACTCCATTTCAAACTGGGAAAGTTGTACTGTCCTCAGGCATGAGACTGCTTGCTCTCTGCTTAGAAAGACCTGAAGATGGCACTGAAGGGTGCCTTTCTTAAACCTTGATGTCCAGACGTCAGTCTTTGCATCACCAATAGCAGACGGAAATACAAAGACTCTGGAAATCAGGCATGTCACAGGCTTCTGCATGGCAGGAAAACCCATGAATCAGTATTGCAACACTGATCCACTCTAACATCTATAATTATGGCAAGTGGGACATAATTGTTTCTCTTTCTCTCTCTGAGTCTGGAGAAGGAGGAGCAGATATTGTTCTCCATGAGTCTGGAGAAGGCAGAGCAGATATTGTTCTCCATTGTATAAGTTGCTCAACTCCGAATAGGGGATACTTTGTCTTGGCCATCCTCAGATCACGGAGACTGATGGTGTTGATTTAGCACTTCTCCCTTTCCGACACTATGTTGCATACCTCAAAAAAGGCAAAAAAAAATACAACAAAATTTTACCCAGCTGAGTCTCCTTGTTGTACAGAGACAAAGGACCAGTTCTACAAAGGTGTCACTGTTTCTCACTTGGCAGACCTGTCATATGCCTCACTAAAGGTACACATATGGGATGTATCAGCTTGTTTGCCTTAGGAACCACGAGTCCATTCTTTGACTGTTACGTAGTTCCTAAAAGAGGTATTGTGTTTGGGAACACTGGAAAATAATGCCCTGCCCCCCCCCCCCTCCATAGGATCATAGGTGGTTACTAGGCTAATGGTCTTAGGGCCTTTACAAGCTTAGTCATGCAAAAAATCCAGAGTACCCTAGTTGACCGTAGTTCTATGGTTGCTGTTTGCAATGAGATACGATGGTCTGCTCCTAGTGCCCCTGTCCATGAGGGCCATAGGTGCCACCCATGGGGTGAATTTGCGGTTTCCCATCCAGTTGCCAAGGTTGCACTTAAATAGGGTCATTGAGGAGATCTGCTTCACATGAAGTGGGAGCTTATTACAGAGGAGTGGCAATCTCTGGGAGACTTATCTGTCTCTTGCACAAGTTCTGTTAATGTCATGAGCTAGACTGAGCTCCCTGGAGTGGATGACTCTTGTCCCATTTGATTTGCAGATGTGCAGCACTTCTTTTAGGGCAGGGTCAGACTGCTCTGTAGACCAGGCACAGGTTGCTTTTCAGCAGCTTGTACAAGCCTGTACAATACAGAGTACAGTGGTAGGGCTTTCAGTCTTTCCATGTAGGTCATGTCTTCAGGGCCTTGAATTCTCTTGGTTAGAAACCTCTGTGGTCTCTCCGGCTGCTGGAGGCGTCTGGTGAGGTACATACAGAAGGAAGCACTGTACTCAATCAGTGGTTTGATAAGGGCTGAGTACAGAAGAGTAATGACCTCCCTGGTCTTGGATGTGATGCCCTTATTTATGAGATAGGCTATGTAGAAGACATTCCTCATTACTGTGGACACAAGGTGATAGAAGTTTATATTGCCATCAAACTGCATTCCCAAGTCTCGCACCACTTTGTTTGAGCTTAGAGGGATGCTGTCTGTATCATAACTAGCAAGAACTTATTTCTCTGCCAAAGGGGATAATGAGGCATTTGTTTTATTCAGTTTCAGTCCATGGCCCTGGCACCAATTGTTTGTGTCGGTCCCTTGTGTAGTTTGCTGATATAGTTGGGGGGCTCAGATTGCTCTCAGTTCACAGTCATCTGCAAACTTAGTAAGCAACAGGCCATCTACTTTTGCTTGGACTTCAGAAAAATAAATTCCAAACAATAATGGGCCCAATACAGTTCCTTGTGGTACACCAGTGGTAACTGGTCTACTGATGGAAATAGATTCCTCAACTTTAACAGTGTGCACTGTTAGCCAGTTTGCTACCCTTCCAGAGACAAATTGGTTAATACCCACTTTTTTAATTTCTCCACGTTTTGTGGGTTTCTAATACCATGACAAGAATGAACTCCATTCCTAAGTCAAAGTAAGATTACAGTTCATGAAATTAGTATTATTTCAGTCTTTGATATCCACCAGAAGTGCTCTTAATAGCACCAGCAATGTGCCCAGTAATGATGACTTGCAATTCGTGCAGGGTTACATGTATTGGTAACCTATATAAATACAATTGTAGATTCTTTTTTAGAAGACCCGTTACTACTATTGGAACTGTCTGGGTACCTTTCTTCCAAATCGTTCTTGTTTCAGCCTGCAAATCCTGATATTTTTATGACTGTCTCTCTCTCTATGCAAGACACTATAGTCACTGGGTGTGGCTATTTCAGTGATCAATGCTACTTTTGTCTTCTTTTCATGGACCATTATATCCAATTTTCTAGCATCTATCTTTTGAACTGTTGGTAATGAGTAATCCCATGTGATGTTGACTTCATTTTCTGTGATGCTTTATGAAGCATATTTCCAGTGTTTCAGCCCCTTCAGTACCATAATGCTTGCACAATCTCCCATTTAACAGTCTTGCCACATTATTATGCCTTTCAGTATACAGTCATCCTGCCATTAGTATGTTACAACCAGCAACGAATTGTGCGACCGTTTCCATTTCTGTTTTACAAAACTTACATTTGTCTGTTCCTCCCACATGTTCAGTGAACTTTGTAAAGCAACGTGGATGTAGCCCAGTACTTTGTACCACCAGCATTAACATATCATCTCTTGGTCTGAATTTGCCTCTCCATAACCATTTCTGCATTCGATCCTGACCAACATGAGGTTCTTCCAGAAGTTTTCTATACTTGCAGCTATATTCATACACACTCAAAATTTCTTGCCTTCTTATCAGGTCCTTCACCTCATATTCTTTTTGTTTTTTTTGGCATATTCAGTTGCTAGCTGATTTTTATCTACTTCTAGTTTGATTTCCATTCCTGTGTGACGCTGATATGCTTCTGCTACATTAAGCAGAGAAGTAATCTTAGATTTATTCTCCCCATGTTTCAAAACGTTCACTACGTCTGGGTCTTGTGAGGTCAGCAGATGTGAGAAGTCCTACGACTGCAGATCTATATATGTAATCAATTTCAAGGAAGCCCATACCCCCTTTGGAACAGGGAATATATCATCTTGGTATGCATTGATTTTTGTAAATGATTTGGAGCGCGTGAAGCATCGGTTCGGTTTTCCTTCTAGTCTATCCATCACATTTTGGGGTCAATCACTCCAAATTGTAGGTTAGGACAGGAATAGAAACTTGGTTTATAGCTTGAATTTTGTTCCTAGATGTCAACTGTTTTCAGGATTAATTTAAGTCTTCTAAATTTTTCTTTACTAAGTTTTATTCACATTTGTTATGTTCATACCACCCAAGTGTGGTTTCCAGATGATCCTCGAGTGGGGAATTGTGTGAAACACCTTGGCTAAATCAAGATGGGCAATGTGTACTGCTTTAGGGCTTTTGTGGCTCTCAGAGAAGTTCACCAGGTTTAATAAAAATACACTCCAACATCTACATTTATGGTAAGTGTACACAACTGCACTTTCTCCGCATAGGAGTCGTCGTTGCCTGTATTAGCAGGGGCTTTGAAACCATTTATACCATTGCTTAGGAGGCGATAGTTTGCTTTGTAGAATTTTTCTTTTAATGCTCCTGTGAGGGTGTCAGATCTTACTTTTACTTCAAACGGACAGATTTATGGTCTGAGTTAACTAGGGAGAGCAGCACACTGAGGTTAGTGCATTCGCCCCCCATGTTGGTAAGTAATAGGTAGAGGACATTTAAGCCCCTTTTTGGGCTGCAGACCAACTGTTGAGTGCATTTGAGTTCCAAGTCCAGGGACTTCAGTGCAGTCGTGTTTGTTGCTCATGTCAGTCACCCAGTTGATGGATGACTAGTTGAAGTCTCTAATAACCAAGGTGTTTGGCTGTATACAGAGTGTTTCACACAAGTCCTGGTAGGCAGTGTGTGTCTACTGGTTCATGGTGGGGGATCTGTAAGTAGCTACAATGTGGGTAGGGTGTTTTGCCTACAGTTATTTGGACCTGGAGTAGCTCATAAGGACTGTACTGATGTTCTTCGTGTTTCACTGTTGCAGTCATCGCATTTCGGTTATCTGCATGCAGGTAGCCCTCAGCCGGCCTGAATAACAGTGTCTTGGGATTTCTGCGTCAGATGCTGTCGCTTTTCCATGATGTCAGGGGTATAAAACATGCAGCCAACGACATTACATCAGTCTTTCTTGCCGTGCGGTGCCCGAAGCAGATTGCAAGTGCCGGTCGGCAGACTCCTGAAATTTTCGTTTTCAAGTTTCAGACCTGAAGTCTTCTAAAAGATACGTACCCCATTGGGAATCCTTTTGTCTTGCTCTAACCGATGTCAGAAAAAAATAATTGTCTTGCCTGTGGAAAACAAATATCTCCTAGATACTAGATTGTTTACTGCGTCACCTGTTTAGGCCCAGACCACGACATCCCTCGCTGTTGGTTTTGTGCCTTGTTCAACACACGAACTATCCGTCGTCGGGTAATTTTTGTAGCTAAATACTTTTGCAATCGATATCCGTACTCCGAAATGGCGTCTGTAAGCCATCTGACTGCCGATCTTTTGAAAAAACGTAAGGATAAAGACAGACAGACCGCATAGGTCCAAAACTGCCAATGACGCTACCGTTAAGCTAGTCGCCAGTCTGCCGGTACTCAGTGAGGCACTTTCGCAGCCCCTGATACCCGCCTCTACAGATCTGTAGGCCTCTACGGAGACCCATTTGGAGTCTGGTATGCAGCGAGATGCTTTAAACAAGAAACTAGGTTCCCTCTACAGGTTCAAACCCTTTCTGACTCCACTAGCCAGGACCACCATTGCCCGCACCCACTTAATCTCAACCCTACTATATGCATCCCCTAACTATACTAAACTAAGTAAAAGCAATCTCAACAAGCTGGCTATTTCCTACAATAATATTGGCAAATTTGCTACTGGGTCTACCTATAGAACACATCATTGCAATAATCTTAAATCAACTCGGATGGTTAGAGTTGTAAAATCTTATTCTATTGAACCAACTAACTATTGCCCCTAAGATTCTGTATCAACCTACAAATACTCCAATACTCACTAACCTAATCACCCCCTACAATAACCTAAAGACCCTGCGGTTTTCAAATAAATTATTTGTAAAGATAGGTAAAACCAACAATCTAGCCGGAGACTCACTATCCTCTAACACAGTGGGTAAAACCTGGAACACCCTCCCTAACGACCTAACCTCCCTAACCTCCCTACCCACAATTATTCTATTTAAAACCAAACTCAAACCATACCTTAAATCACACTGGCTATGCCCCTGTGCAAAGCCAGACTAACTACCTCCCTTGTCTCCAGACAATAATCCTCTCACTCACCCAATCCCATTAATATTTTACTAACAATAATGTGTGTGTGTAATCCTTTTAGTTTAAAAGCGCCCTATTTCACTTACCGTTATATATTTTCTGAAGTATATCCATACTTATTAACTAAGAATGTATTTTTTGTACCTAGGAATCTATTTTTTCCTTGCTCACAAACATATGTAATGTACTGTTATAATTTGTATAAACTTGCTATTGTACCTGTGTTTCTGTAATACTATTCTGATGTGTGGAGCTTTTCTCCCCAGGCCTCCACTGAAAATGGAAATGTATCCAGTTGGACCAGCCCGGTCAAAAAATGTAAAATAAAAGAAAATAAATAAATAAAAATTTTCGACTATGGAACCTGTGGATGTCTTTACCTTGGATGGGTCCGGACCTGCTGTAAAGGTATCGGCTTCTGAGCGTGTATTCAGGCCCACCAATTTTCATATTAAACCGATGACTTAATTTCAAGCCAAAAATACCGAACTCCTCGGGCCTAAATTTCGCACTACGCCTAGGAAACCTTCATTAGGGGAAGCCAGCCTTCCCCCTCAAAGAGACCTAGAACTGATTTTCCTTCCGATTCTTCTGATCGGGAATCAGATATCTCTGTTCCTTCTGACTACCAGGACAAACCCTTATCTACCTACGAGGATTGTTATGCAGAGGATTCCATTCCCTCTGCTTCCCCTCCAGATTTTTCTTTTGGTGAAACAATGCATACCCTTAGGGAGCATTTCCACTGGGAAAGCCAGGACTACTCAGTCCAAAAAGATACTCAGGGAATTTTTAAACCTGCCTCAGCACAGACATCTAGCTACCCCCCCTCCTGTTCTGGAGATTGTAGATGATATTTTCTTAGAATCCAGTCTTACCCCGGATATTTTGCCTCCAGCTCCCAGGAAACCTGACATGTACTACGAAGTACCTGACTCTCTCAAATTCCTTCTCAAGAATCCCACTGCAGAGCCAGAGACCATTTCTCAAGGACCAAAAGGCATTAAAGGCTACTACTGCCAAGAATCCTACCCCTTCTGACAGGGATTCTAGGACTTTAGACAGATGGGGTAAAAAGGTATACACCTCTGCTACTCTGGCCATTCGGGATTTAAATTGCCAGTTTCATATGTTAAAGTATCAACAGCATATTGTTGGGTTAATAATCAGAAAATTATGTTGATTCCTGACTACAGAACACAAAAATTTACAAAAGTTAATGCATTCTGCTGACCAAGTTGGCAAACATACTTTGCGGTGTGGTTTTGATACTTTAGAAGCATCTTGTAGGGCTGCTGTCACTGGGTCTGTTCTTAGAAGGCATGCTTGGCTTAAGGAACAAAACTTGCCAGATCATGACAAAGCAAAATTA
This sequence comes from Protopterus annectens, assembly GCF_019279795.1. Lineage (NCBI taxonomy): Eukaryota > Metazoa > Chordata > Ceratodontiformes > Protopteridae > Protopterus > Protopterus annectens. The sequence goes on along the minus strand of NC_056749.1, from coordinate 495,630,342 downwards.
CTGGATGCACCCTTAAACCAAGAGCGTCTACTTGGCAATAAAGCAGAAGTTGTTCTCAAAAGGATGGAGAAGAAAGATAAATCAATTCAAACTGTTAAAGATTTCTTAAAGTACAGCCACCTAGATACAGTAGGCATTGGCCTTCAAAGAACTGGTCCTTACCAGTCCCTTCCAGGCCTTCTCAATCCAAACCTACAGGCAGCAGACCCCCAAGACTTCAGTCTGAGGTTATGCACAGATCTAAGCAGTGGGGTGCTCCCACATCCAAAACAGGGAGTAGTAAGCCTACTCCCTATGGCAAGCTTGCACAATGACTTATCCTTAACTCCTCCAAGCCCTGCTCAAGTACTTAAACCTTTAGGAGGAAAACTCGCCCTGCATGCAAAAAACTGGGAATACATTACCCAAGACAAATGGTTATTAAACATAGTTTCCCTAGGATACAGATTCCACTCACTCCCAATCCTAAGTGGATGGCTAGACCTCCCCCCAAACCAGTGGACGGAGGCCAAAAAGAAAGTACTTTCTCTCCACAGCATCAAGGCTATTAAACCCGACCCAGCAGAACAAATGGGACAAGGGTTTTATTCAAGACTGTTCCTGGTTCCCAGAAAAGAAAACGCCTGGCATCCTATCCTGGATTTGTCTATTCTCAACACCTTTTTGGTGGTGCCAAAATTTAAGATGCTAACTCTCCAACAGCAACTTCCTATGCTAGCCAAGGATGCCTGGCTGGCAACCCTAGACTTAAAAGAAGCTTACCTGCACATCCTCATAAGGGAATCTTGCAGGAAATACCTTTGCTTCAGGGCAGGCTCTATGCACTATCAGTTCTCTGCACTTCCCTTTGGCTTATCTACTAGGCCCAGGGTATTCACAAAGTGCCTAGCTCCAGCCATTGCTTTTTGCAGGTAGAGAAGTATTCAGATTTACCCATACTTGGATGACTGCCTGATTCAGGTGGAAAGTCAGGACTTGCTACTACAGCACCTGGCATTTGTAAAGAGACTTCTAACTTCACTGAGGTACACCATCAATCAAAAGAAATCACACCTAGCACCCTGCCAACAGATTGCATTCCTGGGAACAAGCTTGAACACAACTTCCCAGATGGCATTCCTAGCTCCAGAGAAACAAATTTATTTGACAACCTACTTCAAATTTCTGGCCACAAAAACCCAGCTATCTGCAAGAAAAATACGGCAAGCTCTGGGGTTCATGGCCTCTTGCACTCTGTTAATTCCATATGTAAGACTGTATATGAGGAAACTTCAATGGTATCTAAAAAGTCTATGGTCTCAACATTCCCAGGACCTGCAACAATAATTCCTTTTATTCCGTTTCTAAAGGCAGAGGCCTGCAACCACAACAAGGGACTCCCTTTCACTCTACCCCCTGCCGCCCAAACCCTAACAGACGCATCAAGACTATACATGGGGGGGCTCACATGGCAGTGCAGTGCATTGAGGGCAAATGGAACCCAAAGCAGATGCACCTGCATATCAATCAAAAAGAAATGTTAGCTGTACAGAATGCTCTGACAGCCTTCAAAGGCCTAATTCTCCCAGGACAACTATTGGTAAAGACAGACACCACCACAGTGATGTGGTACATAAACAAGCAGGGGGGATCACATTCTTACCCACTCTGCAGACTAGCCATGGCTCTGTGGAACACAGCTTTGAGCAACCAAGTGCACCTACAAGCTCAATTCCTGCCAGGCAAACCAAATTCACTGGCAAACAACAATCATAAATCTTATGGACCCACAAGAATGGAAACTGGAACCCAAAATCTTCAAGCTTTTGGGGAACAGATGGGGGGACACCATAGGTGGACCCGTTTGCTACCCCTCAGAACTATCAATTGAACAAATACTGCACCAAGACTTCCCACAGCCAAGCTTGGAATGTGGATGCACTGGCCTTTTCCTGGGAAAGCCTCTCAGTCTATGTCTTTCCCTCTCTACCTCTCCTCTTGAAGGTTCTACTAAAGATCAAACAGGACAAGCCAAGGACAATCCTGATTGCACCAGAGTGGCCACACCAGCACTGGTATTCTCTTTTGGGTAGTCTGGCAGTGCTACAGCCATGGCACCTGCATCAGACCCCTTCCCTGCTGTCCCAGCAAGGGGGGGGGGCAAAATTCTGCACCCTCCGCTTCAGACCCTGAACCTTGCAGCCTGGCTAATCAAATGAACTCACCTCTAGCAAACCTCAGTAAGCAAATGCTGCTTGTCATTCTTGAGGCAAGGAGGACTAGTACTAGAAAACCCTATTCAGAAACGTGGAAAAGATACTGTTCCTGAAGCCAGTCTCAAGGGATGGGCCCAGCTTACCTCATACACTAGATTACCCAACAGAAATGCTCCACAAGGGCCTGTCTTTCTCTTTAATTAAGATTCATGCCTCTGCCATCTCAGCTCATTAGAATACTGAGCCACCCCTATTCTCTCATCCTCTGGTAAAACAGTTCCTTAGAGAGGCCAAAAATGTAAGCCCCCCCCCCTCCCCAAGAAGAGCTCCCACTCCAGCCTGGGACCTTAACTTTGTATTGGAAAAACTTGCACTTTCCCCCTTTGAAACTGGCTGCTACAGCAGAGTTGAAATTCCTATCATGGAAAACAGCTTTACTTCTAGCCATCACTTCAGCAAGAAGAGTGTCTGAACTGCAGGCCCTTATGGCAGTGGAACCCTTCATTATTTTCCATGCGGACAGGGTTTCCCCTGAGGACTAACCCATCTTTTATGCCCAAGGTAGTGGCTTTAAACCATTCCATTCATTTACCTACTTTTTTCCCTAATCCCCAAAATAAAGGGGGAAGGACACTGCCTTCTCTAGATGTGCACAGACAGCTTAGATTCTATTTGGACCAGCTGCTAGTCAGCTTTGCTGCAGGGACAGAGGGGAAGGCCATTTCAAAGCAAACTATATCTAAATGGTTAGTACACTGCATCCATTTCTGCTACAAGCACCATGGAAAACCTACCCCACAGGGGATAAGAACACATTCCACTAGGGCTACATCTACCTCTACTGCATTTCTCAGTGGAGTCCCTACCAGGAACATCCTGGAAAGCTGCAACCTGGAGCTCTGTGCACACTTTTACCAAGCATTACCACTTGCCTATCTTTTCTAAATCCAGAACTGGGTTTGCCTCAGCAGTCTTATAGGGCCTGACTGCCAGTCCTATTGCTTCTTAATCTACCTCCACCCATCCTTAGCTTTGGAAATCAACCCAAAAGTGATGACTGCAACGGTGAAACACGAAGAACACAGTACAGTTGTGTACACTTACCATAAATGTAGATGTTCGTGTGTATTCAGTGTTGCAGTCCTGGTTACCCTCCCTCCAGCCCCATGATTGTCTTTGCTTTCATCTATCCTTTTTGGTTTGGCATATCTTATACTATATGTGCATTTGCTTTTGGCTAGGGGTGTTCCACACAATATAATTGCTTCCTATTTTGGGGGTACCTGACATCTGGGGCAAGAAAAACTGATTTAATGGTGTTGGCTGCATGTTTTATACCCCTGATTACCTGACGTCATGGAAGAAGCAACAGCATCCGATGCAGAAATCCCAAGACTCTGGTATTCAGGCCGGGTGAGGGCTACCTGCAAGCAGATAACCTAAATGTGATGACTGCAACAGTGAATACACTCTAACATCTACATTTATGCTAAGTGTACATAACTGTACTTTTTACCAGTTGTGCAGTGTATGTGGATTTAACGAAAATGGAAAAACCTCCACCTTGGTTCTGTCACACTTACTTTGGGGTCTAAACGTATGGAAGGCATAGTAGCCCTGCACAGCCAGAGTGCTGTCTGCAGTCTTGAACCAAGTCTACGTAACTGCACAGACGTCAGCATATTCCAAGGTGAGGAGTGCTTCCAGGGAGTGTATCTTACTGTTTAGGCTCCTACAGTATTTTTATATGTTGGAAGTTTTTGACATAGGCTAAAAAAGGCTCTGTTGGGGTGGCAAACAACTTTGCCAATATCCTAAAGCCTTGAGGAGAAGGGTGAACGCCATCTCTGGTGAAACACTGACGTCTTTAAGCTATGTCTTCCCAGGCTGACAGATAATGGATCTCCTTGGCGTGACACCAGATGCTAAGCCACTTGTTGAAAGCAGTTATTTTTTTGTCTGTACTGTGGAACCATCCTAGGTGAATGTAGCTGTGGACATATCAGCCTAGCACACACAATCAGAGCTCTATCATAACTCCCCTGAGTCAGTTGACTTGGTCTCCCAAGACTGCACTGCTAGTGGTATTAAACATACCTGTCAAACTCTTAGAGCAAGAAATCTGGACAAAGCCATGAGTAAAAGTGGGACAAAGGCCCAAAAATAGGAGCAGTTTTTAAAATATTGCTCTTGCAAACTTAGAAAGTTGATAGAACAACAGGCTGTACATTACCATGAATTTTCTGAAGGGTATGAAGTCTGAAACTCAAATGTCCATTATTTTCTAACTTCAACCTTTAATGACTTGCCACTAATTTTTCAGAAAACCACAATTTTATGAAAACCGGACCAAAAATATGAGGCAAGAATCTGGACATTCTGTGAAAATATGTACAGGTGAGAGGTATGGAACCTTTGCTAGAGCAACTTTAGAAATGCAGGTCCTATCTTAAGGAGGTTTCTGTGGGGACCCTCCAACTTCATCGAAATCCGTATCTTCTGTGATGGACTCCTGTGGTGAGTCTAGATGTTTCCTCTTGCATGTCTTCTTGTTATGGACCTCTGTCGTTGGATGATCTGAAGAGGTATCAGAAGAAATCAAGATTTCCTGTAGAGAAGCCTCAGGCTTTGGTATGGCTGCCCATGGGAAAGATTTGGTGAGACTCTGAGCACTGAGACATCAGGGTTGAAGATCAAGGATGCGAAGGGTTGGATCTGTCCATTCTGTCAAGGCAGAAAAAAATATCTTCACAATCTTGAAAGCAGATCACCCAGGAGTAAGGGAAGACCTCAGATCCTGGAAGGCAAGTTTCTGGACTGTGGGCCTCCCGTGCTCCAAAGGCAAAATCGTTGAAGTGGGAGTTGGAGTCGAGCTGTACAATGCTAAGGCTCCAAAGTGCAGAGATGGCTCCAAAACCCTTGGAGTTGACTAAAACACCTCGAAACCAACAGGGAGGCTTCGACTCGGAGCTATCTGGATCAAACAGGATTGGAGTTCTCAGAATAAGCTTAAGATCAGAGGACAAAGCAATTCTCAGATCCGAGCCAGATGGATCCAGGCAGCTAGGATCCAAAGAATCTGAGACCACTGAAGGAGTCAGAGAAAAAACTTGTAGAAGGGGCGTAGTAGTGAAATGGAACTCCTGACCCAAAGGGATAGGACACGAGGGGACATCCACATGAACCTGCACTGAGAGGATTTGTCTCACCACTCTTTCCACATCATCCTCTGTAAAGCTCCTGAAAGAATGTGCAGACAAGACAGACAGACAGTACAGTTGTGTACACTTACCATAAATGTAGATGTTTGAGTGTATTCACTGTTGCAGTCATTACATTTGGGTTATCCTGCTGGCAGGTTGCCCTCAGTCGGCCTGAATTCCAAAGTCTTGGGTCCTGCTGTTGCCTCTTCCCCTGACGTCAGATCGTCAGGGGTATAAAAGATGCAGCAGACGCCATTTTATTCAGTTTTTCTTGCCCCAGATGTCAGGTGCCCCCAAAAGGGTAGGCTAAAATTATGTAAATAAGACATACATGCACCAAAATAAGCTTTACCTTCATCTATAAGCAAATACACCACCAAGGTTGTATAGATTAGAGAAGTAAAGATAAGTTCCAGCAAAAATAAGGGGGATGGAGGGTGGGTAACCTGGACTGTAACAGTGAATACACTTGAACATCTACATTTATGGTAAGTGTACACAACTGTACTATGTTCTTCATGTTTCACTGTTGCAGTCATTACATTTGGGTTGAGTCCCAAAGCTATGGTTGGGGGGCTGGAGCTAAAGAGCATTAGGAGCAGCTATGAGGCCCTGCAGAACTGCAGTGGCAAAGCCTGCCCTGGATTTAGAGTAAAGAGGCAGATTGTAATGTTTTGTAAAGGTATGCACTGAACTCCAAGTAGCAGCCTCTAAAATGTCTTTGGTTGGTACTCCCCCGAGAAAGGCTGCAGAAGTGGCTGCAGCTCTGGCTGAATGTGGCCTAATGCCCTTAGGCACTGGTTTGCCATGCTGTGAGTAGCAGAAACGAATGCAGTGACCTATCCACTTTGAAATAGTCTGCTTGGAGATGGCCTTTCCTTGTGATGCTGTGGCATATGCCACTAGTAATTGTTCTGTCTTTCTGAAAACAGTTAGTTATGTACTCACCATAACAATCGATGTATGTGGTCCATCTCGCCTACATTCTTTACTCACGGGTTCGGAGCCAAGAATCAGCTCCGACTCGGCCAACTATTTCTCTAGCACGAAGTCTCTAATTGGCTAGGCTAACCCGATATCCCAAGATGCACCTCACCCTAGCCCCAGATCTTGTTTGCAACCATACCAATCATAACCCATACATAACCAACACTGGAAGGAATTCCAGCCAAGAAAGGAAAGGCAACTGACCTTGAAGGGTTTACAGAGCCAATGTTCCTCCAAATACTCTAGGAAGGGGGCAGGTGGGAGGGTACGTAAGAATGTAGGCGAGATGGACCACATACATCGATCGTTATGGTGAGTACACAACTAACTGATGTTATGTGGTCCTATCTCGCCTCCATTCTTTACTCACGGGACAGCATCCCCAGCACCTCTATCCTGGGAGGCTCATAGAAAGATACTCCTAAGAACCGTGGAACCAAAGGAAGCCCTGCCCCTAGAAGCCACGTCCAGCTTGTAATGAGTGATAAAGGTGTGAGGAGAGGCCCAGGTGGCTGCAGCACAAATATCATCCAGTGAAAGCCTGGCATGGAAAGCTATCGATGTGGACATTGCTCTGGTAGAGTGAGCTCTGACTGGAAAAGGTAAACTTCTGCCTGCTGCCAAGTAGAAGGAAATACAATCTTTAATCCATTTAGAAATTGTGCACTTGGAAACAGGACAACCTGCTCTGTTCTCTAAAAAGGACACAAACAGCTGATCAGACTTCCTAACCTGTTTAGTCCTTTGTAAATAGAACCTCAATTGCCTGTGCACATCCAACTGATGGAACCTGAACTCTGCTTTATTGGAAAAATTTGGAAAGAACACTGGTAACTCGATAGATTGATGGAGATTAACAGTGGATGACACCTTTGGAAGGAAGGATGGGTTAAGTCTCAGTGAAACTCCGTCCTTATGAAAGGTCAAATACGGAGGTTTAATGGACAGAGCTTGAAGTTCTGATACTCTTCTGGCCGATGTAATGGCTATCAGAAACGCTGTTTTCAAAGATAAAAATTTCAGTTCACAGGTGGCAGCTGGTTCAAAGGGTGGTGAAGTGATGGCTTGTAGCACAAAGTTTAGGTCCCATGGCTTGACAGGCTCTGACACAGGAGGGCGAAGTATCCAAGCGCCTTTCAAGAAGGCCTTGCAGAGTTTATGGCCCATAACAGAGGGTTCGTAAGATGTATGGAAATTGGAGATTGCAGCCAACTGCACTTTAATGGTAGCGGGCGCAGAGCCCTGACGGAAAAGCATGGCTAAAAAATCTAAAACTGATGGAATTGGGGCTGTGAAGGGGTCCAAACCTTGGACCTAAGCCCAAATGGAGAATCTCTTCCATTTGCTGGAGTAAATTTTCCTGGTAGAAGACTTATGAGATGAAGACAAAATGTGTACCACCTCCGGTGAAAAGGAATGCTAACTAGTGACGGAAGTGGAGTAGCCAGGTTGTCAGCCTGAGGGTTTGCAGTGATGGATGGAGCTGGCCTGACATGCGAGTCAGGAGGTCTGGCACTTGGTCCAGAGTCCAAGGACCATCTACTGCATACTTCTGAAGAAAGGGGAACCATACTTGTCGAGGCCATTGTGGAGCAATAAGGATCATCCTGCTTCCCAAGGATATGGCTTTCTGAATCACTCTTGGTAACAGAGGAAATGGAGGGAAAGCGTAGACCAGACCGGGAGGCCAAACGTGGGCTAGAGCGTCCCTGGGTGACTCCCCCTGTGGGGGGGATCAGAGTGAAGTACTCGCTGCATTTGGCATTGAGGGGACTGGCAAAGAGATCGCAGCAAGGCTGACCCCCCCACATGTTGAAAATTTGAACCGCCACTTGGTTGTTCAGGGACCACTCATAAGGCATCAGAATAGCTCTGTCAGCCTGTCCGCTATCACATAGAACTTTACCGAAATGTGAGTTGCCACTAACCACCGTTGGGAAGATACTGCCCAATGCCACACTCGCATGGCCTCTCTGCAGAGGGGATAAGACTTTGTTCCCCCTTGCTTGTTCAGGTACCACACTACAGACATGTTGTCAGAGTGAATCGCAGTCGCTCACAGAGGTAGAGAGTCTTGGAGTGCTCGAAACGCTAGAAACACCGCTCTCATCTCCAGAACATTGATGTGCAGATGTACCTCGTGATCTTGCCACGTGCCTTGCACCGTCCTGCCAAGATAATGCCTCCCCACCCCATCTGGGAGGCGTCCGTGGCCACGGGAGACATAGGAATCAAGCTCCTCCCTTTGTCCAGATTGGCAGAACGTCGCCACCAGCGGAGGTCCTGTTTGCACCGTTCGGTGAGAAGTATCAGGTGGGAAAGAGGAAGTTTCTGAAATGACCATTGGGCGGAAAGGAGCCATTGCAGAATCCGCATATGTAACCTGGCCAGAGGCACCAGCATGATGGTAGCGGCCATGGAGCCCAACAGTTGGAGAACTAACCTGGCTTAAACTCTTTTGAGGAACAACAGTGCGTGGATCTGAGACTGCAGCACTTATTCTCTCTTGTGGCAGAAAGGCTCGCATCTGAATAGAGTCTAGCTCTGCGCCTATAAAGACAACACGCTGTGAGGGCAGCAAGGCAGACTTTTCCCAGTTTAAAGTAATTCCTAATTGTTGACACAGTGCTATGGTAGTCTCCCTGGCCTGAACTAGCAGATGCCTGGTGGGGGCGGTGAGAAGCCAGTCGTCCAGATACGGAAACACCTGGAAGCCCTGACATCTCAGGTGAACTGCCACCACTGCCAAACACTTGGTGAACACCCTGGGGGCTGTTGGTGAGACCAAAGGGCAGGGCACAAAACTGGAAGTGACTGGCTTCCAGCTGGAAGCGCAAGTGACTCCTGGATGCCTTGTTCATCTTGATATGGTAGTAGGCATCCTTGAGATCGATGGAGCACATCCATACTCCTTTTTCCAGCAATGGAAAAATGGACTGAAGCGTGACCATTCGGAACTTGGACTTCAGAACGTAGTGATTCAGTCGACTGAGATCCAGAGCTTTGTCCTCCATTTTCTTTAACACCTCTTCTGCCTTAACACCAAACAAGGTATCATGTTTGTAAAGGAGCATCTAATAATTTTGCTTTAACATGGTCAGGCAGATTTTGTTCTTTTAACCAAGCATGCCTCCTAATGACAGAACCTGTAACAGCAGCCCTGCAGGAGGCCTCCAGAGAAACAAAACCACATTGCAAAGTATGCTTTCCAACTTTTTCAGCTGCATGCAATAAATCCTGCATTTCTTGTTTTCTGTACATTCAGAATTTGCCATAATTTTCTGTTTAAGCAGTTTCATGATATATTGCTGATATTTGAGCATATGAAACTGGCAATTTAAGGCTCTTATAGCCAAAGTAGCAGATGTGTAAATCTTTTTTCCCCATCTATCCAGTGCCTTAGAATCCCTGTCAGAGTGGGTAGGGTTTTTTGCAGTAGAAGCCTTGACCCCTTTTGGACGCTGAGAAATAGTTTCTGGGTCTGCAGTATGGTTTTTGAAAGGGAATTTATGAGAGTCAGGGACCCTGTAGTATCTGTCCGGCTTAACAGGATCTGGAAGTAAAGAGTCGGGGGGGGGGGGGGTCAGACTAGAAAAATTTCCCCCAACGGGGTACTTAGCTTTTAATGAAGACTTTGGATCTGAAACTCTAACACAAAAATCTCAGGAGTCGGCCGACCAGCAGTTGCGAACTGCTTCAGGCACCACCCGGCAAGAAAGACTGATAAAATGGCGTCAGTGGCATCTTTTATACCCCTGATGACCTGACGTCAGGGAAGAGGCGACAGCAACCGACACAGGACTCAAGACTTTGTAATTCAGGCCAACTGAGGGAAACCTGCCAGCAGGATAACCCAAATGTAATGACTGCAACAGTGAAACACGAAGAACATCTGGGTCTTTCTAGAAAGGGGGAGGGTACCAGATTCACCAAGGGTGAATATTTAGCCCTTAGTAGTACATTAAATTTAGATGGACTGTCAACAGCCAGGTCCAAAAAAGATGGTCTCGGATCCAAAGTCGTCAAATCCGACAACTTTTGTTTCTCTGGATCCGAGCGCATCGGATCAGATGACTTTAGCGTTTACAAATCCAAGGGTGAAGTCGGATATCAATGTTTTTTCCTTAAGACTCCGAAGCTGAAAATGAGGAAGGCTGCTTTGGAGACCTTGTTTCTCTCTTAGATTTTAACTTGGGAGACTTGTCTCCAGATATAGCCTCTCCGAAGGAAGAGGGTAAGAAGTCCTTTTAAGATTAATTTGTTTTTGTGTTTAACCAGAGCCCTGGGATTAAACACATGACATATTAAACAGTCCTCTGGTAAATGAAAGGCCCTAAACAGTACACACACACAGTGTGTCCACATCCGATAATGGAATAAAGCCCGCAGACCCTTGCTCCTCCATATTAAAAAAAATATACATTAAAGATTTAACTAACTAAATGTGTAACTTTTTTTCAGAGACAGGGAATAGAAAGAAAAACTACCAAAAATGGTAGAAAGTAGAGTTGTGTACACTTACCATAAATGTAGATGCTAGAGTGTATTCACTGTTGCAGTCATTACATTTGGGTCAATTCCCAAAGCTGAGGAAATGAGTGGAGGCAGTCAAAAAAAAAACGGTGCTGGCTAGGATGCCTTGCAAGACTGCAGAGACAAACCCTGCTTTGGATTTGGAGGAGAGACACAGGTGGTAATGTTCGGTAAAAGTGTGAACACATGTCCAAGTGGCAGCCTCCAGGATGTCCCTGGTGGGGACTCCTCTGAGGAAAGCTACAGAGGTGGAGGCTGCTCTAGTGGAGTGAGTCCTGACCCCCTTGGGGGAAACTTTCATTGTTGTTTGTAGCAGAAATGGATGCAGTGTGCTATCCATTTGGAAATGGTTTGTTTGGAGATGGCTTTGCCCTCTGCCCCTGAAGCAAAGCTAACCAGCAATTGATCAGACTTTCTGAAGGATGTAGTCCTGTCTAGATAGAATTTGAACCGTCTGTGCACATCTAGAGAGTGCAGGATCCTTTCCCCCTTGTTCTACGGATTAGGAAAAAAAGGTGGGCAAATGAATGGATTGGTTGAGAGCTACACTGGACACCATCTTGGGCATGAAGTATGGGTTAATTCTGAGGGATACCCTCTCAGCATGGAAGATCATGAAGGGTTCCACAGTCATAAGGGCTTGCAGCTTGAAGACTGTTCTGGCTGAAGTGAGGGCTAGAAGGAAAGCTGTCTTCAAGGAGAGAAATTTTAGCTCTGCAGAAGAAGCTGGTTTGAAAGGGTGCAGGGTAAGCTTTCCCAACACAAAGTTAAGGTCCCAAGCACGGGTTGGTGCTCTTCTGAGTGGCCTCAAGTTGCTAGCCCCTCTTAGGAACTGTTTGATCAAAGGGTGTGAGAAAAGGGGCTGCTCAGTGGGGAAATGAGCAGAAATAGCAGAGGCATGAATCTTTATAGAGGAGAAAGAGAGGATGAGAGGGAGAGAGGGCTGTGCTGTATTGACTCCCTTAAGCCTGGATCCAAGCGCAGAACCTTTTCCATTTGGAAGCATACATTTTTCTAGTGCTAGGACGTCTGGGCTCATGTACAACATCTCAAACCTGTTTACTGAGGTTGGCAGATTGATTCAGGGTTAGGGAATAAGCCAAGCTGCCAAACTGAGTGTCTGCAATTGGGGATGCATGAATTCCCCTTCTCTCTTGGTCAGGAGGTTTGGAATCTGAGGAAGATGCCATGGTGGGAGTGGGGACAGGCTGCATAGCAAGGAGTACCAGTTGTGGCGAGGCCAGTCTGGAGCTATAAGAATTGTCCTTGGTTTATCCTCCTTTATTTTCAGCAGTACCCTGAGGATGAGGGGTAGTGGAGGAAAGGCATAGACTGACAGACTGACCCAGGGGAAGGACAGGGCATTCACTTTCCAAGCCAAGCAGTGATGCTCCCTGGTGCAGAATTTGCTGAGCTGATGGTTGGTGTGGGAGGCAAAGAGTTTGACCTTCAGGGTGCCCCATTTCTGAGTTATTAGGGTGAAGGTTCTTCTGCTGAGCTGCCACCCGTGTGGGTCCAGAAGATTTCTGCTTAATTGGTCTGCCAGATTGTTGAGAGAACCTGGTACCAATTGTGCTAACAGGTGCAGTTGCATGGCAGAGACCGTGCCCCAAAGGGTCATGGCCAATCTGCTCAGAGGGTAGGAGTGAGTCCTTCCCTGCTTGTTGATGTACCACATCACAGTGGTTTCTGTTTTGATTCGAGAGCCCCTGGGGAAAGAAGGGGATTAAAAGCTATTAAGGAGTGCTGGACAGCCATCATCTCTTTTTGGCTGATGTGCAGAGGGATTTGCTACGGGGCTCCATTGGCACTGTATGCACCTGCCATCCAGGTGGCACCCCAAGCACAGTCTGATGAGTCTGTGGTGAGGGTCTGGGCAGTGGGGGGTGAGAAAGGTCCCTTGTTGTGGAAGCATGCTGCTGCCTGCCAAAGGAAATATTTCCTGAGGCACAGAATTATAGATATAAGAGTCTCCAGGTCTTGATAGTTTTGACACCAAAGGCTTTTTGGGTACCAGTGAAGTTTCCTTATATGCAGTCTGGCATATGGAATGAGTAGTATGCAAGATGCCATGAATTCCAGAGCTTGCAGGTTCTTCCTTGCAGATAACTGGGGTCTGGTGGCTAGTTAAGAGAAGTAGTTTGTCAGGAAAATGTGTTTTTCCGGTGTATGGAATGTCACCTGGGATGCTGTGTCCAGGCTTGCTCACAGAAAGATAATCCTTTGGGTGGGCACCTGTTTGGATTTCTTTTCGTTGATGGTGTACCCTAGGGAAGTTAGTAGGATCTTTACAAAGGCCAGGTGCTTGAGCAGCTTTTCCTGGTTGCCTGAATAAAGCAGTCGTCTAAGTATGGGTAAATGTGGATATTCCTTTGTCTGCAAAAGGCAGGGTGGCTAGCCAAGCGTCCTTGGAGAGCATGGGTAAAAGGTGCTGGAGGGTGTGCATTTTGAATTTTGGGATCACCAGGAAGATGTTTAGAAAGGATAGATCAAGGATGGGGTGCCAGGTGCCCTCTTTTCTGGGCACCAGAAAAAGTCTGGAGTAGAAACCTTGGCCTATCTGTTCTGCAAGAACGTGCTCTACTGCCCTCATAGAAAGCAGGGAATGGATTTGCTTTGGAGACCCTGCCCACTGGTTTGGAGGTAGATCTGGGAACCTTTTTTGGGGTTAGAAGGGTGTGGAAGGAAAATGTGCATCCCTGAAACACTATTTTGAGAACCCAGTGGTCGTTGGTAATGGTGGCCCAGGTGCTTGTGTGAAGAGAAAGTTTTCCTCCTAGGGGTAAGTGAAGGTGGGCAAAGGGAGGGGTGGGAGGGGTGAGTCATTGTGAGTTCGTACCATAAGGGGGTGGGCTTAGAACTCCCTGGTTTTGAAGCGGACGTAGTCCACTGCTTATATCTCTGCTTTCCCTGTGGCTGCTGTCTGTGGGGGGGGTCTGGTTCCCTGGGGCCTGGGCTGGACTGGCTTAGTGGGATCAGCAAACGACCAGTCCTTGGTGGGACAATGCCTACCTGGGTGGCTGGATCTGTAAGAAATCCCTGTCTGCATACATTTTGCTTTTTCTTCCATCTTTTTTAAGACCTCTTCTGCCTTAGTGCTAAATAAGTGGTCTTTGTGCAAGGGGGCATCCAACAATTTAGATTTGACATGGTCTGGCAAGGGCTGTTCCTTAAGCCATGCATGTCTTCTAAATGACAGATCCAGTGACTGCTGCCCTGCAAGAAGATTCTTGAGCGTCAAAACCATAATGCAAGGTGTGTTTAGTTACTTGACTTGTAGAATGAATTAACTCTTGTAATTCTCTAGATACTGCACATTTTGAGGAGTTCCAGGGTATGTTGTTGAAATTTTAGAATATGGAACTGACAATGTAGTGCCCCAATAGCAGGATTAGCTGAGGTGTATACTTTTTTACTCCATCTGTCTAGTGCTCAGAAATCCCTATCTGAGGGGGTGGGATTCTGAGCAGAGGTTGCTTTAATCCCTATAAGCCATTGAGAAATCACCTCCGGGTCAGCAGTAGGAATTTTAAAAAGAAATTTGTGAGATTCAGGGACTCTATAGTACCCGTCTGGTTTCCTGGGTGCAGGAGGAAGGGTGTCAGGAGTCAAACTGGATTCCAGAAAAATATCCTCCACAACATCCAGGACTGCGGGGATGGCCAAGGGTCTGTGCTGTGAAAGATCTAAAAATTCCCAGAGTCTCTTTTTAGACTGAGCATAGTCTTGACTCTCCCATTGGAAATGCTCCCTTAAGGTATGAAGGGTTTCCCCAAAGGAAAAATCCTCTGGGGAAGTGGCTGAAGGGATGGAATCCTCTGCATCAGAATCCTCATAAGTAGAGAGGGGTTTAATGTCTTCATATTCAGATGCATCAGTGTCATCTGATTCTTGTGCAGACAAAACTACAGGGAACAGATATATTTTCCTTTTGGAGGGAGTAGCTTGGCTTCCCCTGATCAGCATAAGGTCTTCTGCCATTTTAAGCATTTGTGACACAGGCAAGGAAGCAGGTGCCTGAGATTAGGTAGTCGATTTCTTGGGTGTGGTTCGTACCCTGGGCCTAAGAAACTCGGTCATTTTTGAAAGAAGGGTAGTCATGAAAGAAGACTTCGGTTTGTGTCGAGAATCAGTAGTGTGAAGGATTTCCTCGGAAGCCAATGCCTGCTCACCAGCTCCGGACCCATCCAAGTTAGAGATGACTGCAGGATCCTTAGTCGAAGAAGAGTTTTGTGGCATAACTGACTCCGAAAGGGTCTCAGTAGCTGCCTGCAAATCCACAGAAGCGGGCATCAGGGGCTGCGAAAGTGCCTTACTGAGGACCGGAGGAATGACGACTAGCTTAATGGAAGCATCTTCGGTAGGTTTGGACCTGTGCGGTCCGTCTCTGTCTTTATCTTTACGTTTCATCAGAAAAATCTCCTGTCGGATGGCTTTCCGAAGCCATATCGGAATTAGAGGACTGTAAGCGAAAATATCTAGCTACAATAAGGGCCCGACGACGGATAGAGCTGGTGTTTAACAAAGCACAGAAGCGACAACAAGGTACGTTGTAGTCTGGGCCTAAACAAGTGATGCAGTAAGAATGAAAATCACGGTGTGGTATTTGCTTTCCACAGGTGAGACAAAACTTTTTCTGACATCGGTTAGTGCAACAAAAAAGGATCCCCAACGGGGTACTTCGCTTCAGAAGACTTCAACTTCAATTCGGTAGATGAAACTCAGGTAGCGGCTGACCGGCACTAGTGCGAACTGCTTCTGCTTTGGGCTCCACGGCAAGAAAAACTGATGTAATGGTGTCAGCTGCCTTACTTTGTACTAACGACCTGAAGTCAGTCCTGAAGTGACAGCAACCGACCTCTGATATTCGGGATGGCCGAAGGCTACCCTGGCATAACCCGAATGTGATGACTGCAACAGTGAAACATGAACAACATCTACAATTACTGTAGGTCAGGAGAAAAAAGAATACTAACATTTAAGAAATATGACTCCCACCTCTTTCGCTGAAAGTGGCAAATGAGACCAGAGGTACTTAAGAGTTGGTGCATTACAGGTAAGAGAAGTTTGAGTTTACTGGCTACTACAAGCTTTGGCAATGGCCAAAAGTAGGATCAGAGGATCAGATCTGAACCCATCTGTTGAGGATAGAATGAAAATTGACATCAGATCCAAAGATATGTACTTGCATAGTAACAGATCAGTGCTATCCTATTTTTGTCTGGTTCAATCTTTGTGACTTGGATCAGACTCCAATCTGGCCTTGGCATCTTCAAACCTTCAGATTCAGGACTCTGAAAGCTCTCCCACCCATAATTCCCTTGCTACTGTCCAATTACCTCAGAAGAAGTTTGCCCCATGGAACAATATATTTATGCAACAAATAGCAAAACTACAGTTAAATAACACATTCAAATAAGAAAAAGAAGGAAAGATGGTGCCAAGTGAATAGTAAGGCAATTAACCCCTTTCTCCAAGAAGCTGCAGGGGGATGGTGGCAGGGATTACTGAAACAGACAAAAATAGCACAACACAGATATATCATTATGGTAAGTACATAATGAACACTTGATACAAAAGTATTCGTCTGATTCAACTTTCAGGCCAGAATCCCTAGCTACAAAATCTCCTGGGTGGAATAAAAAAGGTTCCTGAGAAAGTACAGTTGTGTACACTTACCATAAATGTAGATGTTTGTGTATACTCACTGTTGCAGTCATTACATTTGGGTTATCTGCTTGCAGGTAGCCCTCACTCAGCCTGATTAACAAAGTCTTGGGTCCTGCGTTGGTTGCTGTCCCTTCTTCCATGACGTCAGATTATCAGGGGTATAAAACATGCAGCCGACGCCATTACATCAGTTTTTCTTGCCCCAGATGTCAGGTGCCCCCCCCTAATGGGAAGCAATTAAATATAAAAGTACAAAGATATACCTCCAACTAAAAAGCAAATACACCAAAAAGGCTTTTAAGCATAGTAAAGGAAAGCAGAAGTACAGTGAAATGAATTTAGGGGGCTGGAGGGAGGGTAACCAGGAATGCAACAGTGAATACACTAGAACATCTATATATTTATGGTAAGTGTACACAACTGTACAATGTTCTTCATGTTTCACTGTTGCAGTCATTACATTCGTGTAGATTCCCAAAGCTATGGTTGGGAGGAGGAATTTAGATAGTATTAGGGCCAACTATAAGGCCCTGCAACACTGCAGCGGCAAAGCCAGCTCTGGATTTAGAGAAAATTGGCAAATGGTAATGCTTGGTGAAAGTATGTAGGGAACTCAAGGCAGCAGCTTCTAGGATGTCCCTGGTAGGGATACCTCTGATAAAGGCTGTAGAGGTAAATGCAGCCCTGGTGGAGTGAGGTCTGATCCCCTGGGGGATAGTTTTTCCATGGTGCTTATAGCAGAAATGAAAGAAATGGCTTATCCATTTAGAAATGGTTTGCTTTGAAATACCCTTCCCCTCTGCCCCTGCAGCAAATGCCACCAGCAGTTCAGATTTCCTGAGTTTTAGTCTTGTCCAAGTAGAATCAAAGTTGTCTGTGCACATCTAAGGAATGCAGTATCTGCCCCCCTTTATTCTGTGGACTGGGAAAGAATGTTGGCAAATGAATGGACTGATTAAGAGACACACTGGATACCACCTTGGGCATGAAGGATGGATTGGTTCTGACGGACACCCTGTCCATCTGAAAGATGATGAAAGGCTCCGCTGCCAAAAGGGCCTGTAATTTAGATACCCTTCTAGCTGAAGTGATTGCTAAAAGGAAAGCTGTTTTCCAAGAAAGAAATTTTAAGTCTGCAGTAGCAGCTGGCAAGAAAGGAGGTAAAGTGAGTTTCTCTAAGACAAAGAAAAGGTCCCAGGCTGGGGTTGGAGCTCTCCTGGGTGGTCTCAAATTTTTGGCCCCTCTGAGGAAATGCTTGAGCAGTGGATGAAAGAAGAGGAAAGGTTCTGTGTTATAATGACCTGAAATGGCTGAGGCGTGGAAAGACAGGCCCACGTGAAGCATCTCAGTCAAGTATTGTAAAATCTGAGGTAAATTGGGAGCTGCTGTGCTCATCTCTTGAGACTGGCTCCAGACACAGAATCTTTTCCATTTTTCAGCATAAGATTTTCTAGTACTATGCCTCCTTGCCTCTAAAATGATATCCATTACAGGTTTGCTGAGGGAAGGTAAAGGAGAGATTAAGTAATCAGCCAGGCTGCAAGGTTCAGTGTTAGAAGCTGAGGGTGCAAAATCTGGTTCTCCTGCTGAGACAGCAGGGAAGGAGTCTGAGGCAGGTGCCATGGAAATAACCGTGACACACTGCGCAGGAGGGGGCACCAGTGTTGGCGCTGCCAGTCTGGAGCAATCAAAATCATCCTTGGTTTGTCCTGTTTGATTTTTAGTAGTACGTTGGAGAGCAGAGACAGAGGGAGGAAGGCATAGACTGATAGGTTTTTCCAGCTGAAGGACAGAGCATCCACTTTCCAGGCTTGTTTGTGATGAGTCCTTGTGGAAAATTTGTCCAACTGGTAGTTCTGGGGAGAGGTAAACAGGTCTATAGCTGGGCTTCCCCATTTGCTTGTCAACGTGTTGAAAATCCTTGGTTCCAGTTTCCACTCGTGTGGGTCCATGAGGTTTCTGCTTAGTCCGTCTGCCAGTATGTTTAATTTTCCTGGCAGGAATTGAGCTTGTAGGTGTACTTGGTAGCTCAGGGCTGTGTTCCACAATGCCATGGCTAGTCTGCAGAGGGGGTAGGAATGTGCACCCCCCCTGCTTGTTTATGTACACATAACAGTGGTGCTGTCCATCTTTACCATTAGTTGTCCTGGAAGAATGTGGTCCTTGAAGGCTATCAGAGCATTCTGTACAGCCAACATTTCTTTTTGATTGATATGCAGGTGCATTTGACTTGGGTTCCATTTGCCCTGAATGCACTTCCCTGCCAGGTGAGTCCCCCCATGCATAGTCTGATGCGTCTGTTGTTGGGGTTTGGGCGGCAGTGGGTGGTGTGAAAGGTAGTCCCTTGTTTTGGTGGCAAGCCTCTGCCCACCAAAGGAACTCTAGGCGTAGGCAAGATATGATTGGAGTCATTGTTTATAGGTCTTGAGAATGTTGACACCATAGGCTTTTTCGATACCACTGTAGTTTCCTCATATGCAGTCTTGCATATGGAATTAGACGAATGCACGAGGCCATGAACCCCAAGACTTGCAGTATTTGTCTTGCAGATAGCAGGGTTTTTCTGGCCACTTGTTTAAAGTAGGTTGTCAAATGAATTTGTTTCTCTGGCGTGAGGTAAGCCATCTGGGAAGTTGTATTCAAGCTTGCTCCCAGGAATATAATTTGTTGACAGGGTACCAGGTGTGATTTATTTTCGATTATGGTGTACCCCTGACAAGTTAGAACCCTTTGTACAAAGGCCAGATGATTCAAAAGTATGTCCTGGCTTTCTGCCTGAATTAGATAATCATCCAGGTATGGGTATATTTGAATATTTCTTTGCCTGCAAAATGCAATAACTGGATCTAGGCACTTTGTAAACACCCTGGGCGCAGTAGATAAGCCAAGGGCAATGCAGAGAACTTTTAGTTATGTACTTACCATAACTTCGGATGTATGGGATCCATCTCGCCTACATTCATGACAGATGGGTTCGGAGCCGATCCATCGGCTCCGACTCGGCAACTAATACACTAGCACGAAGTCTCTCATTGGCTGGGCTACTCCCTATCCCAGGATGCACTACACCTGCTTCCCCAGATCTTGTTTGTTCGCTTTCATACACCCATGCAAACACAGAAAAAACTAGTAGTCACTATAACCAACTAAAGTTCTTCAAGAAAGAACGCCAAGAAAAAAGTGACTACAGCTCCTCTAAATCCAAATGGAAGGGGAAGGAGGGTGGTACTTATGAATGGCGAGATGGATCCCATACATCCGAAGTTATGGTAAGTACATAACTAAAAGATGTAATGGGATCCTATCTCCTACATTCATGACGATGGGACAGCGTCCTAGCACCTACATCCCGGTGGCTCATTGGAACACGCTCCTGAGAACTGTGGAACCAAAGGAAGCTCTGCCTCGAGAAACCACATCCAATTTGTAATGAGAAATAAAAGTGTGCGGAGAAGTCCAGGTTGCCGCAGCACAAATATCATCTATTGATAACTTGGAGTGAAAAGCTACGGAAGTAGCCATTGCCCTGGTAGAATGAGCCTTGACTGGAAAGGGAAGGTCTTTATTGGCCTGTGAATAAATAAAAATGATACAATCTTTAATCCATTTAGATATGGAGGCTTTTGTAACTAGTTGACCCAATTTGTTCACTGCAAAGGAAACAAACAATTGATCTGATTTCCGCGTTTGAGCGGTTCTATTCAAATAAAAACGTAGTTGTCTATGTACGTCCAATTGATGCAAAGTATATTCTGCGTTATTGGAGAATTCTGGGAAAAGACAGGGAGTTCTATAGTTTGTTGCATACAGAAAGAGGAGGCCACTTTTGGTATAAATGCAGGGTTTAATTTCAATGAAACTCTATGCTTGTGAAAAATCAAATAGGGAGGATCAGAACAAAGAGCTTGAAGTTCTGAAACTCGCCTAGCAGATGTTATGGCTACTAAAGGCCGTTTTCCAAGACAGAAATTTTAAATCACAAGTAGCAGCTGGTTCGAAAGGACGGGCAGTTAGGGCAGCAAGAACCATATTCAAATCCCAAGGGGGACAGGTTGAGATAAAGGAGGCCTAAGGAGCCAAGCCCTTTAAGGAAAGCCTTACAAAGTTTGTGAGACATCAATGAAGGTTCAAAAGAAGCATGAAAATTAGAGATCGCTGCTAACTGAACCTTAATGGTAGAAACTGAAGAGCCCGACTGAAAAGGAGGCCAGAAAATTCAGAACCTCGATACAGGTGCAGTGAGAGGATCTATACCCCGTTCTTGAGCCCAAAAGGCAAACCTTTTCCATTTACTGGAATAAAGTTTGATGGTGGAAGGTTTATGAGAAGAAGACAGTATGTGGACCACGTCCGGCGAAAGAGCATTGTCTCGGACTAAGGATGGAAGTGGAGTAACCATGCTGCCAACTTCAAGGACCTGAGAGACGGATGGCCGTCCTGACTGATGAGTCAACAGGTCTGGCACGGGTCCAGAAACCATGGACCTTCTATCGCATGCCTCTGTAGGAAGGAAACCAAACTTGACGAGGCCAGTGCGGGGCAATCAAAATCATCTCGCTCTCCAAGTAAATGGCCTTCTGTATCACCCTCGGTAGGAGGGCGGAGGAAGGCGAGAGAAGACCGGGGCCAAATGTGAGTCAGAGCGTCCCTGGGAATCTGTCCCTGAGAAGGAAACAGTGTGAAGAACTCTCTGCATTTCATTGTGAGGGCTGGCAAACAGGTCGCAGCAAGGAAGACCCCATCTGTCAAGATCTTCGCAGCTATACTCTGTTTGAGGGACCACTCGTGGGTAAAAGAATGGTCCTGCTTAATCTGTCCGAATCACATTGGACTTCCGGTATGTGCGTTGCCATTAGAAAGCAGTTGGTAGCTACCGCCCAGTGCCAAAGTCTCATGGCTTCTCTGCATAGTGGGTAAGACCTGGTTCCACCTTGCTTGTTTATGTACTACACCACCGACATGTTGTCGGATAGGATAGTAATCGGGCCCTGTGGGAGAGCGTGATGGAGAGCTTGGAGTACCAATAGTACCGCTCTCATCTCCAGGACATTGATATGCAAATGCGTTTCCTGGATCTGCCATGTGCCTTGGACCGACCTGTCCAGGTAATGACCCCCACCCTACCTGGGAGGCCCGTAGTCACAGTGGCAATGGGACGTTGAGGTATAAAGGTCGCCCTGGTCGAGATTTGATTGGAGAAGCCACCAATGTAGATCTCGACGGCAACTTTCCGTGATTATGATTAAGTGGTTCAAGGAAGATCCTGATAGACCATTGAACCGACAGTAGCCATTGTAAAATTCGCATGTGAAGTCTGGCGATGGGAACTAAAAGTATCGTCGCCGCCATCGAGCCCAACAGTTGTAGGATACGATGAGCGGGGGCTCCTTGTAGGCCGAGACAGGATTTGACCTGATCTTGTAAGACCTGAATTCTTGCTGCGGTAAATAGGCGCATTCTTTTGTGTCTAAGTCTGCCTATGAAAATAATACGCTGAGATGGCTGTAGTACAGATTTTTGCAAATTGAACGTGATCCCCAAGAAACGGCCCAAGGTGAACGTGGCTCTGAGCGCTTGGAGTAGTAGATGCTCGGAGGTGGCAGTAAGGAGCCAGTCGTCTAGATAAGGAAACACCTGGAATCCCAGACTTCTCAGGTGAGCAGTTACCACTGCCAGACATTTGGTGAACACCCTGGGGCTGTGGTGAGACCAAAGGGCAGTGCTCGAATTGAAAATGACTGGCTCCGAGGCGGAAGCGTAAATGTCTCCTGGACTCTTGAGCTATGGGAATGTGATAGTAAGCGTCCTGGAGATCTATGGAGCACATCCATGCATCTTTTTCCAGCAAAGGAAGAATAGATTGAAGAGTGACCATTCGAATTTGGACTTCTTTCAAACGATTCAATGAACTGAGGTCCAAAATGGGCCTGAAGTCCCCTGTCTTTTGGTACCAAAAATAATTTTGAGTAAGTTCCTGATGCGATCTGGTCGATGGGGACAGGCTGGATGGCTCTTTTTTCTAGCAGCTTTGAAACCTCTAACGCTGCCTGATCCCACTGACTGGGTGGTACGTCCGGGATTTCCCTTAAAGAAAGGGGGGGTTTGTTGAAGGGGATGATATATCCTCCGGTAATAATGCGAAGCACCCACCGATCGCTTGTTATGGATTCCCAAGCTTGTGGGTGCGCCGCAAAGCGACCCCCGACTGGCTCCGGAGTTGCACAGTCGGGCAACAACTCAGGAACGCTGGTTGTATGAAGCACAATGGCACGAGTACTGAGGAAATTTTACCTCAAAAAAGAACAGAGTGAACTGACACAGACAATACAATTTCAACGACCCTAAGCCCTCTAATTTAAACGGGCCTAGCCCGAAGAACAACTAACCACAACTTAAGTAGCAGTTAAACAGCAGTCAAAGGTAGGGCAAAGGCCCTCTAACTTAAACGGGCCTTGCCCAACTGAAAAAAATAAAGTACTAGAAATCACTCAAACACAGACACGAGATATACAAATTACAAAGAATAGCTGTTAAAACAGCTGTTTGGTTAATATATAGAGAAAACCCCAAGGTCAAAGACCAGTAAAAGGTAAAAAAGAACCACTTAGCTCCAGCCAAGTCGAGACCACGTCCAGCTTGTAAAGCGGCAAACGAGATCTGGGGAAGCAGGTGTAGTGCATCCTGGGATAGGGAGTAGCCCAGCCAATGAGAGACTTCGTGCTAGTGTATTAGTTGCAGAGTCGGAGCCGATGGATCGGCTCCGAACCCATCTGTCATGAATGTAGGCGAGATAGGATCCCATTACATCTGATAGTGCGTGTAGTCTGCTTTGAAGCGTAGGTATCTTCAGCAAGAATTCCTGATTGGGATGTGCAGGTATGCTTCTTTTAAATCTATTGTTGCCAATCAGGCATCTTTGCCTAGTATAGGAAGTAATTAGTGAAGGGTCAGCATCTTGAAATTTGCAATCTACAAAAAGGTGTTTAGAGTAGACAGGTCCAGAATAGGACGCCATGAATTGTCTTTTCTGGGTACCAAGAAAAGTCTCGAGTAGAAACCTTGTCCCTTTTCCTCTTCTGGTAACAGGTGAACAGCCCCCATGCTTAACAGAGAAAGTACTTGTTTTTGGTCCTCTGCCCACTGATTTGGGGGTAGGTCCTGCCACCCGCTTGGTGTTGGCAACGTGTGGAAGTGAAATCTGTATCCCTGGGACAATATTTAAAAGCCATTTGTCCTGGGTAATGAGTTCCCAATTCTTTGCATGAAGAGCAATCTTTCCCCTCAAAGGGGCAGTCAATTGATAAGTGCTTGGAAAATCTAAAAGGAAGACATTGAGACAATTTACCATGGTGGGGGGGTCTTCTCATTACCAGATTTGGGCATGGAGGCCCCCCACTGCTTAGTCTTGTGTCCCCCCTGGGACTGAAACCTGGGGTTTTTGCTCTGTCTGAGTTTGGCTTGAGAAGACCTGGAAGGGGCTGGAAAGGATCAATTCTTAGAAGACCAGTGCCTACTAAATCTAGG
This sequence comes from Protopterus annectens, assembly GCF_019279795.1. Lineage (NCBI taxonomy): Eukaryota > Metazoa > Chordata > Ceratodontiformes > Protopteridae > Protopterus > Protopterus annectens. The sequence continues at coordinate 495,606,230 of NC_056749.1, read as the reverse complement.
AGGCTGAACTTGTAAAAAAATCTTTCACGGTTTGCATAAATTTAGCTTTATCTTCCATCTTTTTAAGAGCTTCCTCAGCCTTGTTGCCAAACAGGTGGTCCTGATTTAAAGGAGTATCCAACAATTTAGCTTTAACATGATCAGGCAAAGACTGCTCCTTAAGCCAAGCATGCCTTCTGAGCACAGACCCAGTAACACCAGCCCTGCAAGAGGCCTCTAATGAATCAAAACCACATTGCAAAGTATGCTTTCCAACTTGTTCAGCAGGATGCATTAAATCCTGTAATTCTTTATTTTCCATACAGTCAGGAATCAACATCAGTTTCTGTTTAAGCAATCCAATAACATGTTGCTGATACTTTAACATATGAAACTGGCAGTTTAAAGCTCTAATGGCCAAGGCTGCAGAAGAGTAAACCTTCTTACCCCATCTATCCAGCGCCCTGGAGTCTCTATCAGAAGGGGTAGGAGTTTTAGAAGTAGAGGCCTTAATGCCCTTGGGCCCCTGTGAAATAGTCTCTGGATCTGCAATACGATTTTTAAAAAGGAACTTGTGGGACTCAGGGACCCTGTAGTATCTGTCAGGTTTTCGGGGATCAAGAGGCAGGGTATCAGGGGCCAAATTAGATTCCGAAAAAGCATCAACAATGTCTAGCAAAGGAGGAGCAGCTAAAGGCCTATGCTGAGGTAGGAGAAGGAAATCCCTAAGCCTCTTTTTTGAATCAGAAAAATCCTGGCTTTCCCAGTGGAAATGCTCCCACAGAGTATGTAAGGTTTCCCCAAAAGAAAAATCCTCAGGAGGGGAAGTAGAGGGAATGCAGTCCTCTACATCAGAATCTTTATAAGTAGATAAGGGCACATCCAGATAATCAGAAGAATCAGAAACAGAATCCTGATCAGAAGATTCATAATCAACTTTAGTCCTAGGCCTCTTAGAAGGGGGGGGGGTTGGCTACCCCTGATTGGAGTTATTAGATCTTCAGCCATCCTTATAATTTGTTTTTTTAGGCATAAAGGCATAATGGGCTTCATTTTTGTAGGCATGGTTCGAGAATTAGGCCCAAGTAAAGAAGAAGGCGTCGGTTTCATATGCAAGTCCGTAGGCCTGAAGACACCCTCAGAAGCTGGTGCCTGCACAGCGGCTCTGGACCCATCCAAGGTAGAGACATCCGCGGGTTCCACAGTTGAAGCATCTCGCAGCATACTGGACTCTGAATGGGTCTCAGTAGAGGCCAGCGAATCAGAAGTAGCGGGTAACAGGGGCTGAGAAAGCACCTCACTGAGTACCGGCAAACTGGCGACTGGCTTAGAAGCGTCATCGGCAGTTTTGGACCACGACGGCCTGTCTCTATCTTTGCATTTTTTCGGAATCCCGGCAGTCAGATAGCTAACCAATGACATTTCTGGATAATTAAACCGAGAACCGAAATATTTAAAGGCAAAAATATACAGACGACGGATAGTGCGCTGATTAAATAAAGCATAAAACCGACAGCAAGGTATGACGTGGTCAGGGCCTAGGCAAGGAATACAGTATGAATGAAAATCTTTATGAGGTATTTGCTTTCCACAAGCAATGCAATTATTAACTTTTACTGACAGATAAGGAGCAAGAAAAAGTTTCCCCAACGGGGTACTTCGCTTTAGTTGAAGACTTTGGTTCTGAAACTCGAAAACAAAAACAAAAATTTCAGGAGTCAGTCGACCGGCACTTGCGAATTGCTTCTGCTTCGGGCTCCGAATGGCAAGAAAGACTAATGTAATGGAGTTGGCTGCATGTTTTATACCTCTGACGACCTGACGTCATGGAAGAAAAAACAGCAACCGACGCAGGACCCAAGACTTGGTTAATTAGGCCGACTGAGGGCTACCTGCAAGCAGATAACCTAAATGTAATGACTGCAACAGTGAAACACGAAGAACATCAGCAGAGCCAAACAGGAAGGAGCTGTGTATTGTACATCTAGTTTTCAGTGAGACACAAAGGAATGCACAAATCTCAATCAGAACAAAAATGAAGAAAAACTGCAGAAGTTGCTATCGCTCTTGTAGAATGAGCTGAGGTTTAATACCAGCTTTTCACAATGAATATACAGCTTGACAACTACCTGATTATTTTGGAAGCCCCATGTCCCACCTAATATTTAGAAAGTGCAATGAATAATTAAATCTGATTTTCGGTAGTTCATAGTACTACGCAAATAAAATCTGAGCTGTCTTTGAACATCAAGCAAATGCAGAGCACAGTTTCCTTTATTAGACTATTTCAAAAAAATGCAGGCAAACTAATGGGCTGATTTATACTGGACTCAGATGCCACCACATTAGGAATGAATGATTTGCTTTTAGAAAAACCCTTTCTTTATGAAACTCAAATTACATGGATTACAGAAAAGAACTTGAAGCTCCGAAATCCTTTTAGCAGAAGTGACCGCCACCAAAAAGATAATTTTCCATGTTAAGAACTTAAGACCCACTGAAGCTGCTGGTTCAAAGGGAGACTGTGTGAGGACCTGAAGCATCACGGCGATTGGCCCGTGGAGGGACAGGATCGCAAGTTAGGAGGGTGAAGAAAAGTTCCCTAAAGAAGTCTTAAGACACCTTTAGTGAATCTACAGGAGTTTTGTTATGCCCTATGTGAAAATTGGGAATGGCTGTCTGTTGAACTTGAACTGCTAAAAAACTAGAACCTTTTTGAAATAGCTCAGACAAGAATTCTGAAGTAGAGAGACAAGTGGAGAAAGGGTCCAAACTTTTCTCCACAGCCCAGAAAATCAAATACTTTCCCATTTACTTTGGTGCACTTTTCTGGTGCTACACTTTTGTGAAGCAGACAGGATATGAACATTTTAAGTAAACCTGCCATCGTGAGAAATGGAGTACCCAAGCAATTCATTTCAGAGAATCTAGGTGAGGGAGAGGATGCCCAGAAGGATGAGAGATCGGATCCAGCCTATGGGCTGGAGTCCAGGGTGGAATGAGCAATTGGGATCAAAGATAAAGGAACCAAACCTGTTGAAGCCAGTATGGAGTAATGAGGAGCACCTCGGCATTGCACCTTCTGGCTTTCTGAATGAATTTCATTAGAGGAAAAGGAAAGAATGCAAAAAGGAGACCTGGGGAACAACTGTAGGTCAGAATGACCCACTGTGACTGTCCCTGTGGAGGAATCAAGGCAAAGTGACTGATTCATTTCCTGTTCAGGTAGAAAGCAAACATGTTGCAGCAAGGTTCGTCCCAGCAACTGAAGATGGTTTGCCACTGATGGACCATGCATGAGGCAAAAGAATGCACCGGCTCAGTCTGATAGTACCTTGGAAGTCCCTGGGATGTGCACTGCCAGCAGAAAGAGATAGAAAGACAGTGTCCACTGACAAACCCTCATGGCTTCTCGACTCAATGGGAAAGACCTGGTTCCCCACAGTCTTCTGATGCACCAGACTACTGACATGTCTGTCTGGATTACAATCACACCCCACTGGGACAGTCTTGAAATGACTGCAGTGCCAGGACTGCTTTCATTTCCAGAACACTGATGCGGAGACTGCTCTCTAAGAGTGTCCACATAACATGAACCATCTTCTCCTTGTAATACCCCCCACCCTAAAAGGGAAGCATCTGTGGCAAGTACTGCCATAGGGGAGAATGGACAGAACGGATGGCCTGCTATCAATGTTGATGACATGATCCACCATTTTATGTTGGTTCTGCATATTGTGGTTAACCTGAAAGGGGTGGTGAGGGAGTGATAATGAGGCCCAATGGACTGAAACATTCCACTGCAGAAGCCTCATATAAAAGCTGGACATGGCAACAAGAATGTTGGTTGAAGCCATCAGTATTAAAAGTTTTAGGATTAGGCATGTTGGAGGGGACAGACTGGCTAATACCTGTGATGCCACTTGGCAGACTGAATGAACCCTGTGTAGAGGTAAGGTGGCTATCTGAGTTCTGTTGTTTTGGAGGCATCAGATAAATTCTAAATTGAGTCAGGAGCAATTTGCTCTTCAGTCTGTTCACTGTAATTCCCAGAAGGTGAAGTAACTGGAGTAAGAGGCCCCCCTCTGGAGAATTAGCAGATCCTTGGTCAGAGCGGTGAGGATCCAACTGTCTAAATACAGGAAGACCTGGAAGCCCTGCAGTCTGAGGGAGACTGCTACTCCTGCCATGTATTTGGTAAACACTGGGGGGGGCGGCTCTGTGGCAAATCCAATAGGTACAGCTCTGAACTAAAAGTGACTGGCTCCCAGCCTGAAATGGAGAAACCTCCTGGAGTATCTGTACATCTGAGTTTGATAATAGGCATCCTGGAGATCTATGGAGCATATCCAGTCATCATTTTGATTTGAGGCAAAATTGACCTGACTATCCAGAATTTTGGCTGTTTCACAAATTGGTTTAAATGACTCCGGTTCAATACTGGTCTTAGGTCACCTGTCTCTCTTGAAAATAAACAAAGTACTGTTGTGTAAGAACTTGCAATAACCTTAGATGCCCTTCTCTTCTATATGCTGCTATATTCATGACACCTGGGAGTTTGCCTCTGGTGAACTCTCGTATGTACATCCGTTATACAAACGTTAAATGCTACAACTAGGGTGTGCGTGACATCCCGCGCCTCTCTCATGGACAATGGTCGTAAACAGACGTCGGCTATAGAGCGGACATCAGAACGCACCAATTCAGAACTGAATTACACCAGAATCAGTGACTACGGAGTGGGTACTCCAGGAATCAGGCAAGTGTTAGGGGGAAGGCTGGGTAGGAAACTATATAGCAGCATACAGAAAAGGACATCGAAGATTACGCAAGTTCTTACAAAGCAATACTATGTCCTTCTACTCATATGCTGCTGTATTCCTGACATCTGGGAGAATGCAAAAGCTCCTGTCCTAATTTAGTGGTGGTGGGCGAGAAGCACTTTCCACAAACCCATGAAGGATGGCTCTGGAAAATCCTGCCCCGGATCTACAGACCATATCCAGTTTGTAATGTCTAGTGAATGTGTGAACTGAGGATCAAGTGGCTGCTTCAAGGACAGCAGCTGTATCCAACCCTTTAAGGAATGTCCCTGAGGAGGACACTGCCTGATTCAGTGTGCCCTTACTGGGGCTGGGAGTGACCTACTATGGTTAGTGCAGCAAAAGGAAACGTTTGAAATCCAAAGGGATACTGTTTGCTTGGAAACAGGTTGACCCAGGGATCTTGGTTGATAGGAGATGAGCAGCCTGTCAGATTTACAAAAGGATGTGGTTTTGGCCAAATACCTGAGCTGTCTGAGAATGTCTAGGGAATGAAGTATCCTCTCTGCTTGGTTCTGCGGAGAGGGGAAAAAAGGTTGGCAGACTGATGGTCTGATTTAAGAACAGGTCATTGACCACTTTGGGCATGAATGTAGGGTTGCTACGCAAACATACCCTGCCCTTGTGTAAGACAATGAAGGAGGGGGGGTAAGCCATAAGGGACTGGAATTTGGAGACCTTTCTGGCAGAGGTGATGTCCACCAAGAGTATAGTCTTCCAAGTACAGTGTTGGAGGGTGCAGTCTTTGGCTGGTTCAAAGGGTGGTAGAGTCAATTTTTCTAGAGACAAAGTTTAGGTCCCAATGGGGACAGAATGGTCTTTCCTTGGTGGCCTGAAATGTAGTGCCCCTCTCAGGAAGAGTTTGATCTCTAATCTAGATGATAAAGGTGGTATCAAGGGAAGGAAAGCTGAAATGGCAAATAGGTGAATTTTAATGAAGGAATATGATAGCACAGACTTCATAAGATCACACAGGTAGGACAAGACCACTGGGGGCTCTGCCATCAGTGGTTGTAAGTTGTTTTTCTGACACCGCAAGGAAAATCTCTTCCACTTGGTCAGAAATCATTTTCTAGTAGTTGGTTTTCTGGTCTCCTGCAGTACCTAGATTACATCCTCTGTATATAGGTGTCTGAAGGGAATCAACGCCCTATCACCCACAATGTGAGATTCAGTGTGGACAGTTGATGGTGTAAGAGTGCTCCCTTGTCCTGTGTGAGCAGGTCCATTCCCCGGGGTAACTTGTGGTGATTACCCTGGGCTAGGTAAAACAGTAGGGTGAACCAATGCTGCCTTGGCCAGTAGGGAGTCACAAGTAAGACTTAAGGCTGTTCCTTCTGAATTATCAGAGGGACTCTTTGAATGAGAGAAAAGGCGGGGGGAATGGATATGCGTAAATCCCCTTCAAAGATATTGACAGAGCATTTACCTTCCAAGCCTCTAGGTGTAGTGCCCTGGAGCATAAGGTAGGGAGCTGTCTGTTCATGGGGGAGGTGAAGAGATCCACATTTGGAATACACCATCGATGGACCTGGCCCAGAAACACATCCCTGTTCAGCATCCATTTGCGAGACAGGGTCATGGTCCTGCTTAATGAATCTACCGTCACATTGTCTGCGGAGGGGATGTATACTGCTTGGAGAAGGATTTGTATCTCCAGGGCTATTTCCCAAGCCTGCAGTGCTAGTCTGCACAGGAGGCAAGACCTTGTCGCCCCCCTGTTTGTTGATGTACCACAGCACAGTGGTATTTGTCTGTGTACCACCTCAGGGTGCCTGGTAGAAGCTGACCCTTAAATTTCCAAAGCTAGTACCAAGGCTCTCATCTCAATGTTAATGTGATCTTTTTGTTGAGTGGGGGTCCATGTGTTCCTCACTCACCAATTTCTTAGGGTTCCACCCCAGTCTACATCTGAAGTATCTGTAAAAAGGTCTTGGTTGGGGGTGGGCTGTAGAGGCAGGCCAGGATTTGACTGAATCTGGGAAAGCCACCATTTCAGTTCTCTGGTCAGGCAAGGAAGCACTGGGATCATGAACTCTAGAGGATGTAGGTGTTGTTTCCACACAGTTCTCCGATACCACTGGAACTTCATATGTGCAGCCTTGCCAGAGGCACCATGGGGATAGTCGAAGCCATGAATCCTAGGATTCTGAGGAATTCCGTGACTAAGATGGTTTGGACAGGAAGGATGTCCTTGAAGGATGCGAGTGTCACAATTTTTTCTGGTCTTTTTTGGTGGAAGGCAAGCCATCATTTCCCTTGCCAGAATCCAACACCCTAGAAACACCTGATCCTGAGAGGGCATCGGGGAGGATTTTTTGTGATTTATGGTGAATCCCAGACCTGTTGGGAAGGAAATGGTGGACTGCAGGTGTTGCAGGGCCATGGAACTGGATGTAGCTTGGATAAAGATGTGATCTAGACAGGAGAAAAACTGTACTCTCTTCGTCCTGGCAAATGCCATGACCGAGTCCAGACATTTTGTAAATGCTCTTGGGGCTGCAGAGACCAAAGGGTAAAGCACAGAAGTGATAGTTGTGCAGACTCCACTGAGAAGCGGAGGGACTTTTTGAAATGTGGATGAATTGGAATGTGCAAGTAGCAAGGACACCAGAAATGCCTGAGGAAGAAGGGTAGGAAGAGAGAGCATCCTGAAGGAAGAGACTCAGAGGAAGGTATTGAGGTGGAATAGGCCCAGGATGGGCCTCCAGGGACCTTCCTTCCTGGGAACTAGGAACATTCTTGAATAAAATCCCTTTCCTCTTGCAATGGATGGGACCTCCTGAATGGTTCCTTGAGCATGAAGTTATTGCAGGACTGGTGGGAAAAGTGGGATTTGGTCTCTGGGTGGGTGAGGGATGCCTTTGGGAGTGGGTCTGGTCTCCCAGGTAATGTAGTATCCCTGCTTTATGACAGAGGACACAGGAGTAACAGGGTAACCTGCTTCAAAGTGGGAAGGGTGAGGCGCATGGAAAGAGGGGGTGTCTGGGTGGAGGGCCTGGTAGTCACAGACTACCAGGCTTTCCCTGAGAGGACTGTTTTGAGGATGGAGTAGAGAAGACAGACCTAGTTGACTGCTCTCTCTTGTGGTCCTTTCTAGCTTTAGATTGCATTTTCTTAGCTGAGGACCTTACAAAGGAAGTTTTAGCTGGATAATTTCTTTGAAAGTGTGGGAGTGGGAAGACAAACATATATGTCTCAATTCCTGTAGTTCCTTGCCTTTGGTTTGGAGTGTCTTAAAGAGGTCAGCATCTGCTGAACCAAACAAGTGTTTGTTGTCTAGAGGTGCATCTAGAAGCTTGGCTTTGATGTCATCAGGGAGGGGTAGCAATCTTAATCAGGAGTACCTCCTGATTACTGCTCCAGAAGCAGCATCACCTGCAAAGACTTCTACAGTGTCGTAGCTGCACTTGGAGTGTTTGGTCACTTGTGTGCATGAGCTAAGGAATGAGGAAATCTTGGCATCAGCATGGGAGTCACATAGTTCTCCCAATTGCTTGACCACATCTTCCAAGAGAGCCAAAAAATACTTGGCCATGTGCGTCTGGTAGTTTATTGCTCTTACTGCTAGGGTAGCATAAGTATAAGCTTTCTTCTCCAGACATTCCTTCATCCTGCTCTCTCTACCAGAGGAAGTAGAGAGGTGGAGGGATGTAACTTGGAGGTTCTATCAGTGGTCACGGACATGACTGCAGGGTCTGCAGATGGGGGCTTTGTAGAGAAAGGTTGCTTCCTCTGGCACCTTGTAGAATCTGTCTGGATGCTTGGGAGCTGTGAATCAGGGCTTTTAGAAACAGCCATGAAGGCATTCAGAAAAGCAGGATGTACTGGGGGCACAGCAGAAGGGCTGGGAGACTCCAACTATAGTAGTTCATAGCATCTCTTTTGGGTCTCTGTGACTTGACTGCTGTCTCACTTGAAGTTTTGCATTTTGGTCATGGTCTCACCAAAGGTGAGATCCTCACCTGGGGAGTCAGTGCTGCTGGACTCCACCTCTGGTGAAGCACATCCAAAAAGGAAATGCAATCTGTGAAGAGTAGGTGAGGGATTCATCATCTGATGAATCCTCTCCTGAGATGATGTCTGGGGCATGCCCCTTTGCAGTAGAGGGCAGAAGGGCCTGTTTAGGCATTGGGCCCAGACGCAAGGTCAGAAAGGTGTTGAGAAGGCCTGCCAATCCGGAGGGTGTTCAACAGGCGAAGCAGGCAGAGGCTGAGAAATATGTTTAGTACTCTGTTTCCTCTTCTTATGGGTCTCTGGGGGAGAGGGTTCAGAAATGGGGTGGAGGGTAGGAGAGCCAAATGCCGGCTGGCACTCTACTACATGACAGACTATATCCTCTTGAACTACTATTTGAGCGACCCCACACGGACCCTCTGCTATAATAAGCCTAGGTTCCCCCTCAGTGACTGAATTGGATGCCTGAGATTCCCTCCGAAATGTGACCTTGCCAAAGGACTGATTTCCTCCGGGCCTTCTGCCAAAGGAAGCTCAGAGGACTCCAGCTCGGACTCCAGACCTTCAGTAGCCTCGAGAGTAATTGCTGGAGTAGAGGGTGCAGCAGTCTCTTCGGGCCTACTCTTTTTTGGCCTTCTTGATTGGGGGCTTGTCCAAGTGTTCCGACATCGGGTCCATCCTAGAAGCTATACATTTGAGTATCTGATTTTCAAGGTAAATTTTTAAAGCTGCTAGACTGCTTCAGAGGGTCTTGGGGACAAAGGGCCTGACAAATACTACAGGTGGTATTGGTCATGTTCATGGCCTAGGCGTAATAGGCAGAGCTCATGTGAATCCTTGAGGAATTAGCCTTCCACACCTACACTTGCCCTTCCTACCTAACCTGTTACCCAAAACAGTAGCAAGTAAAATAGAAAACCCCAAAGGGGTGCTTATCTGAATCAGATGCAGAAAATGTTTCTACTGGCAAAGCAACAACAGGACCTGGAAAGTCACACAGGTAGCAGAGAAGTCCTGAAGAGGTGCATGCTGAGGTCCGCTTTATACCTAACATCCAGTTACAACCGATATCCGAGAGAGAGGCGTGGGATGACACGTGCACCCTAGTGATAGCATTTAACTTTTGTATAACGGACATAAGTATGAGAGTTCACCAGAGGCAAACTCCCAGATGTCATGAATACAGCAGCATATGATTAAGGAGGACATCCTGGAGTAGACACTGGATTCAATCCGCTCTGGTGAACCTACTGGATGATTCGTTTCCAACAGCTTTTCTACACCTGCTGTTGTGCATCCCAACTGATTGGGTAGCAAATAGGGGAATCTTGGATGTTGCCAAAGACATTATTAGAAAATAAATTTTGCATCCTCTGGTCATTACTCAACACCCTTGGGCAACATCTTTTGAAATTATGTCTTCCTCCACCACAAGAAGGTCTGCAGAGTAAGCTCCCTGGGTAGGACACTGCAATTTCTGGAACTACATTTTAATCCTTCCACACAGATACCTGGAGTGGACAAATGGATTCTATCAGCAGAAGAGGTCTTAATATCTTCTTCACTTCTGGTTGCTGTCTCGTTCGATCAATGTGGTACCATCAAATGGAGCAATGGCAAAGAGAGTCAAAGCTCTCTGCAAAAATCACACAACCGCATCCAGGCAAGTCAGCGTAAGGCTATGCTGGCACCTGCTGCTCTGGCTGCCCCACCAGCTGCATTCAAAACCAGAAGCAAAGGGGCATTTCTAAATGATAAGGTAGAAAGCTGTGATTCTGCTGCCTTTTGGATATCCTTTGGCAAGTTACCTGAAAGACAAAGTACAGCTGTGGCCACTTACCACAAATGTAGATGTTAGAGTGTATTCATTGTTGCAATCTTGACTTGTGGGATTTCCCACCATGGAATTCTTTGGCCAGCCCGACTACCAGAGTAAAATTATTCCCTCCTCCTATGACCAGCGGACCCCCTTCCTGATGTCAGTATGCTGGGGTACAAGTGGAATCAGCAGATATCAAGACCTCAGCTGTTTTCTTGCTCTATGGAGTTCAGAGCCTCCCAAAAGGAGCATCAAGTCAAGACCAGATGGTTAGGGCAGGGATCCCTCGGCAGGCAGAACTGAAGAGTATGGATTCCAGGTAAATGGAAAGTAGTAGTAGCCACCCTGTACACTATTGGAGGGGGGATCCACAACAGTGAATACACTCAATCATCTACATTTATGGCAAGTGTACACAACTGTACTAAGTTCTTTGTGCTCCACTGTTGCAGTCCTGACTTGTGGTAAGATTCTCAAAGCTGAAAAGAGGGGGGGGGTGAAGTAAGAAGAGAAGCAGCTTTGTAGGGTAACAGAGGCAAAGCCAGAATTGGAGTATGAGGAGTCTGACAGTGGCACAGCCTGGTGAAATCATGCTCAGATGATCAGTTGGCAACCTCCCCCCACTCTTGGTAAGTCCACCCTTCAGGTAGGTCGTAGAGTAGCCAGACGCCCTTGTGAGATGGGGCCTTACATTTACAGGAAGGATCCTTCCCTGATGATTATGGAAAAAGATGGCACAGAGGGAGAGAGACAGAGGTCCCTTTAGAAATGGTCTACAAGATACAGGATCTCCTTCATTACTGATAGCAATGGTAACATTCCACTGGTCAGAAATTCTGATGTGTATTATTGAGGCCACATAGTAGATTAGCAGCCTATGGATGTTTGGGAAACATAGGATACCATTCCCCCAGTCCTGTGGATTTGGAGAGATGAAACAGATGCCTGACGAGATATGAGGCATCAGTCACCAACTTGGGCTTGAAGTGAGGATTAGGCCTGACAGAGGAATTCTGTCAAGACAAAAGATGATGAAAAAGGTTCCCCTGCCATGAGAGCCTAGAGTTTCAGAAATAGCTGGAGAAATAGGTAGTAAGCAGGCAGAATTCCATGCTAGAAATATTACATTTGCGTGAGGTGTTAAGTCTTTTCTAGAGCAAGGGTTAGGTAGCAAGGTAGTGTAGGTCGTCCCTGGGTGCCAAAAGTAGAAGGCTCTAGTAAAGAAACTATAAGGCCAGTGGGTGGGAGAAGGTAGGGGTGCGGGAGGTAAGTAGGCTGAAACAGGTGAAACTTGAACCTTGTATGAGGAGTAAAAGAGGTCTAGTCAGAGGATTTAAGAGTAGGACCAGCTGACAGGGATCTTGGCCCTGGTGAAGACCTGATAGGGCCGTGCAACCTAAGTTTAAAAACCTTCCTATTATGATCCCCAGGTTTCTCTGGAACTAGACCTCCTGTTTTTGCTATGATGTTCTGCACTTGCAAATGCATGGAGGTGGGGAGGCGGAGTGTTATTAGGATCAGAACCCTGATCACCTGTGCTGTCTCCAAATTCAGTGTACTTGTGTCTTATGCTATAGAGAAAGTTGGAACCCCCCCCCCCATGACAGAGTCACCCTTCCAGCTAAAAGAGTGAGAAGGTATACTTCAAGCTTATAAGAGGGGCTAAGGAGAAGCACCAGAGCACAGTTGGTAAAACTGGAGTTACAGGACACTCTTCCATGACATCTGTGGAGTTTTGCGAAGCAGAACACTGATATGAAAACCTAAATGAATAGGGCTGTCCGTGAGAATGAGAAGGTGTTTGTAGCATACACTGAAATGGGTTGTTGTTTGTTGGAGCCAACCTTTTCAATGGTGTGCTTTCCCTGGTGGCAGAGAGTTCCATCTGTGGGGTGCACCATCCCTTGGCTATGCTGAGGGAAATCTCCCAATGCAACTGCCAGTTCAGGGTGCCTGCAGTCTTCTGCTAGTTGGTAGAGCACCCTCGGGATATACTGAGGCCAGCGGTGCCATTCCATAGAGTTCGTTGGAAGGGATTGTGATTCCTATCCCCAATGCAAGGCTGTGAGGGCGGGAATGTGCTTTCCCCTAGGTTTTTGTGCCATATGAGTGTGTCAGTCTGTGAACATGAATAGCATCCCCATTTTTTGATTTCTGTCCTGGGTGCAAGTGAAGCCCTTTGAGCTGTCAGAAACTCCTTTTTTTTGTCTAACTGCTTATTCAATTCCTTTGTATTAGTAACTGTAGTAAGAATGCAACTCAAATACTCCCTGGGGAATCAGTAGTTGAGACTGCTAGCAGCAGAACTGAAGGCTTGAGATTAGAGAGAAGTCCTTAGTATATCAATGCATAAACACCTTTTAAGGCCCAGTATCAGCCTTATTTGGCAGACGGCAGTTATGAATGCTGGCCCCATACATTATAGAAGTACCACTGAGGTCTCCTCATGTGTAGCCTGGCTTGGGAAGAAGGGGAACTAGAGACGTGAAATCACACAGAGTAAAGAGAAACTCCCCGGCTGTAACAAGATTACATTTTTAAAAGGTGATGCTATGTATCCATGACACCATTACACAAAGCATGCCTTTCCTTTGGCTTTATATTACAATTACTTCCTTCAGGGATCACTTTTTCCCCCCTTATTCAGAAGTATGGCCTCTCATGGACAGTTTGAATCTAAAGCCCTGCCTCCCAAGCTGCAAGGATTACAGGTATATGCCCGGCCTGTACCTAGTGTTTTGAACACTGCAGGTCAAGGGAAACACCCTGCCTGGAGGCAAGAAGTGTAGAGTCCATCAGGATCTCACCCTTGAACAGTATTCCATTTGACAGTAAGCTTTGTATTCTGGGTTTGTTATGGTGGAACCCCCAGAAAGTAAGAACGGTTTCTTAGCCAAGCCTGAGCTGAGTAGTGCCATGCTAATGGACCAGACCAGGTACTTAGCAGTATGCAATGGAGGGAAAGTACAGTTGTGTACACTTACCATAAATGTACATGTTGAGTGTATTCACTGCTGTAGTCATCACATTTGGGTCATCTGCCTGCAGCTAGCCCTCAGTCAGCCTGAATACCAGAGTCTTGGGATTTCTGCGTCGGATGCTGTCGCCTCTTCCATGATGTCAGGTGGTCAGGGGTATAAAACATTCAGCTGATGCCACTAAATCAGTTTTTCTTGCCCCAGATGTCAGGAACCCCCAAAAAAGGAACCAATTACATGGTGTGGAACACCACCAGTAAAAAGTAAATACCACAGCCATACGATATGGCAAAAAAAAGGATAGGTAGAAAGCATAGTACAGTCAGGGGGCTGGAGTAAGGGTAACCAGGACTGCAACAGTGAATACACTCGAACATCTACATTTATGGTAAGTCTACACAACTGTACTATGTTCTTCATGTTTCACTGCTGCAGTCATCACACTTGGGTTGATTCCCAAAGCTGAGGAATGGTGGAGACAGTCAAGTAATAGTAGGGCTGGCTAGCAGGTCTTGTAAGACTGCTGTAGCAAATCCAGCTCTGGATTTAGATAAGTCAGGTAAGTGGTAATGCTTGGTGAAGGTGTGTACAGAAAGTACAGTTTTGTACCTACCATAAATGTAGATGTTAGAGTGTTCACACTGCTGCAGTCATCACACTTGGGTTGAATCCCAAAGCTAAGCTTGGGTGGCTGGTCTATAAAGAGTTAGGATTGGCTAAGAGGCTCTGCAGAACAGCAGTGGCAAATCCTGCTCTGGATTTAGAGTAAAGAGGCAGGTGGTAATGCTTGGTGAAGGTGTGCACTGAACTCCAAGTTGCAGCCTCCAAAATTTCCTTGGTAGGTAATCCTCTGAGAAAGGCTGCTGAAGTGGCTGTTGCCCTGGTGGAATGAGGCCTAATATTATTAGGGACTGATTTTCCATGCTGTGTGTAGCAGTACCGGATACAGTGTCCTATCCATTTGGATATAGTCTGCTTTGAGATAGCCTTGCCTTGTGATCCTGCAGCATATGCTACAAACAGTTGATCAGTTTTCCTGAAAGCTTTTGTTTTATCCAAGTAGAAGCGTAGCTACCTGTGTATGTCAAAGAATGCAGAAGTTTCTCCCCTTTATTTTGGGGGTTTGGATGAAAAGTAGGCAAATGGATGGTTTGGTTAAGAGCCACACTAAATACCACCTTTGGCATGAAGGTAGAGTTTGTCCTTAAAGATACTCTATCCAGATGAAAAATTTTAAAAGGTTCCACTGCCATTAATGCCTGTAGCTCTGAGACTCTTTGTGCTGAAGTTACTGCCAGGAGCAGAGCTGTTTTCCATGATAAAAATTTTAGATCGGCTGCAAAATAATGGGTATAGTTCCCCATACTAAAGGGGTGGCGTAAGCCACAAAACTATGGGCTAGGCTTGTAAATGCCCTCGGGCAGATAGCCTAGTATGAACCTATGTACTGGCTGGCTCAAAAGGTGGTAGGGTCAGTTTTTCCAAAACGAAATTGAGGTCCCAAGTTGGTGCTCTCCGGGGCGGTCTCATGTTTTTAGCCCCTCTGAGGTACTGCTTTAGCAAGGGATGAGAGAATAAACAAGGATCTGTGTTGTAATGTTCAGAAATGGCAGAGGCGTGAATCTTAATTGATGAAAAGGATAGGCCTCTGTCCAGCATCTCAGTTAAGTATTGTAAAATCTGAGGAATGTTTGGAACAAGAGGGTCAAGGCTGTGAGCCTAGTTCCAGGCGCAGAATCTCTTCCACTTTTCTGAGTAAGCTTTCCTGGTGCTAGGCCTCCTGGCCTCCAAAATGACATCCATAACAGCTTTAGAGAGAGGTGTTGCCCGTTTGACTAAAGTATCTGCCATGCAGCCAGGTTTAGGGTTTTGAGCTGACCGTGCAGGATCTGATTGTTTTGTTGAGCCAGAAGGTGTGGAATTTGGGGCAAAATCCATGGTGGGCCCTGAGCCAAGTTCCTTAAGATAGGGTACCAGTGCTGGCGTGGCCAGTCTGGAGCAATCAGGGTCATCTGTGTTTTTTCTTGTCTGGCTCTTAGGAGCACCTTTGAAAGGAGAGGCAGTGGTGGGAAGGCATAGACTTTTAGGTTTTTACAGCTGAACAAAAGAGCATCCACTTTCCATGCTTGTTTGTGATGAGTCCTTGTGCAGAATTTTTGTAGTTGGCAATTCAGAGGGGAGGCAAAAAGATCTATGTCTGGGCATCCAGACAGTGTTATCATGCTGAAGATTTGTGGGTTCAATTTCTATTCGTGAGGGTCCATGATATTTCTGCGTAGATTGTCTGCCAGAGTATTTTTCTTTCCTGGCAGGAATTGTGCTTGCAGGTGAACTTGGTACGTTAGAGCTGTGTTCCACAAGGTCATGGCTTGCCTGCATAGGGGATAAGAGTGAATGCCCCCTTGTTTGTTTATGTACCACATTACTGTGGTGGTGTCTGTCTAATAATAGTTCCCCTGGGTGTAGAAGGTCCTTGAAAGCTGTTAGGGCATTTTGAACAGCCAACATCTTTTTGATTGATGTGAAGATGCATCTGGTCTGTGGTCCACTTGCCCTGAATGCATGTTCCTGCCATGTGTGCTCCCCAGGCGTAATCCAAAGCATCTGTTGTTAGAGTTTGCCTGGCTGTGGGTTGGGTAAAAGGCTGACCCTTGTTTAGGTGACATGCCTGTGCCCACCATCGAAACTCCTGTTGTAGGCAGGGAATTATTGGAATTACTGCTTCTAGACTGTGAGAATGTTGAGTCCAAACACTTTTTAGGTACCATTGTAATTTCCTCATATGCAGTCTGGCATACGGCATTAGTAGTATGCAGGATGCCATGAATCCCAGGGCCTGCAGAATTTTTCTAGCAGGGAGATGGGACGTTTTTGCCAGTAGTTGAAAATATTGTGTTAGATGCACTTGTTTGTCTGGCGTGAGGTAAGCCATCTGGGCCGTTGTATTTAAGCTGGCACCCAGGAATGTAATCTGTTGTGAGGGCACTACTTTTGACTTCTTTTCGTTTACTGTGTACCCTAGAGAAATTAGCAACCTTTTCACAAATGCCAGATGCTGTAGAAGAATGTCCCTTGTCTCTGCTTGAATGAGGCAATTGTCCAGGTATGGATATATTTGAATTCCTTTTTGTCTGCAAAATGCAATTACTGGTGCCAGGCACTTTGTGAAGACCCTGGGTGCAGTAGATAAGCCAAAGGGCAGTGCAGATAATTGGTAGTGCATTGTACCCGCTTTGAATCGAAGGTATCTTCTGCAATTTTGTCTGATAGGGACATGCAGGTATGCCTCATTGAGGTCCAGAGTAACAAGCCAAGCCTTCTTACCCAGCATGGGTAGAAGCTGCTGTAATGTCAACATTTTGAATTTTGGAATATCCAGGTAAGTATTCAGAATTGAAAGGTCCAGTATAGGCCTCCAGGCTTTGTCCTTTCTGGGGACCAGGAAGAGTCTTGAGTAAAATCCTTGTCCCTGTTGTGGTACTTTTTGAATAGCTCTCATGTCCATGAGGGCTGAAATTTGTTTTTGTGCCTCTGCCCATTGGTTTTGTGGCAGGCCTGGCATTCCTTTTAGCTTTGGTAAAGTATGGAAGTGGAATCTGTAACCTTGAGACACAATATTCAGGACCCATTTGTCTTGGGTGATTGTTTGCCAGTTTTGAGAAAAAAATGCTAGTTTTCCCCCTAAGGGGACTTCCAGAAGGGATATTCTTGGCGTACGCAAGGGAAAGTCAATGTGACCATTTCCTGTAAGGTTGAGACTTGTCCTCACCTCCTTTTGGGGTTGAGGTGCCCCACTGTCGTTGTCTGTTTGAGCCTTGGGGTTGAGATCTGCCTCTTGGGCGTCTGTATCTGCCTCTCTGTGGCCAGACCGACACTGGAAAGGACCAATTTTTTGTTGGCCAATTTCTGCTAAACCGAGGTGGCTGTACCTGTAAGAAATCCTTTACTGTTTGCATGATTTAGCTTTATCCTCCATTTTAACAACTTTTCTGCCTTAACACCAAACAAGGTATCATGTTGTAAAGGAGCATCCAATAACTTTGCCTTAACATGTTCAGGTAAACTCTGTTCTTTTAACCAAGCATGTCTTCGAATAACAGAGCCTGTAACTGCGGCTCTACAAGAGGCCTCTAAAGAATCAAAACCACATTGCAGAGTATGTTTTCCCACCTGTTCAACTGCATGCAATAAATCCTGCATTTCTTTACAATCAGGAGCTTCTGAACTAGCAAGCATTTTCTGTTTTAACTGAGCCATTAACTATTGTTGGTACTTAAGCATGTGAAACTGGCAATTTAAAGCTCTTACTGCTAAAGTTGCAGACGTGTATGCTTTCTTCCCCCATCTATCCAAAGCTCTGGAATCTCTGTCAGGGGGTACTGGATTTTTTTTGCAATGGAGGCCTTAACCCCTTTTGGACCCTAGGAAATAGTTTCTGGATTAGCAGAAGGGTTTTTGTATAGAAACTTGAGAGAGTCAGGGACTCTATAATACCTATCTGGCTTGGCTGGAGGAGGGGGCAGAGAGTCAGGAGATAAGCTGGATTCAGAGAACACATCATCCACAATGTCTAGTACAGGCGGAATAGCCAGGGGCCTGTGCTGAGGCAATAAGAGGAAATCCCTGAGCCTTTTCTTGGATTCTGAATATTCCTGACTTTCCCAATGGAAATGTTCCATCATGGTATGTAAAGTTTCCCCAAAAGAGTAATCCTCAGGAGGAGAGGCTGAAGGGATAGATTCCTCAGCATCAGAGTCCTCATGGGGGGAGTATCCCAGGTCTGAAGAGGAATCAGAGGAAATGGAAACCTGATCAGAGGAGTCATAGTCTGTATCCTGCCTAGACCTTTTCTCAGGAGGGGGATGGGAACCCCTGATTAGAGTAATGAGGTCTTCGGCCATTTTAAGCATCTGTTTCTTAGGCATGGAGGACTGTCCAGGAGAATGCTATACTTGTTTCTGTGTCTTTAATGGAACCTTTGTCTTGGCTGTTGATTTAACGGTAAGTTGTGAAGGTCTGAAAACACCCTCAGAAGCAGATGCCTGCTCAGCGGCTCCGGACCCATCTGAGGGATTAGTTTCCGTAGGCCCAATACCTTGAGTTTCCAGAGGCCTAGTTGTCTCCACGTGGGAGTCTGAGGCGGCCTGTGGCTCTGAGGTAGCGGGTGTCAGGGGCTGCGAAAGCGCCTGAGAACTGGCAACTGGCCTAGAAGAGGTTTTGTCGTCGGTTCTGGACCTCAGATGCCTGTCTTTATCCTTGTCTTTGCGTTTTTTTTTGGAATTGCGGTCGTCGGTTGATCCGACGGCATAGTATAATTGAACCTTCGGCCAAAGTAGTGCAAAGCAAAATCAAAATGTCTTTTTATAGTGTGTTTGTTAAATCTAGCACAAAACCAACAACTAGTGACATCGTGATCAGGGCCTAGACATGGAATACAGTAAGAGTGTAAGTCCTTATGAGGTATTTGCTTCCCACAAGAAATACAATTAACTTTTTCTGACATCGGTCTGAGGCAAGAAAAAAGTTTCCCCAACGGGGTACTTAGCTTTATTGAAGACTTCGGATCTGAAATTCAACTTCGAAAATCTCAGGAGTCGGCCGACCGGCACTTGCGAACTGCTTCTGCTTCGGGCACCGCGCAGCAAGAGAGACTGAAGAAAATGGCGTCGGATGCATCTTAAATATCCCTGGCGCACTGATGTCAGGGAAGAAGCAACAGCAACCGACGCCGGACCAAGACTTTGGAACTCTGGCAGACTGCGGGACCGCCTGACGGCAGGATAACCCAAGTGTGATGACTGCAGCAGTGTAACACGACGAACATCTCCAGATTGCAGCTTCCAGGATGTCCCTGGTAGGAACTCCCCTGAGAAATGCAGTAGAGGTAGCCCTAGTGGAATGAGTTATGATTGCCTGTGGGATAGGTTTTTCATGGTGTTTGTAGCAGAAATGGATGCAGTGTGCTATCCATCTGGAAATGGTTTGCTTTAAAATGGCCTTGCCTTCTTGCCCCTGTAGCAAAGCTGACTAGCAACTGGTCCATTTTCTTAAAGGCTTAGTCCTGTCAAGGTAGAACCTGAGTTGTCTGTGTACATCCAAACAGTGCAGGATCCTTTCCCCTTTATTCTGAGGATTATGGAAAAAGTTTGGAAAATGGATAGATTGGTTTAGAGCCACACTGGATACCACCTTGGGCATAAAAGATGGGTCAGTCCTGAGGGAAACCCTGTCAGCATGGAAAATAATGAAGGGTTCCACGGCCTTTGGTGCCTGTAACTCAGACACTCTTCTTGCTGAAGTGATGGCTAGAAGTAAGGCTGTTTTCCAAGAGAGGAATTTTAACTGTGTTGTAGCAGCAGGCTCAAAGGGGGAAGCGTGAGCTTCTCTAGTCCAAAGAGAAGGTTCCCAGGTAGGGGTGGGAGCTCTCCTCAGGGGGGTCTTAAATTTTTAGTTCCTCTCAAGAACTGTTTGATGAGAGGGGTGAGAAAAGAGATGTGGCTCAGTATTATAATGAGCTGAGATGGCAGAGGCATGAATCTTAATAGAGGAGAAAGATAGGCCTTTGTGGAGCAGCTCTGCTACATAATCTAGGATTTGAGGTAAGGTGGGCACGGTTGTGTCCTTTCCTTGAGACTGGCTCCAAGAACATTATCTTCTCCATTTATCTGAATAGGATTTCCTAGTACTAGGCCTTCTGGCCTCAAGGATGACATCCAGCACCTGTTTGCTGAGGGTTGCTGGTGGTATCGTCAGGGAATAAGCCAGGCTGCAGGGTTCAGGGTTTCCAGCTGAGGATGCAAAATCTGTCCCTCCTGGGACAGCAGGGAGGGGGTCTGATGTAGGTGCCAGGGTGGCACTACTGCCATACTGCATAGCAGTGGGTACCAGCACTGGCGGGGCCAGTCTGGTGTAATAAGGACTGTCCTTGGTTTGTCCTGTTTGATCTTGAGTAGTACTTGTGAGAGGAGGGGCAGAGGGGAAAAGGCAGAAATTGAGAGGTTTTCCCCAGTAAAGGATAGGGCATCCACTTTCCATGCTTGGCTGTCAGGATTTCCAGTGCAAAATTTGCTCAATTGATGGTTTTGGGGGGAGTCAAAGAGGTCCATCTCTGGTGTCCCCCACCTGTGGGTTAGAAGTTTGAATGAGTTGGGTTCCAGTTTCCACTCGTGTGGGTCCAGCAGATTTCTGCTTGTCGTCTGCCAGTGAATTGTGTTTGCCTGGCAGGAATTCAGCTTGCAGGTGCACTTCGTTTCACAAGGCTGTGTTCCACAGGGCCATGGCTAACCTGCAGAGTGGGTAGGAATGAGTTCCCCCCTGCTTGTTTATGTACCACATAACTGTGGAGTTGTCTATCAAGAGTTGTCCTGGAAGGATAAGGTATTGGAAGTCTGTCAGAGCATTCTATGCAGCTAACATTTCTTTTTGATTGATATGAAGATGAATTTCTCCTGGGCTCCATTTGCCTTGAATGCATTTGCCAGCCATGTGAGCCCCCCTCCCATGCATAATCTGATGAGGCTGTTGTCAGGGTTTGGGCAGCGAGGGGTTGAGTGAAATTGTGGTTGCAAGCCTCTGCCCACCAAAGGAACTCTGCCCTTAGACAAGAAATGATAGGAATAATTGTTTCCAGGTCCTGAGAATGTTGGCACCAGAGACTTAAGTACCACTGAAGTTTCCTCATATGCAGTCTTGCACATGGAATTAGTAGAATGCATGAGGCCATGAACCCAAGCGCTTACAGTATTTTTCTTGCAGATAGTTGGGTTCTGGTAGCCATTAGTTTGTAGTAGTTTGTCAAACAAACCTGTTTTGCTGGAGTAAGGAATGCCACCTGGGAAGTTGTATTCAACCTTGCTCACAGGAATACAATCTTTTGACTGGGCACCAGATGTGATTTTTCACTGATGGTGTACCCCAGAGAAGTTAGAAGTCTCTTTACAAATGCCAGGTGCTGAAGTAGCAATTCCTGACTGTCCGCCTGAATCAGGCAATCGTCAAAGTATGGATAATCTGAATTTTTCTCTGCCTGCAGTACGCAATGCCTGGAAGCAGGCACTTTGTGAATATTCTGGGTGCAGTAGATAAGCCAAAAGGAAGTGCAGAGAGACTTATAGGGATGTGCAGACAAGCTTCTTTTAGGTCTAGGGTGACTAAGGCAGGAGTACTTGGCTTGGATAGGAAGCAGCTGTTGTAGTGTAAGCATTTTGAATTTTCGGACCACCAGGAAGATGATGAGAATGAACAGGTCCAGGATAGGGTGCCAAGAACCCTCTTTTCTGGGCCCTATGCTGTCTAAAAAAACTCCAGCTATACTCTGTGGCATATCTTCTACTCAGAGGCAATCTCTGCTTAATATACAAGGCCATGTCAAACCCTGAGCCGTTGGACATGCTCCACTTGAAAAAATTCCAATACCTCAGAGCCACATGCTCCAGGGATCTAAACCTTGTCATTACAAAGAACAAAACATGCTGGAAAGATAGGCTCCTGACACAGACGCCCCGTACTCTGGAATAGACTGGCCATACATGTCAAGCAGAATGCCTCCTTTGCCCTCTTCAAAAGGAACCTTGATAATTGGATGGGAGATAGGAAATTCACCCCCGGGATCACGTCAGTCACCCTGCTAGACAGGGGTCCATGGAAGTAAATATTGTCAGAAGAAATATCCGGGGAATTGTTTGGCTAGGCTTGTATAGGCCCTAGGGCCGATAGCCTAGTATCAACCTATGAACTAGGAACAGTCTGGAGTAGAAACCCTGTCCTCTACTGAACAGGCTGAATAGCCCTGATACTGAGAAGAGAAAGTACTTGCTTTTGAGCCTCTGCCCACTGATTTGGAAGGAAGGTCTGGCAACCCGCTTGGGGTTGGCAGTGAGTGGAATTAGAATCTGTATCCCTGGGATACAATGTTTAGGACCCATCAGTCCTGGGTAATGGACATCCAGTCTTTTGCATGCGGGGCGAGTTTTCCTCTTAGGGATGCAAGTACTTGGGCATGGCTGGGAAGAATGATAGACAAGTCATAGTGAATTTTTTCCATAAGGGGGTGGCTTACCACTCCCTGTTTTTGAGGGGGGAGCACTCCATTGTATGGATCTCTGTGTACCCTGAGACTGTAGCCTTGGTGGTCTGTTGCCCGTGGGTTTGGGCTGAAGACCTGGTAGGGACTGAAAAGGATCAGTTTTTTGAAGGCCGATGCCTACTGAATCTAGGTGGCTGTACCGGTTTACTACCAAACGACTGAAAATCTAACGACTGAATCCCAAAAAGACTGAAAATTCAAAATATTGAATACATTTTTAATGCAAGGGGCAAGCTCCCCTCATGTGGGGGGCTGAGCCCCCCACACTCCCTGCTAAATATATATACCAACTCCAAGATCGCACAACAGTGTAAAAGGGGCAAATGCATCATTCAATATTTTGAATTTTCAATCTTTTTGGGATTCAGTCTTTTGATTTTCAGTTATTTGATAGTAAACCAGCTGTACCTGTAAGAAATCTTTAACAGTTTGCATAGATTTAGCTTTTTTCCTCCAACTTTTTAAGAACCTCTTCTGCTTTTGTGCCAAACAAACATTCCTGGTTTAATGGAGCATCTAGTAATTTTGCTTTGACATGGTCTGGCAAGATTTGTTCCTTCAGCCAGGCATGCCTTCTCAGTACAGACCCAGTGACAGCAGCCCTGCAAGACGCTTCTAAGGCATCAAAAAGTACAGTTTTGTACCTACCATAAATGTAGATGTCCGAACTGGATAGCATCTGCAGTCATAACAAATGGGTTGTCCTGTCGTCAGGCAGCCCTTCGGTCGGCCGGATTCCAAAGTCTGGGTCCAACGCCATTTTCCTCAGTGTTTCTTGCCCCAGATGCCAGTTGCCCTCTTGGAAGGCTAAATTTTGGATAAATGCCAATGTTTCCAAAAAGATAGAAGGCAAACACAAAAAATAAGCATGTATGTACATATATACAAACAAATACACCATAAGAGACTCCCCCCCCCCAGCTAGCTATTAAGAGGGTAAATACCCTAGGAGTACCACAGAGGGGAAGGAGGGAGGGTAATCCTGACTGCAGATGCTATCCAGTTCGGACATCTACATTTATGGTAGGTACAAAACTGTACTATGTCCTTCATGGATGCATCTGCAGTCATAACAAATGGGTAGAATACCATAGCCAACTAGGGGAGGAGGAAGAAAAAATTATGGTGTGGTTAGGATCCCTTACAGTACAGCAGTGGCAAACCCTGCTCGGGATCTAGAATATAGAGGTAAATTATAATGCTTGGCAAATGTATGCACGGAGGTCCAAGTAGCCTCAATAATGTCCTTGGTTGCCACTCCTCGTAAGAAAGCTGTGGTAGTGGCTGTAGCCCTTGTAGAATGAGGCCTTATGTTCTGTGGAATTGGTTTTCCATGGTAGGAGTAACAGAATCTTATGCAATTTCCTATCCATTTGGAGATTGTCTGTTTGGAAATTGCTTTTCCTTCCCTTCCTGTTGCATAGGCTACAAAAAGCTGGTCAGTTTTTCTGTTACTTTTGGTTCTGTCCAGGTAGTAGCGTAGCTGTCTATGTACGGCCAAGGTATGCAGCATTCTTTCCCTCTGTTTTGTGGATTGGGAAGAAGGTAGGTAGGTGGATTGCCTGGTTTAAAGACACTCTGGATACCACCTTAGGCATAAATGTAGGATTAGTTCTCATGGACACCCTATCTTGATGGAAGATTAGGAAGGGTTGTACTGCCATTAAGGCCTGTAGTTCCGAAACCCTCCTTGCTGAGGTAATTGCCAGTAGGAAAGCAGTTTTCCATGACAGGTGCTGTAGATCTGCTGTTGCTGCTGGTTCAAACGGAGGGAGTGTCAACTTTTCTAGCACAAAGTTCAAGTCCCATGCTGGTAATGGTGGTTTCCTAGGAGGTTTTACATTCTTGATCCCTCTGAGGAACTGCCTGAGTAGAGGATGTGAAAAGACAGGTGGATCAAAGCTGTATTCTGCTGAAATAGCTGATGCATGTATCTTGATGGAGGAATAGGACAGGCCTGTATGTAGAAGCTCTGCCAAATACTCCAGAATGTTAGCAATATCTATATTGACACATCTTTTCCTCTTTCAGCACTCCAAATGACAAACCTTTTCCATTTTCCTGCATAGTTCCTTCTTGTTGAAGGTCTGCGGGCTTCAAGGATAATGTCTTTAACCCTTTGGGAAAGATCTGGATTAGTTGCTGCTATGTGATGTTCCAGGCAGTCAGTTGCAAAGTTTTTAGGTTTGGATGCATGATGCTGTAGTTGTTCTGAGTTAACATCAAAGGCATCAGGGTATTGACCACATTTTCTCCGAGACATGCTCCTCAGCAATGGGTACCAGTGTTGTCTTGGCCAGTTCGGAGCTATCAGGATTATCCTTGGACGTTCCTCTTTGATTTTCAGTAACACCTTGTGTATCAAGGGAAGAGGTGGAAATGCATATGCTGTCAGACCTTTCCAGCTGAAGGAGAGAGAATCCACCTTCCATGCAAGTGGGTGGAATGTCCTTGTGCAGAATTTTTTGAGCTGGTGATTGAGAGGGGAAGCGAATAGATCTATTTGTGGCATTCCCCATTTCTTTGTGATGGTCTTGAAGATGTCCGGGTGTAGCATCCATTCGTGAGCATCCGAGGTGGTTCTGCTTAGCATGTCTGCTAGGGTGTTCTCTTTTCCCGGTACAAATATTGCCTGTAACTGGATGTTGTAGCTGAGAGCCAGATTCCATAGGTCCAAAGTCATTCTGCATAGGGGGTATGAATGAGTGCCTCCCTGTTTGTTGATGTACCACATGACTGTGGTGTTGTCTGTCCTTATCATCAAATGGCCTTCTTTGAGGAATGGTCTGAATTTTTGGATTGCCAGTTTTACTGCCAGCATTTCTTTTTGGTTTATGTGCAGGTGCAGTTGGTCCTGAGCCCACAATCCTTGTACGCATTTGTCCAGCATGTGCGCCCCCCATCCTAGGTCTGAGGCGTCTGTTGTGATGGTTTGGCTTGTTCGAAAGTTGTTGAAGGGTAGGCCTGGGTTTGACTGGCATGCTTGAGCCCACCATAGGAACTCCTGTTTTAGGCATGGGATTAGTGGTATTTCTGCTTCTAGGCTGTGCCTGTGTTGAGACCATAAATTTTTTAGGCACCACTGTAGTTTTCTCATATGCAGTCTGGCATGTGGGACCAAGATTATGCATGATGCCATGAAGCCCAAGGCCTGCAGAACTTTTCTTGCTGTTAGTTTGTTCTGTTTTGTTAATGCCAAGAAGTAAAGAGGGAGTTCTTTTGTTTTCTGCAGTTAGGAATGCCATTTGTTTTACTGTGTCCAATTCACCAAGAATGTTCTTGTTTGGGATGGTATCAGCCTTGACTTTTGTAAATTGACTGTGTATCCCAGGGCTTGTAGCAAGTAAATGACCCTTTGTAAATCTGTTGTCAGCTTGCTTTTGTTGTCCGCTTGTAGCAGGCAGTCGTCCAGGTATGGATAAATTTGGATTCCTGTAGTCTGCAGTGAGCGATTACTGATGCCAGGCATTTTGTGAATACTCTGGGCAGTAGATAAGCCAAAGGGCAATGCTGAGAATTGATAATGCTCTGATCCTGCAAGAAATCTGAGGTATCTTCTGCAATTTGGTCGAATGGGGACGTGCAGGTATGCCTCCTTGAGATCTAGAGTTACCAGCCAACACTCCTTGCCCAGCATGGGAAGAAGTTGCTGTAGGGTCAGCATTTTGAATTTTGGGACAATGATATATGTGTTTAAGATGGACAGGTCGAGAATAGGTCTCCAACTTTTCTCTTTTCTTGGTACTAGGAAGAGTCTGGAGTAGAATCCTTTGCCCTGTTCTGTTATTGGTACTCTTTCCACAGCTCTCATCTTTGTTAATTCCGTTATCTGCTGTAGAGCTTCTATTTTTTGATTTGGAGGCAGGTTTGGCATTCCTCTTTTTACTGGTAAGGTGTGGAAGTGGAACCGGTAGCCTTGGTCTATGGTTTGCAAAATCCACTTGTCTTTTGTGATATAGTGCCAATATTTCGAAAATAAGGCTAACTTTCCGCCTAATGGTGCTGCTATTTGCTCCCTGGTAGGCGGAGTTAGAGCCAAGTCACTGTGATTGTCCTGTTGCAGTGGTTGTGTCTGTGCCTCTGTTATTACCTTGCCACTGTCGTCCTCTGTAGGCACCTCCTCTGGATTGATTTCTGCCTCTGGAGCGTCTATTCCTGCCCCTTTGGGGTCTTGTGGAGTCAGGAAAGGACCAATTTTTGGCAGGCCAGTTCCTGCTAAACCTTGGGGGCTGAACCTGTAAGAAATCTTTAACTGTTTGTACAGATTTTGCCTTTTCTTCCATTTTCTTCATTACCTGCTGGGCAGGTGTACCAAATAAACTGGCCTTATCCATAGGAGCATCTAATAGCTTTGCTTTAACATGATCCGGTAAGACCTGTTCTTTCAACCATGCATGTCTTCTTATCACTGTGCCAGTCATGGCTGATCTAAATGAAGCCTCCAGTGCATCATAGCCACATTTTAAGGAATGGTTACTAACCTGTTGTATGTTATTCACCATTTCTAATACATATTTCTTATCTAAAGATTCATCAGAGGATACTTTTTTGGTTAACTGATCAAGCATAAACTCTTGGTATTGGATCATGTGAAACTGACAGTTTAAAGCTCTAGCTGAGAGAGTAGCAGAGGTGTAAACTTTTTTCCCCCATCTGTCTAAGGACCTGGATTCCCTTTCTGAAGGAATAGGGTTTTTTGCTGTGGTCGAGGCTACTGCCTTAGGCCCCTGGGAAATAGTTTTGGGGTCTGCCAGTGGGGCCTTGTATAGGTGGTGATGAGTGTCAGGTACCCTGTAAAATCTATCGGGTTTGGCAGGGGCTGGAGGTAAAGAATCAGGAGCAGTGCAGACATCATTAAATGCATCATCCACAACAGGCAAAACAGGAGGTATAGCTAAGGGCCTATGTTGTGGTAAGTGCAGAAAAGTCCTAAGCCTTTTTCTTGAATCAGAGAAATCTTGTCCCTGCCATTGAAATTGTTCTCTCATGGCATGTAAGGTTTCCCCAAAGGAAAATTCCTCTGGTGGAGAGGCAGCTGGAATGGATTCTTCAGCATCGGAGTCTTCATAAGTAGAAAAAGGATCCTCTGGCTGTTCTGTAATGTCGGAGTCATCCGCAGAATCATCTGAGGACACTGGCTCGGGGGGCTCTGTCCTAGGTCTCTTTTCTGGGGGCTGAGAGGCCCTGTCTGGGTGAGATTGGGATCCCCTAATTAAGGATATTAAATCTTCTGCCAGAGTAAGCATTTGTGAACTAGAAGTGAGCCTGTGTGAGGGAGGTTTAACAGGCACTGACTTAGCAGATTTGGCTGCTTTAGCCCAGGCAAAGGCCTTGATAGACATGGCTGCAGGGGGTCTAGCAGCACCACGTGCTGGGGTAGAGACATCCAGAGGGATGGTGTCTGATAAATCAGTAGAAACCACAGTTGTAGGCAAAATTTCTGAGGCCGATTCAGGTAAGGTAGCAGGAGCCTCAGTAGTAGCCATGGATTCGGCTGAAGATTGACCAGTTTTCTCAGTTTTGGCCGAAACAGAGACACTCGCGGCTTGCTTAACCGTGGTTTCGGCCGAAACCGCGGACCGCGAGTGTCGGTCTTTTTCCTTGCGTTTTAACAATTTGGGTAGTCGGAGGATCCGACGGCATAATGTACGCAAAGTCTGAGCCGAAAAACTGTTCAGCAAACTCCGACCGACGCCTTAGTGTTCGTCGGTTGAAGGAAGCGCAGGCCGAACAGGCTGCTACGTCGTGGTCTGGGCCTAAGCAAGGCAGACAGTAAGAGTGGAAATCTTTATGAGGTATTTGTTTCCCACAAGTTAAACAGTTATTGACTTTTTCTGACATCGGCTGAGGCAAGAAAGGGTCCCCAACGGGTACTTAGCTTTTAGAAGTCTTGGTAGTATTCGGTAGTAGTAATCTCTGGATCTGACCGACCGGCACTTGCGAACAGCTTCTGCTTCGGGCGCCACGCGGCAAGAAAGACTGAGGAAAATGGCGTCGGCTGATGCCTTTATACCCGAAGACCAGCAGAGATGACGTCGGGTGAAGTGCGACATCAGCCGAAGCCGGACCCAGACTTTGGAATCCGGCCGACCGAAGGGCTGCCTGACGACAGGACAACCCATTTGTTATGACTGCAGATGCATCCATGAAGGACATCCACACTGCAAAGTATGTGTACTGACTTGGTTTGCAGCATGCATTAACTCTTGTAAATCTTTACTTTCTGCAAAATCTGGAAGCAACAATTTTTTTTGTTTAATTAGTTCCATAATATGCTGCTGGTACTTCATGTGAAGCTGGCAATTTAAAGCCCTGATGGCAAGAGTTAAAGAGGTATAGACCTTCCTGCCCCATCTGTCTAAAGCCCTTGAATCCCTGTCCGAAGGGGTAGGATTTTTGGCTGTAGTAGCCTTAATACCTTTAGGTCCCTGGGAAATGGTCTCTGAATCTGCAGTGGGATTCTTAAAAAGAAATTTGTGTGTCAGGTACCCTGTAGTACCAGTCAGGCTTTCTAGGAGCTGGTGGTAAAGTATCAGGAGTAAGACAGGATTCCATGAAAACATCTACAATATCCAAGACAGCGGGTATAGCTAGAGGTCTGTGCTAAGACAAGTCTAAAAATTCTCAGTCTCTCTTTTTGGACTGTGGGTAGTCCTGGCATTCCCAGTGGAAATGCTCTCTTAAGGTATGCAAGGTTTCACCAAAAGAAAAGTCCTCTGGAGGGGAGGCAGAGGGAATGGAATCCTCTGCATCAGAATCCTCATAGCTAGATAAGGGTATGTCCCGGTAATTAGAGGGATCAGAGTCATCAGACTCGTGGGTCTGTTGAATCAGAAGGGAAATCAATTCTTTGCCTTTTAGAGAGGGAAGGCTGGCTTCCCCTAATTAGAGTTATAAGGCCTTCAGCCATTCTAAGCATTTGCTTCTGAGGCATGGGAGCTTGAGCATGCTCTTTGGTAGTCAGTTTTCTAGGTGTAGTGCGAACTCTGGGCCTGAGAAACTCGGTCGATTTAGTCTGAAATGAAGTAGTCGGTTTAATACGAACATCGGAAGGACGGAATACACCCTCAGAAGCCGGTGCCTGCACAGCGGCTCCAGACCCATGCAAGGTAGAGACATCTGCTGGTTCCATAACCAAAGCACCCCGATGCATACCTGACTCCGAATGGGTCTCAGCAGAGGCCTGTGAATCTGTATAAGCGGGTATCAGGGGCTGAGAAGTTGCCTGAGTACCGGCGGACTGGCAACTAGCTTAACAGAAGCATCAGCAGCAGTTTTGGACCTATGCAGTCTGTGTTTCTATTCTTACGTTTTTTCGGAAGATCGGTAGTCGGATGGCTTACCGAAGTAATTTCAAAATACGTAGAACGAGAGGGAAAGAATTTATTAACAAAGATAGCCCGATGACGAATAGTTTGGGCATTAAACAAGGCACAAAACCGACAGCGAGGGAAGTCGTGGTGTGGCCTTATCAGGTGCCGCAGTAAGAATGAAAATCTCTGTGAGGTATTTGCTTTCCACAGGCAAGACAATTGTTAACTTTTTCTGAGATTGTTTAGAGCAAGAAAAAAAGAATTCCCAACGTGATACTTAGCTTTAGAAGACTTCAGGTTTCAAACCTGAAAAAAGAAAATTTCATGTAGTGGCCGACCGGCACTTGCGAACTGCTTCTGCTTTGGGCTCCTGCACGGCAAGAAAAGCTAATGTAATGGCATCGGCTGCACGTTTTATACCCCTGACAACCAGACGTCATGGAAGAGGAGACAGCATCCGACGCAGAAATCCCAAGACTCTGGTATTCGGGCCAACTGAGGGCTAGCTACAGGCAGACAACCCAAGTGTGATGAATGCAACAGTGAAAAAAGAACATCTATTTATTTGACTGCCTGGGGGGCAATGTAGGAGTCAAAAAGGCAAGGCACAAACTATTAAAGTTTGGAACTTGCTAAAGGCTCAGTACAGTAATCCTCAGCTAGATCCCCTTCTGGAAACGAGGAAGAAGCGTACGTTTAAGACTGAAGTCCATAGGAAAACCTCAGGATAGGACAGAAGTTAAGAACACTGAAGGGTGATAACCCCTGCAAAGGATAGGAAGAAGACATTGGATGAAATACAGAAAAGCAACAAATTGTCTGATTAGTGTCAGTCTTCCTTTAGGAGGAGGGTGGTGGGAAAGGGAGGGGTACATGCCATGCAAGGGTTGTGACTGCTCCTTCCAGGGACATGAGTATAGGAAGTTCCCTGTTGTTGGGGAAGATGAGCACTCTTGCATGAGATCTCTTTCACTGTAGGCCTTTACTTGCCTTGCTTTGGGATGGGAAGGAAAGGAGCAGAGCTTAGTGAGGTAATTTCTGCTGAAACGTGGGGGCTGCACCTGCAAAAAGGATTTGGTTGTCTGCTTTGGCTTAGCTCTGTCCTCCATATTTTGGCTTAAATGAAGGTGAGGCAAGCCACTATGCACTACAGGCAGTCCCCAGGTTAAGGACATGTAGTTATTTACCTTTTTCATTTGCAAATTGCATATTATATTGCTTATTTTTTTCAATGGTGTGCCTAAACTGTATAATGTTCTTATGGAGCTTTTCTCCCCGGGACTCCATTGAAATTGGGCTCATCATAGCAAAATGGACTATCCCGGTAAAGAAACTGTAAAATAAAAAAAAAATAAAATTATAACTGGTAAAAATCATACTCCAATTAAGAAAGGGAAAAAAGTACAGTTGTGCATACTTCCCATAAATGTAAATGTTAGAGTGTATTCACTGTTGCAGTCATCACATTTGGGTTATCCCTGCCACGGTAGCCCTCGGCTGGGCCGAATACCAGAGCCTTAATATTTCTGCGTCAGTTGCTGTCGCTTGAGGACTGACATCAGGTCATCAGGAGTATAAAGTAAGGCACCCGACGCACTTACATCAGTTTTTCTTATCCTAAACTGTCAGGAGTCCCCAAAGGAGGAAGCCAGGTTCTGGTGGAAGGACCCCACCAGTGGAAAATAAATACCAATATGTCCCTTGTAAGGGAAAGGAGAACAGGGAAGAATGCTAATAAAAAAAGAAAGAGAATAAGGGTTAAGGAGGGAGGGAAAGGTACAGTTGTATACACTTACATCACATTTGGGTTATCCCTGCCAGGGTAGCCCTCAGTCGGCCCAAATACTAGAGGCTTAGTATTTCTGCGTAGGTTGCCGTCGCTCCAGGACTGATGTCAGGTCGTCAGTCTTATAAATTAAGGCAGCCGATGCCATTACATCAGTTTTTCTTGCCCTGTCAGGAGCCCCAGAGGGAGCTAGGTTATGGTGGAAGACCACCACCAGTAGAAAGTAAATACCAAAACATCCTTTTAAGGATAGAGAGAGACATTGGGGATGGAGTGAGGGAAACCAGGACTGCAACAGTGAATACACTCAAACATCTACAATTATGGTAAGTATACACAACTGTACTATGTTCTAAGTGTTTCACTGCTGCAGTTATCACATTTGGGTCGATTCCCATAGCTGAAGAAAAGGGTGGAGGGCAGTCAAGAAGACTGGGGGCTGGCTAGGATGCCCTGCAAGACTGCTGTGGCAAAGCCTGCCCTGGATCTGAAGATAGGCATGTGGTAATGCTTGGTAAAGATATGAACAGATGTCCATTATGCAGCCTACAGGATGAACCTGGTGGGGACTTCTCTGAGGAAAGCTGCAGAGGTGGTGGCTGCTCTGGTAGAATGTGTCCTGACCCCCTTGGGGGGAAGGTTTCCCATGCTGCTTGTAGCAAAAATGGATGGTGTGCTATCCATTTGGAAATGGTTTGTTTGGATATGGCCTTGCACTCTGCTCCTGTAGCAAAGCTAACAATTGATCAGTCTTCCTAAACGATTTAGTCTTTTCTAGGTAGAATCTGACATGTCTGTGCACATCTAGAGAGTGCAGAATCCTTTCCCCCTTGTTTTGTGGTTAGGGAAAAAAGTGGGCAAATGAATGGATTGGTTGAGAGCCACACTGGACACCACTTTTGGCATGAATGATGGGTTATCCTCGAGGGAGACCCTGTCAGCATGGAAAATGATGAAGGGCTCTACAGCCATTAGTGCTTGTAGATTGGATACTCTTCTAGCTGACGTGATGGCAAGAAGCAAGGCTGTCTTCCAAGAGAGGACCTTTAACTCTGCTGGTTCAAAGGAGGGGGGGGGGGCAAGGTGAGTAGGTCATCCAGGTATTCCAGGATGAGAGGTAGGGAGGGCTGTGCAGTTCCAGCTCCCTTAGCCTGGATCCAGGTGCTAAATCTTTTCCACTTGTCAGCATAAGACTTTCTAGTGCTAGGGCATCTGGTCTCACGGATAACATCTAGAAAGTACAGTTGTGTACCTACCATAAATGTAGATGTTCGAGTGTATTCACGGTTGTAGTCATTACACTTGGGTTATCCTGCTGGCAGGCGACCCTCAGTCGGCCCGAGTTCCAAAGTCTAGGTCTGGCGTCGGTTGCTGTCGCTTCTTCCCTGACGTAAGTGCGCCAGGGGTATAAAAGATGTAACCAACGCCATTTTTTTTCAGTTTTTCTTGCCCCAGATGTCAGGTGCCCCCAAAAAGGAAAGGCTGGAAAAAATTATGTCAAAAACATGCATGTACCAAAATAACATTTCCTTCATCTACAAGCAAGTACATCACATAGGTTGTAGAGAGTTGAGAAGTACAAAAAGGACCCAGCAATGAGTAAGGGGGATGGTGGGTGGGTAACCTGGACTGCAACAGTGAATACACTCTAACATCTACATTTATGGTAGGTACACAACTGTACTATGTTCGTGTTTCACTGTTGTAGTCATTACACTTGGGTTGAATCCCAAAGCTGAGGTTGGGTGGCTGGGCCTAAATAGGATTAGGAGAGGCTACCAGGCCCTGCAGAACTGCAGTGGCAAAGCCTGCTCCGGATTTAGAGTAGAGAGGTAAGTGGTAGTGCTTAGTGAAAGTGTGCACTGAACTCCAGGTTGCAGCTTCTAAAATGCCTTTGGTTGGTACTCCACTGAGAAAGGCTGCAGAAGTGGCTGCTGCTCTGGTAGAATGTGTTCTTATGCCCTTAGGCACTGATTTGCAATGTTGTGCATAGCAGAAGCGAATGCAGTGTCCTATCCATTTTGAAATTGTCTGCTTTGACATGGGCTTTCCTTGTGATCCTGCAGCATAAGCTACGAACAGTTGCTCAGTTTTTCTGAAAGCTTTTGTTTTGTCCAAGTAGAATAGTAGCTGACTGTGTATATCCAAAGTGTGCAGAAGTCTCTCCCCTTTATTCTGGGGATTTGGATAGAAAGTTGGCAAATGAATGGTTTGGTTAAGAGCCACACTGGAAACCACCTTTGGCATAAATGTTGGGTTCGTCCTTAGAGACCCTGTCCTGATGAAAAATGATGAAAGGTTCCACTGCCATTAATGCCTGTAACTTTTGAAACTCTTCTTGCTGAAGTTATTGCTAGGAGCAGAGCAGTTTTCCATGATGAGAATTTTGTATCAGCTGTGTTGGCTGGCTCAAAAGGAGGCAGTGTGAGCTTTTCTAATACAAAATTGAGGTCCCAAGTAGGTACTGGTGCTCGCCTTGGGGGTCTTATGTTTCTTGCCCCTCTGAGGTACTGCCTTAGCAGTGGATGTGAAAAAATAGGAAGTTCCGTATTGTAATTAGCTGAAATGGCAGAGGCATGGATTTTAATAGATGAAAAGAATAGGCCTTTGTCCAGCATCTCAGTTAGGTATTGTAAAATATGAGGTACATTTGGAACAAGCAGTTCGAGTCCTTGTGCCTGGTTCCAAGCACAGAATCTCTTCCATTTTTCTGCATAAGATTTCCTCGTGCTGGGCCTCCTGGCTTCTAAAATGACATCCATAACAGCTTTAGAGAGAGAGGTATGGTCTGAGTGGCTAAATTATCTGCCATGCAGCCAGATTTAAGGTTCTGAGTTGACTGTGTGGAATCTGATTGTTTTGTTGAGACAGAAGATGAGGGATTTGAGGTAAAGGCCAGGCTGGGCCTCGAGACAAGCTCTTTAGTGTTTGGTACCAGTACTGGTGTGGCCAGTCTAGGGCAATCAGGATCATTTTTGTCTTCTCTTGTCTGACTTTTAGGAGTACCTTGGGAAGAAGAGGCAGTGGAGGGAAGGCATAAACCTGTCAGGGTTTTCCAGCTGAATGAAAGAGCATCCACTTTCCATGCTTGTGAGTGATAAGTTCTTGTGCAGAATTTCTGTAGTTGGCAGTTGTGAGGGGAGGCAAAAAGATCTATGTCCGGGCGTTCCCATTTCCTTGTTATCATGCTGAAGACCTGTGGATTTAGTTTCCATTCGTGCGGATCCATGAGATTTCTGCTTAGTTTGTCTGCCAGTGTATTTTTCTTTCCTGGCAGGAATTGTGCCTGCAGATGTACTTGATAGGTCAGTGCTGTGCTCCACAGAGTCATGGCTTGCCTGCAGAGGGGGTAGGAATGTGTGCCCCCTTGTTTATGTACCACATAACTGTGTTGTCCGTCTTTAGTAATAGTTGTCCTGGATGTAGTAGATCCTTGAAGGCTGTCACAGCATTCTGTACAGCTAGCATCTCTTTTTGATTGATGTGAAGATGCATTTGTTCCTTGGGCCACATGCCCTGAATACATTTTCCTGCCATATTTGCCCCCCAGGCATAATCCGATGCATCTGTTATTGTCTGCCTGGCAGTGGGTAAGATGAAGGGCTGTCCCTTGTGGTGACAGGCACTGGACCACCATCGAAACTCCTGTTGTAGACAGGGAATTATAGTCACTATTGTTTCCAGGCTGTGGCAATGCTGAGTCCAAACACTTTTTAGATACCATTGCAGATTCCTCATAAGCAGTCTTGCATATGGAATGAGTAGAATGCAGGAAGCCATGAAGCCCAGGGCCTGCAGAATTTTTCTTGCAGGGAGCTGGGTTTTTGTTGCCATCATTTGAAAGTAATGAGTCAGTTGCCTTTGTTTGTCTGGCGTGAGGTAAGCCATCTGGGCAGTTGTATTTAAGCTTGCATCCAGGAATATTATCTCTTGAGAGGGCACTAGTTTTGATTTCTTTTCGGTGACTGTGTACCCTAGGCATGTTAGAAGTTTTTTCACAAACGCCAGATGCTGTAGAAGGTTGTCCTTGTTCTCTGCTTGAATTAGGCAGTCGTCCAAGTAAGGATATATTTGTATTCCTCTGTCTGTAGAATGCAATTACTGGTGCCAGGCACTTTGTAAAGACCCTGGGTGCAGTAGATAAGCCAAAGGGCAGTGCAGAGAATTGGTAATGCATTGAGCCAGCCTTGAATCTGAGGTATCTTCTGCATGATTGTCTGATTGGGACATGCAGGTATGCCTCTTTTAGGTCTAAAGTTACAAGCCAAGCGTTCTTGCCCAACATGGGCAGAAGCTGCTGCAAAGTCAACATTTTGAATTTTGGTATATCCAGGAATGTGGTCAGAATTGATAGGTCCAGTATTGGCCCCCAGACCTTGTCCTTTCTGGGTACCAAGAACAGTCTTCAGGAAAATCCTTGTCCCCGCTCTTGCTGTGGCACTTGTTGAATGGCCCTCATGTCCATGAAGGATGAGACTTGTTTTTGTACCTCTGCCCATTGATTTTTTGGGCAGATCTGGCCAGCCGTTTGTCTTTGGCAGGGTATGGAAATGTAACTTGTAGCCACGTGACACGATATTTAGAACCCACTTGTCCTGGGTTATAATGTGCCAATTTTGAAAAAAAAGTGCTAATTTTCCCCCTAACGGTGCTGCCAGGAAATAAGTGCTTGGTGCAGGCAGGGGGAAGTCATTGGGACTGTTTCCTATAAGGTTGTGATTTGTCTTCTCCACTTTTGGAGGTAGAAGCTCCCCATTGCTTTGACCTGTATGAACCTTGCGCCTGGGATATGCCTCTAGGGCTTCTGGGTCTGCCCCTTTGAGGTCTGTCTGACACAGGAAAGGACCAGTTCTTTGTTGGCCAGTGTCTACTAAACTTAGGTGGCTGTACTTGTAAGAAATCTTTGACAGTTTGCAAAGATTTAGCCTTGTTCTCCATTTTCTTTAACACCTCTTCTGCCTTAACACCAAACAAAGTATCATGCTGTAAAGGTGCATCTAATAATTTAACTTTAACATGATCAGGCAGATTTTGTTACTTTAACCAAGCATGCCTTCTAATTACAGAACCTGTAACTGCTGCCCTGCAGGCCTCCAGAGAATCAAAACCACATTGCAAAGTA
The DNA here is from genome assembly GCF_019279795.1 of Protopterus annectens. Lineage (NCBI taxonomy): Eukaryota > Metazoa > Chordata > Ceratodontiformes > Protopteridae > Protopterus > Protopterus annectens. The sequence continues at coordinate 495,569,368 of NC_056749.1, read as the reverse complement.
TGCTTTCCAACTTGTTCAGCTGCATGCAATATATCCTGCATTTCCTTGTTTTCTGCACATTCAGAGTTAAACATTTTCTGTTAAAGCAATGTCATGACATGTTGCTGATATTTGAGCATATGAAACTGACAGGTTTAAGGCCCTTATAGCTAAGGTAGCAGATGTGTAAACCTTTTTTCCCCATCTATCCAGTGCCCTAGAATCCCTGTCAGAAGAGGTAGGGTTTTTTGCAGGGGAAGCCTTGACACCCTTGGGACCCTGAGAAATAGTTTCTGGGTCTGCAGCAGGGTTTTTAAAAAGGAATTTATGTGAGTCAGGAACCGTGTAATATCTGTCAAGCTTAACAGGAGCTGGAGGGTAAGGAGTCAAGGGTAAGGCTAGACTCCGAAAACACATCTACTATGTCTAACACAGGTGGAATGGCTAGAGGCTTGTGCTGGGGTAGTAACAGGAAATCCCTGAGCCTCTTTTTAGATTCTGAAAAATCTTGGCTCTCCCAGTGGAAATGTTCCCTCATGGTATGTAAGGTTTCTCCAAAAGAGTAGTCCTCAGGAGGAGAAACTGAAGGTATGGATTTCTTCAGCATCAGAATCCTCATAGGGGGGGGAAAGAATATTCCTGATCAGAAGAGGAATCAGAAGAAATGGAAACCTCATCTGGAGATTCATAGTCAGTCTCTTGCCTAGGCCTCTTATAAGGAGGGGGATGGGAACCCCTGATCAAGGTAATCAAGTCTTCGGCCATTTTGAGCATCTGTTTTTTGGGCATAGAGGCCTGTCCACGTGGCTCTTGAGTTTGCTTCTTTGCCTTTGAAGGAGTTTTAGTCTTTGCCTTTGAAGTCGGTTTACTGTATAGATGTTTGGGTCTGAATACACCCTCAGAAGCTGGTGCCTGCTCAGCGGCTCCGGAACCATCTGAAGGATTAGTGTCCGAGGCTCTAATACCTTGAGTTTCCAGCGGCATGGCCGACTCCACGTGGGAGTCAGTAGTGGCCTGCAGCTCTAAAGTAGTGGTCGTCACGGGCTGCAAAAGCAACTCACTGAGAACCTGCGACCCGGCGACTGGCTTAGGAGAAGCTTCGTTGTCGGTTTTGGGCCTCGGCAGTTTTTCTTTTTCTTTGCGTTTTTTGTGAACTCCGGTAGTCTGATGGCTTTCCGACGACATTTCTGGATAATTAAAACTGCTTCCAAAGTACTTTAAAGCAAAATCATACAGACGCTTAACAGTGCGTTGGTTAAATCTAGCACAAAACCGACAACCCAGAAAGTTATGATCAGGGCCTAGGCAAGGAATACAGTAAGAATGAAAGTCCTTATGAGTTATTTGCTTCCCACAAGAAATACAATTAACTTTTTCTGACATCGGTTCTGGAGCAAGAAAAAAGTTTCCCCAACGGGGTACTTAACTTTATAGAAGACTTTGGATCTGAAATTCGAACTCAAAAATCTCAGGAGTCAGACGACTGGCACTTGCGAACTGCTTCTGCTTTGGGCACAGCGCGGCAAGAAAGACTAAAGAAAATTGTGTTGGCTGCTTCTTTTATACCCCTGACGACCTGACGTCAGGGAAGGGACGACGGCAGCTGATGCAGGACCCAAGACTTTGGAATTCAGGCCAGCTGAGGGCAACCTGCCAAGCAGGATTACCCAAATGTAATGACTGCAACAGTGACACACGAAGAACATCTTGTAAAATCATAACATTTGAAACACTAAAATGTAAAAAAGTGTGTAACTGAGCGTGTGTGTGTGTGTGTGTGTGTGTGTGTGTGTGTGTGTGTGTGAGAGAGAGAGAGAAGGGGAAAGAACGTGATGTGTGAGTGAATGCATGTATGAATGAGAGCGATGTGTGAGTGAATGCACGTATGAATGAGGAAGTGACTCTGTGTGTGAGAGATCGGGAGAGTAAGTGCGATGTGTGAGTGAATGCAGGTATGAATGAAAAAGTGACTGTGTGTATGACAAAGTAAAAGCAAGTGAGGGAGCCTTTGGCAGCAGTTTACAGGTGGGTGGTCGCATATGGGGAAGGGGTTAGTTATGGAATAGGTAAAGTAGGGTTAAGAGTGTGTGTGTGTCTTACCCCTAAACCTCAGAGCAAAAAATCTGGACAAAGCCATGAATGAAAGTGGGACAAATACCCAAAAATATGGACAGTTTTAATAAATATTGCTCTTACAAACTTAGAACGATGATAGGATAACAGGTTTTGCATTAGCATTAATTTTCTGAAGAATATGAAGTCTGGAACTCAAATGTCTGTCAATATTTTCGAACTGCAATATGTAATGATTTACCACTAATCTGCCAGAAAACCAGAAGCATATGAAAAACGGACCAAAAAATAGGCGGCCAAAATCTGGTCATTCTGTGAAAATCTGTGCAGTTGAGAGGTACGTCAATCATTATTTTCTAACTTCAGTCTTTAATGATTTGCCACCACTTTTGCTAAACAACCAAAATTTTATGAAAAATGGACCAAAAATATGAGGCAAAGTTCAGGACATTCTGACGCGATCTGTACAGTTGACAGGTATGGTTTGTGTGTGTGTGGAAAAAGTCCTCAAACACTGCATTTAACAACAAGATCCCTTAAACCAGCTTTGTTGATAGGAAGTAAGGAAGCATAGCCACAGTATACAGTGTATTATGTTTAAGATGGTTTTGTTTGGAAGTGTTTTTAGCGTTTTATATGCAAAGAAAAAGTGAAATAAATATTAGACTGAAGCAAACATTTTACTGACATTTAATAAGAACCATATGTACGTGTTTCGACTTGCATACGAATTTGACTTAAGGACAGACTAAAAAAACGGATCTCGTCCTTAACCCAGGGACTGTCCGTAGTATGGTCTTGGGTGCTTTAGGTCTCCACATCTCCAGGGAAACCACCATGGGGGCCTTTGTCTAGTATGCAAACAAATAAGACCTTTATATGGTCTCTGGAAACACCCTGAAGAACTAAGACTGAGAGGACACTGCCCTCTACCTTGCTAATTACAAGCAGAAGGCTGGCAGTCAGACACCCATACTGACTCAGTCAGACAGCTTCTTGCTAGCTTCAGTTTGGGAAGATATGTTAGTAGCCAAATGTGACTCCGTCTGCCAAGCAGTTCCAATACAGGCCACAGCTAAAACAGTTTTCCATGTCACAGGCTGTGAAACACAACTCACTGAGTTTGGCGTTTGCAGATTTGGGGGAAACAAGAGTCATCCAAGAGACTGTCTTCAGATCCACCACTGCTTCACACTCTCACTTTTCAGTGTTGTTCTGCTCTGGACAAAAAGATTTCAGTGGACATTAACTGACACCACGGTGGTAAAACACGAAAATATCCCTAATCAGTTGCAAACTCTCCAGAGAGATTAACCTCTGCTTCTCACTCTCCTCAGTGCGAACCTAAAAGGGCAGAGAAGACAGAGCCACCAAACAAACCGTTCTGATTAAGAAACAGTACCAGACATCAGAATACCTGCTAACAAAGTTCCAAAAAAAGGCAAAAGGCAAAACAAGTTGTCCTAGGAAGTACTTGTCTTTCTTCCAGAAGCAAGCCAACTGACAATAATCATGCCACCCTACTCCTGACACAGAAAAATAAGAATGTTAGTTGATGTTTTCCTTATACCACTGACATCCTTGTGTCTCAGCAGGAGGTAATAAATCAAAACACTGTAGGGAAAGTATTGTTGTGCAAGAACGTAATGAAACAGCAAGAGAGTCCCTTCTGCGTGGGTGCAACTGCACGGCTTCATGGAAAATTCAAGTAAAAATTGAAAAAAGCCAGCAGACTGGATCCTTGGCAATAAATCCATTTATTAATATAGACAGCAAAGGAAAAACAGACCGGTTTCGGCTGGTCAATACTACACAGCCTTCTTCAGTGTAAAACATTCTAACCAAATGCTGTCATTTATATTTCAAACAAAAATACATGATTGGTTCAGCCTAAAACTGCTCATTGAGTCCCGGTGGAAACAATCCAAGTAGCTTAATAATCCATTTCTTTTCTTTGGAACTTAAGAATGCCAACCTGTTTTATTTTGTTTTTTACCTTTAATTATATCAATTATTGTAAACGAAAAGTTTGCAGTTGGATGTATAACATGGTGTTTATACAAAGCATTATGAACTCTACCCTTCTTAATGTTACTGATGTGTTCAGAAATCCGGAATCTGAGTGGCCTGGAGGTTTGTCCTACATAAAATGACCCACATGTGAATGTTGCCAAATAAATAACCCAATCCAAGCTACAACTGGCAAAAAACCTAATATCATACACTATAGGGGAATTTTTACTTGAAAATTGTTTTGTTTTGCTTACTTTATTGCAACTGACACAATGGCCACAAGGATAGCAGCCAGTTAGAATACCTCCTGTAAATGTAGTTTGTAAGAATTCAGAAGAGTCAGACTCATGGGGATGCTTGTAATGATTAAAACAACTGCTTAGATTCCTACCTTTTCTGAAAGAGAAAAGGCATCTATTGGGAATGATGCTGGATATTTCATGGTCATATTGCAAAATATTCCAATGCCTATGTACAATCTGTATAAGATTATCCGAATTCCTGCCAAAGGTGGTAGTGAACCTCATTGGTTGTTTGACACTGTTGTCGAGCTCCTTATAAGATAATAGCTCATTTCTTTTGAGCTTGTTAACCTTATTACTGGCGTCAAAAACATTGCCCATTTTGTAGCCCCTACATATAAATCTATTTATAAGGTCCCTACTCTGCTCCTGGTATGAAGATTCATCAGAACATATCCTTTTCATTCTAATGAATTGTGATTTGGGTATGTTCTTAGCAATATGTGGTGGATGGAAACTGGAGGCATGAAGAATAGTATTATATTCAGGGTGTTTTCTGAACACCTTAGTACTTTAAGTACTGTATGATACTCTGGTAACCAGAACATCCAAGAAGGTGATAGTCTTAGTATCCTGATATAATGTGAAATGAAGACCCCATTTATTGTTGTTCAAATAGGCCAAAAAATCAAATTCCTCAAGTCCCCCTCTCCATACCAACCAACAGTCATCAAGGTAACGTCTCCAAATATCCAGTTGATTCAAATAGATATTATTATGGTTGTTATAAATGAGATCTTGTTCAACATAGGCCATGAATAAATTGGCATAGATGGGGGCAAATGAAGACCCCATCGCTGTACCCTTGGTCTGCCAATAACAAATCTCTTGATAAAAAAAAGACATTTGTTAACACATGAGCAGCCATGTCAAGCAAGAATTCATTATATTCCGCTTGATATAAGCCTGACTCATTAAGCCAGTAGGCCAAAGCCTCCAGGCCACCAGAATGGGGAATGTTGGTATAGAGGGCACTAACATCAAGGGTACACATGCGCCAGTCAGGTTCAAGTTGTGTCTCAGAAATAATTTGCAGAAAGTTGGTAGTATCATGTAAACGTGAGCGTATAAGAGATAACAGAGGTTTAACTTGCTTACTAAGATAAAGAGACAACGGTTCAGTGATATAACCCCTCCCTGACACAATAGGCCTCCCTGGAGGATTGATAGGATCTTTATGTATCTTGGGTAAAAAGTATATATATTGGTTCATAGGATCCTGAACCAAAAGTTGGTGCATAACTTCGCTATCAATAATGGCAGCATCCCTAGCATGCAACAAAAAATCCTCAATCTCTTTTTTAAAACTTCATGGTAGGATTAATAGCCATCTCAGCATAATATTTCTCATCTGAGAGTTGTCTTTTGGCTTCCTGATCATAGGCAAGCCAGTTCAAAACCACAACAGCTCCACCCTTATCAGCTGAAATAACAATGTTATGATTATTCTGTAGTTCCTGTATAGCAAGTTTTTCTTTCATGGACATGTTATTGGGTTTTGAGCGAAAGTCCGACCTATAAAAATGTAAATCTTTGAGAATATTATTTTGAAATTGTAAAACAGCAGGATGCATGGGAGGCGAAAATTGAGATTTATGATACACAAATTTATCATAAGTATAGTTAGTCATTATCACCAAAAAATAATCTTAAATTAAGCAGTCTACAAAAAGACACAACATCTTGTGCAAAAGTATCTTCTGGTACAAAAAAGCCTGGTACAAATGTTAAGCCTTTATTTAGAGCCATCAGTTCAGTAGGTGTTAAAACATGATCAGATAAGTTTAAAACATTTTGGTTAGACACATTTAGTTCTGCATCGCCAGTTTGAGCAAGCCCTGAATGCTGTTTATTTGCTTTATGTTTCCTACCCCCTCATTGGTATTTGGGCCTAAAGGGACACTAGGGGAGATTCTTTTGGGAGAAGGTGATCCTGATGCAGTCTGTGAGTCATTCTCAGTGCAAGATGAAAATTCATCCGTAGATGATCCCGTATCAGAGATACGGTTCCTTAATATAGATTTGGGTCTTTTCCTTTTGAAAGGACGACTTGGTTGTGGCTGAAACTTAACATGTTTGCTGATAGTAAAAGGGTTACTCCCTTGGTAGTCTGATTGGTCTCTCAAATTTTTTAATTTTCTTAGATTTCTTAGATTTCTTAGATTTCAATTGTTCTTACAAGATAGAGCAAAATCCTTGAAAGGTAAGACACCCTTGATCATTATAAGTAAAAAACTAAGAGCTCTCATAAAGTCATCCAAGGCAAATTTTGAGAGAAAAATCTCCAAGGATTCAAAAGACAATCATAAGGCCTTCTTTAGCTATGTTAGAAACCTAGGAGGAAACTCCCAGATATGCTCAGAATTAGTTCAAAATGATGTGAAGATTACTGAACCTACACACATTGCCAACATACTGGCTGACAGGTTCAGTGCAAACGTCTCCCCCCCCTCCCCCCCAAAAGGAGAGATATCTATACCAGAGGATTGTAGCCCCAAACATCTCCAATGCCCAGGTGAGAACTGCTCTCTCCAAAGCAAAAACACAGCATCCATGGGACGGATGGTGTCCCCGGCTGTGTGCTCCATGAACTCAATGAGGAATTAAACCCGCAGTTAGGACAGCTGTTTAATCTTAGCCTCACCTCAGGATACGTACCCAAGGAGTGGCGCCGGCGACTGTGGTCCCACTTCACAAGGGCGGTGCCTCCACCGACCCTGGAAATTACCGTCCCATTAGCTTGACAAGCCTTATCTGCAAAGCCATGGAGAGGATCATAATGGAACTCATAAATAAAGACATAGGGAACTTGCAGACTTTGGATCCAACCCAGTTTGGCTTTGTCAAAGGCAGATCATGCCTTTTAAACTTGGTTGACTTTTTCAAGACAGTCACCAAGGCCATTGATGAGGAAAGGCAGTCCATACAGCCTACCTTGACCTGGCAAAGGCCTTCGACACAATACCCCACTCAGGTATCATCAAAAACTCATCAGCTTGAATGTAAACCCATACATCACAAGATGGGTTGCAAACTGGCTAAGTGACAGAACCCACAGGGTCAGAGTTGCTGGAGCCATGTCAGACTCAAAGCCTGTCACAAGTGGTGTCCCACAGGGCTCAGTCCTGGGTCCACTCTTGTTCGGCATCTACTTTTCTGAAGTACAAGCAAACACAGGAGGGTTAAGGCTGACAAAGTTTGCAGATGACTGCAAACTGGGCGCCATAGTCGAAAACACATCTGACACAGATATCCTTCAGAAGGGCCTCACAGAAATGGATAACTGGTGCCGGAGCCATGGCCTAAAGTTAAATGCCAAGAAATGCATAGTCATACCCTTCGGGAAAAACAAGGTTACCCCTAGCTACCATATAGGTGGCAATCCACTGAGCACAGAAGAAGTCATCAGGGATCTGGGGACCCAGGTTGACAGTAGCCTTCGCTTGACACTCATGTTGCTAAAGTAGTTAGGAAAACCTTCTACATTGCCCACCTGATCATGAAGGGATTCACATCTAGATCAAGGGAGGTCATCGCCCCTGTACTCATCACTCATTAGACCTATGATTGAGTACAATGCCCCATTCGAATCTATCTGACCAGACACCTGCAGCAGCTGGAAAGGCCCCAAAAGTTCCTCACCAAAAGGATAAAGGGTCTCAAAAATATGTCTTATGCTGCCCGACTGAAAGAACTCCAGCTCTATTCAGTCTCATACCGCTTGCTCAGAGGTGACCTGTGCCTGACATATAAGGCCATGTCAAACCCTGATTTGATGAATATGCTTCACCTCAAAAATCTAGATCCCTCAGAACCACAAGGGCGGGAGACTTAAACCTTGACACGGTTATTAATAGAACATGCTGGAGGGACAGATTCATCACCCAGAGACTCCCTATGCTGTGGAACAAAATCCCGGTACATGTGAGGCAGAGCACCTCGCTGGCCTTGTTCAAGAGGAATCTTGACCAGTGGATGGGGGATCGCAGATATACCCCAGGGATTACTTCAGTGTCACTGCTTGACAGAGGCACAGCAAAATAATAGGCATAGTTTTATTCAAACTAAAGGGGTGGCGAAAACTAAATAACTATGGGCTAGGCTTATAAATGCCCTTGGGCAGATAGCCTAGTATGAACCTATGAACCTATGAAATTGTTGAGGTCAGAAGCCACTTTGGTAATATTTTTATTAAAAAATGGTTCCCCCTCAAAGGGTTTAACCTCATTAACTAGTCCCAACACTATGTTAACCGCTCTGTCAATTACACGTTCATAGAATTTAGCCAGAGCTTTAACAAAAAACATTCTGGCTTGATGTTGAATGCCGGCCCATTCATTAGTGAGTTCATCATCAATTTCACTGACAAGAGGCTGAATTCTTACTCAGACCACGTGGTGTTATGTCCTTGGAAATATATGCCTTGAATAGTTTGGAGTGCCAAACGTTGGATCTTAATGTCCTCAAATGTTTATGTAATTTGTCAAAAGCAACATTGCATACGGTCTCTGAGACAACCCGGCTCTTCCATGTTGGAACCCTCTGAAACGGATCCCAGTCCGAAAACCCTAAGGTCCTCACGGTCTGACGATAGACCAGAGACCAAACTTAAGAGATCCATGTATAAAAATATCTGTCACCACTCACAAACAAAAGGCACAGTAAGGGTGATGCGAAATCGACAATAATAGCTAAACCAGCTACGTCAATGGCCCACCTAAAAAAGTTTTGGTAAGGAGACCATAATAGCCAAAATAGACTTATGAGTACACATGCTACATCTCCAAATAGTATAAATTCAATCAAAAACTCAGAATAAACTGGATGAAAATCCAACCAAGTAAGTGCGAAGCCCTAAAACATGAAAAAGACAGAGTGTATAGAAGGCATATTCAAGCACCATATATTGGGAATATAAAAAATATATTTATCAAAGTGGTATGACCTCAAGAATTATAATACTGGACCGAAGCCCAAGAGACATAAAGGACACACATCCCACCATACGATTAACCCCACTATGATGTAAAATAATCAGTCAGAAAACAAGGCTCAGCCTAATTGCACTGCGTGAAAATCAACAGAACTATTAGGTCAATACCTGTTGGTTTACAACAAGTATTGTCAAAGAATAACCTTTCAAATGAAATGACATATGATCAAACCAACCTCCCCTAGAGTATGTTAGCGATTCACATATGCATCACGTAATGTAAATAAAATGGCTATAAATAGAGCAATTGACCCATATAAATCATATGAAACAAAATATATATGCATCAACATGCGATAAAATGAGAAATCAAAACAAAAAAAGTTATTAAATGCTGTACTAACATGACACCATAAACCAGCAATTGCATAAATGGTCAAATTGACTCATATAATGGTACCCTGCAAATCAGATAATAATGTAGAATACAATCAAAATAAATAAACTGCCGAAGTGAAATTGAAATCCCAAATAACAAAAAAACACAAAGTCATACAAAGTCCAACCAGGACCAAAGCGGTTGGAAACACTTCTTAAAAGACGTTCGTAAAGTCCCATCCAGTTCAAATTGTCCCAATATGACTTTGTTGGATCATACAGGGCCAAGCGTGATGTTCTCAGAGTCCCAGTTCATAAAAGACAAATCCACTCACCCAAAAGTGTATCTAAGCTGAAAATGTGAGTAATAATGCAGAACGTACCTCAATGTATAACCATAAACCACATCCAACCAATATATATCGTAAATAATTCCAATGGTTCTGAAGCATGTAATCCCTGGTCGTAAATCCCAAGACCATCCAAACAGTTGAAAAAACCCATAAGTTGGTGATTCCAGCAGTAGGTAAACACTCCGATACACAACCACCAGTTCGAACACCACAAAATGGCGCCCACGATCCTTCAGAATACGAAATTATCGCAAATGTTCAAAAATACAAAAATAGAAAAAAATCCACCATGTAAATGCTAATTGGGCATAAACCCAAGATAATCAGGCTGGCACAACATAGTAATTCAAAGTAGTCTTAGGGCGAACAAAAAATATAAGCGAAAAATACTAAGGCTGTAGAAAAACTACAGACTGCACCAGGACCAGGCTCCCAGCAGGACGTAAAACGTAATGAAACAGCAAAAGAGTCCCTCCTGCGCGGGTGCAACTGCACGGCTTCATGGAAAATTCAAGTAAAACATAGAAAAAAAGCCAGCAGACTGGATCCTTGGCAATAAATCCATTTATTAATATAGACAGCAAAGGAAAAACAGACCGGTTTCAGTTGGTCAATACTACAAAGCCTTCTTCAGTGTAAAACATTCTAACCAAATGCTGTCATTTATATTTCAAACAAAAATACTTGATTGGTTCAGCCTAAAACTGCTCATTGAGTCCCGGTGGAAACAATCCACCTAGCTTAATAATCCATTTCTTTTCTTTGGAACTTAATAAAGAATGCCAACCTGTTTTGGTATGGAGAGAGGGACTTGAGGAATTGTTTGATTTTTTTGGCCTATTTGAACAACAATAAATGGGGTCTTCATTTCACATTACACATCAGGATACTAAGACTATCACCTTCTTGGATGTTCTGGTTACCAGATTTTCAGACAATACTTTAAGTACTAAGGTGTTCAGAAAACACCCTGAATATAATACTATTCTTCACGCTTCCAGTTTCCATCCACCACATATTGCCAAGAACATACCCAAATCACAATTCATTAGAATGAAAAGGATATGTTCCGATGAATCTTCATACCAGGAGCAGAGTAGGGACCTTATAAATAGATTTAGATGTAGGGGCTACAAAATGGGCAATGTTTTTGATGCCAGTAATAAGGTTAACAAGCTCAGAAGAAATGAGCTATTATTCTTATAAGGAGCAAGACAACAGTGTCAAACAACCAATGAGGTTCACTACCACCTTTGGCAGGAATTCGGATAATCTTATACAGAGTGTACATAGGCATTGGAATATTTTGCAATATGACCATGAAATATTCAACATCATTCCCAATAGATGCCTTTTCTCTTTCAGAAAAGGTAGGAATCTAAGCAGTTGTTTTAATCATTACAAGCATCCCCATGAGTCTGACTCATTCTGAATTCTTACAAACTACACTTACAGGAGGTATTCTAACTGGCTGCTATCCTTGTAGCCATTGTGTCAATTGCAATAAAGTAAGCAAAACAAAACAATTTTCAAGTAAAAATTCCCCTATAGTGTATGATATTAGGTTTTTTGCCAATTGTAGCTCGGATTGGGTTATTTATTTGGCAACATGCACATGTGGGTCATTTTATGTAGGACAAACCTCCAGGCCAATCAGATTCAGGATTTCTGAACACATCAGTAACATTAGGAAGGGTAGAGTTCATAATGCTTTGTATAAACACCATGTTATACATCCAACTGCAAACTTTTCGTTTACAATCATTGATATAATTAAAGGTAAAAAACAAAATAAAACAGGTTGGCATTCTTTACTAAGTTCCAAAGAAAAGAAATGGATCATTAAGCTAGGTGGATTGTTTTCACCGGGACTCAATGAGCAGTTTTAGGCTGAACCAATCATGTATTTTTGTTTGAAATATAAATGACAGCATTTGGTTAGAATGTTTTACACTGAAGAAGGCTGTGTAGTATTGACCAGCCGAAACCAGTCTGTTTTTCCTTTGCTGTCTATATTAATAAATGGATTTATTGCCAAGGATCCAGTCTGCTGGCTTTTTTTCTATTTTATACTGTGCAAGAACGTACCATAACTTTAGATATCCTTCTCTTCTATATGCTGGTGTATCCATAACATCAGGGAGTTTTGCCTCTGGTGAACTCTCGTACGCTCGGCCATTACACACAAGTTAAATGCTACCGCTAGGGTGCTTGCAACATCCCACATCTCACCTCGAGGACGTCGGTCGTAAACGGACGTCGGGTAGAAAGCAGACATCAGCACACAACCACTTCAGAACTGAATGCAGCCGCTGTCAGTGGCTATGGAGCGGGTACTCCAGGAGACAGGCAAGTGCAGGGGGAAGAAGGCTAGGTGGGAAACTATACAGCAGAAAAGGACATCTAAAGTTATGGTAAGTTCTTACACAACAATACTGTGCCCTTCTATTCAATATGCTGCTGTATCCATATCAAGGAGAATGCAAAAGCTCCTGTCCTAAGAGAGGGGTGAAGGACCAGAAGCACTTTCCACGAACCTATGGAGGATGGCTCTGTCAAATCCTGCTCTGGCTCTAGAAACAATGTCCAGTCTGTACTGCTTAGTGAATATGTGTACAAAGTACCATGTAACTGCTTCAACAGCAGCTGCTGTGGCCAAACCTTTAAAAAATGCCCCTGAAGAGGACACTGACTTAGAGGAGTGTGCCTTGACGGGAGAGGAGAGCGACTTACCATGTGTTGTGTAACAGATGGTTTTAGATATCCAACAGGATATGGTTTGCTTGGAAACAGGGTACCCCATGGCTCTTGGGTGATGAGATGAAGAGCTTGTCAGACTTGCAGATGGGTTTGGTCTTGCCCAAATAGTATGTGAGTTGTCTGTGTACATCTAAGCAGAGAAGTATCCTTTCTGCTGGGTTTTGTGGAGGGGGAAAAAAGGTTGGCAGATTAATACCTGATTCAAGGACAACTAATTGACCACTTTAGGCATGAAGGTTGGGTTAGTACTTAAGCATAGGCTACCCTTGTGGAAGACAGTGAAAGGGGAAGAGGCCATAAGGGCCTGGAGTTCCGAAACCATTCTGGCTGAAGTGATAGCCACCAAGACTATTGTTTTCCAAGGACAGTGCTGGGAGGGAGCAGTCTTTGGCTGGTTCAAAGGGTGTGTGACAATTTCTCCAGGACAAAATTTAGATCCCAAGGAGGCAGAATGGGCTTCCTTGGGAGCCTGAGTAGTAGTGCCCCTTTCAAAACGAGCTTGACTTCTAACCTTGAAGCCAAAGGTGGCACTAGGGGCAGGGAAGCTGAGATGGCAGACAGATGGGTTGTAATGGAGTAGTAGGAAAGTAGAGACTTCATTAGGTCACACAGGTAGGACACCACTGGGGGCTCTGCCGTAAGTGGTTGTAAGTTGTTTTTCTGACACCATATAGAAAATCTCTTCCACTTGGGTAAGATTCCCTGTAGTTGGTTTCCTGGCCTCCTGCAAAACCTGAAGCACGTCCTCTGTGTATAGGTGTCTGAAAGGAATCAGCTCCCTACCATTCACAGTGTAAGATTCAGTGTGGACAGTTGGGGGTGTAAGAGTGTTCCCCTTCTCCTGTGTGAGTAAGTCCATTCAGTGGGGTAACTTGTGGTGACTGCCCTAGGCTACATGTAGTAATAGGGGGAACCAATGCTGCCTTGGCCAACAGGGAGTCACCAGGAAGATTTGAGGCTATTCCTTTTGAATTTTCAGTAGGGTACTCTGTATGAGAGGGAAGGGGGGAATGCATCAGCGTACATCTCTTTCCAGGGGACAGAAAGAGCATCCACCTTCCATGCTTATGGGTGTGGTGCCCTGGAGCAGAAGTTTAGGAGCGATCTGTTCATAGGGGAGGCAAAGAGATCCACATCTGGAATACCCCATTGATGAACCAGGTCCAGAAACACATCCCTGTTCAGCATCCACTTGTGAGACAGGGTCAAGATCCTGCTTAATGAATCCGCCATTACATTGTCTGCAGAAGGGATGTATACTGCTTGGAGTAGGATCTGTTTTTCCATGGATATTTCCCAAACTTGCAGTGTCATGCTGCAGAGGAGGTAGGACCTTGCCCCCCAGTTTGTTGATGTACCACAGCACTGTAGTGTTGTCTGTGTACTACCTCAGAGTGCCTGCTAGAAGCTGATCCTTGAAAATTATCAAGGCCAATATTAAGGCTCTTATATCATTGACATTGATATGGTCTTTCTGTTGAGTGAGGGTCCATGTGTTCCTCGCTCTCCCTTCTCCAAAGATTGCAACCCACCATGTCTCTGATGCATCTGTAGAGAGATCCTGGTTGGGGGACAGTGGTTGTAAGGGCAGGCCAGGATTTGACTATCTGGATTATCCACAAATTCAGTTCCCTAGCCAGACATAGGAATCGTGAACTCCAGGTGATGGTGCTGCTTCCAGATTGTTCGCAAGTACCACTGGAACTTCCTCATGTGGAGCCTTGCCAGAGGTACCATGGGGATGGTCGACGCCATGAATCCTACGATTCTGAGGAATTCACTAACTGACATGGCTTTGAGAGGAAGAATTTCCCTGAAGTAAGCTGTGAGAATCACATTTTTTTCTGGGGGAAGGACAGGTCCTCATTTCTCTTGTCAGAATCTGACATCCCAGGAACACCTGATCCTCCTTAGGGTATCAGGGATGATTTTTGAGGTTTACTCCAAACCCCAGACCGCTTAAGGAGGATATGGTACAGTCCAAGTGTTCTAAGGCCATGGTATTTCATGTAGCCTGAATGAAAATGCCGTTGAGGTACTGGAAAAGTTGTACTCCCTGTGTCCTGGCAAAGGCCATGACTGGAGCCAGACATTTTATAAATACTCTTGGGGTCGTAGAGACACCAAATGGTAAAGCACAGAACTGAGAAGCAGAAGAATTTTCTAGAGAGAGGATGAATTGGGATGTGCAAGTAGACATCCTTTATATCCAAGGATACTAAGAAAGCCTGTGGAAGGATCAGAGGCAGAAGAGTAGGTAGAGAAAGCATCCAAATGGGTGTAACTCAGAGGAAGGTGTTGAGGTGTGATAAGTCCAGAATTGACCTCCATGGACCTTCTTTTCTGGGGACCTGGAAGACTGAGTAGAACACTTTCCCTCTTGCAAGAGAAGGGCCTTCCTGAATGGTTCCCTGAGCGAGAAGTTCCCATAGGACTGGGGGAAGAACGGTAATTGATCTCGGAGGGGGGGGATTTGAGGCAAGCCCATGAGAGTAGGTCTGGCCTCCCAAGTCATGAAGTACCCCCTGCTTTAGGACGGACAGGACCCAAGAGTCCAGGGTAATCTGTTTCCGAGTGTGGAGGGATAGGGAGAAACACATGGAGAGAGGGGTATCTGGGTGAACAGCCTGGTAGTCACAGGCAACCACAGGCTTCCCCTGAAAGTGCTGTTTGGAAGAAGAGGGAACAGTCCTAGAAGGGGGCAGATTCCTGTGGTCCTTTTGGGTTTTAGCTGGCACCTTCCTACTGTGGATCTCACAAAGGAGGTTTTGGCAGGGTAAATTCTTTGAAAATGTGGTACTGGGGAGATAAAGATATGTTTCAGTTCTTCTACTTCCTTGCCTTTAGTCTAGAGAGCCCTGAAGAGGTTAGCTGCAAATGTACCAAACAAGTCTTAATTGTCTAGAGCAGCATCCAGGAGTTTAGATTTGATGTCATCAGGAAAGGGCTCTAAACTAAGCCAAGAGTATCTCCTGATGACAGATCCAGAGGCAGCAACCCTGGATGAAGATTCTACAGCATCGTAGCTGCACTTAATAGTGTGTTTGGTAACTTGGGTGCAGGAATTAAGGAGAGAAGATATTATGGCCTTTGCTGGGGAGTCAGGGAGCTCCCCCAATTGTTTGACCACATCTGCCATCAGAGCCAAAGAATATTTAGCCATGTGTGTTTGGTAGTTGATGGCTCTTACTGCTAAGGTGGCAGAGGTGTATACTTTTTTCCCCAGATGCTCCATGAGTCTGCTGTCTTTATCTAAGGGCAGTAGAGAGATGCAGGGAAGTAATTTAGAAATTTTGTCAGCAGCCATAGTAACAAATGAAGGGTCTGCAGATGGGGCTTTGTACAGGAGTTTAGCTTCATCAAGGACATTATAGAATCTATCTGGACGTTTGGATGGAGGGGGCTACAAATCAGGACTTTGTGTAGTAGCCAGGAAGACATCCAGGAAAGCTGGGTGTATGGGGGGGGGGTAATGCAGAGGGGCTAGAAACCTCCAATTGGAGTAGCTTGTAGTATCTCTTTTGGGTCTCGGTGACCGGGCCGCTGTCTCACTTGAAGAAATTTTACATTTATGTAATAGTTTCACCAAAGGTGAAGTCCTCTCCTGGGGAGTCTGTGCCATAGGACTCCTCCACTGGGGGAAGCATATCCCACAGGAGAAGCAATTTAAGAAGAATAAGTGAGGGATTCCTCTTCTCCAGAGTAGAAGTCAGGGGTAAATTCCTTAGGGGTAGAGGCCGATGGGGCCTGATGCAAGGCCAGGAAGGCATTCAGAAGGCCTTGGGTGAAGGCCTGCCAATCCAGAGGCTGTTCGAAGGGAGGAGTAGACAGATGAGAGATGAGCTTAGACTTTTGTTTTCCCTTTTTATGAGTCCGATGGTGAAGAATATGAGATATGATGAAGGGTAGGAGGGCCGGACACTAGCCGGCACTCCACATCATCAGAGGCTACATCTTCTCATACGACTTGAGAGACCCCAACTGGGCACCCGGAAATTATGATCCTTGATTCCCCCTCGGCGACTGAATCAGATGTCTGCGAATCCCTCCAGGACATGACCTTGGGTGTGGTATTGGCTTCTTCCAGGATATCTGCCAAAGAAAGACCCGAGGACTCCGGCTCAGACTCCGGGCCTTCACTCGCCTCGAGAGGTATGGGTGGAGTGGAGTGTGCAGCACTCGGTTCAGGCCTAGACGTTTTTGCCTTCTTGACTGAAGGATCATCCAAGGAACCAGAAGGTGGAGCCATATGAAAAGCTAGCCATTTAAGTCTATGGTTTTCTACGTAAAGTTTCAAAGCTGCTAAACGGCTTCTAAGAGTTTTGGGGACGAAGGCCTGACAAATACTACAAGAGGTATGGTCATTTTCTTGGCCTCGGCAAAACAGGCACAGCTCATGCAAATCTTTGTGTGGAATTTGCCTTCCAACGCTACACTTGCCCTTCCTACCTGACATGAACCAAAGCAGTAGCAAGCAAAATATAAAAAGCCCATACGAGGTACTTATCTGAAGTTGGATGGTGCAGTCACTTTTTCCAAGAAAGAGATGACTGGAGCTGGCAGTCACATAGGCGGCAGAAAGGTTCTGAAGTGGTTGCGTGCTGATGTCCGCTTTATACCAGACATCCATTTACTGCTGACATCCTCGGAGAGACGCAGGATGCCGCATGCGCCCTAGCAGTAGCATTTAACTTTTGTATAATGGCCGGATGTACGAAAGTTCACTATAGGCAAACTCCCTGATGTTATGGATACAGCAGCATATGAATAGAAGGACATGTAATAGTTCTGGAAGTGTGGCCAACCTTACGGCTACCTGCTGCAAGGATATGACAAGAGGAATGCAACAGTGAACATTTTTAAATATTTTTTCATACATCTCAAAACGCAGTCAAAAGGCAATAAGATTCTATGACAAAACTATTTACACAGAAAAAATAAGCAACAACTGCAGTCAAATGACAGCAATAATACTACAACAGTTAGGCCTAGTTTCTAACTAAAACCAATAAAAAAGTTGATAAAGCTTTTACCTGCTATGGACAATGAATTCTGTTCACAATATCATTACTACAAAATGTTGCACCTCTGGTTACCATTTTCAATTAACACCAACTGTAGGGGAAAAAGCCTTGGAAACAATATACACATCTATAACTTCCACTGTCCTATACCAATGTCAGTCTCTTAATTTGGTTACTGGAACTTATTACACCATTTGTAAATTAACTGAACTAACATTAGACAGCCTGTATTAATTCTTAGCATGGGAGATTTTTTAATGAATTCATTTATTTCAATTACAAAAAATAAGAAATACACTGTCACTCGTATCAAATTTCTCTAATACTTAAAATGCTATGATGGTCTCTCACCCCAGGCACTCCTGCTTCTAGCTTACCCCAGAGCCCCTATCACAATGTCTACCAAGCTCCCCAGACTTTCTCTATTCTAACAGTAGGGCTGGCAAGGAACTTAATGGCACCCTAGATGGTTATGCCACTGACTGCTTTCACTAGGAGATTTTTCACTTATGAACTACCTCTGGATTTCCCTCATCATTTGCTTTCACCTGATACGTCCAAGTGCAGCTCTTCCATACAGACCACTCCTCCCAGTAGTCAACACCTAGACTAAAACCATTCCTGCCAGCACCTCAGATTCCTGAGCTGCTAATCGAACCTGGGTCTCCTGGCACATATTTAGGACTTTATCCTCCTATGCCACTGTGCTAATCAGATGCAATAACATTTGAAAGATTTCTTATGTTCCCATCTTTACTGCTTGTACTCCCCAAGCTCTTTCTTCATCCTATTTCTGCATTATACACTCAGGCTAAGCCTGAAACAGGTCCTATCAGATCAGTGGAATAACCCAGTCAACACATTTACATAACATATAAAGAAATAGGGAACCCACTGGAAAAGGATTAAATAGAAGTTATGTTCTTACCATAACGTTCCATGTTAGTTGTCTTCTTCTCGCCTTCTTCTTGCTGGATGGGTTCACTGTAAAAGCTCGAGAGTTGGTTCCACCGTATCCCACAATGCTAGGCGAGAGTTACCTCAGATCTCGTTTGTAAGCTAACCCCAGCTTATAACAGTATAACTGTAAAACAGAATCCACCTCTAACAACAGGAAGAAAAAAGGGTGACCTACATCCTGAACCAAGAAATATGCATAATAGCATATGACTAAGAAAGAGGTGGTAGAAAGAGAGGTCACGATCACAACTCCTCTAGGTCTGTCCAGGCCAGGGGAAGGAGGGGAGAAGAAGGCGAGAAGAAGACAACTAACATGGACGTTATGGTAAGAACATAACTTCTATATTGTCTATCTCGCCTTCATTCTTGCTGGATGGGACCGTCCCTAGCACCTTGTCCCGGTGGCCTAACGGAACAGACTCCTGAGAACAGTGGAACCAAAATTAGCTCTATGCCTAGAAGCTAAATCCAACTTATAATGGGAAATAAAAGTGTGAGGAGTAGCCCAAGTAGCCGCTGCACAAATGGTGTCAATAGGCAGTCTGTCTTGGAAGGCTAGAGAAGTAGCCAAAGCTCTGGTGGAATGGGCTTTAGGTTTATTAGGCAGTTTTTGGTGTCTAATCTCATAAACAAGGGTAATCAGAGATGTTAGCCATCTGGATAATGATACCTTTGAAACTGGAAGTCCCTTTCTGCTTTCCCAATAGGAGACAAACAGCTGATCAGATTTTCTGAATTGTTTCGTCCTGTCCAAGTAGTACCTTAATTGACGATGAACATCCAAGGCAGTGTAATTTTTGTTCAGACCTATTTGAATACTCTGGGAAAAAGACAGGGAGGTCAATGCTTTGGTTTAGATTTGATGTTGAAACCACCTTAGGCAAAAAGGACGGGTTAGTTCGTAAGGAAACTCTGTCCTTATGGAACAAAAGATAAGGAGAACGACAACTGAGTGCTTGAAGTTCTGAAATTCTTCTAGCTGATGTGATAGCCACCAGAAAGAGAGTTTTCCATGATAATAATTTCAAGGAACATGAAGCTGCAGGTTCGAAAGGGGAAAGAATCAAAGAAGCAAGAACTAAATTTAGGTCCCAAGGAGAAGGAGGATTTCTTATAGGAGGTCTGAGAAGAAAAACTCCTTTCAAAAAGGCTTTGCAAAGTTTGTGGGACATTAGGGCAGATTCAGAAATGCCCACATGAAAATTAGAAATAGCTGCCAATTGAACCTTAAGAGTAGATGGAGATGAACCTGCATGGAAGAGTTCAGCTAGAAAATCAAGGACTAGTTGGATGGAAGCGGTGAAAGGATCTATGTCCTTTCCTTGTGCCCAATATGAGAAGCGTTTCCACTTACTCAAATAAATCTTCGAGTGGAAGATTTATGGGAAGCTATCAATATATCTCTAACCGAGTGAGATAAATGAGGAAGCCTGGCTACGGTTGGAACTGGAGGAACCAAGCAGTGAGGTTCAGAGAGGGAGGCGATGAAACTGACCCGATTGGTGGATCAAAAGATCTGGAACTAGGTCCAGACTCCACGGTCGCTCCAAGAGAAACGATGTAGAAAGGGAACCACACTTGTCGAGGCCAGTAAGGAGCAATGAGGATCAATGAGGCCTTCTGAGCGATAGCTTTCTGTATTACTTGAGAGATCAGAGGGAAAGGAGGAAATGCATACAGAAGTCCCCGGGGCCAAACTTGGACTAGAGCGTCCCTGGTGGGTTGGCCTGGTAAAGGGAATAGAGTGAAGTATTCTCTGCACTTGCTGTTTTGGGGAGTAGCAAAAAGATCGCAGCAAGGCTGACACCACTTGAGAAATATCTCTCTCACTACAGAGTCTTTCAGAGACCACTCGTGAGGCATGAGTATAGCTCTGCTCAACTTGTCCGCAATGTGATTGGACTTCCGGGATGTGCGTTGCTATCAGAAAACGCTGAGAAGAAATCGCCCATTGCCACAGTCTGAGTGCTTCTCGACACAGGGTATGATCTGGTTCCGCCTTGTTTGTTGATGTACCACACTACAGACATATTGTCTGTCTGGATTGCAATCGTTCCTAAGGGAAGAGAGTCTTGAAGGGCTTGCAACGCTAAAAGCACTGCTCTCATCTCCAGAACATTTATGTGCAAGTGGCATTCGTTTGGTTGCCATGTGCCCTGGACTGTCCTGCCCTGATAATGCCCCCACCCGATCAGGGAGGCATCCGTTGTCAGAGTAGCAACCGGAGGAGGTGGAACAAATGGTCTTCCCGACAGGAGCTGGGGGGGAAGACATCCACCACATGAGATGCTTTTGCTGATCATAATGGTGTGAGACATTGGAAGTTCCTGGTATGACCATTGAGAAAAAGCATCCACTGAAGGATCCGCATGTGGTATCTGGCCAATGGGAGGAGAGGTATGGCGCTGCCATGATTCCCAACACCTTTAGAACTAACCTGGCTTTGGCTCTGTTGTTGTTGAGAAGAAGTGACACCAATTTGTGAATGTCTGATATCCTTTGGTTCGTTAGCGTTGCAGACATGTTTATAGTATCTAAATTTGCGCCTATGTAGGTAATAGAAACAGACTTTTCGCAATTTATTGAAATACCCAGTTTTGACAAGCGAAAAGTATAATCTCTGGCCATCAAAAGGAGATGCTTGGTGGGAGCTGTGAGAAGCCAGTCGTCCAAATATGGAAACACCTGGAATCCTTGTCGTCTCAGGTGAGAAGCTACCACTGCCATGCATTTGGTAAACACCGGGGCAGTGGTGAGACCAAAGGGCAGGGCCCTGAACTGAAAATGACTGGTTCCCAGCCTGAAGCGGAGGAATCTTCTGGAGCGTCTGTTCATTTTATGTGATACGAAGGTCTATAGAGCACATCCAGTTTCCTTTGCCCAAAAGGGGAAGAATGGATTGCAGCGTGACCATCAATCTTGTTTTCTTGACTGATTTGTTCAAGACACTGAGATCCAAAATCGGTCTCCAGTCCCCTGTTTTCTTTGGAACTAAAAGAACCTTGAGTAGATTCCGGATCCTTGTTGGTCTGCTGGCACTGACTGAATTGCTCTTTTGCAAGCAGTTTTGAAATTTCCAAAGCTGCTATATCCCTTTGAGCGGTGGAACATCTGGAAGGATTTTTTGACTGATTTGGAAAACGAAGAAAGGGGATAGAATAGCCTTGAAATGATGGACTGTACCCATTTGTCTTGAGTCAGGGATAGCCAGGCTTCTGGGTACAGTGACAATCTTCCACCGACTGCCTCCGAAGATGGGCAGTCGGGCAACACCTCAGGGATGCTGAAAGGGCTTGTCAGGAAAGGCTTCGATTGCCCTGGTTCTGCGGACCCCCTGCCCCTAGGGCGTCTACCATTGTTATTCCCACCTCTGCCTTTGGTAGGAAACGACTCTGTCGTCAGGCGAAGTCCCTTGAGATTGTTTACGGAACCACATCTTCCCACCCTTCTGGCCTTTGGGGTAAGGCCTAGAAGGAGTCAACGGACTCCGACGGCAGAAAGGGTGTTGCCATCAGTCTTGCTCCTCCTCAGGCTTTCTTTCACTTGAGGACCAAAGAGATGATCCATCAAAAGGGAGTTCGTGAAAGACGTCTTGAAAGGTTCCGCAGTTGCATAGCCGCATCCAGAAGGCTACCCCTGTCCCTGCGGCTCTGCTCGCTCCATCGGCCACAAAAGAGAGGAGGCGCACGGAGGAGTTGGATATGGAATTAGGGTAGCCAGCTGCGTGTTCATTTTCTCTTGAAACCCGCAGCTGTAGGTCCTTTAACATTTCACTCGCTTCCTTGATCAAGTCCCTTTGAAGACGAGTGAAATGGCACAGGTAATTCAGCGACGCATGGTAAATGTCGCTGAGAACATCCGTATCCATGGACCTAGATTCCTTGTTAGGTGGATGGACAGGCACTGAAGGATCAGCCAGTTCCTTCTTTGTGGCGGCAGCTACCACCATAGCATCCACAGAAACTCCTTTTGATAAAAATTGCTTGTCTGATGGAGCTGTGATGAATTTGGAGGGTCTCCTGGGAGTGGGGTCCACTGAATCAGGAGCCGCCCATCCCTTCTTAACAACCACCTGCATGAGGGGGTGGGACACCCAGGAGGTGGAAGGGCGAGCCAAACGCCTCAAGATACACAGATTCCGAAGGGTTGCGGGCTGGCCAATTTCCCCTCTGTTTCAGGATCTCCAGAATGTCTGCAAATGAGACATCTTCAGAAGGGGAACGGGGAACCCCCAGAATCATCCAGATCTGTGTCCGACGTGATAGACTCAGGTGAGTCAATGTGCTTCCTCTTGCACTTCCTCTTCCGAGGGGGCTCTTCTGCCAAATGAGGAGAGGCCTCGGAAGAGGATGAAATCCCCACAGGGGCTCCAGAGGAGCTGGCTCTCTGCGGTCCGGGATGAGGGAGTGAGTCCTGAGGCAGCATAGAGGGAGGCTGACGGAGCAGACTGTGGAGTAGAGCCAGGCTCTAACACACTCCGCATGACCTTGAATGCACCCCTGTCAGGCAGAGCCAGAGGTCCCGCCCGAGGAGCTAAGGACCCCTCGGCACCGACAGTGATGGCTCCGAGGTCGATGTCGGAGCTGAACTCGCACCGAGAGGGAGAGGGGTCGGACAAGGGTCCGATGCCACTCACCCCTCGAGCCGACGAGGAAGTCCGGCGCCGAGATTCCTCCAAGGAAGAAAACGGAGCCGACGACGGAGCCGAAGACAATTGTCTCGGCTCCGGTGACCACAGTCTCGGTTCCGACACGACCCGCTCGAACTCTAAAGAGTCGAAGGAGGAAAGAGTTGATGGACCGGGGCAGGCACCGACTGATGAGTCGGGCTCTGAAGCATCTGGGCTAGTGCCTCGGACTTAAGTAGTCGACTCACCACCCTCTGAAGGTCATGATCGGAAAGCCTCGGCGACCTAGAGGAATGAGACCTTTGGCTCCGTTCAGACAGCAGGGAGATCCTGGAGCCGAATGAACGCAGCCAAGAGAAGGTGACCTAGACCTCTTTCTGGTTGTCGGCTCAAGATCTTGTCGGAGCCGACACGGGTACCTCGATAACCTCGGCCGCCGCCACAGAAACTGTGGACTGAGTCTTATCGGCTCCAGCCGGAGCCGATAAAGGCAAAGGTTGAACAACCTGAGGTCTCGGCTCAGAAGCCGGAGCCAAGACCTCGATGTAGAGGGCTTCCCTGTTGAAACTGACAGGGAATCCTCTGGCTTCAACAAGCTCTCAATCAACTTGTTTTTCTTTCCTGCAGGACCCTGGGGCTGAAGCCATGGCACACAGCACAGGAGTCCTGCAGGTGCAAAGGCCCCAGACAATAGACACAAGAAGTGTGAGCGTCTGTCAGAGACATTTTCTGACAGCACGCATCACACTTCTTGAATCGAGACCTTTGCTTCTTTTGACATTTCCTAACTGACAGGTGTACACTAACACACACCCAAACACACAGTTATACCCTGTCAGCAAAAATTAGTAATACTAAAATAATAATAATTTTAGCCAAAAATACTAATACTTAAGTACAAAAGGTTAAAGCAACTACACAAACACTCCCTAGGGAAGGGAAGGCCAAAGGCCCAAAGGAAGAACCAAGTTCTTTTAGTAAGAAAACGGGGAAAAATAGGGTCGGGGAAAAAGTCTCAGTGTTCTACACTAATCTAGGAAGAAAAGAGTTAAAAAGGGGAAAAAAGAGTAACTTTTTGAAGAAAAAGCTAACACTCACCAGGAACCGGTAGAAGCAACCAACCTCGAAGCTGTAGCAGCAAACGAGATCTGGGGTAACTCTCGCCTAGCATTGTGGGATATAAGGGGAGCCTCGAGCCGGTGGAACCAACTCTCGAGCTTTTACAGTGGAGGTCGGCTCCGAACCCATCCAGCAAGAATGAAGGCGAGATAGACAACTTAACATTTATTGTTTGCAAACACGTTCAAATGATTAGTTAGTTTAAAATGAACACATAATTCTTAACTGCAATGCTGATGACATACACAATAAAGACCTGATCGGGCCCAGGCTACAAGACTGACTTGACATGAACAGGTAAAGTGCCAGATGCCAGTGGTACAGATACAGAGGATGGGTTGCCCAATCTGGAAGGGAGGGGTGGAGTCAGCTATACATACTGCCACTACCTTCCAGAGAAGGGGCAGCCGGGGGGGGGGGGGGTCAGGTGTTAACGTAATCGCACAGAGGGGGCATTATGGGTCATCAAGCTGACAGATCATTTGCTCTCATCACCCACTCCAGCAGCAGACACAGGACATTTAAAGGATTGTACAGTTAGGATGCTGGTAAAGCAGAAAATACTCTCAACACTGACTGAATACCCAGAAACCATCTACAAAGTCCCTGGAAAGTTCTCCTCTTTGCTCCAAGTTGAATTCCAGCAGCAGAAAAGCAAATGGGCCCTCTGATCGAAGGTAAAAGTAAAAGTTAGTAGGTACAGGTCCAAAATCACCAAAAAAAAAGTCCACTAAGCATCATTCACTACCACAATATAATAAACCCTTCTACTGCCTGAGGGTTCTCTTACACAAAAGACTGAATACAGAAAAAAATACAAAACCTTTTGCAACACTTATATGTATACAGAATACATTCACTTGCACATGAAAAATTATATCAATGAAAAATAGGCAAATATTAAATATTTACCTGCGATACAAAGGTTCAATTGTGGCATGAATCAAATGGCATAGTGCAACAGCTATTGGTTTATGGGCAGAAGCATAAAATGGTGGCATTTGATCCATAATGTTCTGTGCATGCTGCCAATCGCCAATCTTTAATAATGCTTCCAACAAACCAAGCTTCTGATTATCTGGCATCTGTGTAAGATTAAAAAAAATTGTGACTACAGTTTATTACAACTCTGGTAAAAATTAACAGTTATAAGTAATTCACTCAAAACTATGCCCTATGAGAAAAAGCATCTGTCCTACGAAAATTTCTTTCTTCATCAGCAAAACAGAATGCAAAAATAATGAATAACCCACTTGCAATTTTTTTTATTCAAAAACATGGCTAAAAGGGAAAAAAGGAAAGGTATACAGTTGTGTAAGATGAAATTAACCATAACAGTAGACTTTCAAATAACTACTGCTGCAATAAACTTAGCTCTATGAGCTGCATTCTGCCAAGAATATGATGACAGGACTGCTTCCAAAGGTTCAGAGCACCTTCCATGCTCCAAAACAGTCAAGCAGCCCCAGAAGATCAGACCAAAAATTAAGTTTGGGTGCAAAGCACTTCAGAAATTTCCTGCCAACAGAAAAAAAAAGAGACTAAGCCCTTTAAGAACTATATTATGAGGAATAAAACAAAAATGTCAACACCCTGGCATAAAACACACACACAAAACAAGGGGAATGGAGGGAGCAGCTGCTGTAGGACTAATCATTACAACATCTATTGTTATGGTAAGTTCAACTTACACAACTGTACTACATTCAGTACATTGATCATTGCAGTAGCCTTAGCTATATGGCTGGATTACTACAGCTGACTACATTCGGGAGGTGGAAGAAGAGGAGTCGAGGAGAACCTGGACAATGGTCCTAACAAAACTTGATCTGGACCTAGAGAAGGAATAAAGTTTGAAGTGCTTTGTAAAAGTAGGTACAGAAGAAAAAGTAGCAGCTGCTAGAATATTTCTAGAATACAACCCTTTCCAAAAAGCAATAGATGAAGCCAAGGGCCTGGTAAAGGGGGCTTTGACCCTGCCTGGAAGAGACTTGTTATGGCAAGTGTGACAATGTGAGCTACTGCCAGCTATCCCAGGAGAAGTAGGGCAGTGATGTGCAAAATATGCCAGCACAGCTAGCTGGAGTTTTATAAATAATTACATGTCATTTGTATATCAAACTGATTTGTACTGAAGCTTGTGTTGATAAATGTATTTGCAAAGCTGCAAGTGTCAAAAATGTACCAAAAGTTTGTCGTCCTGGACAGAAAAAGAAATACATTTGTATGTTAGACAATACTATAACTATTGAAATTAATACAGTGCAGCAGAGAATACTGGAAGAGAAGAGCTTAATCTCAGTGCAGCTAACTTTGAAAAATCGTTTGAAATTAAATAACCTGTCAGGCCATAAAATATGGTTTCTTACAGTTCTGACTGCAGCCAGAGACATAACACCTGTGAAAACAAGGACTAGGAATCCTTGTTACTTTGTCTGTAGCAGTGAACTAATTGCTACCCTGGAAGGGTGGCAGTGCTGAAATGTTTTTTTATGGCTTTCAGATGTATTAACATCTTAGCAAAGCTCTGTGTGTATGGTAACACATATTTATGAGATTCTGGTTCAGTTTCTACTGAACCAGAAGGGCCTTTTTAAGCCTAGCCATGCATCCCAAATCTCTTAAAAGTTCTGATACCCTCAACGAGTGTAAGCATGGGCCTGGGAGATGAAAAATGAAACATTTACAGGTTACCTGTTTGGATTAGAGACATAGGTGCCAAACCAGGGATGAATTTCGGGTTTCCCATCCAACTGTCCAAGCTGCACTTGAATTGGGTTAGGGAGGAACTCTGCTTCACATAGATGAGGAGCCTGTTCCATAGACGGGGTAGTTTCTGGTATACATACTGATCTCTCCAGCAGGTCCTATATCACAAGCAAGGTTTAGGTTTTTAGAATGGGTAATTCTGGTACGGTTTGTTTTGTGGATATGCAGGACCACCATCAGAGTCGAGTCTGACAATACCCTGTATGCCAGACACAGATCTCCCCTCAAAAGCCTGTAGGAGAGAGAATACAGGGGATAGGGCCTTGAGGCAGTCTGCATAGGACATATTACTTAAACCCTATATTCTTTTAGTGAGGAACCTCTGTGGGCCTCTATTACATTTGTTTTGCTCATTTAATATTTTCTCATGCCCATTATACTTTTCTTGTGTTCATTTTACTCTAAACATGCTTGTTTTACTTTAAATATGCTCATTTTCTAATTCTGAGGTAGTTCCAAACCCCTTATGTGCTTTTCTGATAATCATTTTATCAACTGTCTTAATTTCAAACATTTTGTTTGCTTAACAATGCATTCTGTGCCCGTGTAATGCTCCATTTCATCTTTTAAATAAAATAAATTGTTTGTGCAAGCTTTCATTACCTTTGGTTTGTTTCTGGCCCTTTTTTCTACTCCGTTCCCTTAGTTTATCTTCACTGTTAAGCCTGTACCTCGTAGCTCTGAAAAGCAGTCTCTGGAATCCTGCTTCTGACACCATGTCACTCGTCTAGTCAGGATAAAACGGACGAATATCTGTGGGTTCTGTTCAAGCAGCTTTATTATGTACAAACATCAGGATTGAGGCTTAATAACTTCAACTTACAAAGTTGTAAACAAACTAGCTATCACACTCATACATGCTCACACTCTGGCTGCACACTCAAAATGGCATTGAAGCTAGCACGTGCTTGCTATTTATATGCACATGCTGCCCTTAGAAATGTTTCTTAAAGGTACCACACACACACACTATTCTAAAATACCAGAATCCCCACTATTAAGATAAATCAAATCAGGAGGTTAATTAAAATCACCAAAGTCAAGTTTGAGGCAAAAAAAAACTACCCAAGCAAAGGATGACCACAAGGCCTTCTTTAGCTCATAGCAATGGACTGAAGTGATTGTGAACATCACCACCTACACTGAAACTGAAGACACAGTCAATCTGATGGCTGATAAATTCAGCTCCAAATTCACAACTTCATCACTACCAGTTATCTCAAGCAGTACAAAATGTTGCAAGCGCTACATACAGTAAAAATAATACTGCAGCTATGAGTCTGGACAATATACGAGAATGCATACTGAATAGAATGAAGCATGATTTATCGATGCCTCTACCAACTTCAGCTTCCACAAAGGGTCTGTGCTAAGTGAGTGGAGTTCAGCAATATTCATACCCCTGTGCAAGGGAGCCCCTCAAATGACAAAAGCAGCTACCGATCCATAAGGTTTACCAGCTTCATATGTAAAGCCATGAAATGACTCGTTATGGAATCGACTAATCAAAAAGACACTGAGAACCTCCTAAGACCGGACCTATCCCAGTTTGTATTTGTCAAACGTAAGTTCTGCTTACTCAATCCTGTGGACATAATCATGAAAGTCACCAAAAAATGTTAGAAGACAAGACCGTACAAACCACCTATTAAGATCTAGAGATAGCTTTTTTTTCACAATACTCCGCTAAGTCATAAGTAGGGAAGCTCACCAAACTAGGAATAAACCCGTGTCATCCACTGGGCTGTCAACTGACTCACAGACAGGACAAAGGAAATCAAGGTATGGTTGCTACCAATAGAGTCCAGCAAGGCTCTGTGCTGGGACCCTTCCTGTGTAGGTGAATGCCAAGGGTCTCTGTCTGACCAAGTCTGTGGACTAATGAAAGTCAGGAACAGTTATTGAATCCCTACATGACTCAGTCACCCTTGCAGGAGGGCCTGTTCCAAACATATAACTGGTGCCATGTCACAGAAACAAAATCCCAAAGTGTTTTATTGTACCCTTTGGGAAACAACCACACTGACAATATGTCCCTAAGAGTTGATCCAGTAGTTCGGGACTTAGGAAAATATTACACAGTACCCTAACATTTGACCAACATGTGTCCACTGTAGTAAGGAAATTCTTCTGTATTACATAGCTAACAGAGGGTTAGATCTAAAGTTGTCACTGTCCCTTTTTACTTAGTCCCCCATCAGGGTTACTGTTCAGTATGATTTCCCCTTTGGCATGCATCTGGCAAAGCGCATGCAACTACTTGAAAGTCCTCACAATTTTCTCACAAAAAATACAGGTCCTAAACACCTGTCCTCCATGACCAACTCAGTCTCTTACAGACTGCTAAGAGGGGACCTGTGCCTAGCATATTAGGCATTTTCTAACTCGGTACTCATGGACATACTGCACACTCATGTGTCAAATGGTAACAGAAGTACTCGATTTAGGGGCTACACCTTTTATGGACCATAAACAAAACGGTATGGAGATGCAGCAACACTTCAGTGCTACCACTTCTCTGGAACAGACTTCACGTCCTTGTAAAACAAAGCTCATTCCCTATCCCTATTCATGTGCAACATAGATCTATGCATGTGCAACAGGAAATATAGCTAAGGACTGTCCCCATTACCACCAATGGACAACAGCAGCACTTAAATCTCTCTACTGTACAGTGGGGTACCCCATACATTTTACCACAGAAATAATCACCATCTTATAAGCATTATACGAATACAGAAAGTACAGTTGTGTACACTTAACATAAATGTAGATGGTCGAGTGTATTCACTGCTGCAGTCATGAAATTTGGGTAATCTGCTGGCAGGTTGCCCTCATTCAGCCTGATTAACAAAGTCTTGGGTCCTGCGTCGGTTGCTGTCCCTTCTTCCATGTCGTCAGGGGTATAAAACATGCAGCCGACAATTACATCAGTTTTTCTTGCCCCCGATGTCAGTTGCCCCCAAATGGGGAGCAAAAAAAAAAAAAAAAATATATATATATATATATATATATATATATATATATATGTGTGTGTGTGTGTGTATATGTATATATGTGTATATATATATATATATATATATATATATATATATATATATATATATACACACACACACATATATATAAGTATATATTTTAAAACACAAAAAATATACCTCCAAACAAAAGCAAATACACCAAAAAGGCTTTTAAGTATAGTAAAAGAAAGGAAAGGCATAGTAAGAGAAAAACAGGGGGCTGGAGGGTGGGTAACCAGGACTGCAACAGTGAATACATTCGAACATCTACATTTATGGTAAGTGTACACAACTGTACTATGCTCATGTTTCACTACTGCAGTCATTACATTTGGGTAGAATCCAAAAGCTATGGTTGGGAGGATGAATTTATACAGCATTAGGAGCAGCTATAAGGCCGTGCAGGACAGCAGTGGGAAAGCCAGCTCTGGATTTAGAGAAGAGAGGTAAATGGTAATGTTTGGTGAATGTATGAACTGAGCTCCAGGAAGCAGCTTCTAGAATGTTTCTGGTAGGAACCCCTCTGAGAAAGGCTGCAGAAGTAGATGCAGCCCTGGTGGAATGAGACCTGATCCCCTTGGGGATAGGTTTACCATGGTGCATACAGCAGAAACAAATACAATGGCTTATCCATTTGAAAATAGTCTGCTTTGAAATAGCCTTTCCCTCTACCCCTGCAGCAAATGCCACCAATAGTTGTTCAGATTTTCTTAGAGATTCAGTCCTGTTTAAGTAGAATCTAAGTTGCCTGTGTACATGCAATGAATGTAGAATCCGCTCACCCTTGTTCTGTGGATTGGGGAAGAAAGTTGGCAGATGAATGGTCTGATTAAGAGCCACACTGGATACCACCTTAGGCATGAAAGATGGATTGGTCCTGAGAGCCACCCTGTCCGGATGAAAAATAATGAAAGGCTCCACTGCCGTAAGAGTCTGTAATTCTGAAATCCTTCTAGCTGATATGACTGCTAAAAGGAAAGCTGTTTTCCAGGAGAGAAATTTTAGGTCTGCAGTAGCAGCTGGCTCAAAAGGAGGGAGAGTGAGTTTTTCCAAAACAAAACTGAGGTCGCATGCAGGAGCTGATGCTCTCCTGGGAGGTCTTCAATTTTTGGCCCCTCTGAGATACTGCATTAGCAGAGGATGAGAGAAGAGGGGAGGTTCTGTGTTGTAATGAGCTGAAATGGCAGAGGCATGGATTTTTATGGAAGAAAAAGATGGACCCTTATGAAGCATCTCAGATAAGTATTGCAGAATTTGAGGAATATTGGGCATTGCTGTGCTTACTCCTTGTGATCGGTTCCAGGCACAGAATCTTTTCCATTTGTCAGCATAAGATTTTCTAGTATTAGGCCTTCTAGCCTCCAAAATGACATCTATCACTGGTTTGCTGAGGAATGCCAAGGGTGAAATTAGTTGATTAGCCACGCTGCAAGATTCAAAGTTTGGAGCCGAGTGCAGAATTTGGTAGTTCTGCTGAGACAGCAGATAAGGTGTCTGAGGCAGATGCCACGGAGGAAGGTGTGACACATTGCACAGGAGTGGGTACCAGTGTTGGCAAGGCCGGTCTGGAGCAATCAGAATCATTTTTGGTTTGTCCTGTTTGACGTTTAGTAGAACTTTGGAGAGCAGAGGGGGAAAAGTATAGACTGATAAGTTTTTCAAGCTGAATGATAGAGCATCCACTTTCCAAGCTTTTTTGTGATGAACTCTTGTGCAGAAGTTGTCCAACTGATAGTTATGGGGTGAGGCAAAAAGATCCAAGTCTGGGTTCCCCCATTTGCGTGTCAACATGTTGAAAACTTGTGGTTCCAGTTTCCATTTGTGTGGGTCCATAAGATTTCTGCTTAGTTCGTCTGCCAGAGTATTTAGCTTTCCTGGCAGGAAGTGAGCTTGTAGTTGTATCTGATAGGTCAAAGCCGTGTTCCACAATGCCATGGCTAGTCTGCAAACGGGGTAGGAATGTGCACCCCCCTGCTTGTTTATGTACCACATAACTGTGGTGTTGTCTGTCTATCAGTAGTTGTCCTGTATGAAGGTAGTCCTTGAAGGCTGTCAGAGCATTCTGTACAGCTAGCATCTCTTTCTGATTGATATGTAGGTGCATTTGATTTGGGCTCCATTTGCCCTGAATGCACTTCCATGCCAGATGAGCCCCCCATGCATAGTCTGATGCATCAGTAGTTAGGGTTTGGGCAGCAGGGGGTGCTGTGAATGACAGTCCCTTGTTTTGGTGGCAGGCCTCTGCCCACCACAGGAACTCTAGATGCAAGCAAGGTATAATAGGAATCATTGTTTCCAAGCTGTGACAATGTTGACTCCATAAACTTTTTAAGTACCACTAAAGTTTCCTCATATGCAGTCTTGCATATGAAATTAGAAGAATGCAGGAGGCCATGAACCCCAAGGCTTGCAGAATTTGTCTTGCAGATAGCAGAATTATTGTGGCCACCTGTTTGAAGTAAGTCACCAACTGAATTTGCTTTTCTGGCATAAGGTAAGCCATCTGGGCAGTTGTATTCAAGCTTGCACCCAGGAATGTAATTTTTTGAGAGGGTACCAGCTGTGAATTCTTTTCATTTATGGTGTACCCTAGACAAGTTAGAACCTTTTTTACAAATGCCAGATGCTTTAGAAGAATGTCCTTGTTTTCTGCCTGAATTAGACAATCGTCCAGGTACAGATATATTTGAATATTTCTTTGCCTGCAAAATGCAATTACTGGAAACAGGCACTTTGTGAAGACCCTGGGCACAGGAGATACGCCAAAGGGTAGTGCAAAGAACTGGTAATGCAAGTAACCTGCTTTGAAGCGGAGGTATCTTCTGCAAAATTCCCTGATTGGGATATGCAGGTAAGCCTCTTAAGTCTAGAGTTGCCAACCAGGCATCTTTGCCTAGCATAGGTAGTAACTGTTGAAGAATCAGCATCTTGAATTTTGGAATGTCCAGAAATGTGTTTAGAGTGGATAAGTCCAGAATTTAACGCCATGATTTGTCTTTTCTGGGTACCAGGAAAAGTCTTGAATAGAAACATTGTCCCTTTTCCTCTTCTGGTACTGGTTGAATAGCCCCCATGTTCATGAGGGAAAGAACTTGTTTCTGGGCCTCTGCCCACTGATTTGGGGGCAGAGCTGGCTATCCGTTTGGGATTGGCAACGTGTGGAAATGAAATCTGTATCCCTGGGATACTATATTTAAAACCCATTTGTCCTGGGTAATAAGTTGCCAGTTTCATGCAGGAAGAGCCAGTTTTCCCCCCATAGGGACGGCTAAAAGGTAAGTGCTTGGTGATTGTAGAGGAAAGTCAATGAGACTGTTTACCATAGGGAGGTGACTTGTTTCCAGATTTGGAGGTGGAGGCACCCCATTGTTTTGTTCTGAAAGTTCCTTGCGACTGAAAGCTGGAGCCTTTGGAATGTCTGGATTTGACTTCAGCGACTCTCGAGGGGACTGGAAAGGACTATTTATTAGTAGGCCAGTGCCTACTAAATCTTGGAGGTTGCACTTGTAAGAAATCTTTCACGGTTTGCATAGATTTAGCTTTATCTTCCATCTTTTTTAACACTTCTTCAGCCTTATTACCAAAGAGACAGTCCTGTTGTAAAAGAGCATCCAACAATTTTGCTTTAACATGGTCAGGCAGAGTTTGCTTTTTGAGCCAAGCAAGCCTTCTTAGCATAGATCCAGTTACAGCAGCCCTGCAAGAGGCCTCCAGGGAATCAAAACCACACTGCAAAGTATGTTTTCCAACTTGTTCAGCTGAATGTAATAAATCCTGCAAATCTTTATTTTCAACACAGTCACAGATTAACATCATTTTCTGTTTAAGTAGTCCCATGATATGCTGTTGATATTTAAGCATATGAAATTGACAGTTTAACCTTTTACCCCATCTATCCAGCGCCCTGGAATCTCTATCAGAAAGGGTAGGATTTTTAGCAGTAGATGCCTTAATGCCCTAGGGAACCTGAGAAATGGTTTCAGGATCAGCAGAAGGATTTTTGAAAAGGAATTTGTGGGAGTCAGGAACCCTGTAGTATCTGTCTGGCTGACTAGGAGTCAGAAGCAGAGAATCAGGAGTCATACTAGATTCAGAAAAAACATCAACAATGTCTAGAACAGGAGGTATAGCCAAAGGCCTATGTTGAAGAAGAAGAAGAAAATCCCCAAGTCTCTCTTTAGATTCAGAGAAATCCTGACTTTCCCAGTGGAAATGTTCCCTTAAGGTATGTAAAGTTTCTCCAAAAGAGAAATCCTCAGGGGAGAAGCAGAAGGAATGGAATCTTCTGCGTCAGTGTCCTCATAAGTAGGTATAGCTAAATCCTGTTCAGTAGAAGAATCAGAAGAAATAGAATCCTGATCAGAAGATTCATAATCAATGTCTTGCCTACGCCTCTTAGCAGGAGGGGGTTGGGCTACCCCTGATCAAGGTAATTAAATCTTCAGCCATTTTGATCATTTGCTTTTTAGGCATAGGGGCCTGCACACGTGGCCCAAGTGCGTTTTTTTTTTTTAGACATAGAAGTAGATTTTGGCCTTAGTTTTGAAGATGTTGGTTTAATATACAAACCTTTAGGTCTGAAAACGCCCTCAGAAGTCGGTGCCTGCACAGCTGCTCTAGACCCATCTAAGGTAGAGACGTCCGCGGGTTCAGTACTTAAAGCATCTCACGGCATACCAGACTCCAAATGGGTCTCAGTAGAGGCCTGCAAATCAAAAGTAGCGAGCATCAGGGGCTGCGAAAGCGCCTCACTGAGTACCGGCGAACTGGCTTAGGAGAAGCGCCGTCGTCGGTTTTGGACCTCGACTGCCTGTCTCTGTCTTTTTCTTTGCGTTTTTTAAATATTCCTACAGTCGGATTGCAAATCAACGTCATTTCTGGATAGTTAAAATGTGAGCCAAAATATTTAGAAGCAAAAGTGTACCAACGTTTAATAGTGTGTTGATAAACTTTTGCACAAAACAGACAACAAGGTATGTTATGATCAGGGCCTAGCCAAGGAATTCAGTACAAATGAAAATCCTTATGAGCTGCTTGCTTCCCACAAGTAATGCAATTAACTTTTACTGACATCGGTAAGGAGCAAGAAAAAGTTTCCCCAACGGGGTACTTAGCTTTTAGTTGAAGACTTGCGAACTGCTTCTGCTTCGGGCGGCAAGAAAGACTGATGTAATGGCGTCAGCTGCAAGTTTGATACCCCTGACCTGACGTCATGGAAGAAGGGACAGCAACCAACGCAGGACCCAAGACTTTGTTAACCAGGCTGACTGAGGGCAACCTGCCAGCAGATTACCCAAACGTAATGACTGCAACAGTGAAACACGAAGAACATCTGCTCTGAACTACAACAGAATGACATTAAATATACTGATCCCAAGGATACTGTCAATACCCTGGCAGATCGATTTAGTGCCAACTTCACCCCCCTCACCCCCTAAAGGGCCCAATTCAATACCAAAAGATTGCCAAATTCCGTTAATCACGGCCACACAGGTAGAAAAGTACAGTTTTGTACCTACCATAAATGTAGATGTTCGAGTGCTAATACAGCTGCAGTCATAACAGATGGGTTCTCCTGCCATCAGGCGGGTCCTCGGTAGGCCGAACTCCAAAGTCTTGGTCCGGCGTCGGTTGTCGTCGCTTCTTCCCTGACGTCAGTGTGACAGGGGAATAAAAGAACCAGCCGATGCCATTTTCTTCAGTTTTTCTTGCCCCAGATGTCAGGTGCCCCCAGAAGGAAGGCAATACATAAATTTGTGTAATAAAGCAATGCCATATAATCAAAATACAGTAGTGCAAGCAAATACATCAAGAATGAATACCCCAAACAGGTTGCATGAGGAGGTGTTAGCCAATAGGCCTGTCCCAAGAGGGGAAGGAGGGAGGGAAACCTGGACTGCAGCTGTATTAGCACTCGAACATCTACATTTATGGTAGGTACAAAACTGTACTATGTTCATCGTGCATACAGCTGCAGTCATAACAGATGGGTAGAATCCCAAAGCTAAGAAAGGGGTGGTAGGCACTAGGTGGAACTAGGAGGAGCCAAAATGCCCTGCAAGACTGCAGTGGCAAAGCCTGCTCTAGATTTGGAGTATAATGGTAAGTTGTAGTGCTTGGAGAAGGTATGCACAGAACTCCAAGTGGCTGCTTCCAAAATATCCTTGGTAGGAACTCCTCTGAGGAAGGCTGCAGAGGTGGCTGTGGCCCTGGTGGAATGAGTTCTAATGCCTGTAGGTACAGTTTTGCCATGAAAGGAATAGCAAAAGCGTATGCAGTGAGCTATCCATTTTGAGATTGTCTGTTTGGAAATTGGCTTTCCTTGAGCTCCTACCGCATAGGCCACAAAGAGCTGTTCTGATTTTCTGAAAGGCTTTGTTCTGTCCAAATAATAACGCAGTTGTCTGTGGATGTCCAAGGAATGTAGTAATCTCTCCCCTTTGTTTTGAGGATTAGGATAAAAAGTAGGTAAATGTATGGCCTGATTTAAAGCTACCCTGGATACCACTGTAGGCATAAAGGACGGGTTGGTTCGTAAGCAAACTCTGTCCTGATGGAAGATGATAAAAGGCTGGACAGCCATGAGAGCCTGTAGTTCTGCAACTCTACGAGCTGAGGTGATAGCCAGAAGGAAAGCTGTTTTCCAGGACAAATATTGCAAATCTGATGAGGCAGCTGGCTCAAAGGGAGGCAAGGTCAGTTTTTTCGGAATGAAATTAAGATCCCAAGCAGTAATTGGTTGTTTCCTTGGAGGTCTTAAATTCTTAGCCCCTCTGAGGAACTGTCTTAAGAGAGGGTGAGAGAATAACGGTGGATCAGTGTTGTATTCTGTAGAAATGGCTGAGGCATGGATTTTGATGGAGGAGAAAGAAAGTCCACTGCTTAGCAGTTCAGACAAATATTGTAGTATTTGAGGTAAATTCAGTTTTCCAGGATCCTGGCCCTTTCTCTCATTCCAGACACAAAAGCGTCTCCATTTTGCAGAGTAAGCTTTTCTAGTTGATGGCCTTCTGGCCTCCAAAATGACATCCTGCACCTCCTTGGAGAGTAGGGCCTGTTGTGATGCTAAGGAATCTTCCATGTGGCTAGATTGAGTGTTTTTAGCTGGCTGTGAAGAGTTTTGACGCTGTGCCGAGTCAGAAGAAGAGGCATTAGAGGCAGGGTCCATGGTGGGGAATGCGTCAGGCTCCTCAGGAGTGGGTACCAGTGTTGCCTTGGCCAGTCCGGAGCAATGAGAATCATCTTTGGTCTGTCTGCTCTGGTCTTCAATAGTACTTTGAGCAGCAGAGGAAGAGGTGGGAAGGCATAAAATGTCATTGATGTCCAACTGAAAGAGAGAGCGTCCACTCTCCAGTCCTTTGGATGGAAGATCCTTGAGCAGAATTTTGTCAATTGATGGTTTTTGTGGGAGGCAAAGAGATATATGTCTGGCCTTCCCCATTCTTGGATTACTTCTGTAAAAACTTTTGGATGCAATTTCCATTTGTGTGGATCTGTCATATTCCTGCTTAGGTTGTCTGCCAGCGTGTTTTCCTTGCCTGGCAAGTACTGTGCTTGTAGTTCTATTTGTAAGTCCATGGCCATGTTCCAAAGTGACATGGCAAGTCTGCATAGGGGATAAGAATGTGTTCCTCCCTGTTTATGTACCACATAACTGTGGTGTTGTCCGTTCTTATCAATAGTTGACCTGGTTGTAGAAGGTCCCTGAAAGCTATGATAGCATTTATTACTGCTAGCATTTCCTTTTGATTGATGTGAAGGTGCTTTTCTTTTTGGGACCATTTGCCCTGAATGCACCGATCTGTCATGTGCGCCCCACCGGCGTAGTCCGAGGCGTCTGTTGTGATGACTTGATTTGCTTGAGGCTTGCTGAATGGAAGACCAGTATTTGTTTGACATGCTTGAGCCCACCACAGAAATTCCTTTTGCAGACATGGAATTAGTGGTATTGTTTCCAAACTGTGGCTGTGCTGAGACCATATGTTTTTCAGGTACCATTGTAGTTTCCTCATATGCAGCTTTGCACATGGGATTAGTAAGATGCAAGATGCCATGAATCCCAGAGCCTGCAGGATTTTCCTTGCAGTCAGCCTGGTGCAATTTGCTAGTGTTCTGAAGTATTGAATTAGTTGCCCCCATTTCTCCGGCGTGAGGTAGGCCATCTGGGTGTTTGTGTCCAAATTGGCACCCAGGAAAATTATCTTCCGAGAGGGTATTAGCCTTGATTTCTTTTTGTTGACTGTGTATCCCAGAGAGTTCAATAACATTATTACATAAGCCAGATGTTTCAGAAAAATCTACTTGCTGTCCGCTTGGATCAGGCAGTCGTCCAAATAGGGGTATATTTGTATCCCTTGAAGTCTGCAGTAGGCAATTACTGATGCCAGGCATTTTGTGAATACTCTGGGCGCAGTAGATAAGCCAAAGGGCAATGCAGAGAACTGATAATGGGTTGAACCTGCAAGAAATCTGAGGTACCTTCTGCAAATTTGTCCGATTGGGACATGCAGGTATGCCTCCTTGAGGTCCAATGTTACCAGCCAAGACTCCTTGCCCAGCATGGGAAGAAGTTGCTGTAGAGTAAGCATCTTGAATTTTGGTACGAGTAGAAATGTGTTTAGGATGGATAGATCCAAAATAGGTCTCCAATCTTTTCCCTTCCTTGGCACCAGAAATAGCCTGGAATAAAAACCTTGACCTTGTTCGTGCGTAGGTACCTCGAATAGCTTTCATGTTTATGAGATCTGTAATTTGCCTTTGTGCCTCTGCCCTTTCATTGTGTGGCAGGTTTGGCATGCCTCTCATTTTTGGAAGGGTGTGAAAATGGAATTTGTAGCCTCTGTTTATAATGTCCAGGATCCATTTGTCCTGTGAGATAATACGCCAATTTTTTGAAAATAATGCCAGCTTTCCTCCTAAGGGGGCTGCCATTTGAGACCTGGTTGGCATGCAAAGGGGAAAGTCATTGGGTTTGCTTTCTGAAAGATTGCGAGTTGTCCTCACCACCTCTTTGTGTAGGAGCTTGCCATTGTCTGCCTCTAAACGATCCTTGGGATTGTCCTCTGCCCCTCGGGCGCCTGTATCTGCCTCTGGGATCTGTCTGTGGCAGGAAAGGACCAGTTTTTGGAAGGCCAATTTCTACTAAAACGTGGGGGTTGAACCTGTGGAACTTCTTTCACAGTTTGCCATTGATTTAGCCTTTTCCTCAATTTTCCTTAATACCTCCTCAGCATTAGCACCAAATAGTACATCCTTTTGAAGAGGGGCGTCTAGTAATTTAGCTTTGACATGATCAGGCAAGGCTTGTTCCTTGAGCCAGGCATGCCTACGTATGACTGATCCTGTAACAACAGCTCTACATGAGGCCTCTAGAGCATCAAAACCACATTGTAAGGTATGCTTACCCACTTGTTCTGCACTATGCATTAAATCCTGCAACTCCTTCAAGTCTGGTTGTTCAGGTTGTGACATTTTACTTTTCAATTGTGATAACAAAAACTTTTGGTATTTTAGCATATGAAACTGACAGTTTTAAGGCCCTCATGGATAAGGTAGCCGAGGTATATACCTTTTTTCCCCACCTTTCTAAGGATCTGGATTCTCTCTCGGAAGGCAATGGATTTTTAGCAATGGAGGCCTTAACTCCCTTGGGGCCCTGTGAGATGGTTTCTGGGTCAGCAGCATGGCTTTTGTATAGAAATTGGTGAGAGTCAGGAACCCTGTAGTACCTGTCAGGCTTAACTGGAGCTGGAGGTAGAGAGTCCGGGTTAAGGCAGGCCTCCGAGTAATCATCATCTAGGATGTCCAAGACAGGAGGTATAGTCAGAGGCCTGTGCTGAGGTAGCAAGAGAAATTCCCTGAGCCTTTTCTTGGAATCTGAATAATCCGGGCCTTCCCAGTGGAAGTGTGTTCCCTTAAGGTATGCAAAGTTTCCACAAATGAGAAATCCTCAGGGGGGGGATACAGAAGGGATGGACTCCTCCGCATCAGTCTTCAAAAGGGGAGTAAGAATGTTCCTGATCATCAGAGTGCTCTGAAATAATGGAGCCCTGATCAGAGGAGGGGGAATCTTCCTCCACTCTGGGCCTTTTGTCCGGTGGGGGCTGAGAACCTCTGATAAGAGTAATTAAATCCTCAGCCATTTTAAGCATTTGTTTCTTAGGCATGGGGCCTGGAGATGGGCCCTGTGTAGCTGGTCTCAGAGTGCATGGTTGCTTTAGACTTTGTGAAAGCCTTGATGGAAAAGGAAGAGGAAGGTCTGAAAACACCTTGAGTGGAGGTGGACCTGTCCACATTCTGAGTTTCAACGCCAAGAGTGGCTTCGGTATCTGTAGTCGGGGTGTGGGCCGAGGAGCCTGCGACCTCGGACACAGGAGACACCGTCAAAGAAGTGTCGTCGGTAGTCAGGGGCTGCGTAGGCGCCTCGCTGAGAACCGGACGTGTAGTCGGCTTTGGCGTGGTGTCGGTAGAGGCCGCGGACCTCGTGTGTCGGTCCTTGTCTTTGCGTTTTTTAGACAAAACCGGAGTCGGAGTATCCGACGACATAGTATAGTTAAATGCTTTCACAAAATAATGCTGGTCGAACTCCGCCCGACGCTTAATAGTGCGTTTGTTGAATGTAGCACAAAAGCAACAGACCGAGACGTCGTGGTCTGGGCTTAAACAAGGTATACAGAGGGAATGGAAATCCTTATGCGGTATTTGCTTCTCACAAGAAATACAATTATTAACTTTGTCTGACATCCGTCTGAGGCAAGAAAAGTTTCCCCAATGGGATACTTAGCTTTTAAGAAGACTTCGGTTTCCAAATTTTCGTAACCTCAGGAGCTGGCCGACCGGCACTTGCGAACTGCTTCTGCTTCGGGCACCGCGCAGCAAGAAAGACTGAAGAAAATGGCGTCGGCTGGTTCCTTTATACCCCTGTCGCATTGACATCAGGGAAGAAGCGACGACAACCGACGCCAGACCTAGACTTTGGAATTCGGCCAACCGAGGACCCGCCTGACGGCAGGAGAACCCATCTGTTATGACTGCAGCTGTATGCACGATGAACATCTGTACTATGTTCATCGTGCATACAGCTGCAGTCATAACAGATGGGTAGAATCCCAAAGCTAAGAAAGGGGTGGTAGGCACTAGGTGGAACTAGGAGGAGCCAGAATGCCCTGCAAGACTGCAGTGGCAAAGCCCGCTCTAGATTTGGAGTATAATGGAAGGTGGTAGTGCTTGGAGAAGGTATGCATATAACTCCAAGTGGCTGCTTCCAAAATATCTTTGGTAGGAACTGCTCTGAGAAAAGCTGCTGAGGTAGCCGTGGCCCTTGTGGAGTGAGATCTGATGCCTGTAGGTACAGTTTTGCCATGAAAAGAATAGCAAAAGCGTATGCAGTGAGCTATCCATTTTGAGATTGTCTGTTTGGAAATTGGCTTTCCTTGAGCTCCTATAGCATAGGACACAAAGAGCTGTTCTGATTTTCTGAAAGGCTTTGTTTTGTCCAAATAACGCAGTTGTCTATGGATGTCCAAGGAATGTAGTAATCTCTCCCCTTTGTTTTGAGGATTAGGATAAAAGGTAGGTAAGTGCATAGCCTGATTCAAAGCTACCCTGGATACCACTTTTGGCATATAGGACGGGTTGGTTCGTAAGGAAACTCTGCCCTGATGGAAGATAAATGGCTGCACAGCCATGAGAGCTTGTAGTTCCGATACCCTATGAGCTGAGGTAATAGCCAGAAGGAAAGCTGTTTTCCAGGACAAATATTGCAAATCTGATGAGGCAGCTGGCTCAAAAGGAGGCAAGGTCAGCTTTTCTAGAATGAAATTGAGATCCCAAGCAGGTATTGGTTGCTTCCTTGGGGGTTTTAGATTCTTAGCCCCTCTGAAAAACTGTCTTAAGAGGGGGTGAGAGAATAAGGGTGGATCAGTGTTGTATTCTGCAGAAATGGCTGAGGCATGGATTTTGATGGAGGAGAATGAAAGTCCACTGCTTAGCAGCTCAGCTAGATACTGTAATATTTGAGGTAAATTCAGTTTTCCAGGATCCGGGCCCTTTTTCTCATTCCAGACACAAAATAGTTTCCATTTTGCGGAGTAAGCTTTTCTAGTAGACGGCCTTCTAGCCTCCAAAATGACATCCTGCACCTCCTTGGAGAGTAGGGTCTGTTGTGATGCTAAGGAATCTTCCATGCGGCTAGATTGAGTGTTTTTAGCTGACTGTGAAGAGTTTTGAAGCTGTGCTGAGTCAGAAGAAGAGGCATTAGAGGCAAGGTTCATGGTTTGGAATGCGTCAGGCTCCTCAGGAGTGGGTACCAGTGTTGTCTTGCCCAGTCTGGAGCAATGAGAATCAACTTATAGGTTCATAAGTTTATACTAGGCTATCTGCCCGAGGGCATTTACAAGCCTAGCCCATAGTTTTGTGGCTTACGCCACCCCTTTAGTATGGGGAACTATACCCATTGTTTTGCTGTGCCTCTGTCGAGCAGTGACACTGAGGTAATCCCTGGGGTATATCTGCAATCTCCCATCCATTGGTCAAGATTTCTCTTGAACAAGGCCAGCGAGGTGCTCTGCCTCACATATACCGGGATTTTGTTCCACAGCATAGGGAGTCTTTGGGTGATGAATCTATCCCTCCAGCA
This sequence comes from Protopterus annectens, assembly GCF_019279795.1. Classification (NCBI taxonomy): domain Eukaryota; kingdom Metazoa; phylum Chordata; order Ceratodontiformes; family Protopteridae; genus Protopterus; species Protopterus annectens. The sequence goes on along the minus strand of NC_056749.1, from coordinate 495,526,421 downwards.
CGTCCTATTAATAGCCGTGTCAAGGTTTAAGTCTCCGCCCTTGTGGCTCTGACGGATCTAGATTTATTGAGGTGAAGCATATTCATCAAATCTGGGTTTGACATGGCCTTGTATGTCAGGCACAGGTCACCTCTGAGCAAGCGGTAAGCGACTGAATAGAGCTGAAGTTCTTTCAGTCGGGCAGCATAGGACAGAATTGAGACCCTTTATCCTTTTGGTGAGGAACTTTTGTGGCCTCTCCAGCTGCTGCAAGTGTCGGGTCAGATGCATTCCGAATGGGGCATTGTACTCAATCATTGGTCTGATGAGTGATGAGTACAGGGAAACTATGACCTCCCTTGATCTAGATGCGAATCCCTTCATGATAAGGTGGGCAAAGTAGAAGGTCTTCCTAACTACTTTAGATACATGGGTGTCGAATGACAGGCTACTGTCAACCTGGGTCCCCAGGTCCCTAAACTTCTTCTGTGCTCAGTGTATTGCCACCTATATGGTAGCTAGGGGTAACCTTGTTTTTCCCGAAGGGTATGACTATGCATTTTTTGGCATTTAACTTTAGGCCATGGCTCTGGCACCAGTTATCCGTTTCTGTGAGACCTTTCTGAAGGATATCTGTGTCAGATGTGTTTTCGACTATGGCGCCCAGTTTGCAGTCATCTGCAAACTTGGTCAGCCATAACCCTCCTGTGTTTGCTCGTACTTCGGAGAAGTAGATGCCAAACAAGAGTGGGCCCAGGACTGAGCCCTGTGGGACACCACTTGTGACCGGCTTAGAGTCTGACATGGCGCCAGCAACTCTGACCCTGTGGGTTCTGTCACTCAGCCAGTTTGCAACCCATCTTGTGATGTATGGGTTAACATTTAAGCTGATGAGTTTTTCAATGATACCCGAGTGGGGTATTGTATCGAAAGCTTTCGCCAGATCGAGGTATGCTGTATGGACTGCCTTTCCCTCATCAATGGCTTTGGTGACTGTTTCGAAAAAGTCAACCAAGTTTAAAAGGCATGATCTGCCTTTGACAAAGCCAAACTGGGTTGGATCCAAAGTCTGCAAATTCCCTGTGTCTTTGTTTATTAGATCCATTATGATCCTCTCCATGGCTTTGCAGATAAGGCTTGTCAAGCTAATGGGCCGGTAATTTCCAGGGTCGGTGGAGGCACCGCCTTTATGAAGTGGGACCACTGTCGCAGTCGCCACTCCTGGTACGTATCCAGAGGTGAGACTATGATTAAACAGCTGTCCTAGCTGTGGGTTTAATTCCTCGTTGAGTTCGTGGAGCACACAGCCGGGGACACCATCACGTCCCATGGATGCTGTGTTTTTTGCTTTGGAGAGAGCAGTTCTCACTTGGGCGTTAGAGATGTTTGGGGGGCTACAATCGTTTGGTATAGATCTCTCTCCTTTTGGGGGGGGAGGGGGGGAGAAGTTTGCACTGAACCTGTCAGCCAGTATCTTGGCAATGTCTGTAGGATCAGTAATCTTCACATCATTTTGAACTAGTTCTGAGCATATCTGGGAGTTTCCTCCCAGGTTTCTAACATAGCTGAAGAAGGCCTTATGATTGTCTTTTGAGTCTTTAGCTATTTTTCTCTCAAAGTTTGCTTTGGATGATTTTATGAGAGCTCTCAGTTTTTTACTTGTAGTGATCAAAGGTGTCTTACCTTTTAAGGATTTTGCTCCATCTTGTAGTAGCTTCCTCCTTTTGTTGTAGAGTTTGTTTACGGCTGGGGTCCACCAGACTGGACGCTTGCCTTTGGTACAAAGAGTCTTTGTTTTGCTTGGGATTGCCTTATCCATGCAGTCCTGTAGGTGCTGGTAGAAGGCATTTGTAAGTGCTTCAGCGGCTTGGGTACTGTTTTCCGCCGGCTCGGGGGCCTTAAAGGAGACCACACTAGTCTTTAGAAGTGTGAAGTCGGCTTTTGAAGTTCTTTACTGTGGTCTTTTTTATTTCAGGTGGGGGTGGGAAGAGGACCTCCAGCGAGATTAGTTTGTGATCTGATCTCACCAGTGAGGGGTATACTTCCGGTGTTGAACATTGTGCTCCCATGTTCGTGATGATGAGATCAAGTATGTTTTCTCCTCTTGTGGGGATGGTGACCAGTTGTTCCATGGCATTTGAGTTTATGAATTCCAGGAACTTTTGGGCTAGGGTATTTGGGCTTGAGTAGTGTTCCCAGTCTATATTAGGGTAATTGAAGTCACCTAGTATGATGGTGTTTGGAGATACATTTATCCCCTCCAGTGTTTTTAGGAAAGCCATGTGAGGTTCCTGAGTTTGTGAGGGTGGCCTGTAACATGCTACAATTTAAAGAGCAGTCTTGCCTATGGTTAATTGCACCTGGATGGTCTCCGATGCATCGTGCGTTGCCACCAATCTTGAGGTGTGGGTGTCCTTGATGAATATGGATACCCCCCTCCTTTCTTGGTATTGTCCGGATTTTGGGGCCGGAACGCATGGTATGAGGTAAAACCTGATAGTGCTGGGGTGCTCTCAGGAGCCTTGAACCAGGTTTCTGTCACAGCACAGACATAGATGTTCTCCATACTGAGAAGGGCCTCGAGTGCGTGCATTTTGAGATTGAGAATTCTGGCATTGAGCAGCATTACCCTTAGCTTTTTTCCATTTTTGTGTTCTAGGGTGGTAGATTTAGAATTTGAGCCTTGCCTAAAAAAGGCACTATGGGGGTGGCAAGAGCCTTTGCCAATATCCGGAATCCGAAAGTTAATGTGATATTAGCATATGTTACCGGTGAGATAGCATACATTAAGAGTTAATGTGATATCAGCATATATTACCGGTGAGTCTGTCTGCTCTGGTTTTTAATAGAACTTTGGGCAGCAGAGGAAGAGGTAGAAAGGCATAAACTGTCACTGATGTCCAACTGAAAGGGAGAGCGTCCACTCTCCAGGCCTTTGGATGAAAAATCCTTGAGCAGAATTTTGTAAATTGATGATTTTTGTGTGAGGCAAAGAGATCTATGTCTGGCCTTCCCCATGCTTGAATTATCTCTGTAAAAACTTGAGGATGCAACTTCCATTTGTGTGGATCTGTCATATTTCTGCTTATGTTGTCTGCCAGCGTGTTTTCCTTGCCTGGCAAGTACTGTGCTTGTAGTTCGATTTATAAGTCCAGGGCCATGTTCCAAAGTGACATAGCCAGTCTGCATAGGGGGTATGAATGGGTTCCTCCCTGTTTATGTACCACATTACTGTGGTGTTGTCCGTCCTTATCAATTGCTGACCTGGTTGCAGAAGGTCTTTGAAAGCTATAATAGCATTTATTACTGCTAGCATTTCCTTTTGATTGATGTGAAGGTGCTTTTCTTTTTGGGACCATTTGCCATCTGTCATGTGCGCCCCCCAGGCGTAGTCCGAGGCGTCTGTTGTGATGACTTAATTTGCTTGAGGCTTGCTGAATGGGAGACCTGTGTTTGTTTGGCATGCTTGAGCCCACCACAGAAATTCCTTTTGAAGACATGGAATTAGTGGTATTGTTTCCAAACTGTGGCTGTGTTGAGACCATCGGTTTTTCAGGTACCACTGAAGTTTCCTCATATGCAGCTTTGCACATGGGATTAGTAAGATGCAAGATGCCATGAATCCCAGAGCCTGCAGGATTTTCCTTGCAGTTAGCCTGGTGCAATTTGCTAGTGTTCTGAAGTATTGTATTAGTTGCCCCTGCTTCTCTGGCGTGAGGTAGGCCATCTGGGTGTTTGTGTCCAAATTGGCACCCAGGAAAATTATTTTCCGAGAGGGTATTAGCCTTGATTTCTTTTTGTTGACTGTGTATCCCAGAGAATTCAACAACATTATTACATAAGCCAGATGTTTCAGAAGAATGTGCTTGCTGTCCGCTTGGATCAGGCAGTCGTCCAAATAGGGGTATATTTGTATCCCTTGAAGTCTGCAGTAGGCAATTACTGATGCCAGGCATTTCGTGAATACTCTGGGCACAGTAGATAAGCCAAAGGGCAATGCAGAGAATTGATAATGGTTTGAACCTGCAAGAAATCTGAGGTATCTTCTGCAATTTTGTCTGATTGGGACATGCAGGTATGCCTCCTTCAGGTCCAATGTTACCAGCCAAGACTCCTTGCCCAGCATGGGAAGAAGCTGCTGTAGAGTGAGCATCTTGAATTTTGGTAAGAGTAGAAATGTGTTTAGGATGGATAGGTCCAAAATAGGTCTCCAATCTTTTCCCTTCCTTGGTACCAGGAATAGTCTGGAATAAAAACCTTGACCTTGTTCGTGCGTAGGTAACTCTTGAATAGCTTTCATGTCTATGAGATCTGAAATTTGTCTTTGTGCCTCTGCCCTTTGATTGTGTGGCAGGTTTGGCATGCCTCTCATTTTTGGAAGGGTGTGAAAATGGAATCTGTAGCCTCTGTTTATAATGACCAGGATCCATTTGTCTTTTGTGACAATATGCCAAATTTTTGAAAATAATGCCAGTTTTCCGCCCAAGGGTACTGCCATTTGAGTCTTGCTTGGCATGCAAAGAGGAAAGTCATTGGGCTTGCTTTCTGAATGGATGCGAGTTATCCTCACCACCTCTGTGTTGGAGCTTGCCATTGTCTGCCTCTAAACGATCCTTGGGATTGCCCTCTGCCCCTCGGGCGCCTGTATCTACCTCTTTGGGGTCTGTCCGTGGCTGGAAAGGACCAATTTTTGGAAGGCCAATTTCTACTGAAACGTGGGGGTTGTACCTGTAGGAAATCTTTCACTGTTTGCATTGATTTAGCCTTTTCCTCCATTTTCCTTAATACCTCCTCAGCATTAGCACCAAATAATACATCCTTTTGTAGAGGGGCATCTAGTAATTTAGCTTTGACATGATCTGGTAAGGTTTGTTCCTTGAGCCAGGCATGTCTATGTATGACTGATCCTGTAACAGCAGCTCTACATGAGGCCTCTAGAGCATCAAAACCACATTGTAAGGTATGTTTACCCACTTGTTCTGCACTATGCATCAAATCCTACAACTCCTTCAAGTCTGGTTGTTCAGGTTGTGACATTTTACTTCTCAATTGTGATAACAGAAACTGTTTGTACTTTAGCATATGGAACTGACAGTTTAATGCCCTCATGGTTAAGGTGGCCGAGGTATATACCTTTTTTCCCCACCTTTCTAAGGATCTGGAATCTCTCTCGGAAGGTAATGGATTTTTAGCAGTGGAGGCCTTAATTCCCTTGGGGCCCTGTGAGATAGTTTCTGGGTCAGCAGCATGGCTTTTGTATAGAAATTGGTGTGAGTCAGGAACCCTGTAGTACCAGTCAGGCTTGACTGGGGCTGGAGGTAGAGAATCCGGGTTAAGGCAGGCCTCCGAGTACACATCATCTAGTATGTCCAAGACAGGAGGTATAGCCAGAGGCCTGTGCTGAGGTAGCAAGAGAAATTCCCTAAGCCTTTTCTTGGAATCTGAATAATCTTGGCCTTCCCAGTGGAAGTGTTCCCTTAAGGTATGCAAAGTTTCCCCAAATGAGTAATCCTCTGGGGGGATACAGAGGGAATGGACTCCTCTGCATCAGAGTCTTCAAAAGGGGAGTAAGAATGTTCCTGCTCATCAGAGTGCTTTGATACAATGAAGCCCTGATCAGAGGAGGGGGATTCTTCCTCCACTCAGGGCCTTTTGTCCAGGAGGGGTTGAGAACCCCCTGATAAGAGTAATTAAATCCTCAGCCATTTTAAGCATCTGTTTTTTAGGCATGGGGCCTGGAGATGGGCCCTGTGTAGCTTGTCTCTTGGAATGCATGGCTGCTTTAGACTTCGTGAAAACCTTGATGGAAAAAGAAGAGGAATGTCTGAAGACACCTTGAGAGGAGGTAGACCTGTCCACATTTTGAGATTCACCGCCAAGAGTGGCTTCGGTATCTGTAGTCGGGGTGTGGACAGAGGAGCTTGCGACCTCGTGCACAGGAGACACCGCCAATGAAGTGTCGTCGGTAGTCAGGGGCTGTGTAGGTGCCTTGCTGAGAACCGGACTACGTGTAGTCGGCTTTGGCGTGGTGTCGGTAGAGGCCGTGGACCTCGTGTGTCGGTGGTCCTTATCTTTGCGCTTTTTAGACAAAACTGGAGTCGGAGTATCCGACGACATAATATAGTTAAATTTTTTTCCAAAATAATGCTGGGCGAACTCCGCCCGACGCTTAATGGTGCGTTTGTTGAATGTAGCACAAAAGCAACAGACTGAGACATCGTGGTCTGGGCCTAAACAAGGAATACAGAGGGAATGGAAATCCTTATGCGGTATTTGCTTCCCACATGAAATACAATTATTAACTTTGTCTGACATCGGTCTGAGGTAAGAAAAGTTTCCCCAACGGGGTACTTAGCTTTCAAGAAGACTTCGGTTGCAAAATTTTCGTAATTTCAAGAGCTGGCCGACAGGCACTTGCGAACTGCTTCTGCTTCGGGCACCACGCGGCAAGAAAGACTGAAGAAAATGGCGTCGGCTGGTTCTTTTATACCCCTGTCGCACTGACGTCAGGGAAGAAGCGACGACAACCGATGCCGGACCAAGACTTTGGAATTCGGCCGACCGAGGACCCGCCTGACGGCAGGAGAACCCATCCGCTGTATGCACGATGAACATCCGCACTCTCCAAAGCTAAGAATACAGCATCCATGGGACCAGATGACATCCCGGGCTGTGTACTACATGAACTACAAAATGAACTGCCACCTCACCTAAGTGTCATGTTTTATCACAGCCTCACCTCAGGCTTTGTGCCCACTGAGTGGCACACAGCTACAGTTATCCCACTACACAAGGGGGGATCCACCTTGGATCCCGGGAACTAGTGTCCCATCAGTCTGACGAGCCTGATCTGCAAGGCATGGAACGCATTGTCCTGGAACTTATGAACAGAGACATTAGCAACCTTCAAACACTGGACCCCACCCAGTTTGGGTTCGTGAAGGGCCGATTTTCTCTCTCTCCCCTTCTCTCTACCTTCTTCGAATCAGTCTCCAGAGCTGTGGACGAGGGTAAGGCAGTCTACACAGCCTATCTGGACCTCGCCAAGGGCTTCGACACCATCTACTCTGGAATCATAGATAAACTTACTAAGTTGGGCATAAATCCCTACATCACTAGATGGGTTGCTAAGTGGCTTACTGACAGAACCCACACTGTAAAAGTAGCAGACTCCAAATCCAGCGTACCTCAGGGTTCAGTCCTGGGACCGCTCGTTTGGCATCTACTTCTCTAAAGTACAGGCTAACACTAAGGGACTCTGGCTAACAAAGTTCGCAGATGACTGCAAACTGGAAGCCATTATTGAATCCCCAAATTATGTGGACATTCTACAAAAGGGCTATACAGAAACAGATGCTTGGTGCCAGAGCGATGGGCCCATGCTTAATGCCAAGAAATAAGAAGTTATGTACCTACCATAACGTTCCATGTTAGTTGTCTTCTTCTCGCCTTCTTTTTTGCTGGATGGGTTCGGAGCAGATACTCTGCTCCGACTCGGCCAATACTAAAGCTCGAGAGCTAATTCCACCAGCTCGAGGCTCCCCTATATCCCACAATGCTAGGCGGTAACTACTCAGATCTTGTTTGATAGCTAGACCAAGCAATTCTAGTCTCCATAGCATGGAGAAAGGTAACCCACCTCTATATAAACCAGAGTGTAAGGTATCCCAGACCTAATAAAAGGGGAAATAGAGGTGGTAGAACGTGTGGGAATGAAACTCTTCCAGAGGAAGATCACAAAATGAATTCCTATCGGTCTGTCCAGGCTTGGGGGAAGGAGGGTGGGACACAAGAAAGAAGGCGAGAAGACAACTAACATGGAACGTTATGGTAGGTACATAACTTCTTAATGTTAAGTTGTCTATCTCGCCTTCATTCTTGCTGGATGGGACCGCGTCCCTAGCACCTTATCCCGGGTGGCCTACCGGAACAGACTCTTGAGAACAGTGGAACCAAAGTTGGCACGGTTTCTGGAGACCATGTCCAATTTGTAATGTGAAATGAAGGTATGAGGAGAAGCCCAAGTGGCTGCTGCACAAATGGAATCTATTGGCAGCCTGTCCTGAAAAGCTACGGATGTAGCTAATGCCCTAGTTGATTGAGCTCTAGGTCTTGAAGGTAGTTTTTGATGCCTGATCTCATAGATGATGGTAATTGTAGAGGTGAGCCATCTAGAAAGGGAAACTTTAGTAACTGGAAGGCCCAATTTCCCTTCCGCATATGATAGAAAAAGCTGATCAGATTTCCTGAATTGTTTAGTCCTGTCTAAATAATATCTAAGTTTGCGGTGAACATCCAGAAAATGTAGCTTTTGTTCCGACCTGTTGGAATAGTTAGGGAAAAAGATGGGGAGATCAATAGTTTGGTTTAGGTTTGTTTGAGAGGAAACCTTAGGTAAAAAGGATGGATTAGTACAGAGGGATACCCTATCTTTGTGAAACACTAAGTAAGGAGGGCGACTGCACAGAGCATGGAGTTCAGATACCCTTCTCGCGGACGTTATGGCTACTAGAAAAAGTGTCTTCCATGAAAGCAACTTCAGAGAACATGAAGCCGCTGGTTCGAAAGGGGGAAGGATTAAGGATGCCAGAACCAAGTTAAAGTCCCATTGAGGTGGGGGATCTTTGATTGGAGGTTTGAGAAGAAAAACGCCCCTTAAAAAGGCTTTGCAGAGCTTGTGAGCCATGATGCTATACTCCGAGACACCTACATGATAATTAGATATAGCAGCCAACTGAACTCTAATGGTAGATGAAGAGCCTAAATGAAAGAGTTCTGCTAGAAAGTCTTGAATAGACTGTACAGGTGCAGTGAAGGGATCTATATTTTTTGATGTTGCCCAAAAGGAGAAGCGTTTCCATTTGCTATTATAAATCTTCCGGGTAGAAGATTTATGAGAGGCTATCAAGATATCTCGGACCGAGCGAGATATTAAGGGAAGCCTGGCTAAGGTCGGAATCGGAGAAACCACGCTGTGAGGTTGAGAGAATGAAGAGATTGGTGCAGCTGGCCCGATTGGTGGGTCAACAGATCTGGCACTGGGTCCAGATGCCAAGGCTGCTCCAAAAGGTAACGATGAAGGAATGGAAACCATATCTGTCGAGGCCAGTAAGGGGCAATGAGGATCATTGTCACTCTCAAGGCGATGGCTTTCTGAATTAGTTGAGTTATCAGTGGAAAAGGGGGAAAGCATACAGAAGTCCCTGGGGCCAATCGTGGACTACAGCGTCTCTGGTGGGATGGCCTGGTAACGGGAAGGGAGTGAAGAAGTCTTGACACTTGCTGTTTTGGGGAGTAGCAAAAAGATTGCAGCAAGGCTGGCCCCATCGTTGGAACACTTCTTCCAGTACCGATTTCTTCCGAGACCACTCGTGGGGCATGAGAATTGCCCTTCTCAACTTGTCTGCAATCACGTTTGACTTCCCGGGAATGTGCGTTGCTACCCGAAAGGTTGCCACGTGCCCTGGACTGTCCTGCCCTGATAATGCCCCCCCCACCCAATCAGGGAGGCGTCTGTTGTCAACGTGGCGACTGGGGGGGGGGGGTGAGTGAAGGGTCTTCCTTGGAGAGCCTGAGGTGATGTGATCCACCAAGACAGTTGATTCTTGCATGACTGAGTTATCAATATGGTGTGGGACATCGGGAGCTGTTGGAAGGACCATTGAGTAAACAGCATCCATTGAAGGATCCTCATGTGGAAGCGAGCTAAGGGGAGAAGGGGGATAGCTGCTGCCATGAGTCCTAATACCTTCAAAACTAGTCTGGCTTTGACTGTTGCATTGTAAGAGAAGGTAAACTTGTTTGTGGATGTCTGACACTCTGCTCTGTAAGTCTGACTGAAAGATTGAGTGCGTCTAATGTGGCGCCTATAAAGGTAATAGATTGACAAGGCGACAAGGCAGATTTTTCGAAATTTATTGAAATGCCTAGAGCTTGGCAAGTTTGGATAGTGAAGTCTCTGGATAGAAGAAGTTGATGTCTGGTGGTGGCAGTAAGGAGCCAGTCGTCTAAATATGGAAACACCTGGAATCCTTGACGTCTCAAGTGAGCCGCGACCACTGCCATGCATTTGGTAAACTCTCGGGGGGGCTGTAGTGAGACCAAAAGGCAGGGCTCTGAACTGGTAGTGACTGGCTCCCAGCCTGAAGCGGAGAAATCTCCTGGAGCGTCTGTTCATCTTGATATGGTAGTAAGCGTCCTGAAGATCTATCGAGCACATCCAATTGTCCTGACCCAAGAAGGGTAGAATGGACTGTAGCGTGACCATCCGGAATTTTGTTTTTCTGACATACTTGTTTAAGTTGCTGAGATCCAGTATGAGTCTCCAGTCCCCTGTCTTTTTTGGTACCAAAAAGAATTTGGAGTAGATTCCGGATCCTTGTTGGTCTGCTGGGACTGATTGGATAGCTCTTTTTGATAGCAGCTTTGAAATTTCTAGTGCTGCTTGTTCCCTTAGACTGGGTGGAACATCTGGAAGGGATCGTCTGGGTTGGGATGGAATGTGAATAAAGGGAATTTTGTAACCCTCGGATATGATCGACTGTACCCATTTGTCTTGTGTAAGGAAAAGCCAGGCTTTTGGGTACAGGGATAATCTTCCCCCGACTGCCTCCGAAGGTGGACAGCCAGGCAACTCCTCAGGGATGCTGAAAGGGTTTATCAGAGAAAGTTTCTCTGCTACCCTGGTTTTGCGGACCTCCTCTGCCTCTAGGGCGGCGTCTATTGTTATTCCCCCCTCTGCCTCTAGAGGGGGAATCGACATTGAGCGTCAGATGAGACTCCCTGGGTTTGTTTGCGGAACCACATTTTTCCTCCCCTCTGACCTTTGGGATAAGGCCTAGAAGGGGTAGAAAAACAGACTCCCACAGCAGAGAGAGTCTTACCTTCCACCTCGCACCTAGTCAATGTATCCTTCACCTGAGGGCCAAATAAGGATGATCCATCAAAGGGGGAATTGGTGAAGGACGCCTTGAAAGGGTCCGCAAAGTTGCACAGCCGCATCCAGGCGTGACATCGTAAGGCAACGCCTGTGCCTGCGGCTCTACTCGCCCCATCCGCAGCATATGAGATAAGCCGTATGGAGGAGTTAACGATGGAGTTCAGGGTTGCCAACTGGGAGTTCAATCTGTCTTGGAACCCCTCAGCTGTTGGATCCTTTACCTCTTCACTCATATCCTTGAGTAAATCTCTCTGGAGACGAGTGAAGTGACATAAGTAGTTCAGCAACCGCATTGAAAAGGTCGCTGATGAGAACATCCGCTTACAGTACCTGTCCATGGTCCTAAATTCCTTATTAGGAGGATGGACAGGTACTGAAGGATCGGCTAACTCCTTCTTAGTGGCCGCGGCCACCACCATGGCATCGACGGGGACACCTTTAGATAAAAAATCTTTATCTCTAGGGGCAGTAATAAACTTAGACGGCCTCCTCGGGGTGGGTTCCACTGACTCAGGAGCCATCCAGGCCTTCCTTGCCACCACTTCCATAAGGGGGTGAAAGGGAGGGGACACCCAGGAGGTAGAAGGGCAAGAGCCGAACGCCTCAAGGTACACTGACTCATCCTCTGAAGGGTTAAGGCTGGCCAGATTCCCCTCTGTTTCAGGATCTCAAGGATGTCAGCAAAGGAGACATCTTCAGAGGGGGATTAAGGGGAACCTTCAGATTCCTCTAAGTCAGTGTCAGAGGTGATAGACTCAGGGGAGTCCATGTGCTTCCTCTTGCACTGCCTCTTCCTAGGGGTTTCTCTTTCCGGGTCAGGAGAGGCCTCGGAAGAGGAGGAAATTCCCAATGGGGAAACTTGAGGAGTTGGCTCTCTGTGGTCTGAAGCAATGGGTTGGGGAGAAATCACCGCAGGCACTGATGATGGAGGGGCTAACGGAGCAGACTGTGGGGCAGACACTGGTTCTAGCACGCTCCGCATGACCTCGAAGGCACCCCTATCGGGCAAGGCCGGAGGTCCCCGCTCCAAAGAGACCAGGACCCCCCCGGCACAGACAGGGACAGCTCCGAGGCCCATGTCGGAGCCGAACTCACCAGCGCCGAAGCACCTAGAGGGAGAGCGGGGTCGGACAAGGGTCCGATGCCACTCGCCCCCTCGGAGCAGAGGGAAGATCGGCGCCGAGATCCCTCCAAAGAGGAGATCGGAGCAGACGACTGAGCCGAAAGGGAAGGTATCGGATCCGACGCGCCGACAGTCACGGCTCCAATGAGCCCCGGCTCCGAGCTCAAAGGAGTCGGAGGAGGAACACATTGAGGGATAGAAATAGCCGCTGACTGATGAGTCGGGCTATGAAGCATTTGGGCCAGCGCCTCGGACTTGAGAAGTCTACTCACTACCCTTTGCAAATCGTGTTCTGATAGCCTGGAAGACCGTGAGGAATGCGATCTATGGCTCCGCTCCGAAAGAAGAGGGGATTCTGGTGCCGAGTGAAAGGAGCCGATGGAGGGAGACCTAGATCTCTTTCTCGAAGGTTGCTCCGATAAGAGTATCGGAGCCAACTGAGTCTCATCAGCCTCAGCTCCGGCCGGAGCCGAGGTAATAGTATGAGGCTTGGAAACATCGGCTCCAGCCGGAGCCGATGTCGAAGCAGTTTTGATGCTTCCAGAGGACGGCTCTGAAGCCGGAGCCGACTGTCTGGAAGTCTTAGAAGGCTTCCCCAACACAGACTGGGTCGGGGGGCCTTCAGGCTTTAATAAGCCACACAAAATCAATTTATTTTTGCGTTCCTGCAGGACTCTAGGGCTGAAACCATGGCACACAGCACATGAGTCCTGCAGGTACAAAGGTCCCAGGCAATACACACAAGAAGTGTGACCGTCTGTCAGAGACATTTTCTGACAGCACGAGTCACACTTCTTGAAGCCTGAGACCTTGGAGTCCTTAGACATAGTAAAGGCCTAAGTAATAAAAACACACACACACACACACACACACACACACACACACACACACACACACACACACACACACACACCTTTAAGAAAATATTAAATTCCAGTCACACTAAAGGACTAGGAGAAGGAGGGGAAGGGCCTAAGGCCTAAAGTTAAAGGGGAATAAAGGGAGGGATTATGGGCAAAAGAGGTGAATCGATTCAAGGGAAAAGATAGTTAAAACTAAAAGTTATACTAAGAAAGTAATAGGGGTCTTAAGATTGTGAAAATAGAATAATTTTTCACTAACCTGCCAGAGCCGGTAGAAAAGCAACTCGTCAGCTAAGCGGCAAACGAGATTTGAGTAGTTACCCCGCCTAGCATTGTGGGATATAGGGGAGCCTCGAGCCGGTGGAATTAGCTCTCGAGCTTTAGTATTGGCCGAGTCGGAGCAGAGGATCGGCTCCGAACCCATCCAGCAAGAATGAAGGCGAGATAGACAACTTAACATTGTATAGTTATCCCCTTTGAGAAAAGCCATGTACCCATGAATTACCACATAGGTGGCAATACACTAAACATCGAAAGTGTGATGAGACTTGGGGACACAGGTGGACAGTGGTCTCACCTTCGATAACCACATCAGGAAATCCTTCCATGTGGCACACCTCATCACTAAGGGCTTTTCATCCAGAAAAAAGGAGATCATTGTCCCACTGTACTCATCCCTCATTAGACCCATTATAGAGTATAACGCCCAGTTTTGTATGTACCTCACAAAACATCTGCAATACCTGGAAAGGCCACAGAAATACCTCACTAAAAGAAACACAGGCCTAAAGCAGATGCCATATGCTGACTGTCTAAAATAACTCAAGCTATACTCTCTGTGGCATATCATCTCTTCAGAGGCAATCTCTGCTTAACATACAAGGCCATGTCAAAGCCTGAGCTGTCGGACATGTTCCACTTAAAGAAATCCCAATCCCTCAGAGCCACACGCTCCAGGGATCTAAATTTTGTCATCACAATGAACAAAACATGCTGGAGGGATAGGTTCCTGACCCAAAGACTCCCCATACTCTGGAATAGACTGCCCATACTTGTCAAGCAGAGAGCCTCATTGGTCCTCTTCAAAAAGAACTTTGATAACTGGATGGGAAATTCTCCCCGAGGATCATGTCAGTCGGCCTGCTAGACAGGGGGGTCCAGGGAAGTAAATACTGCGGATGAAACATCCAGGGAATTGTTATGGCTAGGTTTGTACAGGCCCCTAGGGTCGATAGCCTAGTACCAACCTATGAACCTGCATAACTGATCTGTCTAACTTTAGAGAAACTCTCATCCTTGTCTTTATGCAGTGTTGCTGCCATGGGCTATTTGTACATTTGCAGGCTTGCCTGTATTTTGATGTCACACTTTAGCTGCTTAAAACCAAAACTTTGCCCTTTGGACTCTTCTTTTTATGAACCCACAGCCCATTCCTGTGATACACGAGTCAATGTTTGCTGATAACCCTACAACATATTGCCACCACATGCGCTTTGTTGATGATCCTGTGCAAAATGGCCTTTCATACTTAATCCGTGCTATAACTAAACTCTTATGATAAAAATAAATGCAGTATACTCGCAGTTGTACGGTGGACAACGTTCTTCTCCAGTTTTGTCAAGTAACTTTGAGTAGGATAAACATTCACTGCTATTTCTGTCCATAAGTACAGATGACGTGCCTTGCTAAATGCACTAAAATAAGGTACTCAGCATTCATCGATTTCCATACAAAGTTGCAGCCACTGTGCAATGCCGCTTCCTCACCTCATCCTAATGCTGAACTTCTCTTACTTTGTTTCTGTACAACTGTTTGAAGAGGGGCATTCACAGATATCTTACTTACAATACGCAATTTATTAAATTGAATAAGTAGCACTCTGGTTACCTGAAGCTATTCATTCAAAATGGGCTTGAGAGACATTTTCATGCATTTGCACCAGCTGATGGTGTTTACCTGAACAAGAGATGCAAGTGACACTGGTTTCTCATGTCTATGGCCTAACAGCTTTACTACAATAGTCAACATGATGATGCAGTTTTACATGAACGTAATGGGATGTGATCATGCGCATTGGCAACTGAATTTGAGTTTCTAGGAGTCTAGTGATGCATGGTAAATGATTTGATGGCAAAGGGTTAACATGAAGAGGAAGAGCAGAAGTTAAGTGCAATGACAAGGTGATGATAGGGAATATATGCAGTTTGTGGGACAGTTGTGTGATGTTACAAAGACCTACTGTGTGGAATTGTTTATTTTCTAAGGGTTACATAGATCCAGTGAAATTATGTCTATTAGAACAGTTGTACTATTGCAAGGTTACAGAAGGATGACTCAACAGGTGGACTGCTGATACAGGGAAGATTTCAGATAGGTTTATGCCATGCAGACAGTTTCTGAGAAGTGTGGTATGATGCCCTATCTCATGGGCAACCTGTAAACCACTCAAAGTAATTACTAGATGATATTGTTGTGCAGCAATGCACAGTTGACTCGTGGGAAGTTGTTGGAAGGGATAATTATATGACTGTAAAGGTTTAAAGTACTAATATATGTGTGAATTATTGCTACTGGATACCATTATCATGTGAAAACAAAAATCTGTGCGCTAGTGGTCTGATGTTTAAATGCTGGAGAAAATGTTAAACTATATATGATTTTTGCATTCAAACTGTGTTAGCTGACATGAAACATTACCACCTGTTATGTCACACATTAAGACAGACAGATGGTAATAGATGTTATGCTGCATGAGAACTTTAAGATGCGAGAGTTGGTAATACCATGATATGCATTACATGCTGGCTAAACTCCACAACAGCACATATCAGACAAAACAGTCTTATTGTGAGTACAACTTGGAAGAAATTGGTAGGGATTATGGCCATGAGTATGATGCTCAAATGGAAATCTTCACCCTCCTCTCTGACAAAAAGTAGAGATTTCATTTTATTTATCCTTTGTTGACTAGGTTAGTACTAGTGGCCTCTTTTCATGGGAGACTTAGGGAAATGTGTCATTGGGCATTGGGAAAAAAGAAGTTATGTTCTCACCATAACGTTCCATCTGTGTTGTTGATTATTCATTCATTCCTGACGGGTGTCGGTTCCGTACTCGGAACAGAGTTGGCCTTTATAACAAGATCGAGCCAACCAAAAAAACTCGAGCTAAGCTTACCAACAGTGCCCCTCTCTGTTACCTCAGATCCAGTTTGCCCGTAAGAAAGAAAGCAGAGGCTTTTTCTGATCAAATTCCCTAAAAAACGGGATTTGGACCAAATCTGAACTTCAGGAGCCTTTGGAGGGGGAAAGAGGGTGGGGTGTAATGAATGAATGAATGAAGGAATGAAGGAAGGAAGATCAACAACAAAGATGGAACGTTATGGTAAGACCATAACTTCTTTGATGTTAATCTTCATTCATTCATTACTGATGGGATACAGTCCCCTGCTACTTTATGTCCTAGACGGCCTTATGGAAGAATGTTTCTGAGCACCATTGAACCAAAGGATGCTCTACCCCTGGAGACAAGTCCAAGTTTACTTAACAGCTTATGCCATGGCTACAATTTGGCTCCTAGAAAACAACAAAGTCTAATGACTTATCTTCTCTGTTGATTTAAAACTGTATAGCTCATCAGATGAGGAAATGAAAGCACAGCTGTAAGTTGTCAAACCATTTTCAGATGATATTGGAAGGTCATTTGGTCTTCAAAAATGTGCAAAAGCAACCTATAAAAAAAGGAAAACTACAGCACCAGGAAACCATCAGTTTGGGACAAGAAATACTTGGGAACTGGATGGATGGAAAGGGGGAGAAAGGGCAACTCCACAGGTCTTTTTCTGGCTTCATTCACCAAAATAAATCTTTGTTTGCATCGGTTATGCGGATCTGAAAAGACACTGGATGACTCAAAGGGGAACACCATTTTGAAACACGAGGAGAATAAATCTAAGATGACATCTCTGCTTAACTAAGCAGAAGCATACTGACGTCAAGCAGGAATGGAAATCAAACCAGAAGTGGATAAAAACTAGGCAGCAACTGAATGTGCTAAAAAACGAGAGAGAATATAAGGTGAAGGATCAGGTGAGAAGGCAAAAAATGTGGAAAAAACAAATATAGTTGCAAGTATAGAAAACTTCTGGAAGAACCTCATCTTGATAAAGAACGAACGCAGGAATGGTTACGGAGAGGTGAATTTACATCAAGACATAAAAGGTTAATATTGGCAGCCCAAGACAGTGGGCTACATACACGCTGGTTTACCAAGTCCATTGAACATGTGGGAGAAACCGACATACGTAGGTTTTGTGGAGCCGAATTGGAAGCCTTTACACACCTTATTGCTGGCTGCAACTCTCTAATGGCAGAGGGACTGTATACCGAAAGGCACAATAATGTGGTGAGAGTGTTACACTGGAGATTGTGCAAACATTATGGTATTGAAGTGGCTGAAAAACACTGGAAACATGAGCCACAGAGAATCATAGAAAATGATGAAGTTTACATCACATGGGATCACCTAATACCAACAGTCCAAAAGATAGATGCTAGAAAACCGGATATAGTGGTCCAAGAAAAGAAGAGAAAAGTAGCATTGATCATTGAAATTGCCACACCTAGTGACTACAATGTCTTGCGTACAGAGAGAGACAAAGTCATAAAATACCTTGATGTGCAAGCAGAAACAAGAACCATGTGGAAGAAAGATACCCAGACAGTTCCAATAGTAGTAGTAGGAGTAAAGTACAGTTTTGTACCTACCATAAATGTAGATGTTCGAGGATTCCCTTGCTGCAGTCCTGACAACTGGGTATAGTCCGCGTCCCAGTCGGCCCGAATACCAGAGTATAAGGCTGACGTCGGTCATGGCGCCTTAGACTGACGTCAGTACGTCAGGGTACTAATGCGCATGACCGACGTCATTTCCTCAGTCTTTTCTTGCCCCAGATGTCAGAAGACCCAAAAAGACAAGTCCCAAAAACAACCTGCACCAAAAAGCATGTACAATATATACAGTAATATATACAAAAAATATAAGCATGTAAACTCACCTACACAACCACCCTGAAACACAGAGGGGAAGGAGGGAGGGTAAATTGGACTGCAGCAAGGGAACCCTCGAGCATCTACATTTATGGTAGGTACAAAACTGTACTATGTTCTTCGTCTTCCCTTGCTGCAGTCCTGACAATTGGGTAGAATCCCAAAGCAGAGGTAAGGGAGGCTGGCAAATTATAAAGTAGCAGGAGCTGACAACATGCCTTGTAAAACAGCTGTGGCAAAACCAGCTCTAGTCTTAGAGTATACAGGCAGGTGATAATGCCTAGAGAAAGTATGCACTGAACTCCAAGTAGCTGCCTCCAGAATATCCTTAGTTGCCACCCCCCTTAGAAATGCTGTTGAAGTGGCAGTAGCCCTAGTGGAATGAGGCCTAATCCCAGCTGGAACCTCTTTGCCATGATGGGAATAACAAAATGCAATGCAAAAGCCAATCCACCTAGAAATAGTTTGTTTTGACACAGGCTTGCCATGTGAACTTAAAGCAAAAGAAACAAGTAACTGCTGAGACTGCCTAAAATCTTTAGTCCTGCTCAAATAATAACGCAATTGCCTGTGTACATCTAAAGTGTGCAAAATCTTTTCCCCTTTATTTTGAGGATCTGCAAAAACGTAGGCAAATGAATAGTTTGGTTTAAAGCCACACTAGAAACTACCTTAGGCATAAAGGAAGGATTAGTACGTAATGATACCCTGTCCTTATGGAAAATCAAAAGGGCTCTACTGCCATAAGGGCCTGCAACTCAGACACCCTTCTTGCAGAAGTAATAGCCAACAGAAAAGCAGTCTTCCATGACAAATATTTCAATTCAGCAGTAGCTGCAGGCTCAAAAGGTTGTAGAGTAAGTTTTTCCAACACAAAATTGAGATCCCAAGCAGGAGTAGGAGCTCTACGTGGGGTCTTATATTCTTTGCCCCTCTAAGAAACTGCTTGAACAAAGGATGCGAAAACAAAGGTGGGTCACAATCATAGTGAGCTGAAATTGCTGCAGCATGAATCTTTATGGAAGAGAAAGACAAACCTTTGTCCAATAATTCAGTAAGATATTGAAGAGCCACACTCAAATTAGGCTCTGAAATCTCCAAATTCTTTGCTGTACTCCAAAATAAAAATCTCTTCCATTTTCTGCGTACACTCTCCTAGTACTAGGCCTTCTAGCTTCCATAATCACATTTAAAACTTGTTGAGGAAGCTGAGACCTACCATGCTTCAACACAGAATATGCCAAGCTGTGAGATGAAGAGATTGAAGCTTGACATTGAGCAGATGACCGTCCTTCTGAGATAACAGATGAGGAATCAGAGGTAAAGGCCATGGAGGCTTCTTTACAAGACTCCTTAGAAGTGGGTACCAGTGTTGCCGAGGCCAATCTGGAGCTATCAAAATCATCCTTGGCCTGTCCTGTCTGACCTTTAGTAATACCTTTAGAAGAAGAGGTAGAGGTGGAAAGGCATAGACATGAAGGTTTTTCCAACTGAAAGACAGAGCATCCACTTTCCAAGCTGTGTGATGAAACCCCTTTGTGCAATACTTTGGCAGCTGGTGGTTTAGTGGAGAAGCGAACAGATCTATGTCTGGAGTTCCCCATGACACTGTCAATTTCTGAAATACATGAAGATCCAGTTTCCACTCGTGGGGATCCATGATTTGTCTGCTTAATACATCTGCTAGGGAGTTCTGTGCTCCTGGCAGAAACCTTGCCTGAAGAGTCAGTTGCAGGCTTAACGCAGTCTCCCATAAAATCATTGCTTGCCTGCATAGAGGATAAGAATGTGTTCCCCTTGCTTGTTGATGTACCACATGACAGTTGTGTTGTCTGTCAGAATCAACACCTGCCCTGGAAGAAGTAACTCCTTGAACGCCATCAATGCAAACTGGACTGCTAACATCTCCTTCATGTTGATATGTAGATGCTGTAGTCTGGCAGGCCACTTGTCTTGTATCCACTTTCCATTTAGATGAGCTCCCCAAGCAGTGTCCGAGGCATCTGTCGTTAAAATCTGACTCGCCTCTGGCCGGGTCACAGAGAGTCCCTTGTTTAGGTGACATTCCTGAGCCCACCACAAGAATTCCTTTTGAAGGCAAGGTATTATTTGAATGACAGTGTCCAAATCTTGGCAGTGCTGTGTCCATACATTTTTGAGATACCATTGCAGCTTCCTCATATGCAGTTTGGCATTGGGAAGCACCAGAATACAAGATGCCATGAACCCTAATGCTTGAAGGACTGTCCTTGCAGTCAGCACGGACTGATGAGATAGTTGATGGAAGTAAAGTGACAGACTCTTTTGTTTGTCCGGGGTTAAAAAGGCCATCTGGGCTGCTGTATTCAGTCTCACACCCAGAAAGCACATGTCTTGAGAGGGTACTAGACTGGACTTTATTTCGTTCACAGAATACCCTAGGCATCTTAGCACTGCTATGACATATTCCAGATGCTGTAGAAGGTGTTCCTTTTCTTGAGCCAGAATCAGGCAGTCGTCCAAGTAAGGATAAATTTGAATGCCTTGAAGCCTGAAGTAAGCTATCACTGGAGCCAGAACCTTTGTGAATACTCTGGGCAGTAGATAAGCCAAAGGGCAATGCAGAGAACTGATAATGAAAATCTCCAGTTCAAACCGCAGATACTTTCTGCAACTTAGCCTTATGGGCACATGAAGGTAAGCTTCCTTGAGATCCAAAGTTACCATCCAGTGATCCTTGCCCAGCAGAGGTAACAGTTGCTGTAACGTCAACATCTTGAACTTGGGAATGTCCAGATAAGTGTTGAGGATAGATAAATCCAAAATTGGTCTCCACGTGTTCCCCTTCTTTGGTACTAGGAACAGGCGAGAATAAAATCGAAGCCCCTTTCTGACACAGGGACTGGCTGAATAGCCCCTATCTGGAGTAACTGAGAAACTTGCTTGTGAGCCTCTTTTCTTTGTGGAGGAGGAACATCTGGCATGCCTTTGAAAGGGGCATTGTGTGGAAATAAAATCTGTACCGTGATGAATGATATCCAGCACCCATCTGTCTTGAGTGATTAAATCCCAATTTTCTTTGAAAAGAGACAATCTTCCTCCCAAAGGAGCTGCCAGACGAGAGTCCACTGGCAGCTGAAAAGGCAGGTCATTGGTTCTGCTTACGAAAGGACTGACCCCTGCCCTCACCAGAAGTCTGAGCAGGTGAACTATCTGATCTAGGCCTAAAGAACCTTGAGCCCTGCCCCTACCACGCCTAGACCTACCCCTAGACTGGGAACCATAAGCAGGATATGTCCACCCCTTAGCAGGCCAATTTCTACTAAACTTCGAGGCTGCACCTGCAAAATCTTTAACAGTCTGCATAGACTTAGCTTTGTCCTCCATTTTCTTTAAAACTGCTTCCACAGGCGGTCCAAACAACACATCAGACTGTAAAGGAGCATCCAAAATCCTGGTCTTAACATGCTCAGCTAAATTCTGATCCTTCAACCATGCATGTCTGCGAAGAACAGAACTAGTAGCAGCCACCCTCGAGGAGGCCTGAACAGCATCAAAACCACACTGCAAAGAATGCTTACCCACTTGTTCAGACACATGAACCAAATCCAGCAATTCTTTACACTCAATACCTTCCGCCAAAGCATCCACCTTAGATTTCAATTGTGAAAGGAGATAATTCTGATATTTCAGCATATGAAATTGACAATTCAACGCCCTCATGGCTAGAGTGGAAGAAGTATATACTTTCTTACCCCACCTATCCAAAGCCCTTGCCTCTTTATCAGAGGGTACAGGATTTTTAACCACAGAAGCTTTAACACCTTTAGGCCCCTGAGAAACAGTTTCTGGGTCCGCCCTGGGACTCTTAAACAAATACTTATGAGCTTGGGCACCCTATAATACCTATCAGGCTTAACAGGAGCAGGAGGCAAGGAATCAGGGTTCAGAGAAGCCTCTGCAAAAACATCCTCCACCACATTCAACACAGGAGGAATAGCTAAGGGCCTATGCTGGGGCATAAACAAGAATTCCCTAAGCCTTTTTCTGGAGTCAGAGTAATCTTGGCCTTCCCATTTAAAGTGCTCCCTCATGGAGTGAAGAGTCTCTGAAAATGAAAAATCCTCAGGAGGAGAAGCTGAAGGAGTGGAATCATCCACATCAGAATCAGAATAAGTAGGAAACTCTGGCAAGTCTTCCACAGAAGACTCTGAAGCCTGTGAACACTGTTCAAAACTATCAAACTCCTGTTCCACCCTAGGCCTCTTATCAGGTGGGGGCATAGAACCTCTAATCAGAGTAATCAAATCTTCTGCCATTTTAAGCATATGTTTCTTAGGCACAGAGCCGAAATGCTAGGAGAAGCCCCTACAGAAGCTGAACTTGGCCTTCCTCTAAAAGAAGCTTTGGCAACAGAAGGAGAGGCCCTAACTACCTTGGGAAGAGAGGGAAGAACAGTTACCTGAGAAGCCCCTCAGCCTGGCCTACCTCCTGAGAGGGCACATCCTGTAACAGTAAAGTATCTGCCTGAGACTCCATAGAGACTCCTGGCAAAACCTCTGGCTCCCTGAGCCTTCTAAAGGACCGGCGTCCGGGACTGCCGGATCCTCACCCCTAGACTTCACTGTTTTGTCCTTGCGCTTCTTAGATGAAGCAGGCGCCGGAGCATCCGGCGGCATAGTATAATTGCAACGCTTCCCAAACACTAACCTAGCACAATCAAGCCTCCTCTTAATAGTGCGCTTGTTAAATCTAGCACAAGAGCGGCAACCAACAACGTCGTGCTCAGGCCCTAAACAAGGTATACACAATGTATGATAATCCCTATGCGGTATCTGCTTCCCACAAGAAATACAGTTATTCACTTTTTCTGACATCCGGTTAAATACTGAGGCAAGAAAAACCAAAATGTTCCCAACGGGTTACTTAGCCAACTCTGTATTCGGTCTGAAACTGAAAATCTCAGAACGCCAACCTGCACTCGCAAAATTGCTTCTGCATCGGACCATGCGGCAAAAAAGACTGAGGAAATGACGTCGGTCATGCGCATTAGTACCCTGACGTACTGACGTCAGTCTAAGGCGCCATGACCGACGCCAGCCCTCTGGTATTCGGGCCGACTGGGACGCGGACTATACCCAATTGTCAGGACTGCAGCAAGGGAAGACGAAGAACATCTGGTCTTATAAAAAATAATTTACAATCGTATTTAGATATGTTACCGAATTCATGTAACACCGTACAAACTGCAGGAGTCATTACAGGGCACATTGCGGGTGCTGCGAAGAGTACTTTTGGCTAACATCAAAGAGTAAAACAATACTAAACTAATTTGATGAACTTTAATTGTACTTTGACTTAGGAATGGGGTCCATTCCCGTCATGGCATTAAAAACCCAAAAGACTTGGAGAAATTAAAAACGACAGACCACTGTACAACTGAAAGGCACAATAACGTGGCGAGACTGTTGCACTGGGGATCATGCAAACATTATGGTTTTTGAAATGGCTGAAAAGCACTGGAAACATGAGCCACAAAGCATCATAGAAAATGATGAAGTCTACATCACATGGGATCATCCATTACCAACAATTCGAAAGACAGATGCTAGACCACCAGATACAGTGATCCAGGAAAAGATGACAAGAGTAGCCTTGATCACTGAAATTGCCAAACCAAATGACTACAGTGTACTGCGTACAGAGACAAAGTTATAAAATATCAGGATCTGCAAGCTGAAATGAGAGCAATGTGGAAGAAAGATAACCAGATAGTACCAATAGTAGTAGGAGCAACTGGTCTACAAAAAAAAAAAAAAAAAAAGTCTAAAATCTTATTTAGATGCGCCATCAATACATGTAACTCTGTACAAACTGCAGGAGGAGTCATTATTGAGCACAGTACGGGTGCTGCAAACAGCACTTTTGGCTGACATCAGAGTGAAAAAAATACTAATTTCATGAACTTTAACTGTACTTTGACTTAGGAATGGGGTCCATTCTGGTCTTGGTGTTAGAAACCCAAAACATTTGGAGAAATTAAAAAAAGGGAGAGACCGCTGTGTTAGAAGCCACTGTAGAAGCCTCATGTGTAGTCTCACCAGGGGAACTATTGCAATCGATGCTGCCATTCATCCTAGTAGTTGGAGAAATGCCCAAGCTGAAACTTTGTCCTGAGATAGTTTCACCCAGAGATGGGACCTCAGTCTTTCTAATCAGTGACATGGGAGACTAGGCAAGACTTGAGTGTTGGAAGTTGTTCCTATGAATTCCAGAGTTTGAGGAGGAGTCATGTTGCACTTCTAGTTTATTGAGATCCGTAAGTATTTTGCCAGCTTTAGGGTACAATGCAAGGTTGAACCAATACATGCTTGGTGGGGCGGTAAGGAGCCAATTGTCTAAATACGGAAACACTCGGAATTCTGGCAGTCTCAACTGAGCTGTTACCACTGCCATGCATTTGAAGACTCTGGGTGCCGTAGAGAGACCAAAGGGCAGTGCTCAGAATTGGTAGTGATTGGCTCCCAGCTGGAAGCGAAGGAATTTTCTGGAGTATTTCTCCATTTTTATGTGGTAACACACATCCTGGAGATCTATTGAGCACATCCAATCATCTTTCTCCAGGAAGGGTAGGATACACTGAACCATAATCATCCAGAATTGTATTTGTTTGGCACATTTGCTCAGGATGCTGAGGTCCAAGATTGGCCTCCAGTCCCCTGTTTATTTTGGCACTAAAGAACCATGAGTAAAATCAGGATCCTATTTGATCTGGTGGGACTGCTTGGATGACTCTTTTTAAGAGCAGCTTTTGAATTTTTTGAGCTGCTGCTTCCCTTTGACTGGGTGGAACATCAGGAATGTGGCTTAACTGTTTTGGGCAAATATTGAGGGGTATGTGATAACCTCTGACAATTACAGTCTGCACCCAAGAATCTGTGGTTATCATTCCCCATGCAAGATGGTGCAGAGAAAACTATGCCCCAACTGCTTCCAGAGGTAAACAATCAGGCCACTCTTCAGGAGCGCAAACAGGGCTGTCCAGAGAAAGAATCTCTGGATCCCTGATTACAGTGACCCCCCCCCCTCTGCCTCTGTACGGGCATCTTTGGATGAGATTCCACCCTCTGCCCCGGGGGATTAAACTCGCCAGGTGTGTCACGGAAAGGACCCTGGGACTTCTTTTGCCACATATTTCCATTACTCTGATTCCTAGAATAGGATAGTTGGGAGGTGGAAAAACGAACGCCCTCGGCAGACACTGTCTTGCCGTCCTTTTCACACCTGGCTAATGTGTCTTTCACTTTCGGGTGAGAGACAGATGTTTCCACTGGAGCATTGAGAAAGGAAGATTTTTTTAAAAGGGACTGCAAAATCACAAAGGCACACTCAGACGTGACAACTCATGACAACACCTACACCCGCAGTTCCAGCCACCCGTTTGGTAGTGACAGAGATCAACTGCATGGACGAGTTAGATACAGATTTCCAGGATTGCAAGCTGCGAGGAGACTGTCACGCACCTAGTCAGAAACTACTCCTGCTAAAGTTCCCGACAATTACGAGATTAGGTCTCTCTGGAGCCTGGTAAAGTGTGCCAAGCAATTCAAGGACTGGATGGCAAAGATCAAAGAGCACACTCGGTTCCCTAACCTGTTGACAGCAAGAGACTCAATGTTTGGGGGATGGGCAGCATGGCTCTCATCGGCGAGCTTTTTCTTAGTGACGGCTGCCGCCACCACCATAGCGTCTACAGGTAGGCCTTTGGACCAATGTGAAAAAAATTGTCTGGTCTCCGGGGGAATGGTTCAACGGTATCAGGACTGCTCCAAGCACGCTGCACAAGTTGAACTAGGTCATCTGCAGGCGGGGTCAACCAAGTAGAGGGTCGAACATGAAAAGCCTGCAAGAATACAGATTCCTCAGAAGAGGGGTTGTTGGGCTTCCAGCCTCCCCACTGTTTTAAAATTTCCAGTACGTCTCCAAAGCAGACATCCTCAGGGGATGACTGTGGGGACCCCTCCCCCTCATCGTAGTCTGCATCTTCAGTAAGGGATTCCCAAGGGAGTCTACGTGCTTCCTCTTGCACAGTTACCTCCTCCGTGGAGACATCTGAGAAGGACTCCTAAGAGAGGGTTCTCTGCTGCAGGGAATCTTGAGACTCTTGTGGTCCATGCGACAGCTGCGGTCCAGAGGGGGGCATATATGGTACTCCAAAACCAAGGGAAACAGCTGTGTACCTGCAGAGGCAAGGACCCCTTCCATCAACTGGAAAGCAGGTCTGCCTGAAGAGGGATGGGAGCCCGAAACCAAGAAAGTACAGTTGTGTGCAATTACCATAAATGTAGATGTTAGAGTGTATTCACTGTTGCAGTCATCACACTTGGGTTATCTGCCTGCAGGTAGCCCTCAGTCGGCCCGAATACCAGAGTCTTGGGATTTCTGCATCGGATGCTGTCGCTTCTTCTATGCCATCAGGTCCATCAGGGGTATAAACATGCTACCAACGCCATTACATCAGTTTTTCTTGCCCCAGATGTCAGGAGTCCACAAAATAGGAAACAATTACATGGTGTGGAAAGTACAGTTGTGTACACTGACCATAAATGTAGATGTTCGAGTGTATTCACTGTTGCAGTCATTACATTTGGGGTAATCTGCTGGCAGGTTGCCCTCAGTCGGCCTGAATTCCAAAGTCTTGGGTCCTGCGTCGGTTGCGGTCTTCTCTTCCATGACGTCAGGTCATCAGGGGTATAAAACATGCAACAGACGACAATTTCTTTAGTTTTTCTTGCCCCCGATGTCAGGTGCCCCCAAAAAGGTAGCAATATTCTAAATATTTATATATACATATATATATATATACATATATATATATATATATATATATATATATACATACATATATATATACATACATATATATATATATACATATATATATATACACATATATATATACACATATATATATATACACATATATATATATACACATATATATACACATATATATATACACATATATATATACACATATATATACACATATATATATACACATATATATATACACACACACAGACACACATGCATCAATATAAACTTTACCTTCATCTACAAGCAAATACACCACATAGGGTGTAGAAGATAAAGAGAAGGAAAGATAAACTGTAGAATGATAGGGGGATGGCGGGAGGGTAACCTGGATTGCAACAGTGAAAATACTTGAACATCTACATTTATGGTAAGTGTACGCAACTGTACTAGGTTCTTCGTGTTCCACTGTTGCAGTCATTACATTTGGGTAGAATCCCAAAGCTATGGTTGGGAGGCTGGAGCTAAACAGCACTAGGTGAGGCTATAAGGCCCTGAAGCACTGCAGTGACAAAGCCTGCCCTGGACCTAGAGAAGAGAGTCAAATGGTAATGCTTTGTAAAGGTGTGAACAGAACTCCAAGTAGCAGCCTCTAGAATGTCCTTGGTGGGTACTCCTCTGAGAAAGGCTGCTGAAGTAGCTGCAGCCCTGGTGGAGTGAGACCTAATGCCCTTGGGCACAGGTTTGCCATGGTGTAAGTAGCAGAAACGGATGCAATGGCTAATCCACTTTGAAATGGTCTGCTTTGAAATAGCCTTTCCTTCTGATCCTGCAGCATATGACACTAGTAATTGCTCAGTTTTTCTTAGAGCTTTAGTCGTGCTCAAGTAGAATCTTAGCTGTCTGTGTACGTCCAAGGAATGCAGAATCCCCCCCCCCCCCTTTGTTCTGCAGATTTGGATAAAAAGTTGCCAGATGAATTGTTTGGTTAAGAGCCACACTGGAAATGACCTTGGGCATAAAAATAGAAGTTATGTACTTACCATAACGTTCCATGTTAGTTGTCTTCTTCTCGCCTTCTTCTTGCTGGATGGGTTCGGAGCCGACCTCGGCTCCGACTCGGCCACTCTAAAAGCTCGAGAGTTGGTTCCACCGGCTCGAGGCTCCCCTTATATCCCACAATGCTAGGCGTGAGTTACCTCAGATCTCGTTTGTAAGCTAGGCCCAGCTTATAATAGTAATAGAATAACTATAAACAAAGTCCACCTCTATAAACCAGGGAGAAGAGAAGGGTGACCTACATCCTGATCCAGGAAAATATGCACAGCAGCATATACCTAAAGTAAAGAGGTGGTAGAAAGAGAGGTCACAATCAAACTCCTCTAGGTCTGTCCAGGCCAGGGGGAAGGAGGGTGGGACGCAAGAAGAAGGCGAGAAGACAACTAACATGGAACGTTATGGTAAGAACATAACTTCTATATGTTAAGTTGTCTATCTCGCCTTCATTCTTGCTGGATGGGACCGCGTCCCTAGCACCTTGTCCCGGGTGGCCTAACGGAACAGACTCTTGAGAACAGTGGAACCAAAGTTAGCTCTATGCCTAGAAGCTAAATCCAACTTATAATGAGAGATGAAAATGTGAGGAGTAGCCCAAGTAGCCGCTGCACAAATGGTGTCAATAGGCAGTCTGTTTTGGAAGGCTATAGAAGTAGCCAAAGCTCTGGTAGAATGGGCTTTAGGTTTGTTAGGCAGCTTTTGGTGTCTAATTTCATAAACAAGGGAAATCAGAGATGTTAGCCATCTGGATAATGATACCTTTGAAACTGAAAGTCCCTTTCTGCCTTCTGCATAAGAGACAAACAGCTGGTCAGATTTTCTAAATTGTTTGGTTCTATCCAAATAGTACCTTAACTGACGATGAACATCTAGCCAATGCAATTTTTGTTCAGACCTATTAGAATATTCTGGAAAAAACACAGGGAGGTCAATGCTTTGATTTATGTTAGACACCGAGGCTATCTTGGGCAAAAAGGACGGGTTGGTTCGTAAAGATACCCTGTCCTTATGGAACAACAGATAAGGAGGTCGACAGCTGAGTGCATGAAGTTCTGAAACTCTTCTAGCTGAAGTAATAGCTACCAGAAAGAGAGTCTTCCATGATAGCAATTTTAAAGAACAGGAGGCTGCAGGTTCGAAAGGGGGAAGAATCAAAGAACTAAGAACTAAATTTAGGTCCCAAGGAGGAGGAGGATTTCTTATAGGAGGTCTGAGTAGAAAAACTCCTTTCAAAAAGGCTTTGCAAAGCTTGTGGGACATTATGGCAGACTCTGAAATACCCACATGAAAGTTAGAAATAGCTGCCAGTTGAACTTTAGGAG
Source organism: Protopterus annectens (assembly GCF_019279795.1). Lineage (NCBI taxonomy): Eukaryota > Metazoa > Chordata > Ceratodontiformes > Protopteridae > Protopterus > Protopterus annectens. Next base: position 495,497,295 of record NC_056749.1, on the reverse strand, counting down.
TAGAAGGAGATGAACCTGCATGGAAGAGTTCAGCTAGAAAATCAAGGACCATTTGGATGGAAGCAGTGAAAGGATCTATGTCCCTTCCTTGAGCCCAATAGGCGAAACGTTTCCACTTACTCAAATAAATCTTTCTAGTGGAAGATTTATGGAAGCTATCAAAATATCTCGAACAGAGTGAGATATCTGAGGAAGCCTGGCTAAGGTTGGAATTGGAGGAACCAAGCAGTGAGGTTCAGAGAGGGAAGGGAGAGATGAAACTGACCCGACTGATGGATCAAAAGATCTGGAACTAGGTCCAGATGCCAAGGTCGCTCCAACAGAAAATGATGCAGAAAGGGGAACCAAACCTGTCGAGGCCAGTAAGGAGCAATGAGGATCAACGAGGCCTTCTGAGCGATAGCTTTCTGTATCACTTGAGAGATTAGTGGGAAGGAGGAAATGCATACAGAAGTCCCCGGGGCCAAACTTGGACTAGAGCGTCTCTGCTGGGCTGGCCTGGTAAAGGGAATAGAGTGAAATAATCTCTGCACTTGCTGTTTTGGGGAGTAGCAAAAAGGTCACAGCAAGGCTGACCCCACTTGAGAAAAATTTCTCTCACAACAGAGTCTTTCAGAGACCACTCGTGAGGCATGAGGATAGCTCTGCTCAACTTGTCCGCGATTTGATTGGACTTCCCGGGATGTGCGTTGCTATCAGAAACCGCTGAGAAGAAATCGCCCATTGCCACAGTCTGAGTGCTTCTCGACACAGGGGGTAGGACCTGGTTCCGCCTTGTTTGTTGATATACCACACTACAGACATATTGTCCGTCTGGATTGCTATCGTTCCCAAGGGAAGAGAGTCTTGAAGGGCTTGCAACGCTAAAAGCACTGCTCTCATCTCTAGAACATTTATGTGCAAGTGGCATTCTTCTGGTTGCCATGTGCCCTGGACAGTTCTGCCCTGATAATGCCCCCCCCCCACCCGATCAGGGAGGCGTCCGTTGTCAGTGTAGCAACCGGAGGGGAAGGAACAAAGGGTCTTCCCAATAAGAGCTGAGGGGAAGACATCCACCACAGAAGATGATTCCTGCATGTTTGCGTGATCATAATGGTGTGGGACATCGGAAGTTGCTGGTATGACCATTGTGTGAAGAGCATCCATTGAAGGATTCTCATGTGGAATATGGCTAATGGAAGCAAAGTTATGGCAGCCGCCATAATCCCCAATACTTTCAGAACTAACCTGGCTTTGACTCTGTTGCTGCTGAAGATGAGCGAGACCAGTTTTTGTATGTCTGTTATTCTCTGATCTGTTAGCCTCGCAGACATGTTGACTGTGTCTAGAATTGCGCCTATGAAGGTAATAACACGACATGGCGACAAAACAGACTTTTCGCAGTTTATTGAAATGCCTAACTTTTGACAAGTGCGAAAGGTGCAGTCCCTGGCTGTGAGAAGAAGATGCTCGGTGGGAGCTGTAAGGAGCCAGCCGTCCAAATATGGAAACACCTGGAATCCTTGACGTCTCAGGTGAGAAGCTACCACTGCCATACATTTGGTAAACACCCGGGGGGCAGTGGAGAGTCCAAAGGGCAGGGCTCTGAATTGAAAATGACTGGTTCCCAGCCTGAAGCGGAGAAATCTTCTGGAGCGTCTGTTCATTTTTATGTGATAGTACGCATCCTGAAGGTCTATGGAGCACATCCAGTTTTTTCTTCCCAATAGGGGAAGTATGGACTGTAGCGTGACCATCCGAAATCGTGTTTTCTTGACTGACTTGTTCAAGATACTGAGATCCAAAATTGGTCTCCAGTCACGTTTTTGGAACTAAAAGAACCTGGAGTAGATTCCGGATCCTTGCTGGTCTGCTGGAACTGGTTGAATTGCTCTTTTTGCAAGCAGTTTTGAAACTTCCAAAGCTGCAAGATCCCTTTGAGCGGGTGGAACATCTGGAAGGGATTTTTTTGATCGGTTTGGAATGCAAAGAAAGGGAATGGAATAGCCTTCGGAAATGATGGACTGTACCCACTTGTCTCGAGTTAGGGATAGCCAGGCTTCTGGGTACAGTGACAATCTTCCCCCGACTGCCTCCGAAGGTGGACAGTCGGGCAACACCTCAGGGATGCTGAAAGGGCTTATCGGAGAAAGTTTCTCGATTGCCCTGGTTCTGCGGACCCCCTCTGCCTCTAGGGCGACGTCTACCATTGTTGTTCCCCCCTCTGTCGGGGAACCGACTCTGTGCGTTAGGCAAAGTCCCTTGAGATTGTTTGCGGAACCACATTTTTCCACTTTTCTGGCCCTTGGGGTAAGGCCTAGAAGGAGTAGAAAAACAGACTCCGACGGCAGAAAGAGTCTTGCCATCAGTCTCGCACCTAGTCAAGGTTTCTTTCACTTGAGGACCAAAAAGAGATGATCCATCAAACGGGGAATTAGTGAACGACATTTTAAAGGGGTCCGCAAAGTTGCATAACCGCATCAAGGCATGCCTACGTAAGGCCACTCCTGTTCCTGCGGCCCTGCTCGCTCCATCAGCCGCATACGAAAGGAGGCATGGAGGAGTTAGCTATGGAGTTCAGGGTAGCCAGCTGAGTGTTCATCTTGTCTTGAAAACCCGCAGCTGTAGGATCCTTCAACATATCACTCGCTTCTTTGATCAAGTCCCTTTGAAGACGAGTAAAATGGCATAGGTAGTTCAGCGAACGCATTGCAAAGGTCGCTGACGAGAACATCCGCTTCCGCATCTGTCCATGGACCTAGATTCCTTGTTAGGTGGATGGACAGGCACTGAAGGATCAGCTAGTTCCTTCTTAGTGGCAGCAGCAACCACCATAGCATCCACAGAAACTCCTTTTGTCAGAAACTGTTGATCTGCTGGTGCTGTAATGAATTTTGAGGGTCTCCTGGGAGTGGGGTCCACTGAATCAGGAGCCGTCCATGCCTTTTGCTACCACCTGCATGAGGGGGTCAAAGGGGAGACACCCAGGAGGTGGAAGGACGAGCCAAACGCCTCAAGGTACACAGATTCATCCTCCGAAGGGTTGAGGGCTGGCCAATTTCCCTCTGCTTAAGGATTTCTAGAATGTCTGCAAATGAGACATCTTCAGAAGGGGAACGGGGAACCCTCGAATCCTCTAAATCTGTGTCAGAGGTGACGGACTCACGTGAGTCTATGTGTTTCCTCTTACACTTTCTCTTCCGAGCGGCCTCTTCTGCCAAATCAGGAGAGGCCTCGGGAGAGGATGAGATCCCCACAGGGGATTCCTGAGGAGCTGGCTCTCTGCGGTCCGAGATGAGGGAGTGAGTCGACTTGACCTGAGGCACCGAAGAGGGAGGGGCGGACGGAGCCAACTGTGGAGTAGAACCAGGTTCTAACACACTCCGCATGACCTCGAACGCACCCCTGTCAGGCAGAGCCAGAGGTCCCCGCTCCGAAAAGCTAAAAACCTCCCTCGGCACCGACAGTGATGGCTCTGAGGCCGATGTCGGAGCCGAACTCACCAGCCAAGCCCGAGAGGGAGAGCGGGGTCGGACAAGGGTTCGATGCCACTCACCCCCTCGGAGCCGACGATGGAAGTCCAGCGCCGAGATTCTTCTAAGGAAGAAATCGGAGCAGACGATGGAGCCGAAGACATTTGTATCGGCTCCGACGCTACCACAGTCTCGGTTCCGAAACGCCCCGGCTCCGAGCTCAACGGAGTCGGAGGAGGAACATAATGAGGGACAGGGTCAGGCATCGACTGATGAGTCGGGCTCTGAAGCATTTGGGCCAGTGCCTCGGACTTAAGAAGTCGACTCACTACCCTCTGAAGGTCATGGTCCGACAGCCTCAATGACCTAGAGGAGTGAGATCTATGGCTCCGTTCAGACAGCAGAGGAGATGCTGGAGCCGAATGAACGGAGCCAAGGGACGGTGACCTAGACCTCTTTCTAGATGTCGGTTCCGAAGGTCTGGTCGGAACCGACACAGGAATTTCCAATACCTCGGCTCCAGCCGGAGCCGAGGAAACCACAGAAACTGTAGACTGAGACTCATCGGCTCCTACCGGAGCCGATGCAGACGGAGGTTTCGTAGCCTTAGGTCTCGGCTCAGTAGCTGGAGCAGAGGACCTAGAAGCCTTGGAGCACTTTCCCGAAGAGACAGTAAGGGAACCCTCAGGCTTGAGTAAACCTCTCAAAATCAGTTTGTTTTTTCTTTCCTGCAGGACCCTGGGGCTGAAGCCGTGGCATACAGCACAGGAGTCCTGCAGGTGCAAAGGTCCCAGGCAGTAGACACAAGAAGTGTGACCGTCTGTCAGAGACATTTTCTGACAGCACGAGTCACACTTCTTGAAGCCTGAGACCTGTGAGTCTTTAGACATTTTAGAAAAAGTGTAATCACACACACCCAGTCAAACACACTGATTACACCCTATCCTATTTTAAACTCAAAAAATAAAACAAACTACCAAAGTTTTAAATTCTGAGAAAAAACACACACACACCACTAGGGGATGGAAGAAAAAAGGCCTAAAGGCCCGAGGGAAGAACTTATAAGTTCTTGTGGAAAAAAAAGGATTTGAGAGAGAAAGGGGGAGAAAATCCACTAAACTAAGGGAGACAACTGTAAAATTAAAACTAAAGGGGTTTAAGTATACTAAATTTTACTCCAAAGTTACTCACCAAGAAGCCGGTAGAAACCAAACACCTCGATCGCTGTAGCGGCAAACGAGATCTGAGGTAACTCACGCCTAGCATTGTGGGATATAAGGGGAGCCTCGAGCCGGTGGAACCAACTCTCGAGCTTTTAGAGTGGCCGAGTCGGAGCCGAGGTCGGCTCCGAACCCATCCAGCAAGAATGAAGGCGAGATAGACAACTTAACATAGTACAGTTTTGTACCTACCATAAATGTAGATGTTCGAGTGTATACCCTGCTGCAGTCATCACACTTGGGTTTATCCTGCCGTCAGGCGGTCCCGCAGTCGGCCCGAATTCCAAAGTCTTGGTCTGGCGCCGGTTGCTGTCGCTGCTTCCCTGATGTCAGTGCGCCAGGGGTATACAAGAGGCATCCAACGCCATTTTCTTCAGTTTTTCTTGCCCCAAATGTCAGGTGCCCCCCCAAAAGATGGTCAGTAGGTAGTACCAATAATAAAAGCTTAGCACAAACAAAACATCCCTCCAGCTATAAGCAAATACACCACAAAGGTTGTATCAGATTTTAAGGTATAGAAAGGTTTTAGTTAGGTCAGAGGGGATGGAGGAAGGGTAACCTGAACTGCAGCCGGGTATACACTCTAACATCTACATTTATGGTAGGTACAAAACTGTTCTATGTTCATCGTGTTACCCTGCTGTAGTCATCAACTTGGGTAGAATCCCAAAGCGGAGGATGGGAGGTGGAGCCAAACAGGGTTAGAGGGGGCTAGAAGGCCCTGCAAAACTGCAGTGGCGAAGCCAGCTCTGGTCTTGGAGTAAAGTGGTAAGTGATCGTGTTTGGTGAAGGTGTGTACTGAACTCCAAGTTGCAGCTTCCAGAATATCCTTGGTTGGCACCCCACCCCCCACCCCCGAGGAAGGCTGTAGATGTAGCTGCTACCCTGGTGGAGTGGGGCCTTATGCTAGCAGGAACTGGTTTTCCATGATGGGTGTAGCAAAAATGTATGCAATGTCCTATCCATTTGGAAATGGTCTATTTTGAGATGGCCTTTCCTTGTGATGCTGTAGCATAGGATACAAAAAGTTGGTCAGATTTTCTGAAAGCCTTAGTTTTATCCAAGTAGTAACATAGTTGCCTGTGTATGTCCAAGGAATGCAGGAGTCTTTCTCCTTTGTTCTGTGGATTTGGAAAGAAGGTGGGTAAGTGGATGGCTTGATTTAGAGCCACCCTGGATACCACCTTTGGCATAAAGGAGGGGTTAGTTCGTAGAGAAACTCTGTCTTGATGAAAAATGAGGAAAGGCTCTACTGCCATTAGTGCCTGTAGCTCTGAGACTGTTCTGGCTGAAGTAATTGCTAACAGCAGGGCAGTCTTTCATGATATAAACTTTAAGTCAGCTGAGAAAGCTGGCTCAAAAGGTGGCAGCGTAAGTTTTTCCAGAACAAAATTTAGGTCCCAAGTTGGTGCTGGCACTCTCCTGGGAGGCCTAATGTTTTTTGCCCCTCTGAGATGCTGCCTTAGAAGTGGATGTGAAAATAAGGGAGGATCCGTGTTGTAGTGAGCTGAAATAGCTGAGGCATGGATTTTAATAGATGAAAAAGTAAGTCCTTTGTGTAACATTTCAGTTAAATATTGTAGAATCTGAGGCATGTCTGGCTGAAGGGTATTTTGGCCTTTAGCTTGGTTCCAGGCACAAAATCTTTTCCATTTGTCTGAGTAGGCTTTCCTGGTGCTGGGCCTCCTGGCCTCCAGAATGACATCCATAACAGCTTGTGAAAGAGGGGCTGGCTGGTTGCTTAGGTGATGTGCCATGCAGCCAAATTTAAGGTTTTGAGCTGGCTGTGTAGAATCTAACTGCCTTGCTGTGTGAGTAGATGAGGAATTTGTGGTAAAATCCATGGTGGGCCCTGGGCCATGTTCCTTAGTAGTGGGTACCAGTGCTGACGTGGCCAGCCCGGGGCAATGAGCATCATTCGAGGTCTCTCCATCCTGACTTTCAGCAGCATCTTTGTGAGAAGGGGCAATGGAGGAAAGGCATATACTGTTAGCATTTTCCAACTGAATGAGAGTGTCCACTTTCCAAGCTTGATGGTGAAATGCCCTTGTGCAAAACTTTGAAAGCTGATGGTTTTTGGGGTTGGCAAACAGGTCTATGTCTGGGCGCCCCCATTTTTGAGTTATCATTGCAAATACTTGTGGATCCAGTTTCCACTCGTGGGGATCCATGATGTTTCTGCTTAGGTCGTCTGCCAATGTGTTTTTTCCTGGCAAGAATTGCGCTTGTAATTGAACTTGGTAAGCCAGTGCTGTGTTCCACAAGGTCATTGCTTGACTGCATAGAGGGTAGGAATGTGTACCCCCTTGTTTATGTACCACATTACTGTGGTGTTGTCTGTCCTTATTATACGCTGTCCTGGATGTAAGAGGTCCTTGAAGGCTGTCAGAGCATTCTGTACAGCTAGCATTTCTTTTTGAATGATGTGCAGATTCCTTTGATCTGCAGTCCATATGCCTTGAACGCACCGTCCTGCCATGTGTGTGCCCCCCAGGCATAGTCCGATGCATCTGTTGTCATAGTTTGCCTGGCTGGGGGTAAGGTGAAAGGCTGACCCTTGTTGAGGTGACATGCCTGTGACCACCATAGAAACTCCTGTTGAAGGCAGGGAATGAGAGGTATCATTGTTTCCAAGCTGTGGCTGTGTTGAGTCCATACGCTTTTCAGGTACCATTGTAATTTCCTCATATGCAGTTTTGCAAATAGTATTAGTAGTATACAAGATGCCATGAAGCCCAAGGCCTGCAGAATATTTCTTGCAGGGAGTTGGGTCTTTGTTGCCATTATTTTGAAGTATTGAGTTAGTTGTAGTTTGTCTGGCGTCAGATAAGCCATCTGGGCTGTTTTATTCAAGCTGGCACCCAGGAATGTCATATTTTGAGAGGGTACTAGTTTTGATTTCTTTTCGTTTACTGTGTACCCTAGGCAACTTAGAAAGTGTTTTACAAAAGTCAGATGTTGTAAGAGAATGTCCTTGCTTTCTGCTTGGATGAGGCAGTCGTCCAGGTATGGGTATATTTGAATTCCTCTGTCTGCAGTATGCAATTACTGGTGCCAGGCATTTTGTGAAGACCCTGGGTGCAGTAGATAAGCCAAAGGGCAATGCAGAGAATTGGTAATGGGTTAAACCTGCAATGAAACGGAGGTATCTTCTGCAATTTTGTCTGATAGGGACATGCAGGTATGCCTCCTTGAGGTCCAACGTTACTAGCCAAGCTTTCTTGCCCAACATGGGAAGAAGCTGCTGTAGTGTTAGCATCTTGAATTTGGGTACTTGCAAGAAGGTGTTTAGAATTGAAAGGTCCAGAATGGGTCTCCAAGCATTGCCCTTTCTGGGGACTAGAAAGAAAGGGCCTTGAGTAAAATCATTGGCCTTGCTCCTGTGTAGGTACCAGTTGAATGGCTCTCATGTCCGTGAGAGCTGTAATTTGTTTTTGTGCCTCTGCCCATTGATTTTGTGGCAAGTTTGGCATTCCTTTTATCCTTGGCAAGGTGTGGAAATGGAATCTGTATCCTTGTGAGATAATGTCTAGGACCCATTTGTCCTTTGTGATGATGCGCCAGTTGTCTATAAAAAATTCTAATTTTCCTCCCAAGGGAGCTGCCAAGAGTTTTTGCTTGGCAGTTTGAGGTGTAAGTCATTGTGTTTGTCTTCTAGTAGTTCGGGACTTGTCTTCTCCTCCCTTCTGTGTTGCACTGCACCATTGGCGAGGTTTGTAAGGGATTTGTGCTTGTCCTCTGCCCCTTGGGTGTCTGTATTTACCCCTCTGTGGCCTGTCAGAAGCTGGAAAGGACCAATTTTTTGCAGGCCAATTTCTGCTGAAGTGTGGGGTTTGTACCTGTAAGAAATCTTTGACTGTCTGCATAGATTTTGCCTTATCCTCCATTTTCTTTAAAACCTCTTCTGCTTTAAACCCAAATAAGACATCCTGCTGTAAGGGTGCATCTAGTAACTTTGCTTTAACATGATCAGGCAGAGTTTGTTCCTTTAACCAAGCATGCCTACGTATAACAGACACAGTAACAGCTGCTCTACAGGAAGCTTCCAAGGAATCAAATCCACATTGTAAAGTATGTTTGCCCACCTGTTCAGCTGCATGCAACAGATCCTGCATTTCTTTGAATTCAGACTGTTGAGGGTGCGTGCTCATCTTTTGTTTTATTTGAGACATTAGGAATGGCTGGTATTTCAGCATGTGAAATTGACAATTTAGTGCTCTCATAGCTACAGTAGCTGAGGTGTAAACCTTCTTCCCCCACCTATTTAGTGCTCTGGAGTCCCTTTCAGAGGGTACAGGATTTTTAGCCATAGCAGCCTTAGCCCCTTTGGGACCCTGGGAGATAGTCTCTGGGTCAGCAACAGGGCTTTTGTAAAGGAATTTGAGTCAGGCACTCTATAATATCTATCTGGTTTGGCTGGAGCAGGATGCAGAGAAACTGGATTTAGACTAGATTCTAAGTAAACATCATCCATAATGCCTAAAACTGGAGGGATAGCAAGTGGTCTGTGCTGGGCAAGTAAAAGGAAAGTACAGTTTTGTACCTACCATAAATGTAGATGTTCGAGTGCTAATACAGCTGCAATAATCACAGATGGGGTTTTCTGCCGTCAGGCGGTCCCTCGGTCGGCCGAATTCCAAAGTCTTGGTCCGGCGTCGGTTGTCGTCGCTTTCTCTTCTGACGTCAGTGAGGCCAGAGTATATTAGACACAGCCGACGTCATGTTCTTCAGTCTTTCTTGCCCCAGATGTCAGGTGCCCCCGGAAGGAAGGCAATACATAAATAATGCTTATATACATATACAAGCAATGCAATATAATCCAAAATCAGTGGTAGCAAGCAAATAAAACATAGCAGGATAACCCAGTCAGGTAGTATGAAGAGGTTGTTAGGCCCCATGCCTTTACCAAGTGGGGAAGGAGGGAGGGAAACCTGTACTGCAGCTGTATTAGCACTCGAACATCTACATTTATGGTAGGTACAAAACTGGTGGTAGTGTTTTGTGAAGGTATGTACAGAACTCCAAGTGGCTGCCTCCAAAATATCCTTAATAGGAACACCTCTGAGGAAGGCTGTAGAGGTGGCTGTGGCCCTAGTGGAGTGAGATCTGATACCAGTAGGGACAGATTTCCCATGATAGGAATAACAAAACCGTATGCAGTGGCCAATCCACTTGGAAATGGTCTGTTTTGTAACTGGCTTCCCTTGAGCCCCTACAGCATAGGACACAAAGAGTTGTTCTGATTTCCTGAAGGACTTTGTTCTGTCCAAATAATAACGAAGCTGCCTATGGATGTCTAAGGAGTGTAGCAGCCTTTCCCCTTTGTTTTGAGGATTGGGGTAAAAGGTAGGTAGGTGTATGGCTTGATTTAAAGCTACCCTGGATACCACTTTAGGCATAAATGATGGGTTGGTACGAAGGGAAACCCTGTCCTGATGGAAAATGAGAAAGGGGTGCACCGCCATGAGGGCCTGTAGTTCAGAAACCCTACGAGCTGAAGTGATGGCCAGAAGGAAGGCTGTCTTCCAGGACAAATATTGCAAATCTGTTGAGGCAGCTGGTTCAAAAGGAGGCAATGTTAATTTTTCTAGTATGTAATTAAGATCCCAGGCTGGTATTGGTTGTTTCTTTGGTGGTCTTACATTCTTAGCCCCTCTGAGGAACTGTCGTAAGAGTGGGTGATAAAATAAAGGAGGATCCGTGTTGAATTCTGCAGAAATGGCTGAGGCATGGATTTTTATGGAAGAAAAAGAAAGTTCACTGTTCAATAGCTCCGCTAGGTACTGTAATACCTGAGGCAAGTTCAGTTTTCTATGGTCCTGGCCTCTTCTCATTCCAAGAGCAAAACCGCTTCCATTTTGCGGAGTAAGCTTTTCTAGTAGCTGGCCTTCTGGCCTCCAAAATGACATCCTGCACCTCCTTGGAGAGTAGGACCTTTTGTGGTGTTAAGGAATTTTCCATGCAGCGAGATTATTTTCAGCTGACTGTGAAGAGTTTTGTAGCTGTGCTGAGTCAGTAGAAGAGGCATTAGAGGCAGGGACCAGGGAGGAGTATGTGTTAGGCTCCTCAGGAGTGGGTACCAGTGTTGCCTTGGCCAATCTGGAGCAATCAGTATCATCTTCGGTTTGTCTGTTCTTGCTTTCAAAAGCACCTTGGGCAGAGGTGGGAATGCGTAAACTGTCCATGCTGTCCAACTGAATGAAAGGGCGTCCACTCTCCAGGCCTTTGGGTGAAAGGTCTTTGAACAAAACTTTTCCAATTGACGATTCCTGTGGGAGGCAAAAAGATCTATGTCTTGCCTCCCCCATGCTTGGATTATTTCTGCAAACACCTGAGGATGTAACTTCCATTCGTGTGGATCTGTCATTTTTCTGCTTAGATTGTCTGCCAGTGTGTTTTCCAATCCTGGCAAGTACTGTGCTTGAAGTTCGATTTGTCTTTCCAGAGCCAAGTTCCGAAGAGTCATGGCTAGTCTGCACAAGGGGTATGAATGTGTTCCTCCTTGTTTGTTTATGTACCACATTACCGTGGTGTTGTCTGTTCTTATCAGTAATTGTCCTGGATGCAGGAAGTCCTTGAAAGCTGTAATTGCATTTATTACTGCTAGCATTTTTTTGATTGATGTGAAGGTGCTTTTCTTTTTGGGACCATTTGCCCTGAATGCACCTGTCCGTCATGTGCGCCCCCCCAGGCGTAGTCTGAGGAGTCTGTGGTTATGACATGCTTTGCTTGAGGCTTGCAGAATGGGAGGCCTGTGTTTGCTTGACATGCTTGGGCCCACCATAGAAATTCCTTTTGCAAACATGGAATTATTGGTATTACTGTTTCCAAACTGTGACTGTGTTGAGACCATAGGTTTTTTAGGTACCATTGAAGTTTCCTCATATGCAGCTTTGCAAATGGGGTTAAAAGAATGCAAGATGCCATGAATCCCAGAGCCTGGTACTTTTTGCTAGTATTTTGAAGTACTGAGATAGTTGCCCCTGTTTTTCTGGTGTAAGGTAGGCCATCTGGGTGTGTGTCCAAGTTGGCACCCAGGAAAGTTATTTTCTGAGATGGTGTTAGCCTTGATTTCTCTTTGTTGATTGTATATCCCAGAGAAAGCAGTAACCGTGTCACATATGCCAGATGTTCCAGAAGTATGTTCTTGCTGTCCGCTTGGATCAGGCAGTCGTCCAGATAAGGGTAAATTTGTATCCCTTGAAGTCTGCAGTAGGCAATCACTGATGCCAGGCACTTTGTGAATACTCTGGGCGCAGTAGATAAGCCAAAGGGCAATGCAGAGAATTGATAGTGGATTGAACCTGCAAGAAATCTGAGGTATCTTCTGCAGCTTTGTCTGATTGGGACATGCAGGTATGCCTCCTTGAGGTCCAATGTTACCAGCCAAAACTCCTTGCCCAGCATGGGAGGAAGCTGCTGTAATGTGAGCATCTTGAATTTTGGTACGAGTAGAAATGTGTTTAGGATGGATAAGTCCAAAATGGGTCTCCAGTCAGTTCCTTTCCTTGGTACCAGAAAAAGTCTTGAATAAAAACCTTGACCTTGTTGGTGAGTAGGTACCTCTTGAATAGCTCTCATGCTTATGAGCTTTGAAATTTGCAGTTGTGCCTCTGCCCTTTGATTTTGTGGCAGGTTTGGCATGCCTCTCATTTTTGGAAGAGTGTGAAATTGAAATTTGTAGCCTCTGTTTATAATGTCCAGGATCCATTTGTCTGTTGTGACAATATGCCAATTGCTTGCAAATAATGCTATTTTCCCTCCCAAAGGTGCTGCCAGCTGAGACGTGCTTGGCATAGAAATGAGGGAGTCATTGGGTTTGCTTCCTGTATTGTTGTGCACGGTCTTCGCCACCTCTTTGTGCTGGAGTTTGCCATTGTCGGCCTCTATATGATCCTTGGGATTGCCCTCTGCCCCTTGTGCGTCTGTATCTACCTCTTTGGGGCTTGTCAGTGGCTGGAAAGGACCAGTTTTTTGAAGGCCAATTTCTGCTAAAATGTGGTGGTTGGACCTGTAAGAAAGCTTTGACAGTTTGCATAGATTTGGCTTTTTCTTCCATTTTCCGTAGTATCTCCTCAGCATTAGTACCAAACAGCACATCCTTTTGTAAAGGAGCATCTAGAAGTTTAGCTTTCACATGATCAGGTAAATTTTGTTCCCTAAGCCAGGCATGTCTGCAAATGACTGATCCTGTAGCTGCCACTCTACTTGAGGCCTCTAGGGCATCATAACCACATTGTAAGGTGTGTTTACCCACTTGTTCTGCACTATGCATCATATCCTGTAACTCCTTTAAATCTGGTTGTTCAGGCTGAGACATTTTGTTCCTTAATTGTTATAACAGGAACTGTTGATATTTAAGCATATGAAACTGACAATTTAAAGCCCTCATGGCTAGGGTGGCCGAGGTATATACCTTTTTACCCCACCTTTCTAAAGATCTTGATTCCCTTTCTGCAGGAAGTGGATTTTTGGCAGTGGAGGCCTTCAATCCCTTGGGGCCTTGTGAAATGGTTTCAGGGTCAGCATTATGGCTTTTGAAGAGAAATTGGTGAGAGATGGGTACTCTAATACCTTATCAGGTTTGACTGGTGCAGGAGGCAGAGAATCCGGATTAAGACAAGCCTCCGAATCAAGGTAAGCAGTAAGAGTGGAAATCTTTATGAGGTATTTGTTTCCCACAAGTTAAACAGTTATTTACTTTTTCTGACATCGGCTGAGGCAAGAAAAAGTCCCCAACGGGGTACTTAGCTTTTAGAAGTCTTTGAAGTTGTATTCGGTAATATTAATCTCTGGATCTGACCGACCGGCACTTGCGAACAGCTTCTGCTTCGGGCGCCACGCGGCAAGAAAGACTGAAGAAAATGGCGTCGGCTGATGCCTTTATACCCGAAGACCAGCAGAGATGACGTCGGGTGAAGTGCGACACCAGCAGAGACCAGACCCAGACTTTGGAATCCGGCCGACCGAAGGGCTGCCTGACGACAGGACAACCCATTTGTTAGGACTGCAGATGCATCCTTGAAGGACATCAGGGGGTATAGCCAGGGGTATAGCCAGAGGTCTGTGTTGAGGTAACAAAAGAAATTCCCTAAGTCTTTTCTCGGAATCTGAAAAGTCTTGGCCTTCCCAATGGAAGTGTTCCCTCAAGGTGTGTAAGTTTTCCCCGAAGGAAAAATTCTCAGGAGGGGATACAGACGGAATGGACTGTTCTGCATCCGAATCCTCAAAAGGAGAGTAAGAGTGTTCCTCTGCATCAGAATGTTCTGATAAAATGGATCCCTGATCAGAAGAGGGAGAATCTTCCTCCACTCTGGGTCTCTTGTCTGGAGGGGGTTGAGAACCTCTGATAAGAGTAATTAAATCCTCAGCCATTTTAAGCATCTGTTTTTTAGGCATGGGACCTGGAGATGGACCCTGTTCAACAGGCCTCGTGGGATGCCTGGCTGCTTTGGATTTAGTAAAGGCCTTAATGGAAAAAGAAGATGAGGGCCTAAATACACCATGGGTGGAGGTGGACCTGTCCACATTAGTAGGCTCAACATTAGCAGAGGCTTCGGTTGTAGTCTGGGAAAGGGCCGAGGACCCAGCGGTCTCGGGTACAGAGGACACCGCCAAAGGAGTGTCGTCGGTAGTCAGGGACTGCAAAGGCGTCTCTCTGAGAACCGGACCACGTGTAGCCTGTTTTGGCGTGGTGTCGGCGGGGACCGCGGGCCTCGCGTGTTTGTCCTTTTCCTTGTGTTTTTTGGACAAAACGGTAGTCGGAGTGTCCGACGACATTTTATAATCAAAAGCTTTACCAAAGTAGTGCTGGGCGAACTCCGCCCGACACTTAATAGTGCGTTTATTGAAGGTAGCGCAAAAGCGACAGCCCGTGTCGTCGTGGTCTGGGCCCAAACAAGGTATGCAGAGGGAATGGAAATCCTTATGCAGTATTTGCTTCCCACAAGAAATACAATTAACTTTTTCTGACATCGGTCGGAGGCAAGAAAAGTTTCCCCAACGGGGTACTTAGCTTTAATGAAGACTTCGGTTACCAAAATATTCGTAATTCAGGAGCTGGCCGACCGGCACTTGCGAACTGCTTCTGCTTCGGGCACCGCGCAGCAAAAAAGACTGAAGAACATGGTGTCGGCTGTGTCTTATATACTCTGGCCTCACTGACGTCAGAAGAGAAAGCGACGACAACCGACGCCGTCCCAAGACTTTGGAATTCGGCCGACCGAGGGACCGTCTGATGGCAGAAAACCCCATCTGTGATTACTGCAGCTGTATGCACGATGAACATCTCTCGGAGCCTTTTCTTTGAGTCGGAGTAGTCCTTACCTTCCCAGTGGAAATGTTCCCTCATGGTATGTAAGGTTTCCCCAAAGGAATAGTCTTCAGGGGGAGAAGCTGAGGGAATGGAATTTTCAGCATCAGAATCTTCATAAGGGGGAAAGGAGTAATCCTGTTCCTCCGAGGAGCCTGAGGAAATAAGACACTTGATCAGAGGAGGCGTAATCCTCCTCTTGTCTAGGCCTTTTGTCTGGGGGGGCTGGGAACCCCTGATTAAAGAAATCAAATCTTCAGCCATTTTAAGCATCTGTTTCTTAGGCATGGGGCCTTGAACTGCAGACTGATGTGCAGTCTTTTTTGGTTTTAGAGGAGTCTTAAGCTTAGCATAAGATTTTATGGTGAGAATAGTCGGTCTGAAGACACCTTCTGTAACCGAAGGTGTTTCCGCAGCACCGGCTTCTCCTTCTGCAAGGTTGTCGGTAGGGCCTAAAGAAAATGGCTGCGTCGGCCTAGAACTCTCTGCTTGAGAAACCGAAGCGGTCTGGAGTTCCAAATCTGCGTTCGTCAGGGGCTGCGTAGGCGCCTCACTGAAAACCGGAGAACCGGCGACCAGCCCAGCCGAGGCCTCTGAGTCTGGCTTGGATCTAGGCTGCCTGTCTATCTTTGCGTTTTTTATGCACTCCGGTAATCGGTTGCTCCGACGGCATAGTGTAATTAAATTTCTTACTGAAGTAGTGTCGTGCAAAATCAAAGCATCACTTTATAGTTCGCTTATTGAATCTAGCACAAAACAGACAACCAGTGACGTCGTGGTCTGGGCCTAGGCAAGGAATGCAATAAGAATGAAAGTCCTTATGAGGTATTTGCTTCCCTCAAGAAAAGCAATTGTTAACGTTTTCTGACATTGGACTGAGGCAAGAAAAGGTTCCCCAACGGGGCACTTCGCTTTGAAGACTTTGGACTGAAATTCGATTTGAAAATCTCAGGTGTCGGCCAACCGCCACTTCGAACTGCTTCTGCTTCGGGCACCGCGTGGCAAGAAAGACTGAAGAAAATGGCATCGATGCCTCTTATATACCCCTGACGCACTGACGTCAGGGAAGAAGCGACAGCAACAGACGCCGGACCAAGACTTTGGAATTCGGGCCGACTGCGGACCGCATGACAGCAGGATAACCCAAGTGTGATGACTGCAGCAGAGTAACACGAACATGTAGGATTTGTCCTCAGAGACACCCTGTCTGGGTAAAATATGATAAAAGGCTCTACAGCCATGAGGGCCTGTAGCTCAAACTGTTCCTGCTAAAGTAATTTCTAGTAGCAGAGCTGTCTTCCATGATAAGAACTTTATATCAGCGGTAGCAGCTGGTTCAAATGGAGGCAAGGTGAGCTTTTCCAACACATAATTGAGGTCCCACGCAGGTAATGGTGATCTTCTAGGAGGCCTTAAATTTTTGGCTCCTCTAAGATACTGCTTTAGTAAAGGATGAGAAAAGATTGGTGGCTCTGTACTGTAATGAGCCGAAATGGCAGAGGCATGGATTTAGATTGATGAAAAAGATAAGACTTTGTCAAGCATCTCAGTTAAGTATTGTAATATCTGAGGAATTTGCTGTTCTGCTGTATCAGTTCCTTGTGCTTGATTCCAAGCACAGAATCTCTTCCATTTGTCAGCATAAGATTTTCTAGTACCAAGCCTTCTGGCTTCCAAAATGACATCCATCACAGCTTTACTGAGAGGTGTCGTCTGTATGATTACAGGATTAGCCATGCTGCCAGGTTCAGAGTGTGTAGTTGATTGTGCAGGATCTGATTGTTTTGCTGGGACAGTAGTTGTGGTTTTTGAGGTAAGGTCCAAGCTGGGTATTGAGACAAGTTCCCTAGGATTGGGTACCAGTATTGGCGGGACCAGTCCGGGGCAATTAATATCAACTTTGGATTCTCTTGTCTGACTTTTAGGAGGACCTTGGGTAGAAGATGCAGAGGAGGAAAGGCGTAAACGGATTGGTTTTTCCAACTGAAGGATAGGGCGTCAACTTTCCAAGCTCGTCTGTGATAAGTCCTTGTGCAGAATCTTTTCAGTTGATAATTTTGAGGAGAGGCAAATAGGTCTATGTCTGGGCTCCCCCATTTCTCTGTTATCATGCAGAAGACTTGTGGATTTGGTTTCCACTCATGAGAATCCATAAGGTTTCTGCTTAAATCTTCTGCCAGTGTGTTTTGTTTTCCTGGCAGGAATTGAGCTTGAAGATTTATTTGTTCGGTCAAAGCTGTGTTCCACAGTGCCATGGCTAATCTGCAAAGGGGGTATATGATTGTGTGCCCCCTTGCTTGTTTATATACCACATGACTGTGGTGTTGTCCGTCTATCAGTAGTTGTCCTGGATGAAGTAAGTCCTTGAAGGTTAAGGCATTTTGAACAGCTAGCATCTCTTTCTGGTTGATATGTAGATGCATTTGATTTGGTGCCCATATGCCCTGAATGCATCTTCCTGCCATGTGGGCCCCCCAGGTATAATCGGATGCGTCTGTTAAGGTTTGGCGGGGAGGGGGTAGAGTGAAGGGCCGTCCCATGTTTTGGTGACAGGCCTTTGCCCACCATAGAAACTCCTGTTGCAGGCAGGGGATGAGAGGAATCATTGTTTCCAGACTGTGTGAATGTCGACTCCATAAACTTTTTAGATACCATTGAAGTTTCCTCATATGCAGTCTTGCATATGGAATTAGTAGGATGCAGGATGCCATGAAGCCCAGAGCCTGCAGAATTTGTCTTGCAGAAGACTGGGTTTTTGTTGCCATCAGTTTGAAGTAAGTAGTCAGTTGCCTTTGTTTGGCGTGAGGTAAGCCATCTGGGCAGTTGTATTCAAGCTTGCACCCAGGAATGTTATCTTTTGAGAGGGTACCAGTTGTGATTTCTTTTCCTGTGTGTACCTTAGGCATGTTAGAAGCCTTTTCACAAACGCCAGGTGTCTTAGAAGAGTGTCCTTATTCTCTGCTTGAATGAGACAGTCGTCCAAGTAAGGATATATTTGAATACTTCTTTGTCTGCAAAATGCAATTACTGGTGCCAAGCACTTTGTAAAGAACCTGAGCGCAGTAGATAAGCCAAATGGCAGAGCAGAGAATTGGTAATGCATTAAGCCAGCCTTGAATCTGAGCTATCTTCTGCACGATTGTCTTATTGGGACATACAGGTATGCCTCTTTTGGTCTAAAGTCACCAGCCAAGCATTCTTGCCCAACATGGCCAGAAGCGGTTGTAAAGTGAGCATTTTGAATTTTGGAATGTCCAAGTATGTGTTCAACATCGATAAATACAGTATTGGCTGCCAGGCCTTGTCCTTTCTGGGTACCAAGAACAGTTTTGAGTAAAAACCCTGTCTTTTTTCCTGCTCTGGTACTGTCTGAATGGCCCCCATATCCATGACGGACGTAACCTGTTTCTGTGCCTCTGCCCATTGTTTTTTTGGCAGATCTCTCCAACTATTTGTCATTGGCAGAGTGTGGAACTGGAATCTGTATCCCTGTGATACGGTGTTTAGTACCCACTTGTCCTGGGTTATTAACTGCCAATTTTGAGCAAAAAGTGCTAATTTTCCCCCCTATAGGTGCTGCCAAAAGATAAGTGCTTGGTGTAGACAGAGGGAAGTCATTGGGATTGCTTTCTGTAGGTTTGCGCTTTATCTCCTCCAGATTTGGAGGTGGATGCACCCCATTGCTTTGACCTGTATGAGTCTTGAGCCTGGTACCTGGAACCCTTAGGGCGTCTGGATTTGCCCCTTTGAGCTCTGTCTGACACAGGAAAGGACCAATTCTTTGTAGGCCAGTGTCTACTGAATCTAGGTGGCTGCACTTGTAAGAAATCCTTAACAGTTTGCATAGACTTAGCTTTGTCTTCCATTTCCTTTAAAACCTCTTCTGCCTTAATACCAAACCAAGAATCATGCTGAAAAGATGCATCTAACAATTTAGCTTTAACATGATCAAGCAAATTTTGTCCCTTTAACCAGGCATGCCTCCTCATCACAGATCCAGTAACTGCAGCCCTGAAGGAGGTCTCTAAAGAATCAAAACCACATTGCAAAGTATGCTTTCCAACTTGTTCAGCTGCATGCAATAATTCCTGCAATTCCTTATTTTCTGCACATTCTGAAATCAACATAATTTTCCGTTTCAGCAATCCTATAACATGTTGTCGGTACTTATGCATATGAAACAGAGTTTAAGGCCCTGATTGCCAAGGTTGCAGATGTATAAACTTTTTTTGCCCATCTGTCCAGTGCCCTTAAATCTCTGTCAGAGGGGATAGGCTTTTTGCTGTTGAGGCCTTAACTCCCTTTGGACCCTGTGAAATAGTTTCAGGATCAGCAGCAGGGTTTCTAAATAAAAATTTATGAGAGTCAGGGACCATGTAATACCTGCAAGGCTTACTGGGAGCCAGAGGTAAGGAGCCAGGGGTTGGGCTTGACAACGAAAACACATCATCCACAATGTCTAAAACAGGGGGAATGGCTAAAGGCTTGTGCTGAGGGAAAAGGAGGAAATCCCTGAGCCTCTTTTAATTCTGAAAAGTCTTGACTCTCCCAGTGAAAATGCTCCCTCAACGTATGCAAGGTTTCTCCAAATGAATAGTCCAAAGCAGGAGATGCAGATGGAATAGACTCCTCAGCATCAGAATCCTCATAGGGAGGTAAAGATAATTCCTGATCAGAAGAGGAATCAGAAGAAATAGAAACCTGATCTGAAGATTCATAGTCAGTGTCTTGCCTAGGCCTCTTTTCTGGTGGGGGATGGGAACCCCTGATCAAGGTAATAAGGTCTAACGCCATTTTGATAATCTGTTTTTTAGGCATAGAGGCCTTTGCATGTTTTTTAGAAGGTGTCTTTGCCTTTGGTTTTGCAGCTTTCGGTTTGATATAAAAATGTTGAGGTCTGAATACACCCTCAGAAGCCAGTGCCTGCTCAGCGGCTCCGGACCCATCCGAAGGAGATACATCCGTCGGTCCAATACCTTGAGTATCTTGCAGCATGCCAGACTCCACATGGGTGTCAGTAGAGGCCTGCGACTCGAATGTAGCAGGTATCAGGAGCTGCGAAAGCACCTCACTGAGTACCGGCGAACTGACGACTGGCTTAGGA
Source organism: Protopterus annectens (assembly GCF_019279795.1). Taxonomy (NCBI): domain Eukaryota; kingdom Metazoa; phylum Chordata; order Ceratodontiformes; family Protopteridae; genus Protopterus; species Protopterus annectens. The sequence continues at coordinate 495,477,207 of NC_056749.1, read as the reverse complement.
GAAGCTTTGTCGTCGGTTTTGGATCTCGACTACCTTTCTCTGTCCTTTTCTTTGCGTTTTTTATGTACTCCGGTAGTCGGATTGCTTTCAGACGACATTTCTGGGTAGTTAAATCTGTTTCCAAAATACTTAGATGCAAAAATATACAGACACTTAATAGTGCGTTGGTTAAATCTAGCACAAAGCCAACAACCAGGCACAATGTGATCAGGGCCTAGGCAAGGAATACAGTATAAATGGAAATCCTTATGAGGTATTTGCTTCCAACAAGTAATACAATTATTAACTTTTTCTGACATTGATAAAAAGCAAGAAAAAAGTTCCCCCAACGGGGTACTTAGCTTTAATGAAAACTTCGGTTCTGAAACTCAAACTCGAACATTTCAGTAGTCGGCCGACCGGCACTTGCGAAATGCTTCTGCTTCGGGCATTGCGTGGCAAGAAAGACTGAAGAAAATGGCGTCTGCTGCATGTTTTATACCCCTGACGACCTGACGTCATGGAAGAGAAGACAGCAACCGACACAGGACCCAAGACTTTGGAATTCAGGCCGACTGAGGACAACCTGCCAGCAGATCACCACAAATGCAATGATTGCAACAGTGAAACATGAACATCACCCCCAGTAAAAAAGAAAATACCATTGTTATAAGATATGGCTAAAAAAAGTATAGGCAGAAAGTATAGAGAAGTCAGGGGGCTGGAGGGAGGGAAACCAAGACTGCAACAGTGAATACACTCGAACATCTACATTTATGGTAAGTGTACACAACTGTACTATGTTCTTCATGTTTCACTGTTGCAGTCAACACACTTGGGTTGATTCCCGAAGCTGAGTAAGGGTGGAAGCGGTCAAAAAACATTAGGGCTGGCTAGCAGGCCTTGTAAGACTGCTGTGGAAAAGCCAGCTCTGGATTTAGGAAAAGATAGGTAAGTGGTAATGCTTGGTGAGGTTGTATACAGAACTCCAGGTTGCAGCTTCCAGGATATCCCTGGTAGGGACACCTCTGAGAAAGGCTGTAAAGGTTGAGGTAGCCCTAGTGGGATGAGTTCTGATCCCCTGTAGGTTAAGTTTTCCATGGTGCTTAAAGCAGAAATGAATGCAATGGGCTATCCATTTAGAAAAGGTTAGCTTTGAAATGGCCTTCCCCTCTGCCCCTGCAGCAAAGCCAACTAGCAGCTGTTCGGATTTTATGAGTGGCTTAGTCCTGTCCAAATAAAATCTAAGTTGTCTGTGCACATCCAAATAGTGCAGTATTCGCACACCTTTGTTTTATGGATTCGGGAAAAAAGCAAATTAATGGACTGATTTAGGGCCACACTAGGCACCACCTTGGGCATAACGGAAGGATTGGTCCTGAGGGAAACCCTGTCTGCATGGAAGATAATGAAGGGCTCCACTGCCATGACGGCCTGTAATTCAGACACTCTTCTTGCTGAAGTGATGGCTAGAAGGAAGGCTGTTTTCCAAGAAAGGAATTTCAACTCTGCAGTTGCAGCTAGTTCAAATGGAGGGAGAGTGAGCTTTTCCAATACAAAGTTTCGGTCCCAGGATGGAGTAGGGGCTCGCCTGGGGGGGGGGTCCTTAAATTGTTGGCCCCTGTGAGGAATTGCTTTAGCAGAGGGTGAGAGAAGTGGGGTGGTTCGGTATTATAATGTGCTGAAATGGCAGATGCATTACTTTTAATTGACAAGGACAGGCCCTTGTGGAGCATTTCTGGCTCCAGGAACAGTATCTTTTTCCCTTTTCAATGTAACATTTTCTAGTACTAGGCCCCCTTGCTTCCAGAATTACATCTAGCACCTGCTTACTGAGGGATGCGATTGGGGAGCTCAAGGAATTAGCCAGGCTGCAAGGTTCAAGTTTTGAAACAAAGAGTGCAGAATCTGGCCCGCGGACTGGGTCAGGAGGGAAGGTGTCTGAGGTAGGTGCCATGGTTCCAGCAGTATCATACTGCGCAAGAGGGGGTACCAATGCCGGTGTGGCCAGTTTGATGCAATCAGTATTCTCCTTGGCTTATCCTGTTTGATCTTAGGCAGAACCTTCGAGAGGAGAGGCAGAGGAGGAAAGGCATAAACCGAGAGGCTTTCCCAGGTAAAGGACAGGGCATCCACTTTCCAAGCTTGACTGTGGGGAGTGCTTGTGCAGAATTTGTCCAACTGGTAATTTTGAGGGGAGGCAAACAGGTCCATCTCTGGAGTCCCCCATTTGTTCAAGAGGTTGAATATTTTTGGTTCCAGTTTCCATTCGTGTGGGTCCATGAGATTTCTGCTTAGGTCATCTGCCAGTGAATTTAGATTGCCCGGCAGGAACTGAGCTTGTAGGTGCACTTGGTAGCTCATGGCTAGTCTGCAGAGAGGGTACGAGTGGGATCCCCCCCTGCTTGTTTATGTACCACATAACTGTGGTGTTGTCTGTCTTTACCAATAATTGTTCTGGAAGGATGTGGTCTGACGGCTGTCAGGGAATTCTGTACAGCTAACCTTTCTTTTTTGTTGAAATGCAGGTGCATCTGACTCTGGTTCCATTTGCCCTGAAAGCACTGCCCTGCCAAGTGAGCCCCCCATGCTTAGTCTGATGTGTCTGTTTTAAGGGTTTGGGAGGCAGGGGGTGGAGTGAAAGGGACGCCCTTGTTGTGGTAGCAGGCCTCTACTCACCAAAGGAACTAGGTCTTTATACAAGGAATGATAGGAATAATTGATTACAGGTCCTGAGAATGTTGGCACCATAGACTTTTTAGATACCATTGTAGTTTCCTCATATGCAGTCCTGCATATGGAATTAGTAGAATGCAAGAGGCCGTGAACCCCAGGGCTTGCAGAATTCTCCTTGCAGATGGATGGGTCTTTGTGGCCAGTAGTTTGAAGTAGGCTGTCAAACTTGATTCTCTGGAGTGAGGAAAGCCATCTTAAAGTTGTGTTCAAGCTTGCTCCCAGGAATAGAATCTGTTGGCAGGGTACTAGGTGAGATTTCTTTTTGTTTATGGTGTACCCCAGTGAGGTTAGAAGCTTCTTTACGAATGCCAGATGTTTTAATAGCAAGTACTGGCTTTCTGCCTGAATCAGACAATCGTCCAGGTATGGGCATATTTGAATATTTCTCTGCCTGCAAAATGCAATGGCTGTTGCTAGACACTCTGTGAATACCCTGGGCGCAGTAGATAAGCCAAAGGGAAGTGCAGAGAAACTACAGTTGTGTTCACTTACCATAAATGTAGATGTTTGAGTGTATTCACTGTTGCAGTCATCACATTTGGGTTATCTGCTTGCAGTAGCCCTCAGTCGGCCTGATTATCAAAGTCTTAGGTCCAGCGTAGGTTGCTGTCTCATCTTCCATACCGTCAGGTAGTCAGGGGTATAAAGCATGCAGCCGATGCCATTACATCAGTTTTCCTTGCCCGAGATGTCAGGTGCTCCCCTAATGGGAAGCAATTAAATATATATATATATATATGCAAGGTTATACCTCCAACAAAAAAGCAAACACACCAAAAAGCTTTTAAGCATAGTAAAAAAGAATAGAGGTACAGCCAAAAAAAGTCAGGTGGCTGGAGGGAGGGTAACCAGGACTGAACAGTGAATACATTCGAACATCTACATTTATGGTAAGTGTACACAACTGTACTATGTTCTTCATGTTTCACTGTTGCAGTCATCACATTTGGGTAGATTCCCAAAGCTAAGGATGGGAGGAGGAAATCAGATAGCATTTGGACCAGCTGTAAGGCCCTGCAAGACTGCAGTGGCAAAGCCAGCTCTGGATTTAGAGAAAATTGGCAAACGGTAATGCTTGGTGAAAGTATGTACAGAACTCCAGGTAGCAGCTTCTGGGATGTACCTGGTAGGGACACCTCTGAGAAAGGCTGTAGAGGTAGATGCAGCCCTGGCTGAGTGTGGTCGTATCCCCTGTGGGGTAGGTTTTCCATGGTGCTTATAACAGAAATGAATTCAATGGCCAATCCATTTAGAAATGGTTTGCTTTGAAATGGCCCTTCCCCTCTGCCCCTGCAGCAAATGCCACCAGCAGTTGTTCAGATTTCCTTTGAGGTTTAGTCCTGTCCAAGTAAAATCTAAGTCGTCTGTGCACATCTATGGAGTGCAGTATCCATTCCCCTTTGTTCTGTGGACTAGAAAAGGTTGGCAAATGAATGGACTGATTAAGAGCCACACTGGATACAATCTTGGGCATGGAGGGATTGGTCCAGAGGGACACCCTGTCCGCATGAAAGATGAAAGGCTCCACTGCCATAAGGGCCTGTAATTCAGATACCCTTCTTGCTGAAGTGATTGCTATGAGGAAGGCTGTTTTCCAAGAAAGATATTTTAACTTTGCACTTCCAGCTGGCTCAAAAGGCGGTAGAGTGAGTTTTTCCAATACAAAGTTAAGGTCCCAGGCTGGAGTTGGGGCTCTCATGGGTGGTCTTAAGTTTTTGGCTCCTCTAAGGAACTGCTTCAGCAGTGGATGAGAGAAGAGTGGTGGTTCTGTGTTGTAATGAGCTGAAATGGCTGAGGCATGAATATTGATGGAGGAAAAAGAAAGGCCCTTGTGAAGCATCTCAGTTAAGTTTTGAAGAATCTGAGTTAACTTGGGCGCTGCTGTGCCCATCCCTTGAGTTTAGTTCCAGGAACAGAATCTTTTTCCATTTTTCAGCATAAGAATTTCTAGTGCTAGGCCTCCTTGCCACCAAAATGACATCCAATACTTCTTTGCTGAGGGATGGTAACGGAGAGATTAGGTAATTAGCCAGGCTGCCAGGTTCAGGGATTGAAGCTGAGGATGCAGAATCTGGCCCTCCTGCTGGAACAGCAGGGTAGGGGTCTGAGGGAGGTGCCATGGAGCCAGCAGTGACACACTGCGCAAGAGGGGGTACCAGAGTTGGCGTGGACAGTCTAGTGCAATCAGTATTGTCCTTGGTTTGTCCTCTTTCACCTTTAGTATTACTTTGGAGAGGAGAGGCACAGGAGGAAAGGCAAAGTAATAGATTTTTCCAGTAGAAGGACAGGGCATCCACTTTCCAATCTTGTGTGTGGGGAATCCTTGTGCAGAATTTGTCCAATTGGTAGTTCTGGGGGAGGCAAACAGGTCTATATCTGGGCTCCCCCATTTGTTTATCTACATGCTGAAAGTCTTTTGTTCCAGTTTCCACTCGTGTGGGTCCATGAAAATTCTACTTAGTTCGTCTGCCAGTGTATTTAGCTTTCCTGGCAGGAAATGAGCCTGTAGATTCACATGGTAGCTCAAGGCTGTGTTCCACACAGCCATGGCTAGTCTGCAGAGGGTGGTATGAATGGCTACACCCCCTGCTTGTTGATGTACCACATAACAGTGGTGTTTGTCCATCTTTACCATTAATTGTCCTGGAAGAATGTTGTCCTTGAAGGCTGTCAGAGCATTCTGTACAGCTAACATTTCTTTTTGATTGATATGCAGGTGCATTTGACTTTGGTTCCATTTGCCCTGAATGCACTTCCCTGCCAGGTGAGCCCCCCATGCATAGCCTGATGCGCCTGTTAGGGTTTGGGCGGCAGGGGGTAGAGTGAATGGTAGTCCCTTGTTTTGGTGGCAGGCCTCTGCCCACCAAAGGAACTCTAACTGTAGACAAGTTATGATAGGAAGTATTGCTTCTAGATCCTGAGAATGCTGACATCATAGGCTTTTTAGATATCATCGTAGTTTACTCATATGCAGTCTTGCATATAGAATTAGGAGAATGTAGGAGGCCGTGAACCCCAAGGCTTGCAGTATTTGCCTTCCGGAGAGCAGGGTTTTTGTGGCCATTAGTCTGAAATAAGTTGTCAAATGAATTAGTTTCTCTGGCGTGAGGAAAGCCATCTGGGAAGTTGTGTTCAAGCTTGCTCCCAGGAATATAATCTGTTGACATGGTACAAGATGTGATTTCTTTTCGGTTATGGTGAACCCCAGACAAGTTACCACCTTTTGCACAAATGCCAGATGATTCATAAGTATGGCCTGGCTTTATGCCTGAATTAAGACAATCATCCAGGTATGGGTATATTTGAATATTTCTTTGCCTGCAAAAAGCAATGACTGGAGATAGGCACTTTGTGAATAACCTGGTCGCAGTAGATAAGCCAAAGGGCAGTGCAGAGAACTGACAGTACATGTAGCCTGCTTTGAAGCGTAGGTATCTTCTGCAAGATTCCCTGACTGGGATGTGCAGGCAGGCTTCCTTTAAATCCAGTGTTGCCAATAAGGCATCCTTGCCTAGCATAGGAAGCAACTGTTGAAGAGTTAGCATCTTGAATTTGGAATCACCAAAAAGGTGTTTAGGATAGAAAGGTCTAGGACAGGACGCCATGAGTTGTCTTTTCTGGGTACCAGGAAAAGTCTTGAGTAGAAACCTTGACCCTTTTTCCTCTTCTGGTACAGTTTGAATAGCCTTTAAGCTTAAGAGAGAGAGTACTTGCTTTTGAGCCTCTGCCCACTGATTTGGGGGTAGATCTAGCCAACTGTTTGGGGTTGGTGAAGTGTGGAAATGAAATCTTTATCATTGGGAAACTATATTTAAAACCCATTTGTCCTGGGTAATGAGTCCCCAATTTTTTGCCAGCAGAGCAATATTTCCCCCTACAGTAGCAGTCATTTGAGAAGTGCTTGGAAGTTTTAAAGTTAAGTCATTGAGACAGCTTACCAAAAGAGGGAGCCTTACTTCTCCCTGATTTGGAAGTGGGAGCCCCCCACTGCTTACTCCTGTGCGTACCCGGGGCCTGAAGCCTGGGTGTTCTGCTGGTTCTGGGTTTGGACTGAGAAGGCCGGGAAGAGGCAGGAAAGGACCAATTCTTAGAGGGTCAATGCCTACTAAATCTTGGAGGCTGTACTTGCAGGAAATCTTTAACAGTTTGCATAGATTTAGCTTCTTCCTCCATCTTTTTAAGAACTTCTGCTTTGTTGCCAAACAGGCGGTCCTGATTTAAGGGAGCATCTAGCAATTTAGCTTTAACATGATCTGGCTAAGATTGCTCCTTAAGCGAAGCATGCCTTCTAAATACAGACCTAGTGAAAGCAGCCCTGCAAGATGCCTCTAGTGAATCAAAACAAAATTGCAAAGTATGCTTTCCAACCTGTTCAGCAGAATGCATTAAATCCTGTAAATCCTTATTTTTAGCACAGTCAGGAATCATCAACATTTTCTGTTTAAGCAATACAATAATATGCTGCTGATACTTTAACATATGAAACTGGCAGTTTAAGGCCCTAATGGCCAAGGTTGCAGAAGTGAATACCTTCTTTCCCCATCTATCCAGCGCCCTGGAATGTCTCAGAGGGGTAGGATTTTTGGCAGTAGTAGCCTTAATGCCCTTGGGTCCCTGTGAAATGGTCTCAGGATCCGCAGCAGAATTTTTAAAAAGTAACTTGAGAGTCAGGAACCCTATCCTAGAATATCCATCAGGTTTTCTGGGAGCAGGAGGTAAAGAGTCAAGGGTCAAGCTAGATTCCAAAAAGGCATCAACAATGGCTAGTACAGGAGGGATAGCTAAAGGCCTGTGTTGGGGCAGGAGTAAGAAATCCCTAAGCCTCTTTTTAGAATCCAAGTAATCCTGGCTTTCCCAGCGAAAATGCTCCTTAAGAGTATGAAAGGTTTCACCAAAAGAGAAATCCTCTGGGGGAAAGAAGAGGGATTAGAGTCCTCTGCATTAGAATGCTTACAGGTAGATGAGGGTAAATCCTGGTCAGAGGAAACAGAAATTTCAGAATTCTGGTCAGCAGTACCATAAGCAAATTCAGTCCTAGGTCTCTTAGAGGGGGAAGGTTGGCTTCCCCTAATTAAAGTAATAAGGTCTTTAGCCATTTTTATCATTTGTTTTTTAGGCACAGAGGCCTGACCATGCAGTCTGGGTGTCAGTTTTCTAGGCATGGTTCGAGTTTTAGGCCTTGAAGAAGATGGTGTCGGTTTAATATGCAAGTCAGTAGGCCTGAATGCACCCTCAGAAGCCGGTGCCTACATAGTGGCTCCAGACACATCTAAGGTAGAGACATCCGCAGGTTCGACAGTTGAAGCATCTCGCGGCATACCAGACTCCGAATGGGTCTCAGTTGGTGTCTGCAAATCTGAAGTAGCGGACATCAGGGGCTGTGAAAGCAACTCACTAAGTACCGGTGAACTGGCGACTAGCTTAGAAGCGTTGTCGGCAGTTTTGGACCCAGGTGGCTTGTCTCTGTCTTTATCTTTGCGTTTTTTCGGAATGTCGGTAGTCGGGTAGCTTACCGAACACATATCTGGAGAATTGAACCAAGTACCAAAATATTTAGAAGTGCAAATATACAGACAACGAATAGTTCGTTGTTTAAATAAGGCACAAAACCGACAGCGAGATACGTTGTTGTCAGGGCCTAGGCAAGGAATACAGTACAAATAAAAATCTTTATGAGGTATTTGCTTTCCACAAGAAATACAACTACTGACATCGGTTTAGAGCAAGAAAAAGTTTCCCCAATAGGGTACTTAGCTTTAGTTGAAGACTTGGGTTCTGAAACTCGAAAAATAGAAGTTATGTCCTTACCATAACGTTCCATGTGGAGTGTTCATCTCGCCTTGGTTATTACACATGGGTTCGGAGCCAATCCTCGGCTCCGTGTCGGCCGCCTGCAAGCTCTGCATCGAGAAGAAGCTCGAGATCACCTAATACCCACAATCCCCCTCTGCCTTTACCTCAGATCTAGTTTGCAAGCAAACCAGTCATAGAGAGCACACACACATACGAACATTCTTCCTAATGATAGGATTATCTATATACATATATACAAAGGCGAAATGAACACTCCACATGGAACGTTATGGTAAGGACATAACTTCTATATGTGAGAGTGTTCAATCTCGCCTTTGTTCTTACACATGGGTAGCGTCCCAAGCTCCATGATCCTGAGGAACTCACGGGAGAACGTTCTTGAGCACAGTGGAACCAAAGGTTGCCCTATCCCTAGAAACCCTGTCCACTTTGTAATGAGAGATAAATGTATGTGGTTTAGCCCAAGTAGCAGCCGCACAAATCGTGTCTAATGGTAAGCGAGCTGCGTGAGCTAAGGATGTAGACACTGATCTCGTAGAATGTCCTTTAGGTTTGACTGATAATGGTTGATTAGAAGCCTCATAAACGTATGTGATACAATCAGTTAGCCATTTGGAAAGAGTTCATTTCATAACTGCTACACCCTTTCTGCTGTCAGCAAAGGCTACAAACAGTTGATCAGATTTCCTGTGATCTTTTGTTCTATCCAAATAAAATCTGAGTTGTCTATGGACATCCAATTTGTGCAACATATACTCTAATTTATTAGAGTGGTTTTTGAAGAAGGTGGGTAACTCAATGGACTGATTAATATTATTAGTAGAGCAAACTTTGGGGAGAAAGGATGGATTAGTGTGAAGGGATACTCTGTCAGAGTGGAAAATTAAATAAGGGTGTTTAATAGAAAGAGCTTGAAGCTCAGACACTCGCCTAGCGGATGTAATGGCCACCAGGAATAGAGTTTTCCATGATAAAAATTTCAATGGGCAAATTGAGGCTGGTTCAAAGGGGTAACATCAATTTAGAAAGTAAGAGGTTCAAATTCCACGGTGATGTAGGACTTCTAACTGGTGGTCTGATATGAAAAGATCCTTTTAAAAAGCCTTACAAAGTCTGTGAGCCATAATAGGCTAACCACATTCTTCCACATGATAGTTAGAAATGGCAGCCAACTGCACTCTTAAAGTAGCAGGAGAAGCTCCTTCATGAAACAATTCTGTCAAAAACTCCAAGATCTTGTTCAGCGGGCTATAACAGGGTCCAAATTATGTGAATTAGCCCAGAAGGCAAAGCGTTTCCATTTACTGGTGTAGGTCTTTGTAGTGGAAGCTTTATGAGAAGCCACTAAAATATTCTGAACCGCGGTGTAAGGGAATCAGACCTGGCTAGAAAGGCGAGCAGCCAAGCTGCTAGATGGAGTGATTTGAGAGATGGGTGAGGGACTCCTGACGAGTGAGTCAGTAGATCTGGCTCTGGGTCCAGCATCCAAGGTCCCCGAATGCGGTGATGCAATAGAAAGGGGAACCAAATCTGATGAGGCCAGAATGGGGCAATGAGGATTATCGTCCTCTGAAGGTTGTTGGCTTTCTGCAGAAACTTTGCAATCAGGGGAAAAGGAGGAAAAGCATACAGGAGACCCGGGGGCCAATCGTGCACCAGTGCGTCCCTGGGGACTTCCCCTGGAGGGGGTAATAGGGCAAAGTAGCTCCTGCATTTGGCGTTCATTGGAGACGCGAACAGATCGCAGGAAGGCTGGCCCCACTTGCGAAATATCATGTTCGCAATTGACTGTTTGAGGGACCACTCGTGAGGCAACAGTATTGCTCTGCTCAGCCTGTCGGCTATGACGTTGGATGACCCCAGGATGTGCGTTGCGATCAGAAAGCGACCCGTGGACTCCGCCCATTGCCAAATTCTCATGGCCTCTCTGCATAGTTGATAAGACCTGGTTCCCCCTTGCTTGTTTATGTACCAGACTACGGACATGTTGTCTGTCTGAACTGCAATAGTCCCTAGAGGAAGAAGGGGAGCAAAGTGTTGCAACGCTAAAAACACTGCCCTCAACTCCAGAACATTGATGTGCAGATTGTACTCCAGATTGGTCCATTCGCCTTGGACTGTCTGTCCCTGAAAGATGCCCCCCCACCCTATCAGGGAAGCGTCCGTGGTTATCGTCGCTGACGGTGTGGGTAGCACAAATGGTCTTCCGCTGGAAAGGTTGCAAGTCTGAAGCCACCAAGCTAGGTGTGATTTGCATGTGTTTGTTATCAGAATTTCTTGAGTCAGAGGTAGCTGTTGGAATGACCATTGTGCAAACAGGAGCCATTGTAGAACTCTCATGTGCAGTCTTCCCAATGGTATAGCAATGAGAGAAGCTGCCATGAGATCCAAGACCTTCAGAACCAGCTTTGCCGGGGACTTTTTGGACGACAGCAGGAGAGAAATGTTGTTTTGAAGTGCGACTATCCTTTCTGTAGGAAGCCTTAGAACCAAATGATGTGTATCTAATTCCGCTCCTATGAATAAGATATGCTGTGATGGCTGTAGTAAGGATTTTTCGAAATTTACGGAAATTCCTAGGTGAATACAAAGTTGTAGGGTGTAATCCCTGGCCTGTATCAGTTGACGCCTGGTGGTGGCAAACAGGAGCCAGTCGTCCAGATACGGAAACACCTGGAATCCTAGGCGCCTCAGATGAGACGCTACCACTGCCATGCATTTGGTGAAAATCCTGGGGGCTGAGGTCAGACCAAAGGGCAGGGCTCGAAACTGGTAGTGACTGGCTCCCAGCCGGAAGCGCAAATGATCCCTGGACGCCCTGGCCATTTTGATGTGGTAGTATCGTCCTTCAGATCTATTGAGCACATCCAGTCGTCCTTCTGTAAGAATGGAAGGATCGATTGAAGCGTGACCATTCGGAACTTTTCCTTCTTGACAAAGGTGTTGAAGTTGCTTAGGTCCAGAATCGGCCTCCAGTCCCCTGTCTTCTTTGGAACTAAAAAGAACCTTGAGTAAGTCCCGAATCCTATTTGGTCCGCTGGGACTGGTTGGATGACTTTTCTAGCAGCTTTGAAATTTCTATAGCTGCTGGGTCTCGCAGACGGGTGGTACATCTGGGAGTTTTTCTTTGGAATGGGGGTGGATAGGAATGGTATTTTGTAACCTCTGGTAACAACGCTTTTACCCAGTTGTCTGTAGTAATGTTTTGCCAGGCCTGAGGGTACAAAGCTAAGCGACCCCGACTGCCTCCAGAGCAGGACAGTCGGGCCTCCTCTCAGGAGTGCTGAAAGGTTTACCAGGGGGTATCCCTGTCACCTTGGTTTTGGACCCCTCTGCCGCCCAGGCGGCGTGTTCCGCCTCTGCCGCCCCCTCTGCCTCTAGCCGGGGCATCACCCTGTGTGCCTGGGAGAGCTCCTTGGCGGTTTCGCAACCAGAGTTTCCCACCACGTTGCCCTTTGGGGTATGGTCTGGAAGGGTGGAAACCGGACTGTGTCAGCAGACAGAGTCTTTCCCTCCTGTTCACACCGGGTAAGGGTCTCCTTTACTTTAGGGCCAAAAAGTGTGGCACCATCAAATGGGGCGTTAGTAAAGGAAGACTTGAAGGCTTCCGCAAACTAACATAAGCGCATCCAGGTTTGCCTACGAAGAGCAATCTCTGAAGCCGCTGCCCTACTCGATCCTTCGGCTGCGTATGATATCAGCCTCATGGATGAGTTAACAATAGATGTAAGGGTATTTAGATGTGCCGAAACTTTCTCAGACCGCAGCATCTGTAGTACCCTGGAGGGTATCTCCCAACTCTTTGACTAGATCCCTCTGTAAGCGTGTAAAATGAGTCAAATAGTTCAGGGAACGCATAGAAAAAGCCGCTGAACTAAAAATGCGCTTCCCGTATCTGTCCATAGTCCTAGAATCTGTTAGGCGGATGGACAGATGAGGAAGACTCCGACATCTCCTTTTTCGTGGCCGCTGCCACCACCATGGCATCTACTGGAACTCCTTTAGTGAGGTAAGCCTTGTCTTGGGGTGCAGTGATGTACTTATTAAGCTTCCTAGGGACTGGTTCCACCGTGTCAGGTGTCTCCCACGCCCTTCGAGCAATCAACTCCATTAACTCATCGAAGGGCGGAGTGACCCAGGAGGAGGAAGGGCGAGCACCAAATGCCTTCAGCAGTACTGACTCATCCTCAGAAGGGGGGAGGGACTGCCAATCACCTCTCTGCTTAAGAATCTCCAAGATGTCAGAAAAGGAGACATCTTCCGTAGGTGACTTTGGGGACCCTTCTGACTCATCCAAGTCCGTATCGGATGTTAAAGATTCCTGTGGAGAATCTAAGTGTCTCCTCTTACACAATCTTTTCCTAGGGACCTCTTGGAGCATCCGAAGAAGCCTCCGAGGAAGAGGGGGCACCCTCCAGGGGTGGCTGAGACACCGGTGCTCGACGCTTGGATGTGGCCGTTGGTGCAGAGGAAGATAACGGTCCTTTAAAGGGAGGAGAGGATGCTTCTACTGATGTGGTTGTCTGGGTAGACAACACCTTCCTCATAAGATCGAAGGCCCCCGGGTCCCGAGTCGAAGAATCTCCCGGTTCCGAAGAAATGGGAAGAATCCCCGAGACAGGCACCGAAGGCATCGACCCCGAGGACGGAGCCGAATCGATCCGCGCCGAGGCCCCGAGGGGAAGAGTCGGAACCAAAACGTCGGTTCGACTCTCGGCCCCAGAACCAAGGACAGATCGTCGGCTCCGAGACTCCGGTACCGGGTCCGACGGAGTCGAGGTGAAAGGAACAGACCGAGAAAAGGACGGTTCTGGACCCGAGGGCTCCACAACCAGTAGATCAACCTCTTCCGGCTCCAAAGACTGGACAGGTCTCGGAGGAGGAACGGATGGAGACAATGGGAGGCCTTCAAGTTTCGACACCAACTGGGTGGAAACCGAAATAAGCTTGGATAGGGCCGAATGTTCCAATAACTTCTGCACCACACGGTCCACATCGATATCGGAAAGCTTAGAACGGGTCGAAGGAGCCGAAGACGGAGCCGACCTCAATAGTGTCGAAGGAGGAGCTCCATCACCGGTTCCAAGACTCGAGGCTCGGAAACTGACACCAGTTGAACACTCGGCCCCGAAGTCTGTGGAACCGGTGATCTAACTTTAGTGGAAGAGCTCGGAGCCGATGACTTGGGCTCCAACGTCTTCGATTCCTCCGAGGACTTGGATGCCTGGTCAGAAGCATCCAGAGCCTCCTGAAAGGAAGGTTTTAATAAACCCCTGTCCATTAACTTCCTGCGCCTATCTGTCATGACCCTCCCACTGAAAGAATGACAAATAGAACAGTCTTCTTGCAGGTGGAGAGGGCCAAGACAGTAGACACAGGAACTATGGTGGTCAGTTACTGACATTTTTTGCCCACACTGGCAACGCTTGAAACCTGATTTGGCCTTTTCAGACATGTCAAAGATAGGTGAAATATAGTCAAATCCAGAAAAACAGTCAAGTCCGGTAAATTTGTCAAATCCAGTAATGTGTCAATCCAGTTGTCAAATCCAAAGAGTGGTGGTAGGCCCCGAAGAGAACTCTGACTAAGTTTTATACCTTAAACGGAACCGAGATTTCCCTATACCTTACCACACTCACACAAATTATTATTAAACAGTTTCTAATACTAAAGTACCAGAGAAAAAATAAGAATAAAATTCTAAATCTTATCTGAGGTGCTCGAGCTCGACCCAGTGATGCGAACGCTGCAGCGGCAAACTAGATCTGAGGTAAAGGCAGAGGGGGATTGTGGGTATTAGGTGATCTCGAGCTTCTTCTCGATGCAGAGCTTGCAGGTGGCCGACACGGAGCCGAGGATCGGCTCCGAACCCATGTGTAAGAACAAAGGCGAGATTGAACACTCTCCCATCGAAAATTTCGGAGTTGGCCGACCGGCACTCGCGAACTGCTTCTGCTTCGGGCACTTCACGGCAAGAAAAACTGATGTAATATCAGCTGCATGCTTTACGCCCCTGACTACCTGACGTCACGGAAGATGAGACAGCAACCAAAGCAGGACCCAAGACTTTGATAATCAGGCCGACTGAGGGCTACTGCAAGCAGATAACCCAGATGTGATGACTGTAACAGTGAAACACTAAGAGCATTCCAGGCTTTCACAGAGGAAATGCTCCCTAAGAGTGTGCAAGGTTTCACAGAAAGAAAAATCTTCTGGAGGGGAAGCAGAGGGAATGGAATCCGCTGCATCAGAATCCTCAAAGATAGATAAGGGCAAATCCTAGTAACCAGAAGAAAAAGAAATATCAGAATCCTGATCAGAAGAATCAGAAGGAAAATCAGTTCTAGGTCTCTTAGAGGAGGAAGGCTGGCTTCCCTCAATTTAAGTAACAAGGTCTTCAGCCATTCTAAGCATTTGTTTTTTAGGCATATGGGCCTGACCATGCGGTTTGGACGTCTGTTTTCTAGGTGTGGGTCGAGTTTTAGGCCTAGATGAAGAAGACGGGGTCGGTTTAAAATGCAAGTCTGTAGGCCTGAATACACCCTCAGAAGCCGCAGCCTGCACAGCGGCTCTGGACTCATCCAAGGTAGAGACATCCGCAGGTTCTACAGTCGAAGAAACATCTTGCGGCATGCCGGACTCCGAATGGGTCCTAGTAGAGGCCTGCGAATCTGAAGTGGTGGGTAACAGGGGCTACGAAAGCGCCTCACTGAGCACCGGCGAACTGGCGACTAGCTTAACGGAAGCGTCATTGGCAGTTTTGAACCTATGCATCTGTCTCTGTCTTTAATCTTTACGTTTTTTCAGAATATCAGTAGTCGGATGGCTTACCGAAGCCATTTCTGGATAGTTATACAGAGTACCAAAATAATTTGCTGCAAAAATAGACCAACGACAAATAGTTTGGGGGTTGAATAAAGCACAAAACCGACAGCGAGGGACGTTGTGGTCTGGGCCTAAGCAAGGAATGCAGTATGAATGAAAATCGTTATGAGGTATTTGCTTTCCACAGGTAAGACAATTGTTAACTTTTAATGACATCGGTTAAGAGCAAGAAAAAGGATCCCCAACAGGGTTCTTAGCTTTTTTGAAGACTTCGGTTCTGAAACTCGAAAATGAAAATTTCGGGAGTCGGCCGACCGGCACTTGCGAACTGCTTCTCCTTCGGGTACCACGCGGCAAGAAAGACTTATGTAATAGCATCGGCTGCATGTTTTATACACCTGACGTCATGGAAGAGGAGACAGCATCCGATGCAGGAATCCAAGACTCTGGTATTCAGGCCGGCTGAGGGCTACCTGCAGGCAGATGACCCAAATGTAATGACTGCAACAGTGAAACACTAAGAACATCTGATAATGCAAAGACCCTGCCCTGAAACATAGATATTTCTTGCATGATTCCCTTATGGGGATATACAGATAGGCTTCTTTTAAATCTAGGGTGACTAACCAGGCATCCTTGGCTAGCATAGGAAGAAGCTGTTGCAGTGTAAGCATACTGAATTTTGGTACCACCAGGAAGGTGTTGAGAATGGAAAGATCCAGGATTGGGTGCCAACAGCCCTCTTTCCTGGGTACCAGGAAGAGTCTGGAGTAGAATACTTGACCCCTTTTGTTCTACTGGAACTAGTTGAATAGCTCTGATATTGAGCAGGGAAAGAACTGGGTTTTGATCTTCTGCTCACTGGTTTGGAGGAAGGTCTGGAACCCGCTTGGGGATGTCAGTGAATGGAAATATATTTTGTACCCCTGGGATACAATGTTGAGGACCCACCGGTCCTGAGTGATGGACATCCAGTTTTTTTGCATGAAGGGCAAGTTTTCCTGCTAACGGCACAGGCATTTGGGCAGGGCTGGGGAGTGGAGTAAATAAGTTGTGAGCTTTTTCTACAAGGAGGAGGCTTACCACTCCCTACTTCAGGAGTGGGGCACTCCATTTCTTGGATCTCTGCATACCCTGAGACTGAAGGCTGGGTCGTCTGTTTCCCCTGGGTCTGGTTTGAGAAGGTCTGGAGGGAGCCGGAAAGGACCACAGTTTGGAAGGGCAATGCCTACTGAATCTAGGGGGTTGCACTTACCATAAATGTGGATGTTGAGTGTATTCACTGTTGCAGTCATCACACTTGGGTTATCTGGCTGCAGATAGCCCTCAGTCAGCCCGAATACCAGAGACTTAGTATTTCTGCGTCGGATGTTGTCGCTCCCAGATTGATGTCAGGTCACCAGGGTTTTTAAAAACAGGCAGCCGACGCCATTACATCAGTTTTTCTTGCCCCAAATGTCAGGAGCCCCCCAAATAGGGAGCCAAATTATGGTGGGGAACACACCACCAGTAACAAGTAAATACCAATACCCCTGAAAGGGGTGAGTAATAGCCATAGAGAGGAGAGGGAGAGAAAAAACAGGGGGCTGGAGGGAGGGAAACCAGGACTGCAACAGTGAATACACTCGAACATCTACATTTATGGTAAGTGTACACAACTGGACTATGTTCTTCGTGTTTCACTGTTGCAGTCATCACACACGGGTGGATTCCCAAAGCTGAAGGGTGGAGACCGTCAAGAAGCGTTAGGGCTGGCTAATATGACTTGCAGGATTGCTATAGCAAAACCTACCCTTGATTTAGAAAAGATAGGCAGGTGGTAATGCTTGGTGAAGGTGTGTACTAAACTCCAGCTAGCAGCTTCCAGAATGTCCCTGGTAGGGACTCCCCTGAGAAACGCTGTAGAGGTAGATGTTGCCCTAGTGGAATGCGTTCTAACCCCATGAGGGGATGGTTTCCCATGGTGCTTGTACCAGAAATGGATGCAGCGTGCTACCATTTGGAAATTGTTTGTTTTGAAATGGCCTTGCCCTCTTGCAAAGCTGACTAGTAACTGGTCAGATTTTCTGAAAGGCTTAGTCCTAATCAAGGCAGAATCTGAGCTGTGTACGTCCAAGGAGTGCAGGATCCTTTCCCCTTTATTTTGAGGATTACAGAAGAAAGTTGGCAAATGGATGGATTGGTTGAGAGCCACACTGGACACCACTTTAGGCATGAAGGAAGGGTTAGTCCTGAAGGGAAACCCTGTCAGCATGGAAAATACTGAAGGGTTCCACAGCCATCAGTGCTTGCAGCTCAGACACTCTTCTAGCTGAAGTGATGACCAGAAGCAAGGCTGTTTTCCAAGAGAGGAATTTTAAGTCTGCTGATGCAGCAGGTTCAAAGGGGGGACGTGTGAGCTATTCCAGTACAAAGTTAGGGTCCCAAGCAGGGGTGGGTGCTCTCCTTGGTGGCCTGAAGTTGTTTTGCCCCTCTCAGGAACCGTTTGATAAGAGGGTGAGAGAAGAGAGGTGGCTCAGTGTTGTAATGAGCCGAAATGGCTGAGGCATGTATTTTTACTCATTAACTTAGAGTACCTTCTCAGGGTGCTTGAGTGCTTACATCCGAGCGCTCTGTGAGGTGCATAAAAATATAAGCTGTTTCACCAGAGTGCTTTCCACAAGCACCGGCAAATTCACAGCCTGCTTTTAGCTCCACTGGTAGAAATGAAGTTGAAAAAGTACCTGAACTTTGTCAGGTACCTTCTCAACTTCATTTTCACTGTGGAGTAACATTATGTTCGTATTTAACATTTTGGAGAAACTCAGTTGCAATGCATTGTGTATCTGCAAGGCGATTCTGTACGTTTTCCATGAAGTAAGTGGCGGCAGCTTAACTTTGTCACAGAACTTTTTTTGTTCTGTGACAATAGATAAATAAACGGTTTGCTACAGTTTAACGGGAGAGAGTTCTTCCCTTTATATTCTTCTGAATGATGTGGCACAGTAGCTTTTCTGCAGCCCGTAAAGTATACGATCAGTTTCCCAAATAGATGAATTATGCAGCAACAGGCTTCTCTCGGTAGGTGCACATAGTGAGACTTGTGAATGCACTCCAGTTCTAGTATACTGGCATTTGACTAATTTTTCTTTTTTTTTAATTTTTTTTTTTTTTATTTGGCTAGTTGAGTAAGAAGGGGAGGTGGAAGTGTCTAATTAAATCTGAAGTGTAAGTACAGAAGCAGCATATCGGCATTCTGCCAAGACCTCGCTCCCTCTTTGGTCCCTCAAAAACTGTCTAACTTTGGCTTTTAATTAGATTTCACAATTAAGAGGCTACAAAGGCAGTTTAAGCCTCCTTAGTCACACTTCACTGTGAACTACTGAGTTCTATAGGGTAGAGTTCTGAGTTGCTACAGTTTCCAGCCCGCAGCTCCGATTTCAGCACCTTGAACAGCTGCCGTTAACAGCAGCTCTGTCTCGAGTGCCTCACTTTAAACATTTATAAATTTAAACACTTCCAAAAAAGTGAATTCAACAGTCTCCCGTTTTTAAAACCTTCTTTTACCTCTTTCTCCCATAAACTCTGCAAGTTCAAAGTGAAATCACTGTTGCTGAAAATATTCTGCTTTTGTAATGCACCTTTGCAGTACAAGACGTTTTAAGTGTCTATCTACCGTAATTTAGCCTAACTGCAGTGGATCCGTATAAAATATGTATAGACAGATAGATGTGGAACAGGTTAGACTCTGCAAATGTTTCAGAAATATCTTTTACTGTAGGTGTAATGGTTTAGAGAATGAATTTCATTAAGTTTACTTTTCTTTTATAACATTTAATGGGAGTTTGACTGCTGTTTTTGGCACTAATGTAAAACCCGGTATTGCATCAGTTCAGTTCAATGTCATGCCTAACTGCAGTTGAAGGCATGTTCCGCTGTTTCCCTTTTTGTTCTCAGCAAAGAGAGCAAAATGGAGCCAATCAGAGAACTCTTAGAAGCCAATGGGAATGCTGAGTACAAGTCAGTGGCTTAATTTTTCAAAGTCAAGCAGTATATGCTTTTAATTTTTTTTCAACCGTTAAAACAGCCATAACTAGCACATATACAGAATGAAGTGGCTGCCCTGGCACAAACTGATAGTGGGTAAAGACAGCTGCCGACGCTGACAGAGTGCTAAACAAGAATTAATTTATGAAGCCAGTATACCATTGCGGCTTCATAAATGAATGCCGAATACCTGCATTTCCGGTAACGCTAAAGCGCAGAAGCACTTTGTGTTAACTGAATATTTCAAATGGATAAAAGGTAGGATCATCTGCTTACCAGCATTTTATTTGTGTGTGAAATTGTTACTCTTTTGGCAGGGATTTGTAGATAAGATGACTAGTATACAAAATAGTTATAAGTGTCTTGAGTGTTAGGCAAACCTGTTCTGTTTCAATACTGCCTCGCAGTACTAAGCAATGAGTATTAAAGAACTGCATATGAATAAGGTGGCAGCAGTCTGCATTTAAAGTGGACCTGTGTGTTGAGACAGCCTTACAAGACTATCTGCAAATATATAGAGCTGAGTATATTTTTCTGTATTATTCTGTATTATAGAGCTAAATTGTTGCTTAGATATCTGTTGACTTAGTGTTCTGCAAATATACAGAGATCAGTATATATTTTTTCGGTTTTATAATTTGCACTTTGATTCCTCACATCTCTGTTGAAACCCCCCGTTCTTGGTTGTAGTTGAAATTTGGTGGCTTTTGCAGTGCCCGCCCCACTGTAGATTTGATGTAGGACACTCCCCCAGTCCCATCTCTTTACCACATTCTACCTAATAAACCCCAGTCCCATCTCTACCACATTCTACCTAATAAACCCTTTCTGCACTTGCTTTTAGTCCTTTTTAATTTAATTACATTTTTTCAAACTGTGTGTGGACTAATATTGCTACATACTCAAGTGTGCCAGCTTGCACTGCATGTGAATTGTTTTTACTACAGTTTTTGCTACTTTTCTGAAAAAAAAAAAAAAATTGTAAGCCTGTTTCCTACCTTTCCTGTAATTAGTGTGCCAGATACATATTTGCTGTATCCAGGACTATTTGTAAGCTTCTGAGCCCCCAAGCCTTTCTGTGTTGGAGGGAAGCCTTCTAGCTTATTAGTGGGAGTGGTAAGCACTAGGTAACCTGTCTATCACATAAGGAGGGGTTCTGGCCCAGAATTTGTAGTTATTGGCCGTTTGGGCGGTCTTCCATCTCTCTCAACTTTCTGATTTGAAGGCCTGCATTTGCACTTTTCTGTCCTGTAACTCCTGGGCCCATCTCATTTGCTCACTCAAAAAAAAAAAAAAATTCATCGGCTTTTACTGTATTTGTGTTTCTTCCTGCTTTATTTTGCTTTTGCGTCATCTTAAAAGTATTTATTACTGCTTGGTGTAACTCATTCTAAGCCTTTTAGTTTAAGCACTTGGGCTTCAGACCAGTTGTTTTACATTAGGAAGGTTTGTGGTCTGCACTGTAGTGGCAGGACAGGTAGCTTACATCCTTCTAAGTTGTGAACTGCTGATTGAGGGCTCAGTGTCTGTTATTCTAAAAGTGTATTAGTTATGGTTTAAGCACTTGGGCTTCAGGCCAGTTATTTTACATTAAGAAGGTTCGCAGTCGGCACTCTTGTGGGAGGAGAGGCTGGACTCTGCCCTTCTGAACTGGGAATTTCTGGTTAAAGGCTTATAGTGCCTGCATATTTGACCTGTTTCTTACTGAAATTGGTACACCTTGTTTGCTGTAGCATAGACTAAATCCAGGCCTGCTGAATCTAGCTTTATTTGTATGCTTGTTGTTTTGTTTGCTTGTTATTTCCCTGAAACGCTAATTCCACTTAAACGTGGCTTTTCAGCGCTTCTGTGGATCCCTAGTGATATCTGCATTACTTACTGTACTTATTTCCTTGTTTCACTTGAAAGAAAGTTACTGTTTGTCGTTTTAGCATTTAAGTTACCTGTAACACATTGCATTTAAGTTACCTGCCACTTGCTCACTAAATCAATTATATAAGTCAGCACTAAAATATTAAAAGCACTACACCCTCACAAACTCCCCTTCAGTACCTCGTTCCCCATTGTCCCTTTTTTCAATTATAAAGGAATTCCCAATACTATTCTAGCATGTCCAAAGGTTAGTTGTCAATCTCCTCTCCGGTCCAGCTGGTGAATCTGGGAATCTCGAGGCAATGTTACAACTGCCTCATGTACACAGACAACCCTCTCCTCCTCCCAACAAATTCCAACACATGAGAGATGCAACCATATAGCCATATTGGAGGCTAAGCTCTCTCAGCTCAGTACTGGCAAAACCAGTCAGGAGGAGAAGGAAACCACACTCACTACAATTCCAGTCTCACATAGACCTACCACGACAGCAAACCAAACACACACACACAAAAACATACTCGGAGGCTCTAAATAAAAATTTGCCTAAGCAGCAGAGACCTCAAAAGCAGACACCCAAGCAACTGCTACCCCAAAACAAAACACGTGCAACACATAGCTCACAAAGCCAGTGTGCCGAACAGTCACAGCCCTTAAGGCTAAACAACACACCTGATACACTTGTAATAGGTGACTATCGTGAGGCACACTGACGTCCCGCTCACCAGGCTGAACAAGGAGAAGGTCACGGTGAGCTGCCTGTCGGGCGCTAGGATCTGCCACATAACACAAGCACTCAGGTCACTCCAAGGCAAGTACAAATATGACTCAGTCATTGTCCATGCTGGTGTGAATGACCTGAGACGTACCTCCCTGGACTACATGAAAAGAGACAGAGGAGCTCTCTGAGCATGTAGCTCAGGCCGGTATGACCCTGACCTTGAGTAGCATCTTACCCTCACCAAGAATGATGTCACAATATGAAGACAAGATGATCAATTTCAACAATTGGCTTATGTATTGGTGTCATTCAAAGGGGATCCAATGCCTGTTAGCCTGGAATGACATGCCCGACAAGCCACGATGCTTCGCTAGGGACGCTTGAACCTGTCACCCCTGGGCTTTCAGATATTGGTAAAGGCTCTTGCTACCCCCATAGTGCCTTTTTTAGGCAAGGCTCAAAAGACAAACCCACCTCCATAGGTATCACAAGGGATAAGTAAGAGCAATGCTACTCAACTCCAGAAGTCTAAACCTCAAGATGCACGCACTCGAAACTCTCCTTAGCATGCAGAACATCGATATCTGTGCAGTAACAGAAACCTGGTTCAAGGCTCCCGAGAGCACCCCACAGCACTACCAGGGTATACCTCATACCATGCTTTTCGGCCCCAAAACTTGAACCGAACCACAAAAGGAGGCGTATCAATATTCGTTAAAGATACCCACACCTCCAGGTTGGTGGCACAGCATGAAGCATCAGAGACTATCCATGTGCAACTAACAGTGGGTAAAACTGCCTTCCAGTTTATAGCCTGCTACAGACCACCCTCCCAAACCCAGGAACTCCACTCGGCCTTCCTGAGAACACGGGAAAATATGAAGGTCTCTCCAAACACCATTATATTGGGCGACTTCAAATACCCAAACAGACTGGGAGCATTACTCTAGCTCCAACACCCTAGCCCAAAGGTTCCTAGAATTTATAAACTCAAATGCTATGGAACAACTTGTTACCACTCCCACAAGAGGGGAAAACATACTGGACCTGATCATCACCAACATGGGGACTCTATGCTCCAGACCAGAAGTGTATCCCTCACTGGTAAGATCAGACCATAAACTAATCTCACTGGATATTCACATCCCGACTCCACCCCCTGCCCTGAAAACCACAGTGAAAAACTTCTCTAAAGCAAATTTCACACTCCTCAAAACCGAGGTGGAATCCTTCAAAGCCCCCGGGCCTGTGGAAAATACGACCCAGACCGCAGAATCCTTTATAAACGCATTCTATGAACACCTTCAGGAATGCATGGATCATGCAATCCCAAATAAAACCAAGACCCAATCCTCCAAAGGCAGACGTCCTGTCTGGTGGACCCCAGCCATAAACAAACTATACAATAGGAGGAGGAAGCTACTACATGATAGGGCAAAATCCCAAAAAGGGAAGGCATCTCTGATCAGCATTAGCAAAAAACTACGGGCACTCAAAATCGTCTAAGGCCAGCATCGAGAGAAAAATTGCACAGGACACTAAGGATAATCACAAGGCTTTCTTTAGTTATGTTAGGAACCTGGGTGGGAATTCCCAGATATGTTCAGAATTAATCCAAAATGACAAAAAATACACCGAACCCACAGACATTGCCAACATCCTAGCTGACAGGTTCAGCGCAAAATTCTCCTCCCCCCTCCCCACCAAAAGAGCAAATACCTATCCCAGCAGAGTGCTGCCCCCCCTGACATCTCAGATGCTCAGGTAAGAGCTGCCCTCTCCAAAGCAAAAAACACAGCATCAATGGGACCAGACGGTGTCCCGGGCTGTGTCCTACATGAACTCCAAGAAGAGCTAAACCCAAACATAAAACTACTGTTCAATCTCAGCCTTACTACAGGATATGTACCCAAAGAGAGGCGTACAGCAACAGTGGTCCCTCTCCAGAAAGGTGGTGCCTCAACGGATCCTGGAAACTATCGCCCCATAAGCCTGACTAGCTTGGTCTGCAAAGCTATGGAAAGGATCATCATGGACCTCAAATAAAGATATTGGGGACCTACAGACACTGGATCCTACCCAGTTTGGCTTTGTTAAGGGCAGATCCTGCCTCTTAAACCTGGTCGATTTCTTTGAAACAGTCACCAAGGCCACTGACGAGGGGAAGGTGGTCCACACAGCCTACCTGGACCTCACAAAAGCCTTCGATACAATACCCCACTCGGGCATTATAGATAAGCTCACCAGCTTAAATATAAACCCCTGTGTCACTAGATGGGTTGCAAACTGGCTCAAGGACAGAACCCACATGGTTAGAATTGCTGGAGCCATGTCAGACTCCAAACCAGTTACAAGTGGCGTCCCACAAGGCTCAG
Organism: Protopterus annectens; assembly: GCF_019279795.1. NCBI lineage: Eukaryota > Metazoa > Chordata > Ceratodontiformes > Protopteridae > Protopterus > Protopterus annectens. The sequence goes on along the minus strand of NC_056749.1, from coordinate 495,452,859 downwards.
TCCTGGGACCTCTCTTGTTCGGTATATATTTCTCGGAGGTACAGGCCAACACGGAAGGACTGTGGCTGACCAAGTTTGCAGATAACTGCAAACTGGGCGCCATAATCGACTCTCCAGCCGACACAAGAATCCTCCAAAAGGGCCTCATAGAAACAGACAACTGGTGCCAGAGCCATGGCCTCAAGCTAAACGCCAAAAAGTGTATAGTCATCCCCTTTGGCAAAAACAAAGTGCCTACAAATAACCACATAGGTGGTAATCCATTAAGTACAGAAGAAGTAATTAGGGACCTGGGGACTCAAGTTGATAGCAATCTCTCATTTGACAACCACGTGGCCAAAGTGGTTAGAAAAACATTTTATATAGCCCACCTAATCATGAAGGGATTCACATCTAGATCAGGGGAAGTCATCGTGCCTCTACTCATCCCTCATCAGGCCCATAATTGAGTACAATGCCCCTTTTGGGATGTACCTTACCAGACACCTGCAGCAACTGGAAAGACCGCAAAAAGTACCTCACCAAGAGGATCAAAGGGCTCAAACAGATGCCATATGCTGCCCGGTTAAAGAAACTCCAGCTCTACTCAGTGGCATACCGCCTGCTCAGAGGCAATCTGTGCCTGATGTATAAAGCCATGTCCAACCTGGAATTAATGGACATGCTGCACCTCAGAAAATCCAAATCCCATCGAACTACGTGCTCGAGAGACTTGAACCTCAGCACTGAAATAAATAGGACATGCTGGAGGGACAGATTCATAACCCAGAGGCTCCCTTCACTCTGGAATAAAATCCCAGTCCAGGTTAGGCAGAGTCCCTCACTGACTCTCTTCAAATAAGGCTACACTCATAGCTCACTGCTATTGTTGACTGACTTTTGGTTGTTAGGTGCCAGTATTTGCAAAGCATGATGCTATCAGGGATTTTTCTCTTTGTTGATGGCCTTTCATACTTGAAGGCATTTCCCTCTGTTCTGTCCTCCAAAGCCCCAGCTCCAAAGGAATGTCTTGCATTCAGCTTATTCATTAAATTCCAATGAGCATCGGTGGCACTTTTTAGACCCCTTGAAGTAGACCACCAGCTGACAACGGTGCCTCTCCTTGATCTGAGATGCTGGAAGTAATTCCTGACAAATCCAACCTAATCCTATACAAATGTGTATCCATTTCTTCTATTATGATGCATGTCCCTGGGATACATGTGCCAGTAAATTACTGCTACATTTCATAATCTCCCCTGCCAACCTGTTGGATGCTGGGCTTGCTGTTCTTCGCATCTTCATCCCTCTGTATTACACAGCCAGCATTTTGCACTGCCACTTTGCCACATTTTTTGCAGTATTTACATTTCTTTCTGGTGTCTGGTGGTGTATGTATATAGCTATAAAATGATAGTAATGCCCTTGTAGCCTGCCAGTATCCCAAAACATTCGTCCCATAGTGGTTCTTTAGCATAATTTGGTAGTCTGTTACAAGCATTAGGTACTCTGAGAATCAATCAGTACATTTTTCATTTCAGAGGTGATCTGTCAAATCTGTTGTGCATTGTTTGTACTTGTGCCATGTGGCTGAGACCTGGAACACCTTTAGGTCAATGTGAGACAGTACTGAGAGGTAGAAAGTACAGTTTTGTACCTACCATAAATGTAGATGTTAGAGTGCTCATACAGCTGCAGTCATTACAGATGGGTTATCCTGCCGTCAGGCGGGTCCTCGGTCGGCCGAATTCCAAAGTCTAGGTCCGGCGTCGGTTGTCGTCGCTTCTTCCCTGACGTCAGTGCAGCAGGGGTATAAAAGAGGCAGCTGACGCCATTTTCTTCAGTTTTTCTTGCCCCAGATATCAGGTGCCCCCAGAAGGAAGGCAAAACATAATATTATGCAAACATGCAATGTAGGTAAATCAAAAAACAGTAGCTGCAAGCACATACACCATAAAAGAATACCCTAAAAAAGGTTATAAGATAAAGGTGTTTGTCATAAGGCCTGTCCTAAGAGGGGATGGAGGGAGGGTAACCTGGACTGCAGCTGTATGAGCACTCTAACATCTACACTTATGCTAGGTACAAAACTGTACTATGTTCATCGTGCATACAGCTGCAGTCATTACAGATGGGTAGAATCCCAAAGCTAAGTAAGGGTGGTAGGCACTAAGTGGAGCTAGGAGGGTCTAGGATGCCCTGCAGGACTGCTGTGGCAAAACCTGCTCTAGATTTTGAGTATAGTGGAAGGTGGCAGTGCTTGGAGAAAGTGTGTACTGAACTCCAAGTAGCTGCTTCCAAAATGTCCTTGGTAAGGCCCCCCCTGAGGAAAGCTGCAGAGGTAGCTGTAGCCCTGGTGGAGTGGGATCTGATGTATACAGGTACAGATTTTCCATGAAATGAATAACAAAAGCGTATGCAGTGGGCTATCCATTTTGAAATTGTCTGTTTGGAAATGGCCTTTCCCTGAGCACCTGTAGCATAGGACACACAGAGCTGCTCAGATTTCCTGAATGACTTTATTCTGTCCAAGTAATAACGAAGTTGTCTGTGAATGTCCAAGGAATGTAGTAGTCTCTCCCCTTTGTTCTGTGGATTTGGATAAAAGGTAGGTAAATGAATAGTCTGATTCAAAGCTACACTGGATACTACCTTTGGCATGAAGGTAGGGTTGGTTCGTAAGGAAACTCTGTCCTGATGGAAAATGATGAATGGTTGCACAGCCATGAGGGCCTGTAGCTCCGAAACCCTGCGTACTGAGGTAATAGCCAGAAGGAAGGCTGTTTTCCACGACAAGTATTGCAGCTCTGTTGAAGAAGCCGGCTCAAAGGGAGGCAGGGTCAGCTTTTCCAATACGAAGTTGAGGTCCCAAGCTGGGACTGGTGGTTTCCGTGGGGGTTTTATATTTTTTGCCCCTCTGAGGAACTGCCTTAATAGAGGATGTGAGAATAAAGGAGGATCTGTATTGTATTGTGCAAAAATAGCTGAAGCGTGGATCTTGATGGAGGAGAAGGGAAGGCCACTGTTTAACATCTCAGCTAGGTACTGTAAAATTTGAGGTATATTTATTACCCAAGGATTCTGGCCCCTTTCTTGATTCCAGGAACAAAACCGTTTCCATTTGGCGGAGTAGGCTTTTCTAGTAGAGGGTCTTCTGGCCTCCAAGATGACATCCTGCACCTCCTTGGAGAGGAGAGTCTGTTGGGAAATTAAGGTATTCTCCATGCAGCTAGATTCAGGGTTTTGAGCTGGCTGTGAAGAATTTTGTAGTTGTGCTGGGACAACAGAAGAGGAACTAGAGGTAGGATCCATGGTGGTGAGTGTGTCAGGCTCTTTAAGAGAGGATACCAGTGCTGTCGTGGCCAGTCTGGAGCAATGAGAATTATTTGTGGCCTCTCTGCTCTGGCTTTTAGTAGAACTTTGGTCAGTAGAGGAGGAGGCGGGAAGGCATAGACTGTCAATGTTGTCCAATTGAAAGAGAGAGCGTCCACTTTCCAGGCCTGTGGATGATAGGTCCTTGAAGAGAATTTTTCCAACTGGTAATTTCTGTGGGTAGCAAATAGATCTATGTCTGGCTGTCCCCATGCCTGAGTTATCTGTGAGAAGACTTGAGGATGCAACTTCCATTCGTGTGGGTCTGTCATATTTCTGCTTAAGTTGTCTGCCAGTGTGTTTTCCTTCCCTGGCAGGAATTGTGCCTGTAGTTGAATTTGTAATTCCAGTGCTGTGTTCCACAGGGTCATGGCTTGCCTGCACAGGGGCTATGAATGTGTTCCACCCTGTTTGTTTATGTAACACATGACTGTGGTGTTGTCTGTCCTTATCAATAGCTGGCCTGGATGGAGTAGGTCTTTGAAGGTCATAAGAGCATTTTGCACGGCTAGCATCTCCTTTTGGTCGATGTGTAGGTGCTTCTATTTTTGGGACCATTTTCCCTGAATGCATTGATCTGCCATGAGTGCTCCCCAGGCGTAGTCTGAGGCGTCCGTTGTGATGATTTGAGTTGCTTGAGGTAAACAGAAAGGGAGACCTGTGTTTCTTTGGCATGCTCGAGCCCACCACAAAAATTCCTTTTGAAGGCATGGAATGAGTGGTGTAATTGTTTCCAAGCTGTGGCTGTGTTGAGACCATAAGTTTTTTAGGTACCACTGTAGTTTCCTCATATACAGCTTTGCACATGGTATTAGTAGGATGCAAGATGCCATGAATCCCAGAGCCGGCAGGACTTTCCTTGCAGTTAGTCTGGTGAAAGTTGCCATTTTGTTGAAGTACTGAGACAGTTGCCCTTGTTTGTCTGGCGTGCGGGTAGGCCATCTGGGTGGCTGTATTTAAGCTGGCACCCAGGAAAATTATCTGTTGAGAAGGTATTAGTTTTGATTTCTTTTTGTTCACTGTGTATCCCAGGTAGTTTAACAGTTTTATTACAAACGCCAGATGCTGCAATAGAATGTCCTTGCTGTCCGCTTGGATCAGGCAGTCGTCCAGATATGGGTAGATTTGTATCCCTTGTTGTCTGCAGAAGGCAATTACTGATGCCAGGCATTTCGTAAACAGTCTGGGCGCAGTAGATAAGCCAAAGGGCAATGCAGAGAATTGGTAATGGGTTGAACCTGCACGAAATCTGAGGCATCTTCTGCAATCTTGTCTGATAGGGACATGCAGGTATGCCTCCTTGAGGTCCAACGTTACCAGCCAAGACTCCTTGCCCAGCATGGGAAGAAGCCGCTGTAATGTGAGCATCTTGAATTTTGGCACCTGTAGATATGTGTTTAGGATGGATAGGTCTAAGATGGGTCTCCAATCTTTGTCCTTCCTTGGTACCAGAAATAGTCTGGAATAAAAACCTTGACCTTGCTCTTTTGCAGGTACCTCTTGAATTGTTTTCATATCCATGAGAGCGGAAATTTGTCTTTGTACCTCTGCCCATTGATTTTGCGGCAGGTTTGGCAAGCCTCTCATTTTTGGAAGGGTGTGAAAGTGGAACCTGTAGCCTCTGTCTATAATGTCCAGAATCCATTTGTCTTTTGTAACAATGCGCCAGTTTTTTGAAAATAATGCCAGTTTTCCGCCCAAAGGTGCTGCCATTATAGCTTTGCTTGGCATGCATAGGGGGAATTCATTGTGACGGTTTTCTGAATGACTGTGATCTATCTTCTCCACCTCTTGGGGTTGGTGCTTGTCACTGTCTAGCTCTGTAAGATCCTTGAGGTTGTCCTCTACCCCTTTGGTGTCTGTATCTGCCCCTTTGAGGTCTATCCGAGGCTGGAAAGGACCAATTTTTTGAAGGCCAGTTTCTGCTGAAGCGTGGAGGTTGCACCTGCAAGAAATCTTTCACAGTTTGCATAGATTTCGCTTTTTCCTCCATTTTCTTTAGTACCTCCTCAGCTTTAACACCAAACAATACATCTTTTTGAAGTGGTGCATCTAAACTTTGCTTTGACATGATCTGGTAAGGTTTGCTCTTTGAGCCAAGCATGTCTACGTATGACAGACCCCGTGACAGCAGCTCTACATGAGGCCTCTAAAGCATCAAAACCACACTGCAAGGTATGTTTACCCACTTGCTCTGCTCCATGCAACAAATCCTGCAACTCTTTAAAATTTGGTTGTTCTGTTTGTGTCATTTTGCTTTTCAGCTGAGATAACAAAAACTGTTGGTACTTTAACATATGAAATTGACAGCTGAATGCCCTCATGATTAAAGTGGCAGATGTATACACCTTTTTCCCCCACCTTTCTAATGCTCTGGAATCTCTCTCTGAAGGTAAAGGGTTTTTAGCAGTAGAGGCCTTAATTCCCTTGGGATCCTGTGAAATTGTTTCTGGGTCAACAGTATGACTTTTATAAAGGAACTGGTGAGAATCAGGAACCCGGTAATACCTGTCTGGTTTAACAGGGACTGGAGGTAAAGAATCTGGATTAAGATTGGCTTCTGCGTACACATCATCCAAAATATCTAAAACAGGAGGGATTGCCAGGGGCCTATGCTGGGGGAGCAGTAGAAATTCCCTGAGCCTTTTCTTGGAATCTGAGTAGTCTTGGCCTTCCCAGTGGAAGTGCTCCCTCAATGTATGCAGGGTTTCCCCAAAAGAGTAGTCCTCGGGGGGGGGGGACCGAATGAATAGACTCCTCAGCATCAGAGTCTTCAAAAGGGGAGTCGGCATAGTCCTGGTCCTCAGAATGGTCTGAGGTAATAGAAGCCTGGTCTGAGGAAGGGTAGTCTTCCTCCAGTCTGGGTCTTTTGTCAGAGGGGGGTTGAGAACCCCTGATGAGAGTTATCAAATCCTCAGCCATTTTAAGCATCTGTTTTTTAGGCATGGGGCCTTGAGAGGAGGTCTGAGGACCATGTTTTTAGTTTTCATGGCAGCCTTAGATTTAGTGAAGGATTTAATAGAGAAGGTGGTAGGCCTGAAGACGCCTTCAGAAATAGTAGGCCTCACTAAATTTTCAGTTTCCCTGCCAAGAGTGGCGTCAGTATCTGCAGTGGGAATGGAGACCGAGGAGCCTGCGACCTCGGGTACTGAAGTCACCGGTAAAATAGTTTCATCGGTAGTCAGGGGCTGCGTAGGTGCCTCGCGGAGAATCGGAGAACCGGTAGTCGGCCTAAGCGTGGTATCAGTACTCGGTGCAGACCTCGGATGTCGGTCCTTGTCTTTGCGTCTTTTGCTTAAAACTGGCGTCGGTGTATCCGACGACATGATATAATTAAATTTTTTGCCAAAATAATGAAGGGCGAACTCCACCCGGCGCTTAATAGTGCGCTTGTTGAACCTAGCACAAAAACGGCAGGCCGAGAAGTCGTGGTCTGGCCCTAAGCAAGGTATACAAAAAGAGTGAAAATCCTTTTGCGGTATTTGCTTCCCACAAGAAATGCAATTATTAACTTTGTCTGACATCGGTCTGAGGCAAGAAAAGTTTCCCCAACGGGGTACTTAGCTTTAAAGAAGACTTCGGCCGAAATACTTTCGTAAATCTCAGGAGCTGGCTGACCGGCACTTGCGAACTGCTTCTGCTTCGGGCACCGCGCGGCAAGAAAGACTGAAGAAAATGGTGTTGGCTGCCTCTTTTATACCCCTGCCGCACTGACGTCAGGGAAGAAGCGACGACAACCGACGCCGGACCTAGACTTTGGAATTCGGCCGACAAGGACCCGCCTGACAGCAGGATAACCCATCTGTAATGACTGCAGCTGTATGCACGATGAACATCTATGGAAAGGTAAGGCTTTTTGGGAGAAGGAAAGAATATGTTGGATGAGGTATGAAAAGGTGGCAAATAAAAAATAGGAAAATAACGTTAAGTTAGGTAACATGTACTTGTATACTAGTGAGACATTTCACAAATGGATGCGGAAGTATAAATGGATGACAAGGATAGGTTTTACTTTTCTCAATAACCTTGAAAGTATGTGTAGCTGTGGGAGTGACTAGAAATTACTGTGTGCGAGTATAGTATATTGGCTTTAAATTTACAAGTACAGAACCATGTGTTAAGTGAAACATTCCGCTTTGATAGGGTCTGCAACATATTCAGTGTTTAGAATGTTTTTTTAAACCATGATAAATAATGTGGAATCAATCGCATTATTTCATAAAAAAAAAAAAAAGTTTGCATTTTAACGGTCATGTTTGCCTCCTACTTGAAGATATCTGTAAGCTAACATGTGTTCCACATTTTATCCATTTATCCTACATTATAAAATGGTAATGCACATACTTGGAAGTGTTACTCAAGGGTAATTTGGGGAAATCTCATTCAGGTGCTTTTGCATACATAAACATTTTAATGAAGTTGTCGCTTGGGTGAATGTTTCATTTTGGTAACTGCACATACTAGGAAATGTTACTAAAGGGTTGTTTGGGTAAACGTCTCCTTTTGGTGATTATGCATACCTCAACATTATACTGAAGGGGTCAATTAGATGAATGCTTCATTTTGGTGCATGTGTATACCTGGACATACTAATGAGGAGAGTGCTTCTGCATACATGGTCAGACTGCTGAAGTGACCGTAGGGCAAAATAATTTGTGTCATTTTGGTGCTTGTGCATACACAACACAAACTACCGAAGGGGTTACTGAGGAAAATAATTCATTAGTGTGTCAGCAAAAAGCTTTTGCATAACTGGAGTGTGTCATGGAAAAGCTTTTGCATAATTGGACAATCCAATTGGCCATTGTATTCATTAATTTACTTTGTTTAGTGGGCTAGTGCACTGAACTCAATGGACCATTTGCAGTCATAGTCCAGGTAAATAGGATAACATAAGGTATGTTTCATAAGCCTATTGCATTCTAGTGCTTGTGCATACTTCAATATTTTATTGTAGGGCTCACTTGGGTGAATGCTTCATTTTGGTGCATGTACATACCAGGAACTGTTACTGAATGGTCGTTTTGGGAAATATTTCATTCTGGTGCTTGTGCATACTTCAACATTTTATTGTAGGGGTCACTTGGGTGAATGCTTCATTTTGATGATTGCTTTGAAATGTGTACTTGATTTAACTTAGAACACATGTAATTTGACTGGAAGGACTAACTTATGATCAACAGGTGACAGACTCTCCTTTATTGGCAAGTCTTTGTGTACTTCTATGAATAAGTTTGACATCTTTCTGCCTTAACTGTTGTAATGCATTTACTTGAGGTTTTTGACACTGAGTCATATCGTTTTTAAAGCTAGTGCATTGCACTGTTGCCAAGCTACTTACTTGTGCATTGTATTATTCAGGTTCATAGATGAGCACTAGGCTAGCTGCCTTTGTAGCCCATTTTAAGCCTTGCCATTTTCATTTTTGGTGCTTGTATTAACCTATACCATTAGGGATTAGGCTGGCATTATCCATCCTCTGGTTGATATTAGCACTAGGGGTAATTTAGAATTAACTGGAATCACACCACAGATAATCTGAGTGGATCTCTGCATGAGATAACATATTTAAGAGCTGCCTCTATCCAGTATTAGTCCAGGAGGCAGTCTGTGGCAGATTTTCTGTTACCTATCCATAGATCCAAGTTCTTGAATCAGGTGAGGGATGACCTTTGTTTTACGTGGCTAGTGAGTCCTTGACTGAGAAGTGGTATCCTCTGCGAGATATACCTGTCCCTTCAAACTGTTCTGTTGTTGCAGAAGAGGTTTAGAACCCTGGACCAAGTATCTCTAGTACCATTCCACTTGCTGACGCAAGTAGGTTCATCAATATTGGGTTGGAGGATGCCTTGTATGCCACACACAGCTCACCTGTTAGCAGTGTTTGGATACGGAGTATAGTGACAGGGCTTTGAGGCACTCCATGTATGACATATTGAGGTATTACTTCCTTTATTTCCTGCCATTACTTGGTTCTGTTAGCCATTTCTGTAGGATTTTGACCTGCAAAATATTGTATTTCTTTCTGGTATTTGACATATATGTTCCATTACGTAGTTATGTCACTAATTCTAGCTAAATTCCCTAGAATTAATTTCTTACAGATGTCTCTGAACTTAATAGCTGACTATTACAAGCATGGAGCTACCACATGTTTTATGCTTTTTTGTTGGCTTTGTCAGTCATTTGTGGAATTTAGGTGGGAGGAAGGGCTCAGTAATATCAAAGTGTCATACTATTTTACTGAATTACTCAGGTCTCCTTACTGATGATGAGCTAGTGTTACATATCAGTTGCACAAGCTAATAAAATGAATGCCTACTCAAAAGGTGATGTGCAGCAATTATCACCTGTGTCAGAGCATGCAGAACTTTGCACGTCATTATCACAGTGCAGTTACAATATAGCACTGAGTCATTACCACTTTTCAGGCAAAACTCTCAGCATATGTCACTGTTATTCACATAATTAGAAGTCGTTATCACATTCATGAATGCACAAGCCAGATTTGAGTTTTTCTCCACTTGGAGTCATTGCAACCCCCCCCCCCTTTTGTGCCCCTTTTATAATTTCTCTTTCTTTATTTACCTTCTCTGATGTCTCTATTATACCTTGTCTGCTGTCTGTATTATGTTGAGTGTATAAACTGTATAATGCTTTTCTTATAAATTATTAAGGTCATCTGATATTTTATTCACCAAATCACTGAAGCCTCCACGATAAACAGCAAATAATTTTATTTTTAAATAAAACTTTTATATAGTGTAGCATACATCCCAATTAACTGCATTTTTGGCGGCTAAAAAATATATAATTAAGCAATTACAAATCACTTAATTCCATTTATGCTTAAAGCCGTATCTCATATAGAGAAAACGCTTAGAAACAATACAGCTTCTTCAAAACTTCTCACTACTATTGTAAACTATTTTAAAAATATATTAAAATATATATCAATATATGCAGTGCTCTCCTTCTCATATGATATACTACACAGAGTCTCTTAGGAGTATACATTAATACTTTGTTCATTTGTGTGTATGTGGAAGAATGTATTGTACAGTATTTCCTTTTTTTTTTTTTTTTTTTTTTACATACAAGGCAATGACAGTATCCAAACTCAAATGTTTGTATTTATTTGAGACTATGCTGCACTGTTATGGTAAAATATTTCCTGTGCTTTTTGACATGTGAAGTCATTCTGTTGAGCTACTGATTAGAGTCTTGTTCTTTTACTACTTATTATTAAATATATTAAATATGTTTACACCTATCTTTGTGGGTGATATCTGTGAGGCATATTTCAGCTGTTAGAGTACTTGCATATCTATTTGGTGAGCTACCCAGGGTCTAAGGTAGCTGAGGACTGTGGCCCACAAGGATGAGGATAGAATGACAATTGGCGGCATAAGAAAAATAAGTTATGTACTAGCCGTAATGTTCCATTTGTGTTATCCTTGTCCTGGGAAGCCATCTGACAAGATATGATACCCTTGTGAAGTTTAAGCATGGGTCTGGGAGATGCACCCTTTACAGGTTACCTCTGTCCATTAGACATAAGTGCCACACCAGGTACGTATTTCTGGTTTCATATCCAATTGTCCAAGTTGCACTTGCATTGGGTTAGAGAGGAACTCTGCATTACATTGAGGGGCAGCCTGTTCAACAGATACAGTAGTCTGTGGGATACAAACTTATCTCTCCAGCTTCATTTGGTGCATGTTCTTACCAGAAGTGTTACTGAAGGGTCGTATGGGGACTGATTTTCCATATGTTTGTCTGCTCCTCATAAAAGGAGAGGAAGTTGCTAAACAGGTATTTCAATTTTATATTTCATAACCCTTAGAAATATGGCTTCAAGGGTGCCACTTTGATGGCCTTTTTTGTAATGTATCTTTTCACTCTCCCTCCTTTGACTCCTTATGGCCATTGTCTATAGGACACATGTAAATGGAAAAGGCAGAGGTAAAGCAGAGTGCCTTACTCTGCTTTTTTGCCTTTACATGTGCCCTTTTTGTGCCCGCTTGTCAGTTAATGGTCAAACCCTTATTCACCAAGGCCAGGAAGGTTCCTCTTCAGACTTTTGTGCCAACTGCTGTTCTGTTGCATGCATCACGGGGGGGGGGGCATAGCCAGCCACCATGGATCTTACAATCCACCTGGATTGCAGTTGGGAACTTGGGAGACTCTTCAGCTCAGTCCCACAGTGCTGCTGTCCTAGGTACGCATGGCCTCAAGGCTGCCACTGTGATGCAATGTTTCCCTCCAGGAAAGGACGCATGCAAAAATCAAAGCCTGGGTCACTCTTGGTCTTTTCGCATGCTGTCTTGCTGTAGCTCTCCATTCAGTCTCCCCTCCCTTCAGGTGTAGTAAATGTATGTAGGTCAGGGCAAGAGGGTTAACATTAGCTCCCCCCTTTCAGTCCTTATGGCCACTGCCGAAAGGACACATGTAAATGGAAAAAGCAGAGGTAAGAGAGTGCAGCACTGCATGCAATCAGGAGTCATTGCTGCTACCAGCAGTCTGAGTGGGCAGCCAACACCAGTAAGGGACACTTTAGATGACCACAACCTGAAGCCCCATGTCTATCCTCAGCATATTAGTGAAGTGCCGGTCCTTACCCTGCTTTTTCCATTTACATGTGCCCTTTCTGTGCCCCCCTTGTCAGTCATTGTATGTAATTTTGTGTTTTCACGGGTGGTAGGTATGTACCTCTGCAGCGTCATCACCACTTATGTACCTTATGAAAAGAATAATGCCCCTGTGGATAGGAAGGAAGATTTGGATGGTCTAACCAGGTAATGCATTATGACATACATATATATATGTACTCTTCCAATAGATCTGTCAAACATCAGCAGTAATCTGTTTGCATTTTCTTTTCTGTGCAGGTTCATCCACCTTTCGACACTGACATGGCTTCACGAGCAGGAGAACAACAAGTGAGAGTGTCGGTATGTCGCCATTACTACATTCACTGGGCTGCCAGTCATGACTCCACAACTGAAAACCACTACAACTTGAGTTTCCCCACATTCAGTGTGAAGGTATACTGGATTGCAAGAAGAGGTATGCATTGGAGCGGAGTACTGCAGTTGTTGGAAGAGAAGTGTTCCATTTACCCTGAGCCCGACATCTTTGTGCTGCACATTGGAGGGAATGATGTCATCAGTCAACCACTCAGAAGGCAACGGTTTCAAATCAGAGCAATTTTTGAACAGCTGAAATCGTAGTGGCCACATTGTCATTTTGTGTAGTCCGACATAATTCCTTACCAGATATGGAAAACAGCAAAGTCAACAGGCAGCGCACAAGGCCAGATGTTTACAGAATGGGCTCACGCAGGGCCTGGTGCACAGGGTCGGTGGATCTACAATCTGCCATGACAGCATCACCGCAGAAGATGTTCACCTGTTCAGGGAAGATGGCGTTCACCTTACGGAGGAGGGCAATGCATTGTTCTTGACTGACCTCCACAATGGCGTGAGGAGAGCTATGCAGGATTGGTAACACGCAGCTTGTGAGAAGAATGGAAAACACCCATGACCAAGTAGGACCAGTACGGTAAGTAACACTTATGAATTGTGTGTAAAATGATATTTTTCTGAGTTTGGCAAATAACTGTGGGAAGGAGTTCGTGAAGATGCTGTGAAAGAACAACTGGTTCAGGAGAGTGCTACCATGTACAATCAAATATGCCAGGAACCATCCTGAAATACTTAATTTTTTTCTTCTTTAACAGGCATGTGTGGAGTTTAGATGACAGGAAGGGCTTAGTAATACAGAACTTGATCCCTTAGGTCCACTGCTGAATGGACACATGTAAAGAAAAAAGGAATAGGTAAGGCAGACTGCTGACACTGAAGGACGTCATGAGACTGTATAGTGGCATCAGCTGTCTGAGTGGGTAAGCCAGCACAGCTATTGAACAGATCAGATGGCCCTGCCTGCCACTGAAGTCCCATGCCTATCCTGGGTTTATTAGTGGAGTGGCGGTCCATACCGTGCTTTTTGTTTACATGTACCCATTCAGCAGTATGTTGGCTACACCAAGAATGTGTATATTTACAATCATATGTTTCTACTTGGTAAAACAAAGTAGGTCTAAATGCTGTACACATGTACAGATATCAGTTTTTAGGACTCGGATTATGGAAATTATGAATGTGAAGTTGTTCAACCTCGCCATTCATTCTTTACTGATGGGTTCAGAGCCGATCCATTGGCTCCAATACGGCCGTTTGCAAAGCTCATGGTTTACCAGTAGCTCGCGACCAAGCCCCTTATCCCATGATGCACTGGTGGAATTACACCAGATCTAGTTTGCTGCAGCACAGATCTCAGTGGTTCCAGTTTGCTTGAGCCTACTTTGAACAAAAAACGTATTTTTGCAAGCTTTTCTATAACTTTTCATATTATTCATAGATTAGCCTTATAATAGTTACTGTAGTTGCTGTAAGATCCCTTACCCTTTGTGTGCCTTTTAACAGTTAGCTTAACTGTAGTGGCCTCATGTCTGCCCTGGTTCATTAGTGTGTGTTTCCAGATTATTCTAGTAGTTTCCCTTAAATAATATAGCTATATAGAGTATAGTTATTCATATTTAGCTAGTGCTGGCCCCTTTTTTCTTTGGGCCATTGTTCAGAGTGCGTTTTATATATTACTCTAGTTTATTCTTGCCTTTTTAGGCTTGTTAATTTGAGCCCAAGAGTAGTTTTGTGACATAATTGCCTGGGACTTTTAGGCTGTTTTTAGGCTTGTGTGGTTTTGTTTATACTGTTAAGCCTAAAGGATTTTCTTGGGATATGTCTGAGGATAAGGAGAAAAACCCAAAGTCTGGATTCAAGAAATGCACAGACTGCAGGCAAAAGATGTCTGTGACAAATGGGCACGTTCAGTGCATTTATTGTTCAGGTGCTGTGCATTTGCAGGAGTCCTGCAGTATCTGCCACTCCTTTTCCTCTAGGGTATTATTGCACAGAAAAAGGAAGCTTGTGGATCAAAGCTTGCTGAAACATCCTTTTGCCGAAACTTTGAGTGACCAAGATGGGGCCAGCAAGTCCTCCAAATCTTCAGGAGACTCCAAAGTTTCTAAAGAATCAAAAAAGTCTAAGAAAACGGAGGATTCCGAGACAACGGCTCCACAGCCTTTGGAGCACACTGTCTTCTCGTTTCAGAGCCAGCCAACAATTCTGGAGCTGGTCTCTGAGAAATCTGCATCTCCTCACCTTCAATCGGCACCTTCAGTGCACTCCTCTAGGTCTTCTGTCAGCCTCTCTGATTTGTCTATGTTCAGATTGGTGCAGAAGCTCTTATGGGCACCAGGCCTTGCTAAATATTTGTCTGCTCCGACCCTAGCGTCGGAACCAAAGACCACCACCTCAGATTTGACAGCTCCTCTTCCGAGCTGTACCGGACCTTCGGAGCCAGAGGGGGCTGACCTGCTGATCGTGAAGTCTTTGTAGCAGAGACCTGCTCCTGTCTCATTGGTTCGATCTACTCTGACGTCCTCGGAGCCGACCGGGGACTCTAGGAGCTGACACTCTCCTGTCGGGTCCGGGGAGGATAGTCGCACCGACTTGTCGGTGCAGACTCTTCCTCTTGGGGCCTCGGCTCAGATGAGCTCGGCTCCTACCTCTGGCTTGGAGCCCACGGCCTCAATGTGGGAGGGGCTGGCGGTTTCTTCAGTTCCATTGACTCCTTTTCATCGGAGCCGTGATGCCTTCGAAGCCATGAGGAGGGCCTTGTCCCCAAAGACATCAACGCCAGGTATGGCCTTTTCTTTCCCCAAAGTGCCTGTATCCGCTTCTGCCTCCATCGTCCAGGGCAAGTGTAGAGACCCTGAGCCAAAGCTGTAGCCCCACAGGGCGCCCATTGCTATTCAGAGACCTCCCCAGAGGCTCCCACTGAAGAGGTCCCAGGAAAGAGATCATGTAAGAGGAGACACTTGGACTCCCCCCACAGGAGTCTTTGACATCTGACACTGACTTGGATGAGTCAGAAGGGTCCCCACGATCCCCCTCTGAGGATATCTCCTTTGCGGAAATACTAGAGATACTTAGGCAGAGGGGTGATTGGCAGTCCAAAAGCCCTAATGAGGACAAGTCAATTCTCCTGAAGGCTTTCGCGTCTCAACCTTCCACCTCTTGGGTGTCTCCGCCCTTTGATGAGCTCATGCAGCTGGTGTCTTGGAGGGCGTGGGAGTCACCGGAGTACATGAAGTTAATTTCTGCCCCTGTAGATAAAGCCTTTTTGTCCAAAGGAGTTCCTGTTGATGCCATGGTGGTGGCAGCGGCCACCAAAAATGAAATGTGTGAGACTTCCTTGTCAATCCATCCTCCTAACAGAGAGCCCAGGATCATGGATCGATATGGGAAATGCATGTTTACTTCAGCGACTTTTACACTTTGATCCCTGAACTATTTGACCCATTTCACCAGACTGCAAAGAGATCTCCTTAAGGAGCTGGGAGATGCTCCTCAGGGCACTGTAGCTGCAGGGGCTTCCGACAAACTTGCCACCCAGCTTGCTATCCTAAATTCCACTGTGAACTCATCCATGCATCTCATATCATATGCAAGTAAAAGAAAGTACAGTTGGCTCCTTTTTCTAGCAGCTTTGAAACTTCTGAAGCTGCGTAACCCCTTTGACTGGGTGGAACATCCGGGATTTTCTTGATTGGAGGGGGATTTTTGTCAAGAAGGGAATGACATATCCTCCGGAAATTATTTGTAGAACCCATTGGTCCCGGGTGATGTCTTGCCAGGCCTCCGGGTATAATGAGATTCGGACCCCCGAGTGGCTCCGGAAACGGACAATCGGGCCTCCCATCAGGAGAGGCGGTAGGGAGAAAGTACAGTTTTGTACCTACCATAAATGTAGATGTTCGAGTGCTAATACAGCTGCAGTAATCACAGATGGGTTTTCAGGCGTCAGGCGGTCCCTCGGTCGGCCGAATTCCAAAGTCTTGGTCCGGCGTCGGTTGTCGTCGCTTACTCTTCTGACGTCAGTAAGGCCAGAGTATATAAGACACAGCCGATGCAATGTTCTTCAGTCTTTCTTGCCCCAGATGTCAGGTGCCCCCAAAAGGAAGGCAATACATAAATAAAGCTTATCCACATATGCAAGCAATGCAATGTAATGCAAAATCAGTGTAAGCAAGCAAATAAAACATAGCAGGATAACCCAGTCAGGTGGTATGAAAAGGTTGTTAGGCCCCATGCCTTTACCAAGTGGGGAAGGAGGGAGGGAAACCTGTACTGCAGCTGTATTAGTACTCGAACATCTACATTTATGGTAGGTACAAAACTGTACTATGTTCATCGTGCATACAGCTGCAGTAATCACAGATGGGTAGAGTCCCAAAGCTATGCATAGGGTGGTAGGTACTATGAGGAACTGGGTTGAGCCAGAATGTCCTGCAAAACAGCAGTGGCAAAGCCTGCTCTTGTTCTGGAATATAAGGGCAGGTGGTAGTGTTTTGTGAAGGTATGTACAGAACTCCAAGTGGCTGCCTCCAAAATATCCTTAATAGGAACACCTCTGAGGAAGGCTGTAGAGGTGGCTGTGGCCCTAGTGGAGTGAGATCTGATACCAGTAGGGACAGATTTCCCATGATAGGAATAACAAAACCGTATGCAGTGGCCAATCCACTTGGAAATGGTCTGTTTTGTAACTGGTTTCCCTTGAGCCCCTACGGCATAGGACACAAAAAGTTGTTCTGATTTCCTGAAGGACTTTGTTCTGTCCAAATAATAACGTAGCTGCCTATGGATGTCTAAAGAGTGTAACAGCCTTTCCCCTTTGTTTTGAGGGTTAGGATAAAAGGTAGGTAGGTGTATGGCTTGATTTAAGGCTACCCTGGATACCACTTTTGGCATAAAAGATGGGTTGGTACGAAGGGAAACCCTGTCCTGATGGAAGATGAGGAAGGGCTGCACCGCCATGAGGGCCTGTAGTTCAGAAACCCTACGAGCAGAAGTGATGGCCAGAAGGAAAGCTGTTTTCCAGGACAAATATTGCAAATCTGTTGAGGCAGCAGGTTCAAAAGGAGGCAATGTTAATTTTTCTAGTAAGTAATTAAGGTCCCAGGCTGGTATTGGTTGCTTCCTTGGAGGTCTTATATTCTTAGCCCCTCTGAGGAACTGTCGTAAGAGTGGGTGAGAATAAAAGAGGATCCGTGTTGAATTCCGCAGAAATGGCTGAGGCATGTATTTTTATGGAAGAAAATGAAAGTTCACTGTTCAGCTAGGTACTGTAACACCTGAGGTAAGTTCAAGTTTCTAGGGTCCTGGCCTCTTTTCTCATTCCAACAGCAAAACCGCTTCCATTTTGCGGAGTAAGCCTTTCTAGTAGATGGTCTTCTGGCCTCCAAAATGACATCCTGCACCTCCTTGGAGAGTAGGGTCTGTTGTAGTGTTAAGGAATTTTCCATGCAGCGAGATTGAGTGTTTTCAGCTGACTGAAGTGTGCTGAGTCAGCAGAAGAGGCATTAGAGGCAGGGACCAGGGAGGAGTATGTGTTAGGCTCCTCAGGAGTGGATACCAGTGTTGCCTTGGCCAATCTGGAGCAATCAGTATCATCCTCGGTTTGTCTGTTCTTGCTTTCAAAAGCACCTTGGGCAGAAGAGGCAGAGGTGGGAATGCATAAACTGTCCATGTTGTCCAACTGAATGAAAGGGCGTCCACTTTCCAGGCCTTTGGATGAAAGGTCCTTGAACAAAACTTTTTCAATTGATGGTTCCTGTGGGATGCAAAAAGATCTATGTCTGGCCTCCCCCATGCTTGGATTATTTCTGTAAACACCTGAGGATGTAACTTCCATTCGTGTGGATCTGTCATATTTCTGTTTAGAGTGTCTGCCAGTGTGTTTTCCAGTCCTGGCAAGTACTGTGCTTGAAGTTCGATTTGTCTTCCAAGAGCCGAGTTCCAAAGAGTCATGGCTAGTCTGCACAAGGGGTATGAATGTGTTCCTCCTTGTTTGTTTATGTACCACATTACTGTGGTGTTGTCTGTTCTTATCAGTAATTGTCCTGGATGTAGGAAGTTTTTGAAAGCTGCAATTGCATTTATTACTGCTAGCATTTCTTTTTGATTGATGTGAAGGTGCTTTTCCTTTTGGGACCATCTGCCCTGAATGCACCTGTCCTTCATGTGCGCCCCCCCCCCCAGGTGTAATCCGAGGCGTCTGTGGTTATGACTTGCTTTGCTTGAGGCTTGCAGAATGGAAGGCCTGTGTTTACTTGACATGCTTGGGCCCGCCATAGAAATTCCTTTTGCAAACATGGAATTATTGGTATAATAGCTTCCAAACTGTGACTGTGTTGAGACCATAGATTTTTTTAGGTACCATTGAAGTTTCCTCATATGCAGCTTTGCACATGGGATTAGAAGAATGCAAGATGCCATGAAACCCAGAGCCTGCAGGATTTTCCTTGCAGTAAGCCTGGTACTTTTTGCTAGTGTTTTGAAGTACTGAGATAGTTGCCCTTGTTTTTCTGGCGTAAGGTATGCCATCTGGGTGTATGTGTCCAAGTTGGCACCCAGGAAGGTTATTTTCTGAGATGGTGTTAGCCTTGATTTCTCCTTGTGATGGTATATCCCAGAGAAAGCAGTAACCGTGTCACATATGCCAGATGTTCCAGTAGTATGTGTTTGCTGTCCGCTTGGATCAGGCAGTCGTCCAGATAAGGGTACATTTGTATCCCTTGAAGTCTGCAGTAAGCAATCACTGATGCCAGGCACTTTGTGAATACTCTGGGCGCAGTGGATAAGCCAAAGGGCAATGCAGAGAATTGATAGTGGATTGAACCTGCAAGAAATCTGAGGTATCTTCTGCAGCTTTGTCTGATTGGGACATGCAGGTATGCCTCCTTGAGGTCCAATGTTACCAGCCAAAACTCCTTGCCCAGCATGGGAAGAAGTTGCTGTAATGTGAGCATCTTGAATTTTGGTACGAGTAGAAATGTGTTTAGGATGGATATGTCCAGAATGGGTCTCCAGTCGGTTCCTTTCCTTGGTACCAGAAAAAGTCTTGAATAAAAACCTTGACCTTGTTGGTGCGTAGGTACCTTTTGTATAGCTCTCATGTTTAGGAGCATTGAAATTTGCAGTTGTGCCTCTCCCTTTGATTTTGTGGCAGGTTTGGCATGCCTCTCATTTTTGGAAGAGTGTGAAATTGAAATTTGTAGCCTCTGTTTATGATGTCCAGTATCCATTTGTCTGTTGTGACAATATGCCAATTGCTTGCAAATAATGCTAGTTTCCCTCCCAAAGGTGCTGCCAGCTGAAACTTGCTTGGCATGGAAATGAGGGAGTCACTGGGTTTGCTTCCTGTACTGTTGTGCACTGTCTTCACCACCTCTTGGTGCTGGAGATTGCCATTGTCTGCCTCTATAAGATCCTTGTGATTGCCCTCTGCCCCTTGTGCATCTGTATCTACCTCTTTGGGGCTTGTCAGTGGCTGGAAAGGACCAGTTATTTGAAGGCCAATTTCTGCTAAAACGTGGTGGTTGGACCTGTAAGAAAACTTTGACAGTTTGCATAGATTTGGCTTTTTCTTCCATTTTCTGTAATATCTCCTCAGCATTAGTACCAAATAGTACATCCTTTTGTAAAGGAGCATCAAGAAGTTTAGCTTTCACATGATTAGGCAAATTTTGTTCCCTAAGCCAGGCATGTCAGCGAATGACTGATCCTGTAGCAGCCGCTCTACTGGAAGCCTCTAGGGCATCATAACCACATTGTAAGGTGTGTTTACCCACTTGCTCTGCACTATGCAACATATCCTGTAACTCTTTTAAATCTGGTTGTTCAGGTTGAGACATTTTGTTCCTTAACTGTGATAACAGGTACTGTTGATATTTAATCATTTGAAACTGACAGTTTAAGGCCCTCATGGCTAGGGTGGCTGAGGTATATACCTTTTTACCCCACCTTTCTAGAGATCTGGATTCCCTTTCTGCAGGAAGTGGATTCTTGGCAGTGGAGGCCTTTAATCCCTTGGGGCCTTGTGAAATGGTTTCAGGGTCAGCATTATGGCCTTTGTAAAGAAATTGGTGAGAGCTGGGTACTCTGTAATACCTATCAGGTTTTACTGGTGCAGGAGGCAGAGAATCAGGGTTAAGGCAAGCCTCCGAATAGACATCATCCAGTATATCCAAAACAGGGGGTATAGCCAGAGGTCTGTGCTGAGGTAACCAAAGAAATTCCCCAAGTCTTTTCTTGGAATCTGAAAAGTCTTGGCCTTCCCAAAGGAAGTGTTCCCTCAAGGTGTGCAAGGTTTCCCCAAAAGTAAAATCCTCAGGAGGGGATACAGAAGGAATGGACTGTTCTGCATCCGAATCCTCAAAAGGGGAGTAAGAGTGTTCCTCTGCATCAGAAAGTTCTGATAAAATGGATCCCTGATCAGAAGAGGGAGATTCTTCCTCCACTCTGGTTCTCTTGTCAGGAGGGGGCTGAGAACCTCTGATAAGAGTAATTAAATCTTCAGCCATTTTAAGCATCTGCTTCTTAGGCATGGGTCCAGGATATGGGCCCTGTGCAACAGGCCTCGTGGAATGCCTGGCTGCTTTGGATTTAGTAAATGCCTTAATTGAAAAGGAAGATGAGGGCCTAAATACACCATGGGTGGAGGTGGACCTGTCCACATTAGCAGGCTCGACATTAGCAGGGGCTTCGGTTGTAGTCTGGGAAAGGGCCGAGGACCCAGCGGTCTCGGGTACAGAGGACACCGCCAAAGGAGTGTCATCGGTAGTCAGGGACTGCAAAGGCGTCTCGCTGAGAACCGGACCATGTGTAGCCTGTTTTGGCGTCGTGTCGGTCCTTTTCCTTGCGTTTTTTGGACAAAGGAGTGTCCGACGACATTTTATAATCAAAAGCTTTACCAAAGTAGTGTTGGGCGAACTCCGCCCGACGCTTGATAGTGCGTTTATTGAAGGTAGCGCAAAAGCGACAGCCCGAGACGTCGTGATTTGGGCCCAAACAAGGTATGCAAAGGGAATGGAAATCCTTATGCGGTATTTGCTTCCCACAAGAAATACAATTATTAACTTTTTCTGACATCGGTCTGCGGCAAGAAAAGTTTCCCCAACGGGGTACTTAGCTTTAATGAAGACTTCGGTTCCAATTTTTTCGTAATTCAGGAGCTGCCCGACCGGCACTTGCGAACTGTTTCTGCTTCGGGCACCGCGCGGCAAAAAAGACTGAAGAACATGGCGTCAGCTGTATCTTATATACTCTGGCCTTACTGACGTCAGAAGAGTAAGCGACAACAACCGACGCCGGACCAAGACTTTGGAATTCGGCCGACCGAGGGACCGCCTGACGGCTGAAAACCCATCTGTGATTACTGCAGCTGTATGCACGATGAACATCCACAAAAAGAATCGCGGTCTCCCAAGTTGCGGGGGCCTCCTCTGCATCTAGGGCAGCATCTCCCTGAACCACCACCCCCTCCCCTGCCTCTGGAGGGGGGGGGGGGCTCAAACTTGTGCACCGGGAAAAAACCTCTGATTTCCTGAACCAAATTTTGTCAACCCTCTGGGCCTTGGGATAAGGCCTAGAGGGAAGGGAAAAACAGACTCCTACGGCAGACAGAGTTTTTCCCTCCTGCTCACACCTGGTGAGTGTGTCTCACCTTGGTTCCGAACAAAGAGGAGCCATCAAAAGGGGTGTCGGTGAATGAAGACTTGAAGGCCTTCGCAAAATGACAAAGGCGCATCCAGTCCTGCCTCCTAAGAGCAACTCCTGAACTTGCTGCCCTATACGCTCCTTCGGCTGCGTAGGAGATTAGCCTCATGGAGGAGTTTGCAATGGAATTGAGGGTAGACAACTGAGCGTGGACCGTCTCAGCCACCGCCTCAGAAACGTTACCCGTGAGAGTATCTCCAAGCTCCTTGAGGAGCTCTCTGGAGCAGTGTAAAGTGTGATAAATAATTCAGTGACCGTAAGGGTAAAGGTCGGTGAAGAAAAAGTACGCTTCCCGTACCAGTCCATGGTCCTAGACTCCTTGTTAGGGGGATTGACGGGGGAAGAAGTCTCGGCTAATTCCTTCTGAGTGGCAGCTGCCACCATCATGGCATCCACAGGGACTCCCTTGGACAGAAATTCCTTAGGAGGAGCAGACAAAAATTTATTGGGTCTCCTGGGGACTGGTTCCCACACCCTTCGACAAACCAAATCCAGAAGCTCGAAGGGTGAAAACACCCAGGAGGCGGAGGGCTGAGCACCAAAGGCCTTCAGGAAGACAGACTCCTCCTCAGGGGGGACTTTGGATGGCCAGTCACCCCTTTGCTTCAAAATCTCTAGGATGTCAGAGAAAGAAACATCCTCAGAGGATGACTTGGGGGACCCCTCAGATTCCTCGAGGTCAGTGTCTAATGTGAGAGACTCATCCTGGGAATCTATGTGCTTCCTCTTGCACGTCTTCTTTCAGGGTGGCTCCTCAGGCAAAAACTCTGAGGGGCCCTCAGAAATGTGGGGACCACTCGTGGGGGAACCATGAGGCCTTGGGGCTCCGCTGTCTAGAGATAGAAGGCAATCAGAGACCTGCACTGGTGTAGTAAGGGACAGAATGACCGACCCGCATGATGCCGCTGATAATCTGGCCAGCGCGCTCCACATGGCCTCGAAGGCTGGTTGTCCCCCCCCCCCCCCCCCCCAAGTCCGAAGAACGACCAGCCTCCGAAGCCACGACAGGTGTCAAACTTCCCCACGCCGAAGCACCGAGAAATAGACTAGGAGCCGAGAGGTGTCCCGAAGCCTCTCCCTCTGGTCCGACCGAAGAATCCTGAGTGCTGAACACCGGGGACAGCACCAACGGGGTCGGAGATGACATCAGCCATAAGCCAGGAGGGGCTGTCGGAACGGACCTAGGGACATCACGCGGAGCAGAGCACTCCAGCTTTGAAAACTGTGGTGTGCTCGGAGGAGTAAGTATCGAAGCAGATTGAGGGACCGGCTCCAGAGGCAACTGGGTCAGAGCAGAGAACAATTTTGCCAGAATTGGTGATTGAAGGAGACTCTGCACCACTCTATCGACGTCCACATCTGATAAGGTCCTGGAGGATTTAGAGGATAGACAAGGAGATAGAGACCTCCTCTCCGAAGGGGACATGCGAGGAAGGGATTATGGCCTAACACTAGGCGATCGGCTCTGAACAGGTTCCAAGAAAATTGGAGCCGAAGCAGGTTCCATAACAATTGACACTACTTGCGGCCCCTAAGATAATGGTGGAGAGAATGTCGAAGCAGACTTTGCTATTTTCTCCGGTGGCTCCGAGGAGACTGATGGAGCCGGAGAACTCTTTTTTGATTTAGAAGATTTAGCCTTAGAGCTGGAAGCACTCTCCAGACCCTCATCGAAAGAGGGTTTCAGAAGCCCCTTCAAAATCAATTTATTCTTCCTTTCCTGAAGAACTCTCGGACTAAAAGCTTGACACAAGCTGCACGACTCCTGGAGATGAATCGCTCCCAGACAATATACACAGAGTGCCCATCGGTAATGGACATTTTGTAACTGCACCTGGAGCACTTCTTGAAGCCTGAGGGCTTGTGCTCCTTAGTATCTTTGGACATAGTTAACCAACAAAATTAAAGCACCAAGACAATCAAACACTGAATAAAAGGACCAACGGTCAAACAGTCAAGGCGGGAAAAAACTACAACACACAAAAACTACAAGATCTCCAAGTTAAAAAATCCTAAGACAAAAAACACTAGGGAGAAAGGACTAATACCTCTAATTTAAATGGTACTTAGTTCCGGTGAACTTAAAAGACACAAGGAAAACAAGGGGACAGACTAGGTCCTCTAACTGAAAACGGGCCTAGTCCGTTGGAAACAGCTAGTGGGATACCACAGAAAAACAATCCAGAACACAATATTTTCACAAAACAAGACAAGAACACACAATATCTATTAAAATAGCTTTTTGTTCGCAACAAATTTCTCTGATAAGGAAGAAAAAAGGTACTTGGCCACAGCCTGGAGCGAGACCATGTCCGAGCTACACAAGCGGCAAACGAGATCTGGGGATACAGAGCAGTGCAGGATGGGATACCATCATAGCCCAGCCAAAAGAAAGACTTCGAGCTAGAAAACTTTGGCCGAGTCGGAGCAGACATTTGGCTCCTAACCCATGGGTAAGAATGTAAGCGAGATTGGACTACATAACATGAATTGTTTGGTTAAGAGCCACACTGGAAACCACCTTAGGCATAAATGTAGGATTTGTCCTCAGAGACACTCTGTCTGGGTAAAATATGATAAAAGGCTCTACAGCCATGAGGGCCTGTAGCTCTGAAACTCTTCTTGCTGAAGTAATTGCTAGTAGAAGAGCTGTATTCCATGATAAGAACTTTATATCAGCAGTAGCAACTGGTACAAATGCAGGCAGGGTGAGCTTTTCCAATACATAATTGAGGTCCCAGGAAGGTAATGGTGATCTTCTAGGAGGCCTTAAAATTTTTGGCTCTTCCAAGATACTGCTTTAGTAAAGGATGAGAAAAGATTGGTGACTCTGTATTGTAATGAGCCGAAATGGCAGAGGCATGGATTTTAATTGAAGAGAAAGATAGGCCTTCGTCAAGCATCTCAGTTAAGTATTGTAATATCTGAGGAATATTTGGTTCTGCTGTATCAGTTCCTTGTGCTCGATTCCAAGCACAGAATCTCTTACATTTATCAGCATAAGATTTTCTAGTACTAGGCCTTCTGGCTTCCAAAATGACATCCATCACAGCTTTACTGAGAAGAGTTGTTTGTATAACTACATGATCTGCCATGCCGCCAGGTTCAGTGTCTGGAGTTGATTGTGCAGGATCTGATTGTTTTGCTGGGACAGTAGTCTAGGTCTTTGAGGTAAAGTCCAAGCTGGGTATTGAGACAAGTTCCTTAGGACTGGGTATCAGTATTGGCGAGGCCAGTCCGGGGCAATTAGTATCATCTTTGGTTTCTCTTGTCTGACTTTTAGGAGGACCTTGGGAAGAAGAGGCAGAGGAGGAAAGGCATAAACGGATAGGTTTTTCTAACTGAAGGAAAGGGCGTCCACTTTCCATGCTTGTCTGTGATAAGTCCTTGTGCAGAATTTGTCCAGCTAATAATTTTGAGGAGAGGCAAATAGAACTATGTCTGGACTCCACCATTTCTCTATTATCATGCTGAAGACTTGTGGGTACAGTTTCTACTCGTGAGGGTCCATAAGATTTCTGCTTAGATAGTCTGCCAGAGTATTTTGTTTTCCTGGCAGGAATTGAGCTTGAAGATGTATTTGGTAGGTCAAAGCTGTGTCCCACAGTGCCATGGCTAGTCTGCAAAGGGGGGTATGAGTGTGTGCCCCCTTGCTTATGTACCACATTACCATGGTGCTGTCCGTCTTCATCAGTAGTTGTCCTGGATGAAGTAAGTCCTTGAAGGCTGTTAGGGCATTCTGAACAACTAGCATCTCTTTCTGGTTGATATGTAGATGCATTTTTTTTTTAGGTTCATATGCCCTGAATGCATCTTCCTGCCATGTGGGCCCCCCAGGCATAATCTGATGCATCTGTTGTTAGGGTTTGGCTGGCAGGGGGTAGAGGGAAGACCCGTCCCATGTTTTGGTGACATGCCTTTGCCCACCATAGCAAAGTACAGTTTTGTACCTACCATAAATGTACACGTTCGAGTGTATACACTGCTGCAGTCATTACACTTGGGTTATCCTGTGGTCAGGCGGTTCCCCAGTCAGCCTGAGTTCCAAAGTCTTGATCCAGCGTCGATTACTGTCGCCTCCTCCCTGACGCCAGTGCGACTGGGGTATGTAAGATGCAGCCAACGCCATTTTCAATTTTTCTTGCCCCAGATGTCAGGTGCCCCCAAAGAGATAGGCAATTCAAATTGCTAATAAAACATACATAAGAAAAGCAAACAACAACTTTCAGTTACCAGCAAATACTCCCCATAGGTAGAAAAGGGTAGAAGACATAGGTACGTACCAGCAAGTAAGAGGGGAAGGAGGGAGGGTAACCTGGACTGCAGCAGTGTATACACTTGAACATCTACAATTATGGTACGTACACAACTGTACTATGTTCATCGTGTTACACTGCTGCAGTCATTACACTTGGGTAGAATCCCAAAGCTGAGGTACGGTGGCTGGTTGTATAAGGCATTAGGGGTGGCTATAAGGCCCTGCAGCACTGCAGTGGCGAAGCCAGCTCTGGATTTAGAGTATAGAGGCAGATGGTAATGCTTGGTGAAGGTATGAACAGAACTCCAAGTTGATGCTTCCAAAATATCCTTGGTAGGTACTCCTCTGAGGTAGGCAGTTAAAGTGGCTGTTGTCCTGGTGGAGTGAGATCTAATGCTGCTAGGCACAGGTTTCCCATGGTGTGTATAGCAGAAACGTATACAATGTCCTATCCATTTTGAAATAGTCTGTTTTGAAATGGCTTTTCCCTGTGCTCCTGCAACCTATGCTACCAATAATTGCTCAGAATTTCTGAAAGCTTTCGTTTTGTCCAAGTAGAAGCGTAACTGCCTGTGTATGTCCAAAGAATGCAGTAGTCTCTCCCCTTTATTCTGTGGTTTTGGATAAAAACTTGGCAAGTGAATAGTTTGGTTTAGAGCCACACTTGATACCACCTTTTGGCATAAACGTAGGGTTAGTTCTTAAAGACACCCTGTCCTGGTGGAAAATGAGGAAAGGTTCCACTGCCATTAGTGCCTGTAATTCTGACTCTTCGTGCAGATGTTATTGCCAGGAGCAGAGCAGTTTTCCAAGAGATAAATTTTAAATCTGCTGTGTTAGCTGGCTCAAAAGGGGGTAAAGTTAATTTTTCCAACACGAACTTGAGGTCCCAAGTTGGAGTAGGTGCTCTACTGGGCAGTCTTATGTTTTTAGCCCCTCTGAGGTGCTGTTTTAGCAAAGGATTAGAGAAAATTGGTGGATCCATGTTGTAATGAGCAGAGATGGCAGAGGCGTGGATCTTGATGGATGAAAAGGAGAGGCCTTTGTCTAGCATCTCAGTTATATATTGTAGTATCTGAGGAATGTTTGGGAAAAGAGGGTCAAGGCTGTGAGCCTGGTTCCAGGCACAGAATCTTTTCCAGTTATCCGAATAGGCTTTCCTGGTACTAGGCCTTCTGGCCTCCAGAATGACATCCATAACAGCTTTCGAGAGAGGCATTGCTTGCTTGACTAAGGAATCTTCCATGCAGCCCAGGTTTAAGGTCTTTAGCTGGCTGTGAAGTATTTGATTGCTGTGCTGAGTCAGCAGATGTGGGATTTGAGGCAAAATCCAGGGTGGTCCTTGTGCTAAGTTCTTTAAGATTGGGTATCAGTGCTTGCGTGGCCAGTCTGGTGCAATCAGGATCATCTTTGGCTCTTCTTGCCTGGCTTTTATGAGTACCTTTGGAAGGAGAGGTAGTGGTGGGAAAGCGTATACTTGTAGGTTTTTCCAGCTGAATGAGAGGGCATCCACTTTCCATGCTTGTGGATGGTAACTCCTTGTGCAGAATTTCTGTAGCTGGCAGTTCATTGGGGATGCAAACAGATCTATGTCCAGGCTGCACGATTTCTGTGTTATCATTCTGAATATTTAGGGATTCAATTCCCATTCGTGGGGATCCATAATGTTTCTGCTCAAGTCGACTGCCAGTGTGTTTTTCTCTCCTGGCAGGAATTGTGCTTGCAGATGAACTTGATAGTTTAGAGCCGTGTTCCACAAGGTCATGGCTTGTCTGCAGAGGGGGTAGGAGTGAGTGCCCCATTGCTTATGTACCACATAAATGTGGTGTTGTCTGTCTTTAGTAGTAGTTGACCTGGATGCAGCAGGTCCTTGAAAGCTATACGGGCATTTTGTACAGCTAGCATCTCTTTTTGATTGATGTAAAGATGCCTTTGCTCTGCGGGCCACTTGCCCTAAATACATTTTCCCGCCATGTGTGCTCCCCAGGCGTAATCCGATGAATCTGTTGTCAGTGTTTGCCTGGCTGTGGGTTGAGTAAAAGGCTGTCCCTTGTTGAGGTGACAAGCTTGAGCCCACCATCGAAACTCCTGTTGAAGGCACGGAATTAGTGGTATAACTGTTTCCAAACTTTGACAGTGTTGAAACCAGACACTCTTTAGGTACCATTGTAGTTTCCTCATATGCAGTCTGGCATATGGAATAAGTAGTATGCAAGATGCCATGTAACCCAAGGCCTGCAGAATTTTTCTTGCAGGGAGTTGGGTCCTTGTTGCCATCAATTGAAAGTATTGAGTCAGTTATCCTTGCTTGTCTGGCGAGAGATAAGCCATCTGGGCCGTTGTGTTCAAGCTGGCACCCAGGAATATTATCTCTTGTGAGGGCACTAGTTTTGATTTCTTTTCGTTTACTGTGTACCCTAGGCAACTTTACTTTTTTACAAACGCCAGATGCTTAAGAAGAATGTCCTTGCTCTCTGCTTGAATCAGGCAGTCGTCCAGGTACGGATAAACAAATTCCTTTCTGTCTGCAAAATGCAATTACTGGTGCCAGGCACTTTGTGAAGACCCTGGGTGCAATAGATAAGCCAAAGGGCAGTGCAGAGACTTGATAGTGCATTGAACCAGCTATGAATCTGAGGCATCTTCTGCAGTTTTGTCTGATAGGGACATGCAGGTATGCCTCCTTGAGGTCCAAGGTCACGAGCCAAGCTTTCTTGCTCAGCATGGGAAGAAGCTGCTGTAGTGTCAACATTTTGAATTTCAGAACATCCAGGTAAGTGTTTAGAGAAGAAAGATCCAGAATGGGCCTCCAGGCTTTGTCCTTTCTGGGAACCAGAAAGAGTCTGGAGTAAAATCCTTACCCTTGCTCCTACGGTGGTACCTTTTAAATAGCTCTCATGCCCATGAGTGCTGTAATTTGTTTTTGAGCCTCTGCCCATTGATTTGGTGGCAGATTTGGCATTCCTTTTAACCTTGGCAGAGTGTGAAAGTGGAACCTGTAACCTTGAGATACAATGTTGAGAACCCATTTGTCTTTGGTGATCATATGCCAATTGTGATAGAAAAGTGCCAGTTTTCCTCCCAAGGGGGCTGCCAAGAGAGCTGTTTGGCAGCTGTAGTGGGAAGTCATCGGGGCTGCTTTTTATATGGTTGGGGCCGGTCTTCCCCTTCTTTCTGACCTGATGCACCCCATTGTCGAGGCCTGTAAGGACCATGTGGTTGACCTCTACCTCTTGGACATCTGTATCTGCCTCTTTGAGGTCTGTCTAACTGGAAAGGACCAATTCTTTGTTGGCCAATTTCTGCTAAATCGAGGAGGCTGAACCTGTAAGAAATCCTTCACCGTTTGCATAGATTTTGCCTTATCCTCCATTTTCTTTAATACCTCTTCTGCCTTAACTCCAAATAACACATCCTGCTACAAAGGTACTTCCAATAATTTTGCTTTAACATGATCTGGTAACATATGTTCTTTTAACCAAGCATGTCTTCTAATGACAGAGCCTGTAGCTGCTGCTCTACAGGAGGCCTTTAAAGAATCAAAACCACATTGCAAAGTACGTTTTCCCACTTGTTCAGCTGCATGCAATAAATCCTGCATTTCTTTAAAATTAGTAGGATCTGAATCTGGAAGCATTTTTTTGTTTCAACTGAGACATCAAAAATTGCTGATATTTTAGCATGTGAAACTGGCAATTTAAGGCTCTCATTGCTAAAGTTGCAGACGTATATACTTTCTTTCCCCATCTGTCTAACGCTCTGGAATCTCTGTCAGAGGGAACTGGATTCTTTGCTGATGAGGCCTTAACCCCTTTGGGTCTCTGAGAAATAGTTTCAGGGTCAGCAACACGGCTTTTATAAAGAAATTTGTGAGAGTCAGGGACTCTGTAGTATCTGTCAGGTTTAACTGGGGCTGGAGGTAAAGAATCAGGATTTAAGCTGGATTCAGTATACACATCATCCATAATATCTAACATAGCAAGGGGTCTGGTGTTGAGGTAATAAAAGGAAGTCTCTGAGCCTTTTCTTGGATTCTGAGTAATCCTGGCCTTCCCAATGGAAATGCTCCCTCATGGTATGTAAGGTTTCCCCAAAGGAGTAGTCCTCAAGCGGAGAGGCTGATGGAATTGATTCCTCAGCATCAGAATCCTCATAAGGGGGTAAAGAATATCCTAGGTCTGAGGATGAATCTGAAGAGATGGACGCCTGGTCGGATGAGGCATAGTCTGCATCCTGTCTAGGCCTTTTACCAGGAGGGGATGGGACCCCCTGATCAGAGTGATTAGGTCTTCGGCCATATTGAGCATTTGTTTCTTAGGCATGGAGGCCTGTCCTTGAGAATGCTGTATTTGTTTCTTTGCTTATAAAGGAGGCTTAGACTTAGCAGAGGTTTTTAATGCTTAACTGAGTAGGTCTGAAAACACCCTCTGAAGCTGCAGGTTGTTCAGCCACTCCGGAATCCCTCTGAAGGAATAGTTTCGGTAGGCTGAAAAACTTGTGCATCCACAGGCCCAGCCATCTCCACGTGGGAGTCGGAGGCGGCCTGTGGTTCTGCAGAAGTGGTTGTCAGGGGCTGCGAAGGCGCCTCGCTGAAAACCGGAGAACCGGCGACTGGCCTAGAAGAGGCTTCGTTGTCAGTTTTGGGCCTCAGATGCCTATCCTTGTCTTTGCGCTTTTTATGTATTCCGGTCATCGGAAGTTCCGATGGCATGGTGTAATTGAATTTTCTGCCAAAACAATGTCGGGCAAAATCAAACAGACGTTTAATAGTGCGCTTGTTAAACCTAGCACAAAACCGACAACCAGTGACGTCGTGGTCTGGGCCTAGGCATGGGATACAGTAGGAATGGAAATCCTTATGGAGGTATTTGCTTCCTACAAGAAATAGTTATTAACTTTTACTGACATCGGTCTGAGGCAAGAAAAAGTTTCCCCAATGGGGTACTTAGCTTTGTAGAAGACTTTGGTTCTGGATTCAGAATGAAAATCTCAGGAGTCGGCTGACCGGCACTTGCGAACTGCTTTTGCTTCGGGCAACGCACGGCAAGAAAGACTGAAGAAAATGGCGTTGGCTGCATCTTATATACCCCTGTCGCACTGACATCAGGGAGGAGGTGACAGCAACCGACGCCGGACCAAGACTTTGGAACTCAGGCCAACTGGGAACCGCCTGACGGCAGGATAACCCAAGTGTAATGACTGCAGCAGTGTAACACGATGAACATCTCCTGTTGTAGGCAGTGTATGAGAGGAATCATTGTTTCCAGACTGTGAGAATGTTGACTCCATAAACTTTTTAGCTACCTTTGAAGTTTCTTCATATGCAATTTTGCATAAGGAATCAGTAGGATGCAGGATGCCATGAAGCCCAAAGCCTGCAGAATTTGTCTTGCAGATAACTGGGTTTTTGTTGCCAACAGTTTGAAGTAAGTAGTCAGTTGCCTTTGCTTGTCTTGCATGACGTAAGCCATCTGGGCAGTTGTATTCAGGTTTGCACCCAGGAATGTTATCTTTTGACAGGGTACCAGTTGTGATTTCTTTTCGTTTAATGTGTACCCCAGGCAAGTTAGAAGCCTTTTCACAAACACCAGATGTTGAAGAAGACTGTATTTGCTCTCTGCTTGAATGAGACAGTCGTCCAAGTAAGGGTATATTTGCATACTTTTTTGTCTGCAAAATGCAATTACTGGTGCCAGGCATTTTGTGAAGACCCTGGGCGCAGTAGATAAGCCAAATGGCAGTGCAGAGAATTGGTAATGCATTAAGCCAGCCTTGAATCTGAGGCATCATCTGCACGATTGTCTTATTGGAACATGCAGGTATGCCTCTTTTAGGTCTAATGTCACTAGCCAAGCACTCTTGCCCAGCATGGGCAGAAGCTGCTGCAAAGTCAGCATTTTAAATTTTGGAATGTCCAGGTAAGTGTTCAAAATTGCTAAATCCAGTAGTGGCCGCCAGGCCTTGTCCTTTCTTGGTACCAAGAACAGTCGAGTAAAAATCTTGTCCTTTTCCTGTTCTGGTACTGGTTGAATGGCCACCATATCCATGAGGGATGTAACCTGTTTCGGTGCCTCTGCCGACTGATTTTTGGGCAGGTCTGGCCAACCGTTTGCCATTGGCAGAGTGTGGAAATGGAATATGTATCCCTGTGATACTATGTTTAGTACCCGCTTGTCCTGGGTTATTAACTGCCAATTTTGAGCAAAAAGTCCTAATTTCCTCCCTAAGAGTGCTGCCAAAAGATAAGTGCTTGGTGTAGGCAGAAGGAAGTCATTGGGATTGTTTTCTGCAGGTTTGCGCTTCATCTCCTCCAGATTTGGATGTAGAAGTGCCTCATTGCTTTGACCTGTATAAATCTTGCGCCTGGTATCTGGAACCCTTAGGGTGTCTGGATTTGCCCCTTTGAGCACTGTCTGACACAGGAAAGGACCAATTCTTTGTAGGCCAATGTCTACTGAATCTTGGTGGCTGCACTTGTAAGAAGTTAACAGTTTACATAGACTTGAGCTTTGTCTTCCATTTTCTTTAAAACCTCTTCTGCCTTAATACCAGAGTATCATGCTGTAAAGGTGCATCTACCAATTTAGCTTTAACATGATCAGGCAAATTCTATTCCTTTAGCCAGGCATGCCTCCTAATCACAGATCCAGTAACTGTGGCCCTGCAGAAGGCCTCTAAGGAGTCAAAACCGCATTGCAAAGTATGCGTTCCAACCTGTTCAGCTACATGCAATAATTCCTGCAATTCTTTATTTTCTGCACATTCAGAAATCAACATAATTTTCTATTTGAGCAATCCCATAACATGTTGTTGATACTTAAGCATATGAAACTGACAGTTTAAGGCTCAAATTGCCAAGGTTGAAGATGTATAAACCTTTTTTCCCCATCTGTCCAGTGCCCTTGAATCTCTGTCAGAGGGGGTAGGATTTTTGCTGCTGAGGCCTTAACTCCCTTTGGACCCTGTGAAATGGTTTCAGGATCAGCAGCAGGGTTTCTAAATAAAAATTTATGTGAGTCAGGGACCCTGCAATATCTGTCAGGCTTACTAGGAGCTGGAGGTAAGGAGTCAGGGGTCAAGCTGGACTCTGAAAACACATCATCCACAATGTCTAAAACAGGGGGAATGGCTAAAGGCCTGTGGTGAGGGAGAAGGAAATCCCTGAGCCTCTTTTGGTTGAGAAGTCGACACTCCCAGTGAAAATGCTCCCTCAAAGTATGCAAGGTTTCCCCAAATGAATAATCCTCAGGAGGAGAAGCAGATGGTATAGACTCCTCTGCATCAAAATCCTCATAGGGAGGTATAGATAATTCCTGATGAGAGGAGTAATCAGAAGAAATAAAAACCTGATCTAAGATTCATAATCAGTGTCTTGTCTAGGCCTCTTATTAGGAGGGGGATGGGTACCCCTGGTCAAGGTAATAAGGTCTTCAGCCATTTTGATAATCTGTTTTTTATGCATACAGGCCTGTGCATGTGGCTCACACGTCAGTTTTTTTAGTTTTAGAAGTTGCTTTTGTCTTTGGTTTTGCAGCTGTCGCCGGTTTGACATACAAATGTTGAGGTCTGAAACACCCTCAGAAGCAGTGCCTGCTCAGCGGCTCCAGACCCATCAGAGGACGATACATCCGTCGGTCCAATACCTTGAGTATCTTCAGGCATGCCTGACTCCACATGGGTGTCGGTAGAGGCCTGCAAATCGAAGGTAGCGGGTATCAGGGGCTGCAAAAGTGCCTGAGTACCGGAGAACCGGTGACGGGCTTAGGAGAAGCTTCGGCATCGGTTTTGGATCTCGACTGCCTTTCTCTGTCCTTTTCTTTGCGTTTTTTATGTACTCCGGTAGTCGGACTGCTATCATATGACATTTCTGGGTAGTTAAATCTGTTTCCAAAATACTTTGAGGCAAAAATATACCGATGCGTAATAGTGCGTTGGTTAAATCTAGCACAAAACTGACAGCCAGGCATGTTGTGATCAGGGCCTAGGCAAGGAAGACAGTATAAATGGAAATCCTTATGAGGTATTTGCTTCCCACAAGTAATACAATTATTAACTTTTTCTGACAACGGAATGGAGCAAGAAAAAAGTTTGCCCAACGGGGTACTTAGCTTTAGTAAAGACTTCGGTTATGAAACTCAAACTCGAATATTTCAGTAGTTGGCTGACCGGCACTTGCGAAATGCTTCTGTTTCGGGCAATGCGCGGCAAGAAAGACTAAAGAAAATGACATTGGCTGCATGTTTTATACCCCTGACTACCTGACGACATAGAAGAGGAGACCGCAACCGACGCAGGACCCAAGACTTTGGAATTCAGGCCGACTGAGGGCAACCTGCCAGCAGATTACCCAAATGTAATGACTGCAACAGTGAAACACGAAGAACATCTGTGCCTGTATGTTGTACACATGAACAGATATCAAACTTTGTTTCGGACTTAGGTTATGGAAATTGTGATTTTTTTTTTTTCATATTTTGGTACATAACTTTGCAAGGGAGCAACTGAATGTGCTAAGTAATACCTCATTTTGAGGGCAGTATTCATTGTTCCAACATGGTAAAAGAACTGCGCCTCTATGTTGTACACATGTACAGATATCAAAGTTTGTTTTGGACTTAGGTTATGGAAATTATGCTTTTTTTCATATTTGTGTAAACATCTTTGCAAGGGAGCATGTCAGTGTGCCAAGTAATCTCATTTTGAAGACAATTTTATGCCTTACACCATGGTAAAAGAACTGTGTCTGTGCAGTGTACACATCTACAGATATCACAGTTTTAGTCTTGGAGGATTATGACAACTACACATTTCCAATACTTATTATTATGCCCATATCTTTGCAAGGGAGCATGGTGATGACACAAATTATGCATCTTTTTGAAGCTGACATTGAGATGCACAACTTCTACACCATGTACCACTGTCTTTTACAGGTGATGAGATATTATGCTTTATCAATTAAGAGAAATATTATATTGATCATATTTCTGTGAATATCTCCGTAAAACAGGATCACACAGTAATGGTTATGGTATCATTTTAAAGCTGACATTCATAAAAAACAAATTTCATACAGATTGTACATCATACATTGACCAAGATACTGTGCTTTGCTTTTCCAAAAAGGTAAAAAATATGCACAATTTCAGCATTCCTTGCCAAATATTTAAAAATGACTGATATGCACTATCAACATTTACACTGTTGGAAAGGTCAGTGTCTGCTTAGCTTTCACATTTACATTTTTAGTCTAGCTCTTATAGTTCAAGAGTTATGAACATGTGTTTTCTGTATGGTATTAGATATGGATGTTCTGTAAATGAGCTAAGGCTGCCCTGTTATTCCTATGGTGGAATTAAGCAGGTAGCTTTTTCTGAGCTACTCCAGAGTGAAGGAGTTAATGGAGGAAGACAGGCCTTTGTGGAGTAGATCTGCTAAGTAATCCAGGATTTGAGGCAGGGAGGATAGAGTTGTGCCCTCTCCTTTAGATATAATCCAGGAGCAGAAACTTTTCCACTTATAAGCATAGGATTTTCTTTTAATGGGTCTTCTGGCTTCAAGAAGGACATCCAGCACCGGCTTCCTTACGGTTGCTGTGGGAGAATTCAAGGAATAAGCATGGCTGCAAGATTTTGGGTTTGCAGTTGTGGATGCAAAATCTGTCCCTTCTGCTGAGAGAGCAGGGCTGGGTTCTAGTGTAGGTGCCAGGTTGGCCAGGCTGCACAGAAGTGGGTACCAGTGCTGACTAGGCCAGTCCGGGGAAATCAGAAATGTCCTTGGTCTGTCCTGTCTTATATTGAGTAATACTCTTGAGAGAAGGGGCAAAGGGAGGAAAGGCACATATTGAGAGATTTACCCACTGAAAAGATAGGGCATCCACTTTCCAGGCCCTGCTGTGAGGATTCCTGTTGCAGAATGTGCTGAGATGGTGGTTGTAGGGGGAGGCAAACAGATCCACCTCTGGGGTCACCCATTTCTGAATCCGAAGGTTGAAGGTGCTGGGCTCCAATTGCTAATTATATGGGCCTAGGAGAATTCTGCTTAGGTCTGCCAGTGAGTTTTGTTTGCCTGGCAGGAATTGAGCATGCAGATGAACTTGCATGTGCAAGACTGTGTGCCACAGGGCCACGGATAATCTGCAGAGTGGGTTCCCCCATGCTTGTTGATGTACCATATAACTGTGGTGTTGTCTGTTTTTATTAGCAGTTGCCCTGGAAAGAGTAAGGATCTGAAAGCTGTCAGGGCGTTCTGCACAGCTAGCATCTCTTTGTGGTTGATATGCAGATGAATTTGACTTGGGATCCAGTGGCCCTAAATGCATTTGCCGTCCAGGTGTGCTCCCCAGGCATAGTCTGATGCGTCTGTGGTTAGGATCTGGGCGGTGTGGGTTTGAGAAAAGGGCAGTCCCCTTGTGGTAGAATGCTTCTGCCCAACAAAAGAACTCTGTCCTTGGACAGGGTATGATAGGAATGACTGTTTCCAGGTCCTGAGAATGTTGGCATCAAAGACTTAAGTACCACTGAAGATTCCTCATGTGCAATCTTGCATATGGAATTAGGAGTACACATGTGGCCATGAACCCTAGGGCATGCAATATTTTTCTTGTGGATAGCTGGGTTCTGGTGGCCATTTGTTTGAAGTAGGCTGTCAGATTTGTTTTTCTAAAGTGAGGAATGGCATCTAGGTTGTTGTGTCAAAGCTTGCTCCCAGGAATACAATCTGACTGGGTACCAGTTTTGATTTCTTTTCGTTGATGGTGTACCTCAAGGAAGTGAGCAGGTGTTTCACAAATGTCAGGTGCTGCAAAGTACAGTTGTGTACACTTACCATAAATGTAGATGTTCGACTGTATTCACTGTTGCAGTCATTACATTTGGGTTATCTGCCTGCAGGTAGCCCTCAGCCAGCCTGAATATCAAAGTCTTGGATTCCTGCGTCGGATGTTACCTCTTCTTCCATGACGTCAGGCTGTCAGGGGTATAAAACATGCATCCAATGCCATTACATCAGTTTTTCTTGTCCCAGATGTCAGGTGCCCCCAAAATGGCAAGCCAATTTATATTATGGTACACCTCCATCAAAAAGCAAATACACCAGAAAGCTAGAAGAAAAGTATAGACAAGAGAAGTCAGGGGGCTGGAAGGAAGGTAACTAGGACTGCAACAGTGAACACACTCGAACATCTACATTTATGGTAAGTGTACACAACTGTACTATGTTCTTAGTGTTTCACTGTTGCAGTCATTATATTTGGGTTAATTCCCAAAGTTAAGGAAGGGAGGAGGTAGTTAGTGAGCATTAGGGTCAGCGATTAAGCTCTGCAAGACTGTAGTGGCAAAACCAGCTCTGTATTTAGCAAAAATAGGCATGTGGTAATTCTTGGTGAAGGTATGTACAGAGCTCCAGGTAGCAGCTTCTAGGATGTCCCAGGTAGCAGCTTCTAGGATGCCCCTGGTAGGGACTCCTCTGAGAGGCTGTAAAGGTAGATGCAGCCCTGGTGGAATGTGATCTTATCCCCTGTGGGGTAAGTTTTCCATGGTGCTTATAGCAAAAATGAATGCAATGGGCTATTCATTTACAAATGGTTTGTTTTGAAATGGCCTCCCCCTCTATCCCTGCAGCAAAGCCAACTAGCAGCTGTTCAGATTTTCTGAGAGTCGCAGTCCTGTCCAAATAAAGTCTAAGTTACCTGTGCACGTCCAAAGAGGGCAGTATTCGTTCTCCTTTGTTTTGTGGCTTTGGGAAAAAGTTATGCAAATGAATGGACTGGTTTACGGCCACACTAGACACCACCTTGGGCATAAAGGAAGGAAGGATTGGTCTTGAGGGAAACCCTGTCTGCATGGAAGATAATGAAGGACTCCACTGCTATGGGGGCCTGTAATTCAGGCACTCTTCTAGCTTTCTAGCTAAAGTGATTGCTAGAAGGAAGGCTGTTTTCCAAGAAAGGAATTTCAACTCTGCAGTTGCAGCTGGTTCAAATGGAGGGAGAGTGAGCTTTTCCAATACAAAGTTAAGATCACAGGCTAGCGTAAGGGCTCACCTGGGGGTCTTAAATTTTTAGCCCCTTTGAGGAATTGCTTTAGCAGGGAGTGAGAGAAGAGGGGTGGTTCAGAGTTATAATGTGCTGAAATAGCAGCGGCATGACTTTTAATTGATGAGAAGGATAGGCACTTGTGGAGCATTTCTGTTAAGTACTCTAGAATATAAACTAAGCACCATAGTGCCAGTACCCTGGGTCCGGCTCCATTAACAGTATCTTTTCCACTTTTCAGCATATGATTTTCTGGTACTAGGCCTCCTTGCCTCCAGAATGACATCCTGCACCTGCTTACTGAAGGATGCTAGAGGAGAGCTCATGGAATTAGCCAGGCTGCAAGGTTCAGGGGTTAAAGCTGAGGGTGCAGAATCTGGCCCGCCTGCTGGGACAGCAGGGAAGGGGTCTAAGGCATGTGCCATGGGTACAGAAGTGTCAGACTACGCAAGAGGGGGTACGGGTGCTGGTGTAGCCAGTCTGGTGCAATCAGTATTGTTCTTGGCTTGTCCTGTCTGAACTTTAGTAGAACCTTCGAGAGGAGAGGCAGAGGGTGAAAGGCATAAACCGAAAGGCTTTCTCAGGTCAAGGACAGGGCATCCACTTTAAAAGCATGACTGTGGGGAGTGCTGGTGCAGAATTTGTTCAATTGGTAGTTTTGAAGGGAGGCAAACAGGTCTACCGCTGGGGTACCCCATTTGTTCCCCAAGAGGTTGTATATTTTGGGTTCTAGTTTCCATTCGTGTGGGTCCATGAGATTTCTGCTTAAGTTGTCTGCCAGTGAATTTAGTTTGCCTGGCAGTAACTGAGCTTGTAGGTGCACTTGGTAGCTCAAGACTGTGCTCCACAGAGCCATGGCTAGTCTGCAGAGAGGGTAGGAGTGGGTTCCCCCCAGCTTGTTTATGTACCACATAACTGTGTTGTGTGTCTTTACCAACAGTTGTCCTGGAAGAATAAGGTCTTTGAAGGCTGTCAGAGCATTCTGTACAGCTAACATTTCTTTTTGATTGATATGCAGGTGCATCTGTCTCTGGTTCCATTTGCCATGAATGCACTGCCCTGCCATGTGAGCCCCCATGCATAGTCTGATGTGTCTGTTAGGGTTTGGGCGGCAAGGGGTACAGTGAAAGGGAGCCCTTGTTGTGGTAGCATTCCTCTGCCCAACAAAGGAACTCTGTCCTTAGACAAGGAATAACAGGAATCATTGTTTCCAGGTCCTGAGAATGTTGACACCATATACTTTTTAGATACCATTGGAGTTTCTTCATATGCAGCCTTGCATATGGAATTAGAAGAATGCAAGAGGCCATGAACCCCAGAGCTTGCAGTATTTTCCTTGCAAATAGCTGGGTTTTTGTGGCCAATAGTTTGAAGTAGGTTGTCAAACTTGTTTCGCCGGAGTGTGGAATGCCATCTGGGAAGTTGTGTTCAAGCTTGCTCCCAGGAATACAATCTGTTGTCAGGGTACAAGGTGAGATTTCTTTTCGCTGATGGTCTACCCCAGTGAAGTTAGAAGTTTCTTTACAAATGCCAGGTGTTGTAATAGCAAGTCCTGGCTTTCTGCCTGACTCAGACAATCGTTCAGGTATGGGTATTGCCTGCAAAATGCAACGGCTGAAGCTTGATACTTTGTGAACATCCTGGGAGCTGTAGATAAGCCGAAGGGAAGTGCAGCGAACTGAAAGTGCATGGAGTCTGCCCTGAAACTTAGCTATTGTCTGCAGGATTCTCTTACTGGAATGTGCAGGCAAGCTTTAAGTCTAGGGTTCCCAGCCAGGGATCCTTGGCTAGCATAGGAAGAAGCTGTTGAAGAGCTAGCATTTTGAATTCTGGAACCACCAAGAAGGTGATGAGAATACAGAGGTCCAGGATAGGAAGCCAGGAGTTTTCTTTTCTGGGTACCAGAAAAAGTCTTGAATAAAAAGTTTGTCCCCTTAGTTCTGCTGGGACAAGTTGAATAGCCCTGATACTGAGAAGAGAGAGAACCTGCTGTTGGGCCTCCACCAATTGATTTGGGGGGAGGTCTGGCCAACCGTCTGGGGTTGATAGTGGGTGGAAGTGGAATCTGTATCCTCAGGAAACTATGTTCAAAATCCATTTGTCCTGGGTAATGAGTTCCGATTTGTTTGCACGCAGGCCGAGCTTTCCTCCTAAGGGAGCAAGTAGTTGAGCAGAACGTGGAAGGGTTAAGGTTAAGTCACTGTCATTTTTCCGTAGGGGGTGGCTTACTACTCAATGTTTTGGAAGTGGGAGCCTCCCCCCTACTGCTTAGATCTGTGCATAGCCTGAGACTGAAGTCTTGGTGGTCTGCTGTTACTGCGTTTGGACTGAAGGCCTGGAAGGGACTGGAAAGGACAAGTTCTTTGAAGGCCAATGCCTACTGAATCTGGGAGGCTGTGCTTGTAGAAAATCTTTAACAGTTTGCATAGATTTAGCTTTTTCCTCCATCCTTTTGAGGACTTCCTCTGCTTTGTTGCCAAAAAGGCGGTCTTGGTTTAAGGGTGCATCCAGTAATTTTGCTTTAACATGATCTGGCAAGTTTTGTTCCTTAAGCCAAGCATGCCTTCTAAGTACAGACCCAGTGACAGCATCCCCACAACATGCTTCTAAAGCATCAAAACCACATTACAAAGTATGTTTGCCAATTTGTTCTGCAGAATGCATTAAATCTTGCAAGTCTATGTGTTCAGCACAGTCAGGAATCATCATTTTCTGTTTAAGTAGTCCCATAATATGCTGCTGATACTTCAACATATGAAACTGACAATTGAAAGCCCTAATGGCCAAAGTAGAAGTGTATACCTTCTTACCCCATCTGACTAAGGCTCTAGAATCTCTATCAGAAGGGGTAGGATTTTTGGAGGCAGTAGCCTTAAGGCCTTTTGGTCCTTGGGAAAAAGTCTCTGGATCCTGTTCCTTGGGAAATGGTCTCTGGATCCGCAGTAGGATTCTTGAAGAGGAACTTGAGAGAGTCAGGTACTCTGTAGTACCGGTCAGGTTTCCTGGGAGCTGGAAGTATAGTGTCTGGAGTAAGGCTAGATTCCAAAAAAAAACACATCTACAACAGCCAGAACAGGTGGGATAGCTAGAGGCCTGTGTTGAGGTAGGAGTAAGAATTCCACACGTCTCTTTTTGGACTCAGAATAGTCCTGGCTATAACAACGGAAATGCCCCCTAAGGGTATGCAACGTTTTACCAAAAGAAAAATCTTCTGGAGGGGAAGCAGAGGGAATGGAATCCTCTGCATCAGAATCCTCATAAGTGGATAAGGGCAAATCCTGGTAATCAGAAGGAGCAGAGATATCAGATTCCTGATCAGAAGAATCAGAAAGAAAATCGGTTCTACGTCTCAGAGGGGGAAGGCTGGCTTCCCCTAATGAAGGTAGTAAGGTCTTCAGCCATTCTGAGCATTTGTTTTTGAAGCATATGGGCCTGAGTCAGCGGTTTGGTTGCCTGTTTTCTAGGCGTAGTGCGAGTTTAAGCCTGAGGAATTCAGTACTTCTAGTTCGAAACAATGCCGTCTGTTTAATATGAAAGTCTGTAGGCCTGAATACACCCTCAGAAGCCGGTGCCCGCACAGCAGCTCCAAATCCATCCAAGGTAGAGACATCCGCAGGCTCCAAAGTCAAAGCATCATCTCACTGCATTACCAGACTCCAAATGGGTCTCGGTAGAGGCCTGCAAATCCGTAGTAGTGGTTATCAGGGGCTGCAAAAGCAGCTTACTGACTACTGGCGACTAGCTTAACAGTAACGTTGTCGGCAGTTCTGGACCTATGCGGTCTGTCTCTGTCTTTTTTTTTTTACTTTTTTTCGGAAGATCGGTAGATGGATGGCTTAACAAAGCCATTTCTGAGTATACAGATCAAGAATGAAAATATTTAGCTACAAAAATAGCCCGACGACAAATAGTTGGGCGTTGAACAAAGCACAAAACTGACGGCGAGGGACGTCGTAGTCTGGGCCTGAACAGGTGATGCAATAAGAATGAAACTCTGAGATATTTGTTTTCCACAAGCAAGACAACTGTTATTTTTTTCTGACACCAGTTAGAGCAAGAAAAAAGGATCCCCAACGGGGTACTTGCCTTTTTTGAAGACTTCGAGGCTGAAACTTGAAAATGAACATTTCATGAGTCGGCCGACCGGTACTTGCAAACTGCTTCTGCTTCGGGCACCGCATGGCAAGAAAGATTGATGTAATGGTGTTGACTGCATATTTTACACCCCCCAACGACCTGACGTCATAGAAGAAGCGACAGCATCAGACGGAGAAATCCGAAGACTCTGGTATTCAGGCCGGCTGAGGGCTATCTGCAGGCAGATAACCCAAATGTGATGACTGCAACAGTGAGACACGAAGAACATCCAGTGTTGCCTTGTCCAAAAGGGTGTCACCAACAAGACTGCTAGTGAGTCCTGCTGGACTTTCAGTAGGACACTCTGTATTACAGGGAAGGCAGGAAAGGCGTACAGGTAACTTCCCCTTCCAGGACATTAAGAAGGCATCACTTTGGAGAGCTTTCGGGTCGTAACTTATGGAGTAATGGCTCTGGAGTTGCCAGTTTGTGGATGAGGCAAACTGGCATAACTGTGGAATACCTCACCTGTGGATCAATTCTAGGAATACCTCCCCGACAGCATAAATTTGACTGTCTGAGGAAGTTCTGCTTACGGAGTCTGCCTGGCAATTTTGTTGGGATGGGATGTAGGCTGCCTGTAGGGTGATCACCTGGGGGACACAGCTAGTTACCATACCTGTAGAGCTTGCCTGTAGAGCAGGTAGGACTTGGTCCCTTCCTTGCTTGTTCAAGTACATCACTGTAGTATTTTCTGTGAAGATCTTCAGAATGCCCTGTGTGAGTAATGGTAGAAAGGCCTGCAAGGCCTGAAGTATGGCTGACATTTCTTTGATGTGTCATTGTTTTCCCCAAAATTTTTACTTTCCTTTTGTCTAACGTTGCTCCCCAGCCCAGATCTAAGGCATCTGTGTGCATGAACTGAGGGGAGGGGGGGTTGTAGGAGGAGACCCTGGTTTAGGGTCACCTGGGCCATCCACCACTTTAGCTCTTGGTGGAGGCAGAGTAGAAGTGGGATTCTGAACTATAGCGGTGAGAATGTGGGGTCCATACTGATCAAATATACCTATGAATCTTTCTCATGTGTAATCTTGGCAGTGGCAGCATGGCAATTGTGGCAGCCATGTGGTCGAAAAGTCTGAGAAATTCCCTCACAGTCAAGGTGGGTGTAAGGAGGGCAGATTGAAGGAGTTGGGTCAGGGAAAGCATTTTTTCCTGAGATAGGAAGGCCATCCTGAGGTCAGTTCAGACTCTGCATTCTAGGAAGACAATGTCTTGTGTAGGATTTAGACTGGACTTGGGGAAGTTTATGAGGAAGCCTAAGAAAGTACACTTGTGTACTCTTACCATAAATGTAGAGGTTTGAGTGTATTCTCTGTTGCAGTCATCACATATGATTATCTGCTTGCAGT
This sequence comes from Protopterus annectens, assembly GCF_019279795.1. Classification (NCBI taxonomy): domain Eukaryota; kingdom Metazoa; phylum Chordata; order Ceratodontiformes; family Protopteridae; genus Protopterus; species Protopterus annectens. The sequence goes on along the minus strand of NC_056749.1, from coordinate 495,409,038 downwards.
AGCCCTCAGTCGGCCTGATTATCAAAGTCTTGGGTCCTGCGTCAGTTGCTGTCTCATCTTCCATGACATCAGGTGGTCAGGGGTATAAAAGCATGCAGCTGACACCATTACATCAGTTTATCTTGCGCCTGATGTCAGGTGCCCCCCTAATGCGAAGCAATTATATATATATATATATATATATATATATATATATATGCAAGGTTATACCTCCAACAAAAAAGCAAATACATCAGGGACTAGAGGGAGGGTAACTAGGACTGCAACAGTGAATACACTAGAACATCAACATTTATGGTAAGCGTACACAACTGTACTATGTTCTTCATGTTTCACTGTTGCAGTCATCACATGTGGGTAGATTCCCAAAGCTAAGGATGGGAGGAAGAATTTAGATAGCATTTGGACCAGCTATAAGGCCCTGCAAGACTGCAGTGGCAAAGCCAGCTCTGGATTTAGAGAAAATTGTCAAATGGTAATGCTTGGTGAAAGTATGTACAGAACTCCAGGCAGCAGATTCTAGGATGTCCCTGGTAGGTACACCTCTGAGAAAGGCTGTAGAGGTATATGCAGCTCTGGTTGAGTGCGGTCTTATCCCCTGTGGCGTAGGTTTTCCATGGTGCTTATAACAGAAATGAATGCAATGGCCTATCCATTTAGAAATGGTTTGCTTTGAAATGGCCTTCCCCTCTGCCCCTGCAGCAAATACCACCAGCAGTTGTTCAGATTTCCTTTGAGGTTTATTCCTGTCCAAGTAAGTTGTCTGTGCACATCTAAGGAGTGCGGTATCCGTTCCCTTTTGTTCTGTGGATTAGAAAAGAAGGCTGGCAAATGAATGGACTGAGCACCACACTGGACACTACCTTGGGCATGAAGAAGGGATTGGTCCTGAGGGACACCCTGTCCACATGAAAGATGATGAAAGGCTCCACTGCCATAAGGGCCTGTAATTCAGATACTTTTCTTTCTGTAGTGATTGCTAAGAGAAAGGCAGTTTTCCAAGAAAGGAATTTTAACCCTGCACTTGCAGCTGGCTCAAAAGGAATTATAGAGTGAGTTTTTCAAATACAAAGTTAGTCTCAGGCTGAAGTTGGGGCTCTCCTGGGTGGTCTTAAATTTTTGCCTCCACTGAGGAACTGCTTGAGCAGTGGATGAGAGAAGAGGGATGGTTCTGTGTTGTAATGAGCTGAAATGGCTGAGGCATGAATTCTGATGGCGGAACAACAAAGGCCCTTGTGAAGCATCTCAGTTAAGTATTGAAGAATCTGAGGTAAATTGGCCGCTGCTGTGCCCCATCCCTTGTGTTTGGTTCCAGGAACAGAATCTTTTCCATTTTTCAGCATAAGATTTTCTAGTGCTAGGCCTCCTTGCCTCCAAAATTACATCCAACACTTGTTTGCTGTGGGATGGCAATGGAGAAATTAGGTAATCAAGCCAGGTTGCCAGGTTCAGGGTTTGAAGCTGAGGATGCAGAGTGTGGCCCTCCTGCTGGGACAGCAGGGTAGGGGTCTGAGGCAGGTGCCATGGAGCCAGCAATGACACACTGCGCAAGAGGGGGTACCAGTGTTGGCGTGGCCAGTTTGGTGCAATCAGTATCGTCCCTGGTGTGTCCTCTTAGATCTTTAGTAGTACTTTGGAGAGGAGAGGCAGAGGAGGAAAGGCATAAACTGATGGATTTTTCCAGTTGAAGGACAGGGCATCCACTTTCCAAGCTTGTTTGTGGGGAGTCCTTGTGCAGAATTTGTCCAATTGGCAGTTCTGGAGGGAGGCAAACAGGTCTATATCTTGGCTCCCCATTTGTTTATCAACATGTTGAAAGTCTTTGGTTCCAGTTTCCACTCAAGTGGGTCCATAAGATTTCTGCTTAGTTCGTCTGCAAGTGTATTTGGCTTTCCTGGCAGGAATCGAGCCTGTAGATGCACTTGGTAGCTCAAGGCTGTGTTCCACAGAGCCATGGCTAGTCTGCAGAGGGGATATGAAAGGGTACCCCCCCCCGCTAATGTACCACAGAACAGTGGTGTTGTCCGTCTTTACCATTAATTGTCCTGGAAGAATGAGGTCCTTGAAGGCTGTCAGAGCATTCTGTACAGCTAACATTTCGTTTGGATTGATATGCAGGTGCATTTCTCTTGGGTTCCTTTGCCATGAATGCACTTCCCTGCCAGGTGAGCCCCCCCCCAATGCATAATCTGATGCGTATGTTACGGTTTGGGTAGCAGGGGGTAGTGTGAACGGTAGTCCCTTCTTTTGGTGGAAGGCCTCTGCCCACCAAAGAAACTCTAACTGTAGATAAGGTATGAGAGGGATCATTGCTTCTAGATCCTGAGAATGCTGACACCATATGCTTTTTAGATACCACTGTAATTTCCTCATATGTAGTCTTGCATATGGAATTAGGAGAATGCAGAAGGCCATGAACCCCAAGGCTTGTAGTACTTGCCTTGCACATAGCAGGCTTTTTGTGGCCATTAGTTTGAAGTAAGTTGTCAAATGAGTTTCTCTGGCGTGAGGAAAGCCATCTAGGAAGTTGTGTTCAAGCTTGCTCCCAGGAATATAATTTATCGAAAAGGTACAAGATGTGATTTCTTTTTGTTTATGGTGTACCCCAGACAAGTTAGCACCTTTTGTACAAATGGCAGATGACTTAAAAGTATGCCCTGGCTTTCTGCCTGAATCAGACAATAGTCCAGGTATGGGTATATTTGAATATTTCTCTGCCTGCAAAAAGCAATGACTGGACCTTGACACTTTGCGAATACCCAGGGCGCAGTAGAGAAGCCAAAGGGAAGTGCAAAGAACTGATGATGCATGTAGCCTGCTTTGAAGCGTATATATCGTCTGCAAGATTCTCTTATTGGGATGTGCAGGTAAGCTTCCTTTAAATCCAGTGTTGCCAGCCAGACATCTTTGCCTAGCATAGGAAGAAGCTGTTAAAGAGTTAGCATTTTGAATTTTGGAACCACGAGAAAGGTGTTCAGAATAAAGAGGTCCGGGATAGGGCGCCAGGAGTTTTCTTTTCTACGTACCAGAAAAAGTCTTGAATAAAAACCTTGTCCCCTTAGTTCTTCTGGGACAGGTTGAATAGCCTTGAACCTGAGGAGAGAGAGAACCTTTTGCTGGGCCTCCGCCCATTGATTTGGGGGGAGGTCTGGCCAACCATTTGGGGTTGGTAGTGTGTAGAAGTGGAATCTGTATCCTCGGGAAACTATGTTCAAAACCCATTTGTCCTGGGTAATGAGTTCCCAGTTTTTTGCATGCAAGGCGAACTTTCCTCCTAAGGGAGCAAGTAGTTGAGCAGGGCTTAGAAGGGTTAAGGTTAAGTCATTGTGCCATTTTTCCGTAGAGGGGTGACTTACTACTCCCTGCTTTGTAAGTGGGAGCTCCCCACTGCTTAGATCTGTGAGTAGCCTGAGACTGAAGTCTTAGTGGTCTGCTGTTCCTGGGTTTGGACTGAGAAGGCCTGGAAGGGACTGGAAAGGAACAGTTCTTTGAAAGCCAATGCCTACTGAATCTCGGAAGCTGTACTTGTAGAAAATCTTTAACAGTTTGCATAGCTTTTTCCTCCATCCTTTTGAGGACTTTCTCTGCTATGTTGCCAAAAAGGCGGTCTTGGTTTAAGGGAGCATCCAGTAGTTTAGCTTTAACATGATCTGGCAAGTTTTGCTCCTTAAGCCAAGCATGCCTCCTAAGTACAGACCCAGTGACAGCAGCCCTGCAAGATGCTTCTAAAGCATCAAAACCACATTGCAAAGTATGTTTACCAACTTGCTCTGCAGAATGCATTAAATCTTGCAAGCCTTTGTGTTCAGCAGAGTCAGTAATCATCATAATTTCTGTTTAAGTAGTCCCATAATATGCTACTGATACTTTAACATATGAAACTGGCAATTTAAAGCCATAATGGCCAAAGTAGCAGAAGTGTATACCTTCTTACCCCATCTGTCTAAAGCTCTGGAATCTCTAACAGAAGGGGTAGAATTTTTGGCAGAAGTAGCCTTAATGCCTTTTGGTACTTGGGAAATGGTCTCTGCATCCACAGTAGGATTCTTGAAGAGGAACTTGTGAAAGTCAGGTACTCTGTAGTACCTATCAGGTTTTCTGGGAGCTGGAGGTTTAGTGTCTGGGGTAAGGCTAGATTCCAAGAAAACATCTACAATAGCCAGAACAGGAGGGATAGCTAGAGGCCTGTGTTGAGGCAGGAGTAGGAATTCCCCAAGTCTCTTTTTGGACTCAGAATAGTCCTGGCATTCCCAGCGAAAAAGTTCCCTAAGGGTATGCAAGGTTTCACCAAAAGACAAATCTTCCGGACAGGAAGCAGAGGGAATGGAATCCTCTGCATCACAATCCTCCTAAGTAGATAATGGCAAATCCTGGCAATCAGGAGCAGAGATATCAGATTTCTGATCTGAAGAATCAGAAAGAAAATCGGTTCTAGGTCTCTTAGAGGAAGAATGCTGGCTTCTCCTAATGTAATAAGGTCTTCAGCCATTCTGAGCATTTGTTTTGGAGGCATATGGGCCTGAGTCAGTGGTTTGGTCGTTGGTTTTCTAGGCGTAGTGTGAGTTTTAGGCCTGAGGAATTTGGTACTTCTAGTTGGAAACAATGCTTTCAGTTTAATGTGAAAGTCTGTAGGCCTGAATACACCCGCAGAAGCCGGAGCCCGCACAGCGGCTATGGACCCATCCAAGATAGAGAGATGCCCAGGTTCCATAGTCAAAGAAGCATCTCGCGGCATACCGGACTCTGAATGGGTCTCAGTAGAGGCCTGCGAATCTGTAGTAGCAGGTATCAGGGGCTGCGAAAGCATCTCAATGAGTACCGGTGGACTGGCGCCTAGCTTAACAGAAGCATCGTCGGGAGTTTTGGACCTATGCGGTCTGTCTTTATCCTTCCATTTTTTCAGAAGATAAGTAGTCGGATGGCTTAACGAAGCCATTTCGGAGTACGGAGATCGAGAATGAAAGTATTTAGCTACAAAACTAGCCAGACGACAAATAGTTCGGGCATTGAACAAGGCACAAAACCGACAGCGAGGTACGTCATGGTCTGGGCCTAAACAGGTGATGCAGTAAGAATGAAAATCCCTAGGAGGTATTTGCTTTCCACAGGCAAGACAATTGTTAATTTCTTCTGACATTAGTTAGAGCAAGAAAAAGCGATCCCCAACGGGGTACTTGTCTTTTTTGAAGACTTCGGGTCTGAAACTCAAAAAAAAGAATTTATGTCTTACCATAACGTCCCATCTGTATTGTTGATCCTCGTTCAGTCATTACGCATAGGTATCGGTTCCAACCTCGGAACCGAGCTAGCCATTTTCCAAGCTCACATCAACTTCAAACTCTCGAGCTAAAATCTTACCCACAATCCCCCTCTCCCTGTTACCTCAGACTGAGTCTGCAAGTCAAAGAAGGTAGAGGCTACCTCTGGTCAAATAACTTGAGAACCAGATGGTGAGATCCGCTATAAGCCACAGGAGGGGGAAGGAGGGAGGGTTGTAATGACTGAACGAGGATCAACAATACAGATGGAACGTTATGGTAAGACATAACTTCTTTGTCTGATATTGTTAATCCTTGTTCATTCCTTACACATGGGACAGAGTCCCCAGCTACCTCTATTCCTGAGAGGATCTCATGGAAGGACATTCCTGAGCACCATAGAACTGAAAGATGCTCTTCCCCTGGAAGCCAAATCCAATTTGTAATGACTGATGAATGTATGAGGCATAGCCCAAGTTGCAGCTGCACAGATGTCATGTAAAAAAGTTCTGGCATGGAAGGCAGCAGAAGTTGCCACTAACCTTGTTGAATGAGCTTTCATGGTAGTAGGCAACGAGATATTGCGTTGTGTATAAATGAAGGTCACACAGTCCTTCAACCATCTAGCTAATGTGACCTTAGCAACAGCAGATCCTAATCTAGGTCCAGAAAAAGCCAAAAATAACTGGTCAGATTTACGAAAAGACCTAGTCCTGTTTAAGTAAAAACGGATTTTCCTGTGGATATCTAGGGTATGTAGGCAATACTCTCCTCTGTTTGAATGACTGGGAAAGAAAACTGGCAATTCAATGGTTTGAGTAATGGACCTTTCAGATCACTTGGCAGAAATGATGGATTAGTTCTCAGAGACACTATCTCTATGAAAAATCACGTATGGACTCTTGATACAAAGCTTGAAGCTCAGAAATACACTGGCAGAAGTAATGGCGACCAAAAACAAGGTTTTCCATGACAAATGCTTGAGGTCGCAAGAAGAGGCTGGTTTGAAAGGTGGCATTGTCAGAGCTGGCAGAACTAATGATAAATCCCACGGTTGAATAGGTTCTCTAAAAAGGTGGCTTCAGATGATTCACACCTTTTATGAAGGTCTTGCACAATTTGTGGGACATAAGAGAGGAATCTTGGACATCCTCATGAAAATTAGAAATTGCAGCCAAATTAACTCTAATGGTAGAGGCAGATAGACCCGATTGGAAAAGGTCGGCCAGATAGTCTAGTATTATCGACACTGGTGCTGAGAAGGGATCTACTTGTTTATCTTTCAGCCAACAGTTAAATCTTTTTCACTTGCTCAGATAAGTAACTCTAGTGGAAGTCTTATGAGATGCAATGAGAATGTCACGGACTGGTAAAGAAAGATCATTCTGCCTGGCAATCAAGGGAATTGGAGTAGCCAAGCCGTGAGCTTCAGCCTGTTCGAGCTGGGATGAATCAGGTACTGTGGATGTGAGATCAACTCCGGGGTTGGATGGAGAATCCACGGTCGATCTAGTAGGTGAGGCCAAAGGAAGGTGAACCAAATCTGTCGAGGCCAAAATGGTGCTATGAGGATCACCTTGCTCTTCAACCGACGGGCTTTCTTCAGAAACTAGGGAATGAGGGGAAAGGGTGGGAATGCGTAAAGAAGACCCGAGGGCCAATCGCAGACTAGAGCGTCCCTGGGTGACTGCCCCGGAGGGGGAATCAGGGCGAAGTAGTTGCTGCATTTATATTTGGTCGGGGATGCAAAGAGGTCGCAGCAAGGACGGCCTGGAAGATCTCCACCGCTATCAAGGGATTCAGGGACCACTCGTGAGGTTGAAGAATGCACCTGCTGAGTCTGTCTGCTATCACGCTGGAACTCCCGGGAATGTGCGTTGCTAGAAGAAAACAGTTGGTAGTCATAGCCCATTGCCATATCCTCATGGCCTCTCGACAAAGGGGGTAAGATTTGGTTCCACCTTGCTTGTTGATGTACCAGACCACCGCCATGTCTGACTGAATCGCAATTGTTCCAGAGAGCAGCAGGGGTTGGAATGCTTGCAACGCCAGAAGCACCGCCCTCCGCTCTAGAATATTTATATACAGATGGGCCTCCAGTTTGGACCAAGTGCCTTGGACAGTCTGTCCCTGACATAGCCCCCCCCCCACCTCATCAGGGAGGCGTCTGTGGTCACTGTGGCCTTGGGTTGCTGAGGGGAGAAGGGGTGAAACCATTGTGACAGACTGTGTGTTATCCACCAATTTAAATCCTGATTGCACCTGTGGGTTACTCGAATCATGGCTGAAAGAGAATGCTGAAAGGGATACCATTGGGTGAGCAGTAGCCACTGTAGAACCCTCATGTGAAACTTGGCCAGGGGAACAATGGTGATGGAGGCTGCCATGGAACCCAACAGCTGTAGAACCGAGTGAGCCGTGGATTTCTCCCTTGAAAGGATTGGAATCAGTTGGTGCTTTATCCTTAAAATTCTGTGTTCTGGAATAGCAGCTCTGCAGTTCTTTGTGTCCAAGATAACCCCTATGAATTCTGTCAAGACTGAGATGGGGTGAGATTGGATTTTTCCAAGTTTATGGTTATGCCTAGCCTTTGAGCAGCGAGGAGAGAGTATGCCAGGGCTTCTTCCAGTAGATGTCTGGTGGGGCTGGAAATGAGCCAGTTGTCTAGGTATGGAAACACCTGGAATCCTTGGAAGTTGTAAGTGAGCTGTGACAACTGCCATGCACTTTGTGAACACTCTGGGGGGTGCAGAGTGTCCAAAGGGCAGTACTGAACTGGTAACGACCGGCTCCCGCATGGAAGCATAGAAAATTTCTTGATGGCCTGTCCACTTTTATGTGGTAGTACGCATCTTGAACATCTATCGAGTACATCCAATCGTCTTTTTCCAAAAGCAGAAGGATAGACTGTATTGTGACCATCCAGAATTTTTGTACTCTCACAAACTTATTCAATACACTGAGATCCAAAATTGGTCTCCAGTCCCCGGTTTTCTTTGGCACCAAAAATAGTAGAGTAGAATCCGGATCCTATCTGGTCTGGAGGGACTATTTGGATGACTCTCTTTCTTAGCAACTTTTCTACCTCTAGTGCTGCTTCTTCCTTTTGACTGGGTGGAGCATCACGAAAGTTTTTTAAAGGGACAGGACAAAGATCAAAGGGGATATGATAACCTCTGGTTATAATCCTTTGTACCCAAGGATCATTGGTGATGGTTAGCCAGACAGAAGGGTACAAGGAAAAATGTCCCCCAACCACCTCCAGAGGAAAGGAGTTGGGCCGCTCTTCAGGAGCGCTGGTAGGATTGGCCAGGGAAAGAATCCCTGGAACCCTGGTTACGCGGACCCCTCGGCCCCGAAAGGAGTCTCTTCCCTGAGAGTTTCCCCCTCTGCCTCTAGGGGAGAACTCGGCCTGTGTGTCACGGAAAGGACCCTGAGATTTCTTGAACCATATCTTCCCACTCTTTTGGTTTTGGGAGAAAGCACTTTGAGGGAAGAATAACGGACAACTATGGCAGAAAGGGTCTTACCGTCCTGTTCACATCTGGCCAGTGTGCTTTTAACTTTGGGTCCAAACAACAAGAAGGCCTCAATGGGAGCGTTAAGAAAGGAAGCCTTAAAGGGTTCCACAAAATTGCACAAGCGCATCCAGGCATGTCGTCTGAAGACCACAGCTGAACCCGCTGCTCTAGCTGCTCTTTGTGATGCGTGAGATGTCGCATAGAAGAGTTAGACATTGACTCAATGGCGGCCAGCTGAGAGGCCACTTTATCACGGACCTCATCAGACACGGCACCAGCCAAAATTTCAGTAAGCTCAGAAATCGGATCCCTTTGAAGCCTGGTAAAGTGTGCCATATAATTCAGGGATCTGACAGTAAAGATCGCTGATGCAAAGGTGTGTTATCCTATCCAGGGCCCGGGACTCTGTTAGGCGGATGGACAGTCTGGCCATCTTCTTCTGCCAGATCCTTTTTTGTTGCGGCAGCCACCACCAAAGCAGCCACAGGAAGACCTTTTGACCAATGGGGATCCATAGCAGGAGGGGACAAAATCTTATCTGGCCTCCGGGTTATAGCTTCGACAGTGTCAGGAGCCTTCCAAGCATGCTGCACAACAAGCCGGACAAGTTCATCGGCAGGTGGAGTATCCCAGGAGGTAGGGGGCCGGGCGTGTAAGGCCTGCAGGAACACAGATTCCTCAGAGGTCGGATTAGAGGACTGCCAGTCACCTCTCTGTTTCAGGATTTCGAAGAGATCACTAAAGGATACCTCAGAGGTTGACCGAGTGGATCCTTCCCTCTCATCAAAATCTGTCTCTTCAGTGAGGGACTCCTCTGTGGAGTCCATGTACTACCTCTTACACAAACTTTTCCGGTGGACTTCCTCAGCGGGAGAAGCTGGGGAAGACAGCGGAAAACAGGTTTCCTGTGGGAATATGTCTTGAGGCCCTTGCAACCGGTGTCCACTCGGTGCGACTTGTGAAACCAGTGTACCAGAGGAGGACAGAGGGACAGACAGTCCAGTATCGCCAGCAGCAGCGAAAGCCTTCTCCATCAGTTGGAAGGCTGGTCCACCTGAAGAGGAGTGAATGTCTAGGACACGGGTCACCCCTCCCCCTAAGTGGCTCAGCCTGCCAACCTATAGTCTCTGGATGGCTGTGGTGCAGAAAACTATGGGTGTCACAACTGACATCCTGTATTGTAGCAAAGCTTTCCTGCCATGAAGGCAACTGCGGTTCCTTAGTGAGATCCATAAAGGGAACCACAGAAGGGGGAGACTGTGCTATATCCATGGACTTCACAAACAATGAAGGAAGAGAATAAGACGACGTCTTTGGAGACGGGTGATCACCTCCCAAGGAAGGATAGTTCCTGACGGGTGGGATACCTCTGGCCAAGAGCACCTGATCCACAAAACACACACCGTGTTCGGAAAGGCTTCTAGTGGACCTCACGGAGACCGAGAGAGAAACAGGCCTGTCCACAGAAGAGGCAAACTTGGTGCCAATCTCACCAGTCTGCACAGAGAACAACGGTGCCGAGAGAGACTGGACTATGAGTGTCTGCACCGAAGAAGTCATTGGTGCTGAGGTTATGGTCTGCACAGACACAAGGATCAGTGCCGAAGTGGATGTCGGAACTGAAGCTGGAACTGACAAAACTGGAGTCAACAATAAAGGCGTCAGTTCAGAGTACGATGTCGGAACTGACGTGGTCAAGGTCTGCGCCGACTGAACGGTTGGTGCCGATACAGTGGTAATGGTCTGAACTGAGGAGCCCCTCGGTGCCGAAATAGTGACCGCTGCAGGAGAAGACGGAGCCGAGATCACTAATGGAGCCGAAGGTCTCTGTGCCGAAGGTCTAGGCACTGAAAGCACTGGGGCTGACTGAGTGAGCTCCGGAGCCGAAACTTTAGCCTTTTTTAAGTGTTGATTGGCAGGAGTCCCCAGCCGGGGACGAAGGCAAAGATTTAGCCTTGGTAGGAACATCCAAGATTTTCTTATGGGCTCTAGGAGGGATTGAGGCCTCCAACCCAGAAACAGCCTCTGAAAAGGGAGAGTTAAGTCGTCCCTTCAGCAACAGCTTATTTTTCCTTTCCAACAAAGTTCTATTTGAAAAGTTTTCAGATAGTACAAGGCGGATCAACAGACAAGTGGGACGCCCCCAAAAGTACAGTTTTGTACCTACCATAAATGTAGATGTTCGAGTGTATACCCTGCTGCAGTCATCACACTTGGGTTATCCTGGGTCAGGCGGTCCCCACAGTCAGCCCGAATTCCAAAGTCTTGGTCCGGCGTCAGTTGCTGTCGCTTCTTCTCTGACGTCAGTACGCCCGGGGTATATGAGAAGCATCCAACGCCATTTTCTTCAGTTTTGCCCCGTATGTTGGGTGCCCCCCACCCCACCCCCACCCCAAATGGTGGTCAGTAGATAGTACCAATAATAAAAAAGTGTAGCATAAACAAAAAATCCCTCCAGCTATAAGCAAATACACCACAAAGGTTGTAACAGATTTTAAAGTATAGAAAGGTCTTAGGTCAGAGGAGATGGAGGGAGGGTAACCTGGACTGCAGCAGAGTATACACTCGAACATCTACATTTATGGTAGGTACAAAACCGTACTATGTTCATAGTGTTACCCTGCTGCAGTCATCACACTTGGGTAGACTCCCAAAGCTAAGGATGGGAGGTGGAGTCAAACAGGGTTAGAGGAGGCTAGGCGGCCCTGCAAAACTGCAGTGGCGAAGCCAGCTCTAGTCTTAGAGTAAAGTGAAGTGGTAATGTTTGGTGAAGGTGTCTAATGAACTCCAAGTTGCAGCTTTCAGAATATCCTTGGTTGGCACCCCCCTGAGGAAGGCTGTAGATGTAGCTGCTACCCTGGTAGAGTGGGGCCTTATGCTAGCAGGAACTGGTTTTCCATGGTGGGTGTAGCAAAAACATATGCAATGTCCTATCCATTTGGAAATGGTCTGTTTTGAGATGGCCTTTTCTTGTGATGCTGTAGCATAGGATACAAAAAGCTGGTCAGATTTTCTGAAAACCTTAGTTTTATCCAAGTAGTAACGTAGCTGCCTGTGAATGTCCAAGGAATGTAGGAGTCTTTCTCCTTTGTTCTGCGGATTTGGAAAGAAGGTGGGTAAATGGATGGTTTGATTTAGAGCCACACTGGATACCACCTTAGGCATAAAGGAGGGGTTAGTTCGTAGAGAAACTCTGTCTTGATGAAAAATGAGGAAAGGCTCTACTGCCATTAGTGCCTGAAGCTCTGAAACTCTTCTCGCTGAAGTAATTGCTAGCAGCAGGGCAGTCTTCCATGATACAAACTAAATCAGCTGAGAAAGCTGGCTCAAAGGGAGGTGGCGTAAGTTTTTCCAGAAAGTACAGTTTTGTACCTACCATAAATGTAGATGTTCGAGTGCTAATACAGCTGCAGTAATCACAGATGGGTTCTCTGCTGTCAGGCGGGTCCTCGGTCGGCCGAATTTCAAAGTCTGGGTCCGGCGTTGGTTGTCGTCGCTTTCTTTCCTGACGTCAGTGCGACAGGGGTATATAAGACACAGCCGACGCCATATACTTCAGTCTTTCTTGCCCCAGATGTCAGGTGCCCCCAGAAGGAAGGCAATACATAAATTATATATATAAATATAGTCAAGCAATGCAATATAATCAAAAATCAGTAGTTGCAAGCAAATACACCATAGCAGGATAACCCAAATTAGGTTGTATGAGGATGTGTTAACCACTGGGCTTTTACCAAGAGGGGAAGGAGGGAGGGAAACCTGTACTGCAGCTGTATTAGCACTCGAACATCTACATTTATGGTAGGTACAAAACTGTACTATGTTCATCGTGCATACAGCTGCAGTAATCACAGATGGGTAGAATCCCAAAGCTACGCACAGGGTGGTAGGCACTAGGTGGAACTGGGAGCAGCAAGAATGCCCTGCAACACAGCAGAGGCAAAGCCTGCTCTAGTTTTAGAATATAAAGGCAGGTGGTAGTGTTTTGTGAAGGTATGCACAGAACTCCAAGTGGCTGCCTCCAAAATATCCTTGGTAGGGACTCCTCTGAGGAAGGCTGTAGAGGTAGCTGTGGCCCTAGTGGAGTGGGATCTGATGCCTGTAGGCACAGGTTTGCCATGAAAGGAGTAACAAAACCGTATGCAATGGCCTATCCATTTTGAAATTGTCTGTTTGGAAATTGGCTTCCCTTGAGCTCCTACAGCATAGGACACAAAAAGTTGTTCTGATTTCCTGAAGGGCTGTGTTCTGTCCAGATAGTAACGTAGCTGTCTATGGATGTCTAAGGAATGTAGCAGCCTTTCCCCTTTGTTTTGAGGATTGGGGTAAAAGGTAGGCAAGTGTATGGCTTGATTTAAAGCTACCCTGGATACCACCTTAGGCATAAATGAAGGGTTGGTTCGTAGGGAAACCCTGTCCTGATGGAAGATGAGAAAGGGCTGCACAGCCATGAGGGCTTGTAGTTCCGAAACCCTACGAGCTGAGGTAATGGCCAGAAGGAAGGCTGTTTTCCAGGACAAATATTGCAAATCTGTACAGGCATCTGGTTCAAAGGGAGGTAATGTTAATTTTTCTACAATGTAGTTAAGATCCCAGGCTGGGATTGGTTGTTTCCTTGGAGGTCTTATATTCTTAGCTCCTCTGAGGAACTGTCTTAAAAGTGGGTGAGAGAATAAGGGTGGATCAGTGTTGTATTCTGCAGAAATGGCTGAGGCATGAATTTTGATGGAGGAAAATGAAAGTCCACTGTTCAACAGCTCAGCTAGATACTGTAATATCTGAGGCAAATTCAGTTTTCTAGGATCCTGGCCTTTTTTCTCATTCCAAGCGCAAAAACGTTTCCACTTTGCGGAGTAAGCACTTCTAGTAGATAGTCTTCTGGCCTCCAAAATGACATCCTGCACCTCTTTGGAGAGTAGGGTCTGTTGTGGTGTTAAGGAATTTTCCATGCAGCCAGATTGAGAGTTTTCAGCAGACTGTGAAGAGTTTTGTAGTTGTGCTGAGTCAGTAGAAGAGACATTAGAGGTAGGGGTCCAGGGAGGAGTATGTGTTAGGCTCCTCAGGAGTGGGTACCAGTGTTGTCTTGGCCAGTCTGAAGCAATCAGTATCATCTTCGGTCTGTCTGCTCTTGCTTTCAAGAGCACCTTGGGCAGAAGAGGCAAAGGTGGGAAAGCATAAACTGTCCATGTTGCCCAACTGAAAGAAAGGGCATCCACTCTCCAGGCCTTTGGATGAAAGGTCCTTGAACAGAACTTTTCCAATTGATGGTTCCTGTGGGAGGCGAAGAGATCTATGTCTGGTCTTCCCCACGCTTGGATTATCTTTGTAAACACTTGAGGATGTAACTTCCATTCGTGTGGATCTGTCATATTTCTGCTTAGATTGTCTGCCAGCGTGTTTTCCAATCCTGGCAGGTACTGTGCTTGAAGTTCGATTTGCCATTGCAGAGCCAAGTTCCAAAGCGACATGGCTAGCCTGCACAGGGGGTATGAATGTGTTCCACCTTGTTTGTTTATATACCACATTACAGTGGTGTTGTCTGTTCTTATCAATAATTGCCCTGGATGCAGGAGATCCTTGAAAATTGTAATTGCATTTATCACTGCTAGCATTTCTTTTTGATTGATGTGAAGGTGCTTTTCCTTTTGGGACCATTTGCCCTGAATACACCTGTCTGTCATGTGCGCCCCCCCAGGCGTAGTCTGAGGCGTCTGTTGTGATGACTTGATTTGCCTGAAGCTTGCAGAATGGAAGACCTGTGTTTGTTTGGCATGCTTGGGACCACCATAGAAATTCCTTTTGCAAACATGGAATTATTGGTATTATTGTTTCCAAACTGTGGCTGTGTTGAGACCATAGGTTTTTTAGGTACCATTGAAGTTTCCTCATATGCAACTTTGCACATGGGATTAGAAGAATGCAAGATGCCATGAAGCCCAGAGCCTGCAGGATTTTCCTCGCAGTGAGCCTGGTACAATTTGCTAGTATTTTGAAGCAATGAGTTAGTTGCCCTTGTTTTTCTGGCGTAAGATAAGCCATCTGGGTGTTTGTGTCCAAGTTGGCACCCAGGAAAGTTATTTTCTGAGATGGTGTTAGCCTGGATTTTTTCTTGTTGACTGAGTATCCCAGAGAATTCAATAACCATGTTACATAAGCCAGATGTTCCAGAAGTAGGTGCTTGTTGTCCGCTTGGATCAGGCAGTCGTCCACATACGGGTAAATTTGTATCCCTTGAAGTCTGCAGTAGGCAATTACTGATGCCAGGCATTTCGTGAATACTCTGGGTGCAGTAGATAAGCCAAAGGGCAATGCAGAGAATTGATAGTGGATTGAACCTGCAAGAAATCTGAGGTATCTTCTGCAACTTTGTCTGATTGGGACATGCAGGTATGCCTCCTTGAGGTCCAATGTTACCAGCCAAAACTCCTTGCCCAGCATGGGAAGAAGCTGCTGTAATGTGAGCATCTTGAATTTTGGTACGAGCAGAAATGTGTTTAGGATGGATAAGTCCAAAATGGGTCTCCAGTCGGTTTCTTTCCTTGGTACCTGAAAAAGTCTGGAATAAAAACCTTGACCTTGTTCGTGAGTAGGTACTTCTTGAATAGCTTTCATGGCCATAAGCTTTGAAATTTGTATTTGAGCCTCTGCCCTTTGATTGTGTGGCAGGTTCGGCATGCCTCTCATTTTTGGAAGAGTGTGAAAGTGAAATCTGTAGCCTCTGTTTATAATGTCCAGGATCCATTTGTCTGTTGTGATATGCCAATTTCTTGTAAATAATGCCAGCTTTCCTCCCAAGGGTGCTGCCAGCTGAGGCCTGCTTGGCATGGAACGGGGGAAGTCATTGGGTTTGTTTCCTGTATTGCTGTGCACTGTCTTCGCCACCTCTTGTGGCTGGAGTTTGCCATTGTCTGCCTCTATATGATCCTTGAGGTTGTCCTCTGCCCCTTGTGCGCCTGTATCTACCTCTTTGTGGCTTGTCCATGGCTGGAAAGGACCAGTTCTTTGTAGGCCAATTTCTGCTAAAACGTGGTGGTTGAACTTGTAGAAAAGCTTTGACAGTTTGCATAGATTTAGCTTTTTCTTCCATTTTCCGTAGTATCTCCTCAGCATTAGTACCAAATAGTACATCCTTTTGTAAAGGAGCATCTAGTAGCTTAGCTTTAACATGGTCAGGCAAGGTTTGTTCTCTAAGCCAGGCATGTCTACGAATGAATGATCCTGTCACAGCAGCTCTACTTGAGGCCTCTAGAGCATCATAGCCACATTGTAAGGTGTTTACCCACTTGTTCTGCACTATGCATCATATCCTGCAACTCCTTCAAATCTGGTTGTTCAGGTTGAGACATTTTATTTCTTAATTGTGATAACAGAAACTGCTGATATTTAAGCATATGGAACTGACAATTTAAGGCCCTCATGGCTAGGGTGGCCGAGGTATATACCTTTTTTCCCCACCTTTCTAAGGATCTAGACTCTCTTTCGGAAGGTAGTGGATTCTTAGCAGTAGAGGCCTTCATTCCCTTGGGGCCTTGAGAAATGGTTTCAGGGTCAGCATTATGGCTCTTGTAGAGAAATTGGTGAGAGGTAGGAACGCTGTAGTACCTATCAGGCTCGACTGGGGCAGGGAATCCGGATTTAGGCAAGCCTCCGAGTAAACATCATCAAGTATGTCCAAGACAGGAGGTATCGACAGAGGTCTGTGCTGAGGTAACAAAAGAAATTCCCCAAGTCTTTTCTTGGAATCAGAAAAGTCTTGGCCTTCCCAATGGAAGTGTTCCCTCAAGGTGTGCAAGGTTTCCCCAAAAGAGAAATCCTCTGGGGGAGATGCAGAAGGAATGGACTGCTCAGCATCCGAATCTTCAAAAGGGGAGTACGAGTGTTCCTCTTCATCAGAATGTTCTGAAAGAATGGATTCCTGGTCAGAAGAGGGAGAAGCTTCCTCCACTCGGGGTCTCTTGTCTGGAGGGGGCTGGGAACCCCTGATAAGAGTAATTAAATCCTCAGCCATTTTTAGCATCTGCTTTTTAGGCATGGGGCCTGAAGATGGGCCCTGTGCAGCAGGCCTCTTGGGATGCATGGCTGATTTGGACTTAGTAAAGGCCTTAATGGAGAAGGAAGACGAGGGTCTAAAAACACCTTGGGTGGAAGTGGACCTATCCACATTAGGAGGCTCAACACTCACAGTGGCTTCGGTGGTTGTAGTCTGGGTATGGGCCGAGGAACCTGCGGTCTCGGGTACAGAGGACACCGCCAAAGAAGTGTCGTCGGTAGTCAGGAGCTGCATAGGCGCCTCACTGAGAACCGGACCACGTGTAGCCGGTTTTGGCGTGGTGTCGGTGGAGACCGCAGGCCTCGCGTGTCGGTCTTTGTCCTTGCGTTTTTTGGACAAAATGGTAGTCGGAGTATCAGACGACATTTTATAATCAAAGGTTTTACCAAAAAAGTGCTGGGCGAACTCCGCCCGATGCTTAATAGTGCGTTTATTGAAAGTAGCGCAAAAGTGGCAGGCCGAGACGTCGTGGTCTGGGCCTAAACAAGGTATGCAGAGGGAATGGAAATCCTTATGCGGTATTTGCTTCCCAAAAGAAATACAATTGTTAACTTTGTCTGACATCGGTCTGAGGCAAGAAAAGTTTCCCCAACTGGGTACTTAGCTTTAAAGAAGACTTCGGTTTCCAATTATTCGTAATTTCAGGAGCTGGCCGACCGGCACTTGCGAACTGCTTCTGCTTCGGGCACCACGCGGCAAAAAAGACTGAAGAATATGGCGTCGGCTGTGTCTTATATACCCCTGTCGCACTGACATCAGGAAAGAAAGCGACGACAACCGACGCTGGACCTAGACTTTGGAATTCGGCCGACCGAGGACCCGCCTGACGGCAGAGAACCCATCTGTGATTATTGCAGCTGTATGCACGATGAACATCAAAGTTGAGGTCCCAAGTAGGTGTTGGTGCTCTCCTGGGAGGCCTAATGTTTTTGGCCCCTCTGAGAAACTGCCTTAGGAGTGGATGTGAAAATAAGGGAGGATCCGTGTTGTAGTGAGCTGAAATAGCTGAGGCATGGATTTTAATAGATGAAAAAGTAAGCCCTTTGTGTAACATCTCAGTTAAATATTGCAGAATCTGAGGTATGTCAGGCTGAAGGGTATTTTGGCCTTTAGCTTGGTTCCAGGTGCAAAACCTTTTCCATTTGTCTGAGTAGGCTTTCCTGGTGCTGGGCTTCCTGGCCTCCAAAATAACATCCATAGCATCTTGAGAGAGAGGAGCTGGCTGGTTGCTTAGGTGATTTGCCATGCAGCCAAGTTTAAGGTTTTGAGCTGGCTGTATAGAATCTGCTTGCCTTGCTGTGTGAGCAGATGGGTAATTTGTGGTAGAATCCATGGTGGCCCTGGGCCATATTCCTTAATAGTGGGTACCAGTGCTGGCGTGGCCAGTCTGGGGCAATGAGTATCATTCGGGGTCTCACCATCCTGACTTTCAGCAGCACCTTTGTGAGAAGGGGTAATGGCGGAAAGGCATATACTGTCAGCATTTTCCAACTGAATGAGAGTGCGTCCACTTTCCAAGCTTGATGGTGAAAAGTCCTTGTGCAAAATTTTGTTAGTTGATAGTTTTGGGGGCTGGCAAACAGGTCTATGTCTGGGAGCCCCCATTTTTGAGTTATCATTGCAAATACTTGTGGATCCAGTTTCCACTCGTGGGGATCCATGATGTTTCTGCTTAGGTTGTCTGCCAATGTATTTTTTTTTTCCTGGCAGGAACTGAGCTTGTAATTGAACTTGGTAAGCCAGTGCTGTGTTCCACAAGGTCTTTGCTTGCCTGCATAGAGGGTAGGAGTGTGTACCCCCCTGTTTATGTACCACATTACTGTGATGTTGTCTGTCCTTATGATAAGCTGTCCTGGATGTAAGAGGTCCTTGAAGGCTGTCAGAGCATTTTGTACAGCTAGCATTTCTTTTTGAATGATGTGCAGATTCCTTTGATCTGCAGTCCATATGCCTTAAATGCACCGTCCTGCCATGTGTGCCCCCCAGGCATAGTGCGATGCATCTGTTGTCATAGTTTGCCTGGCTGGGGGTAAGGTGAAAGGCTGACCCTTGTTGAGGTGACATGCCTGTGACCACCATAGAAACTCCTGTTGAAGGCAGGGAATGAGAGGTATCATTGTTTCCAAGCTGTGGCTGTGTTGAGTCCATACGCTTTTTAGGTACCATTGTAATTTCCTCATATGCAGTTTTGCAAATGGTATTAGTAGTATGCAAAATGCCATGAAGCCAAAGGCCTGCAGAATTTTTCTTGCAGGGAGTTGGGTCTTTGCTGCCATTGCTCTGAAGTATTGAGTTAATTATTGTAGTTTGTCTGGCGTCAGATAAGCCATCTGGGCCGTTGTATTCAAGCTGGCACCCAGGAATGTCATAGTTTGTGAGGGCACTAGTTTTGATTTCTTTTTGTTTACTGTGTACCCTAGGCAACTTAGATGTTTTACAGAAGCCAGGTGTTTTAAGAGAATGCCCTTGCTTTCTGCTTGGATGAGGCAGTCGTCCAGGTATGGGTATATTTGAAGTCCTCTTTGTCTGCAGTATGCAATTACTGGTGACAGGCATTTTGTGAAGACCCTGGGCGCAGTAGATAAGCCAAAGGGCAGTGCAGAGAATTGGTAATGGGTTGAACATGCAATGAAACTGAGGTATCTTCTGCAATTTTGTCTGATAGGGACATACAGGTATGCCTCCTTGAGGTCCAACGTTACTAGCCAAGCTTTCTTGCCCAACATGGGAAGAAGCTGCTGTAGTGTTAGCATCTTGAATTTGGGTACTTGCAAGAAGGTGTTTAAAATTGAAAGGTCCAGAATGGGTCTCCAAGCATTGTCCTTTCTGGGGACTAGAAAGAGCCTTGAGTAAAATCCTTGGCCTTGCTCCTGTGTAGGTTACCAGTTGAATGGCTCTCATGTCCATGAGAGCTGTAATTTGTTTTTGTGCCTCTGCCCATTGATTTTGTGGCAGGTTTGGCATTCCTTTTATCCTTGGCAAGGTGTGGAAATGGAATCTGTATCCTTGTGAGATAATGTCTAGGACCCATTTGTCCTTTGTGACGATGCGCCAGTTGTCTGGAAAAAGTGCCAATTTTCCTCCCAAGGGAGCTGCCAAGAGAGTTTTGCTTGGTAGTTTGAGGTTTAAGTCATTGTGTTTGCCTTCTAGTAGTTTGGGGCCTGTCTTTTCCTCCCTTCTGTGTTGCAGTGCCCCATTGGCGAGGTTTGTAAGGGATTTGTGCTTGTCCTCTGCCCCTTGGGCGCCTGTATTTACCCCTCTGTGGTCTGTCAGAAGCTGGAAAGGACCAATTTTTTGTTGGCCAATTTCTGCTGAAGCGTGGGGGCTGTACCTGTAAGAAATCTTTGACCGTCTGCATAGGTTTTGCCTTATCCTCCATTTTCTTTAAAACCTCCTCTGCTTTAACCCCAAATAAGACATCCTACTGTAAGGGTGCATCTAGTAACTTTGCTTTAACATGATCAGGCAGAGATTGTTCCTTTAACCAGGCATGTCTACGTATAACAGACCCAGTAACAGCTGCTCTAGAGGAAGCTTCCAAGGCATCAAAACCACATTGTAAAGTACGTTTGCCCACCTGTTCAGCTGCATGCAACAGATCCTGCATTTCTCCTTGAATTCAGACTGTTGAGGGTGCGTGCCCATCTTTTGTTTTATTTGAGACACTAGGAATTGCTGGTATTTAAGCATGTGAAATTGACAATTTAGTGCTCTCATAGCTAGAGTATCTGAGGTGTAAACCTTCTTCCCCCACCTATCTAGTGCTCTGGAGACCCCTTCAGAGGGTGCAGGATTTTTAGCCATAGAAGCCTTAACCCCTTTGGGACCCTGGGAGATTGTGTCTGGATCAGCAACAGGGCTTTTGTATAGGAATTTGTGAGAGTCAGGCACTCTATAGTATCTATCTGGTTTGGCTGGAGCATGAGGCAGAGAATCTGGATTTAGACTAGATTCTAAGAAAACATCATCCACAATGTCTAAAACTGGGGGGATAGCAAGTGGTCTGTGCTGGGGGAGTAAAAGAAACTCTCGGAGCCTTTTCTTTGAGTCGGAGTAGTCCTGACCTTCCCAGTGGAAATGTTCCCTCATGGTATGTAAGGTTTCCCCAAAGGAATAATCTTCAGGGGGAGAAGCTGAGGGAATGGAGTCTTCCCCATCAGAATCTTCAAAAGGGGGAAAGGAGTAATCCTGTTCCTCAGAGGAGCCCGAGGAAACAGACACTTGATCAGAGGAGGCATAATCCTCTTGTCTAGGCCTTTTGTCGGGGGGGTTTGGGAACCCCTGATCAAAGAAATTAAATCTTCAGCCATTTTAAGCATCTGTTTCTTAGGCATAGGGCCTTGACCTGGAGACTGAAGTGTAGTCTTTTTTGGTTTTAGAGGAGTCTTAAGCTTAGCATAAGATTTTATGGTGAGAGTAGTCTGTATGAAGACACCTTCAGAAACCGAAGGTGTTTCTACAGCACCGGCTTCTCCTACTGCAATGTCGTCGGTAGGGCCTAAAGAAAATGGCTGCGTCGGCCTAGAACTCTCTGCTGGAGAATCCAAAGCGGTCTGGGGATCAAATTCAGTGGTAGCCAGGGGCTGCGTAGGCACCTCACAAAACCGGAGAACCGGCGACCGGCCCAGCCGAGGCCTCGGAGTCTGGCTTGGATCTAGGCTGCCTGTCTATCTTTGCATTTTTTATGCACGCCGGTAGTCAGTTGCTACGACGGCATAGTGTAATTAAATTTCCTACCGAAGTAATGTCGTGCGAAATCAAAGCGTCGCTTTATAGTTCGCTTATTGAACCTAGCACAAAACCGACAAGTGATGTCGTGGCCTGGCCTAGGCAAGGTATACAAAAAGAATGAAAGTCCTTATGAGGTATTTGCTTCCCAGAAGAAATGCAATTGTTAACTTTTTCTGACATCGGACTGAGGCAAGAAAAGGTTCCCCAACGGGATACTTAGCTTTGAAGATTTCGGACTGAAACTCTATTCGAAAATCTCAGGTGTCGGCCGACCGGCACTTGCGAACTGCTTCTGCTTCAGGCACTGCGCGGCAAGAAAGACTGAAGAAAATGGCATCGGATGCCACTCATATACCCCTGGCGCACTGACGTCAGGGAAGAAGAGACAGCCGGACCAAGACTTTGGAATTCGGGCTGACTGC
This sequence comes from Protopterus annectens, assembly GCF_019279795.1. Lineage (NCBI taxonomy): Eukaryota > Metazoa > Chordata > Ceratodontiformes > Protopteridae > Protopterus > Protopterus annectens. The sequence goes on along the minus strand of NC_056749.1, from coordinate 495,387,056 downwards.
GGGACCGCCTAACGGCAGGACAACCCAAGTGTGATGACTGCAGCAGGGTAACACGATGAACATCAATAAACGCACAAAGAGTGTGCATCAGAAGTACGTAGTTTGTGTCCACAATCAGAACACCGTTTAAACCCCAGACTACCTTTCTTATCTGCATGATAGCAAAATTAAATAGCAGAAATGGGTACCAGCAATGGTACAAAAGTATACCCGAAGGTATGAGAAAAAGGGAAGTATTACCAACGATGGTAAGGGGAGAATACCTCGCGGTAAAAAGGTAAAGAAAAGAGAAGAAAAACCTGAAGAAATATGGTCGCTAGATGCGATAGGGTAAGAGACAACGAAATAGTAACTTTTCTGAAAGAAAAGTAATATGAATGGCTGTTAAACAACAAATAACTGTACTTCACTCAAGAGAAGCAGCTTGACACGACCAAATGGCAATGCGGCAAATGAAATCTAAGGTAATAGAGAGAGGGGGATTGTGGGTAAGATTTTAGCTCGAGAATTTGAAGCGGACGCGAGCTTGGAAAATGGCTGGCTTGGTTCCAAGGTCGGAACCGATACCCATGCGTAAGGAATGAATGAGGATTAACAATATCAGATCGAAAATTTCAAGAGTCGGCCGACCGGCACTTGCGAAATGCTTCTGCTTCAGCCACCGCACGGCAAGAAAGACTGATGTAATGGCGTCAGCTGCATGTTTTATAACCCTGACGACCTGACGTCATGGAAGAAGCGGCAGCATCTGATGTAGAAATCCGAAGACTCTGGTAATCAGGCCAACTGAGGGCTACCTATAGGCAGACAACCCAAATGTGATAACTGCAACAGTGAAACACGAAGAAAGTACAGTTTTGTACCTACCATAAATGTAGATGTCCGAACAGGATAGCATCTGCAGTCATAACAAATGGGGTTGTCCTGTCGCCAGGCAGCCCTTCGGTCTGCCGGATTCCAAAGTCTGGGTCTGGCCTTGGCTGGTGTCGCACTTCACCCGACGTCATCTCTGCTGGTCTTCAGGTATAAAGGCATCAGCCGACGCCATTTTCCTCAGTGTTTCTTGCCCCAGATGCCAGTTGCCCTCTTGGAAAGCTAAATTTTGGATAAATGCCAATGTTTCCAAAAAAGTAGAAGGCAAACACAAAAAATAAGCATGTATGTACATATATACAAACAAATGCACCATAAGAGACCCCCCCCCAGCTAGCTATTAGGAGGGCAAATACCCTAGGAGTACCACAGAGGGGAAGGAGGGTGGGTAATCCTGACTGCAGATGCTATCCTGTTCGGACATCTACATTTATGGTAGGTACAAAACTGTACTATGTCCTTCAAGGATGCATCTGCAGTCATAACAAATGGGTAGAATACCATAGCCAAACTAGGGGAGGAGGAAGAAGAATTATGGTGTAGTTAGGATCCCTTGCAATACAGCAGTGGCAAACCCTGCTCGGGATCTAGAGTATAGAGGTAAGTTATAATGCTTGGCAAATGTATGCACGGAGGTCCAAGTAGCCTCAATAATGTCCTTGGTTGCCACTCCTCGTAAGAAAGCTGTGGTAGTGGCTGTAGCCCTTGTAGAGTGAGGTCTTATGTTTTGTGGAATTGGTTTTCCATGGTAGGAGTAACAGAATCTTATGCAATTTCCTATCCATTTGGAGATTGTCCGTTTGGAAATTGCTTTTCCTTCCCTTCCTGTTGCATAGGCTACTAAAAGCTGGTCAGTTTTTCTGTTACCTTTGGTTCTGTCCAGGTAGTAGCGTAACTATGTACATCCAAGGTATGCAGCAGTCTTTCCCCCCTGTTCTGTGGATTGGGAAAGAAGGTAGGTAGGTGGATTGCCTGGTTTAGAGACACTCTGGATACCACCTTAGACATAAATGTAGGATTAGTTCTCATGGACACTATCTTGATGGAAGATTAGGAAGGGTTGTACTGCCATTAAGGCCTGTAGTTCCGAAACCCTCCTAGCTGAAGCAATTGCCAGTAGGAAAGCAGTTTTCCATGATAGGTGTTGAAGGTCTGCAGTTGCTGCTGGTTCAAATGGAGGGAGAGTCAATTTTTCTAGCACAAAGTTCAAGTCCCATGCTGGTAATGGTGGTTTCCTAGGAGGTTTTACATTCTTGATTCCTCTGAGGAACTGCCTGAGTAGAGGATGTGAGAAGACAGGGGATCGAAGCTGTATTCTGCAGAAATAGCTGATGCATGTATCTTGATGGAGGAATAGGACAGGCCTGTATGGAGAAGCTCTGCCAAGTACTCCAGGATGTTAGCAATATCTATCTTCGACACATCTTTTCCTCTTTCAGTACTCCAAATGACAAACCTTTTCCATTTTCCTGCATAGTTCCTTCTTGTTGAAGGTCTGCGGGCTTCAAGGATAATGTCTTTAACCCTTTGGGATAAGTCTGGGTTAGTTACTGTTATGTGATGTTCCAGGCAGTCAGCTGCAGAGTTTTTAGGTTTGGATGCATGATGTTGTAGTTGTTCTGAGTTAACATCAAAGGCATCAGGGGTAGTGTCCACATTCTCCCCAGAGACATGCTCCTCAGCAATGGATACCAGTGTTGTCTTGGCCAATTCGATCCTATCAGAATTATCCTTGGACGTTCCTCTTTGATTTTCAGTAGTACCTTGTGCATCAAAGGAAGAGGTGGAAATGCATATGCTGTCAGGCCTTTCCAACTGAAGGATAGAGAGTCCACCTTCCATGCAAGTGGGTGGTATGTCCTTGTGCAGAATTTCTTGAGCTGGTGATTGAGTGGGGATGCGAATAGGTCTATTTGTGGCATTCCCCATTTCTTTGTGATGGCCTTGAAGATGTCCGGGTGTAGCATCCATTCGTGAGCATCCGAGGTAGTTCTGCTTAACATGTCTGCTAGGGTGTTTTCTTTTCCTGGTACAAATATTGCCTGTAACTGGATGTTGTAGCTCAGAGCCATATTCCAAAGGTCCAGAGTCATTCTGCATAGGGGGTATGAATGAGTGCCTCCCTGTTTGTTGATTTACCACATGACTGTGGTGTTGTCTGTCCTTATCATTAAATGGCCTTCTTTGAGGAATGGTCTGAAATTCTGGATTGCTAGTTTTACTGCCAGCATTTCTTTTTGATTTATGTGCAGGTGCAGCTGGTCTGGAGTCCATAATCCTTGTATGCATTTGTCCAACATGTGTGCCCCCCAGCCTAGGTCTGAGGCGTCCGTTGTGATGGTTTGACTTGCTTGAAAGTTGTGGAAGGGCAAGCCTGGGTTTGACTGGCATGCTTGAGCCCACCATAGGAACTCTTGTTTCAGGCATGGGATTAGTGGTATTTCAGTTTCTAAGCTGTGCCTGTGTTGAGACCACAAATTCTTTAGGTACCACTGTAGCTTTCTCATATGCAGTCTGGTATGGGGGACCAGGATTATGCATGATGCCATGAAGCCCAAGGCCTGCAGTACTTTTCTTGCTGTTAGTTTGTTCTGCTTTGTTAATGCCAAGAAGTAAAGAGGGAGTTGTTCTTGTTTTTCTGCAGTTAGGAATGCCATCTGTTTTACTGTGTCCAATTCCGCACCCAGGAATGTTCTTGTTTGGGATGGTATCAGTCTTGACTTTTTAAATTGACTGTGTATCCCAGGGCTTGTAGTAAGCAAATGACTCTTTGTAAGTCTTTTGTCAGCTTGCTTTTGTTGTCCGCTTGTATCAGGCAGTCGTCCAGGTATGGATAAATTTGGATTCTCTGTAGCCTGCAATGAGCTATTACTGATGCCAGGCATTTTGTGAATACTCTGGGCGCAGTAGATAAGCCAAAGGGCAATGCTGAGAATTGATAATGCTCTGATCCTGCAAGAAATCTGAGGTATCTTCTGCAATTTGGTCGTATAGGGACGTGCAGGTATGCCTCCTTGAGATCTAGAGTTACCAGCCAACACTCCTTTGCCCAGCATGGGAAGAAGTTGCTGTAGGGTCAGCATTTTGAATTTTGGGACAATGATGAATGTGTTTAAGACGGACAGGTCGAGAATAGGTCTCCAACTTTTCTCTTTTCTTGGTACTAGGAAAAGTCTGGAGTAGAATCCTTTGCCCTGTTCTGTTAGTGGTACTCTTTCCACAGCTCTCATCTTTGTTAATTGAGCTATCTGCTTTAGAGCTTCTGTTTTTTGATTTGGAGGTAGGTTTGGCATTCCTCTTTTTACTGGTAAGGTGTGGAAGTGAAACCTGTAGCCTTGGTGTATGGTTTGCAAAATCCACTTGTCTTTTGTGATATAGTGCCAATTTTTTGAAAATAAGGCTAACTTTCCGCCTAAAGGTGCTGCTGTTTGTTCCCTGGTAGGCGGTGTCAGAGCCAAATCACTGTGATTGTCCTGTTGCAGTGGCAGTGGTTGTGTCTGTGCCTCGCTGGTTATTGCCTTGCCACTGGCGTCCTCTGTAGGCACCTCCTCTGGATTGATTTCTGCCTCTGGAACGTCTATTCCTGCCTCTCTGAGATTTTGAGGAGTCTGGAAAGGACCAATTTTTGGAAGGCCAGTTCCTGCTAAACCTTGGGGGCTGAACCTGTAAGAAATCCTTAACTGTTTGTACAGATTTTGCCTTCTCTTCCATTTTCTTCATTACTTGCTGAGCAGGAGTACCAAATAGACTGGCCTTATCCATAGGAGCATCTAACAGCTTTGCTTTAACATGATCCGGCAAGACCTGTTCTTTCAACCATGCATGCCTTCTTATAACTGTGCCAGTCATGGCTGATCTAAATGAAGCCTCCAGTGCATCATAGCCACATTTTAAAGAATGGTTACTAACCTGCTGAATGTTATTCACCATTTCTAAAACATATTTCTTATCTAAGGAGTCATCAGAGGACAGTTTCTTAGTTAACTGGTCAAGCATACACTCTTGGTATTGGATCATATGAAACTGACAGTTCAAAGCTCTAGCTGAGAGAGTAGCAGAGGTGTAAACTTTTTTCCCCCATCTCTCTAAGGACCTGGATTCCCTTTCAGAAGGGAGAGGGTTTTTTGCTGAGGTCAAAGCTACTGCCTTAGGCCCCTGGGAGATAGTCTCAGGATCTGCAAGTGGGGCCTTGTATAGGTGGTGATGAGTGTCTGGTACCCTGTAAAACCTATCTGGTTTGGCAGGGGCTGGAGGTAAAGTATCAGAAGCAGTGCAAACATCATTAAATGCATCATCCACAACAGGCAGAACAGGAGGTATAGCTAAGGGCCTATGTTGTGGTAAGTGTAGAAAGGTCCTAAGCCTTTCTTGAATCTGAGAAATCTTGTCCCTGCCATTGGAATTGTTCTCTCATGGCATGTAAGGTTTCCCCAAAGGAAAATTCCTCTGGTGGAGAGGCAGATGGAATAGATTCTTCAGCATCGGAATCTTCATAAGTAGAAAAAGGAGCCTCTGGATGGTCTGTAATGTCTGAGTCATCCAAGAATCATCAGAGGGCACTGGCTCTGGGGCTCTGCTCTAGTTCTCTTTTCTGGAGGCTGAGAGGCCCTGTCTGGGTGAGATTGGGATCCCCTAATTAAAGAGATGAGATCCTCTGCCAGAGTAAGCATTTGTGAACTGGAACTGGGCCTGTGTGAGGGGGGCTTAACAGGCACTGATTTAGCATTTTTGGCTGCTTTAGCCCTGGCAAAGGCCTTAATAGACATGGCTGCAGGAGGCCTAGCAGCACCACGTGCTGGGGTAGAGACATCCAAAGGGATGGTGTCTGATAATTCACTAGGAACCACATTAGTAGGCAAAACTTCAGAGGCCGATTCAACTAGGGTAGCAGGAGCCTCGGTAGTAGTCATAGATTCGGCTGAAGATTGACCCGTTTGCTCTGTTTCGGCCGAAACCGAGACACTCGCGGTTTGCTTAACTGTGGTTTCGGCCTAAACCGCGGACCGCGAGTGTCGGTCTTTTTCTTTGCGTTTTTTAACGATTTGAGTAGTCGGAGGATCCGACGGCATAATGTACGCAAAATCTGAGCCGAAAAACTGTTCAGCAAACTCTGACCGACGTCTAAGCGTTCGTCGGTTGAAGGAAGCACAGGCTAAACAGGCTGCTACGTCGTGGTCTGGGCCTAAACAAGGTAAGCAGTAAGAGTGGAAATCTTTATGAGGTATTTGTTTCCCACAAGTTAAACAGTTATTTACTTTTTCTGACATCGGCTGAGGCAAGAAAGAGTCCCCAACGGGGTACTTAGCTTTTTAGAAGTCTTCGAAGTAGTATTCGTAGTAGTAATCTCTGGATCTGACCGACCCTTGCGAACAGCTTCTGCTTGGCCACGCGGCAAGAAAGACGGAGGAAAATGGCGTCGGCTGATGCCTTTATACCCGAAGACCAGCAGAGATGATGTCGGGTGAAGTGCAACACCAGCCGAGGCCAGACCCAGACTTTGGAATCCGGCCGACCGAAGGGCTGCCTGACGACAGGACAACCCCATTTGTTATGACTGCAGATGCATCCTTGAAGGACATCATCTGCAGAGGCAAACCCTGCTCTAGCCTTAGAAAAAAGAGGTAGGTGTAATGCTTGGTAAAGGTATGGACAGAAGTCCAGGTGGCAGCTTCCAGGATGTCCCTGGTGAGAACTCCTCTGAGGAATGCTGTGGAAGTGGAGGCTGCCCTAGTGGAATGGGTTCAAATAGACTTAGGGGGTTCCCATGCAATCTGTAGCAGAAATGGATACAATGTGATATCAATTTGGAAATGGGCTTCCCCTCTGCCGCTGGGGCAAGGTTTAGTACGGTCCAGATAGTATATGAGCTGTCTGTGCATGTCTAATGAGTGCAGAATTCTTTCCTCCTAGTTCTGAGGGTTAGGAAAGAAGGCGGGTAGATGCATGGCCTGGATGAGGGTTACATTAGATACCACCTTGGGCATAAAGGAGGGATTAGTCCTCAGGGAGACCCTGTCTGCATGGAAGATGATGAAGGGCTCAGTGGCCATCAGTGTCTGAAGTTCTGAAACCCTTCTGGCTGAGGTGACAGCTACGAGAAAAGCAGTCTTCCAGGAGAGGTATCTAAGTTCTGCTGAAGCAGCAGGCTCGAAGGGTGGTAAAGTAAGTTTTTCCAAAATATAATTCAGGTCCCAGGCTAGAGTGGGTGGCCTTTCTGGAAGTTCTCATATTAGAAGTCCCTCTGAGGAATTGTTTAATCAAAGGATGGGAGAACGGGAGCAGTTCTGTATCAAAATGAGCAGAAATGGCTGAGGCGTGGATTTTAATACAGAAGGAGAGGCCACTATGAAGTAGCTCTGCTAGGTAGTCCAGGATAAGAAGGATGGAAGGTTGTGAGGTACTGCCCACCTCTGGACTGGCTCCAGGAGCAGAATCTTTTCCATTTTCTTGTGCAAGGTTTTCTGGTGCTGGGCCTTCTAGCTTCTGTGATAATGTCTAGGACCCATTTCTTAGCAGGGTCCTCTTGTTTGCCTTTAGAGTATTAGCCATGCTGATAGTTTTGACAGTATGCAAGTCTAGGTGCAGCATTCTCCCCAGCCACCTGAGTTAAGAGGTCTGAGATCAGGGGAAGCAGCTTGGGGGGCTGTAAGGACAGGCTGTGCAGTAAGGGGTACCAATGTTGTTTGGGCCAATCTGGGGCAATGAGGATGGCCTTTGTTCTCTCCTCCCTTATTTTGTTCAGTACCTGTGGAATAAGAGGCAGAGAAGTCAATGCATACACTTAACAGGGTGTTCTAGGGGAGGGTCAAGGCATCCACCTTCCACACTAGGTGGTGATACTCCATGGTACAGAATTTATTCAACCGATGGTTGAGATGCGAAGCAAACAGATCCACCTCTGGAGACTCCACACCTGAGTGAGTTGTAAAAAAAAAATTTTTTGTGGCAATGCCATTCGTGAGGGTCCAGTAAGTTTCTGCTTGAGTGGTCTGCCAGAGTGTTGTTGATCCCTGGTAGGTATTGGGCTATCAGGTGTAGTCCCATGGAAGAGGCGGTCAGCCAAGAGGTTCATGGCTAGCCTGCACAGAGGGTAAGATCGGGTCCCTCCCTATTTGTTGATGTACTACATTACAGTGGTGTTTTCTGTTTTGATAAGGAGAACCCCTGGCTTGAGATAGGGTTTGACGGATGTCAGAGCCTTTTGTACTGCAATCATTTCCCTCTGGTGGATGTATAAGGGAAGGTGTTGGGCATCCCAAAGACATTGGGAGCACCTGCCTGCTAGGTGAGCGCCCCAAGCTATGTCTTAGGCATCGGATGAAGGAAAGACCCTTGTTCTGGGCACAAGTCCCTGCCCACCAGAGAAAATCAGCCCTTATACAGAGGATCAGAGGGAGAGAGGTCTCTAGAGGTCGAGTGTGCTGACACCAAAGGTTCTTTAGGTACCACTGAAGTTTTCTCGTGAAAGTCTGGCCAGAGGAATTAGAAGGATGCAAGATGCCATGTACCCAAAGGCTTGCAGGAACTTCCTTGCAGTGAGGTGACTTCTGGAAGCTAGCTGGGTAAAATAGAGAGGCAGGAAGATCTGCTTTTCTGGGGATAGGAAGGCCATTTGGAATGCTGTGCCCAGCAGTGCGCCCAAGAAAATGATCTTCCTGGAGGGTGTTTGCCTTCACTTCTTCTCGATGGTGCATCCTAACGAGCTTAGAAGGATTTTGACAAAAAGGAGGTCCTGGAGGAGCTTTTCTTTGCAATCTGCCTGAATGAGGCAGTCATCCAAATAAGGGTAAATTTGTATATTGTTCCATCTTCAAAAGGCTATGGCCAGGGCTAAGCATTTGGTGAATACCCTGGGAACAGTAGATAAGCCAAAGGGTAGCGCACAGAACTGAATGTGTTGTGAGCCTGCTCTGAAGCAAAGGAATTTCCTGCAAGATTCCCTTATGGGGATGTGGAGATACCCTAGATATAAAAGATGCCTAACTAACCAGGCATTTATTGTCAGCATAGGTAGCAGCTGCTGCAAAGCTAGCATTTTGAATTTGCCGACCACCAGGAAGGTATTCAGAATGGATAGATCCAGGATGGGGCACCAAGTGCCCTCTTTTCTAGGAGCAAGGAATAGTCTGGAATAAAAGCTTTTGCCTGTTTGATCTGAGGGGACAGGTTCTACTGCCCCTTGGCATATAAGAGTTTGGACTTGTTTCAATGCCTCTGCCCACTGATTTGGAGGTTGTCTGGGTACCCTCTTGGAACTGGGAGTTCGCTGAAGGAGAATTTGTATCACTAAAAAATTATCTTTAAGACCCATAGGTCCTTTCTTACAGAAAGCCAATTTTCTATGCAGAGGGAGAGCCTTCCTCCTAGTTTTTGGTGAGTGAAAAGAGGGCGGGGGGGAGGGGGAGTCATTGAGAGTTTTTGCCATAGAGGGATGGCTTACAACTCCCTGCCTTTGGAGTGGAAGTGGTCCACTGTTTGGTTCTCTGCTGTCCCTGAGACAGGAGTCTGGGTGATCTGTCCCTGTGGGGTTTATGTTGCCCCTGTCTGCTAGGTGCAGGAAAGGACCAGTGTTTTGAGGGAAAATTCCTGCTGAACCTAGGAGGTTGTACCTGAAGGAAATCTTTTACTGTCTGCATAGATTTTGCTTTGTCTTCCATATTTTTAAGCACCTCTTCTGCTTTTACTCCAAACAAGTGGTCCTTATCCAAGGGTGCATCAAGTAATTTAGATTTGATATGATCAGGGAGAGGTTTCCTAATGACAAATCCTGATACTGCTGCCTGCTTGAGGCTTCTAGGGCGTTGTATCCAGAGTGGAATGACTGTTTAGCTACTTGAGTAGTAGAGTGCGGTAAATCTGCTAAGTCTTTTGAATTGACACAGTCAGGAAATGTTGAAATCTTTTCTTTTAATAGTTCCAAAGTGTGTTGTTGATATTTTAACATGTGGAACTGACAATTGATTGCTTTGATACTAAGGTTGCAGAGGTATATACTTTTTTACCACATCTGTCCAGAGCTCTAGAGTCCTTGTCAGAAGGAATAGGATTCTTTACAGAACTAGCCTTAGCTCCTTTTGGTCCCTGTGTAATGACCTCTGGGTCTGCAGCAGGATTTCTGTACAGGTTTTTGTGAGAATCCGGTACTCTAATACCGGTCAGTTTTTCTGGGAGCAGATGGGAGGGCATCAGGAGTTGAACGGGACTCCTGGAAGACACCATCAACCACCTGTAAGATTGGAGGGATGGGCCAAGGATCTGTGCTGGGGCAGGTCTAGAAACTCTACTCTTCTTAGACTGAGGGAAGTCCTGGGATTCCCAGTGGAAATGTTCCCTGAGGGTGTGAAGAGTTTCCCCAGAGGAAAGATCTTCTGGTGGGAGGCAGAAGGAATGGATTTCTATGCATCTGAATCCTCATAAGCAGAGGTTGTTGTTCCTCCTCAAAATCTGAATAATCAGACTCCTCTGAATCCTGTTGTCAGTATTTCAGGAGAAAGGTCTCTTCCTTTTAGAAGGTGTGGCCTGCCAGGCATCAGGGTCTGAGAAGGCGCCTCACTGAATTCCAGGGAACTGACTACCTGCTTAGCTGCAGAGTCGTCGGAAGGCTTAGCCTTGTGTGGTCTGTCTCTATCTTTATCCTTACGTTTTTTCGGAATGTCTATGGATTGCTGGCTGACAGACACCATTTAGGAATGTGAAGACGGAAGATGAAAATACCTGGCTACAATAACAGTTCTATGACAAATGGTTCTCGCGTTAAAGAGGGCACAGAACCGGCAACGGGGGACGTCGTGGTCTGGGCCTAAACAAGTGACACAGTATGAATGGAAGTCTCTGTGTAGTATTTGCTTATCACAGGCTAGACAATTGTTAACTTTTTTGGACATCGGTTAGTGCAAGAAAAAAGGATCCCCAACAGGGTACTTAGCTTTAGATGTTTTGAGCTGTAATTCAAACTCTGGTAGCGACCGACCGGCACACTTGCGAACTGCTTCTGCTACAGGCTCCACGGCAAGAAAGACTGATCTAATGGCATTGGCTGCTTTCCTTTATAGCACTGACGACCCGACATCAGGCAGCAGCCGACGCAGAAAAACACTGACTCTGGTATTCAGGTCTGACGAGGTTTACCACAGCAGGGATATCCCCACAGGTGATGACTGCAACAGTGAAACATGAATAATACCTAAACACAAACAAAACAAATTGGAAAATGAATCCAAACAGTTTACTAATCCAATGTCAAAAAATCCTAACCCTAATTTCACAACTTGTCTGAATGAAGAGTATTACAGAATTTTTTTTTTTTTTTGGTCTGATCTACAATAAAGTATAGGGTTGAGTTACTGGCAAAGTTAGGGTTAAGCAAGTATTAGCAATGTCTTCATAGGGTTTGGCATACATTAATAAGATGAGAAGTAGGACTTTGCATCCACTATACCTTTGTGCCAACCATGCCCTAGCTTTTCACCACAATCGCACACCTTATCTTAGAAAAACCCTTTCTGAAACACTGCCATTACATAAGACACTCAGACACACACCACATACATCACCCACATCTAACACTAAATCTATCCTTTTATCGGGTCTATATTACGTCAAAACGTTGTAATATCAAACACCAAATGAGCGACACGTGTTCATCGAAAAGCACTTAAGCAATTCGATGAATACTTGACAGGGCAGAGAAGTAGTTCGCCAACTACACAGTGTTGCCCTTTTCTCCACTGTAATGCGATCTTAGAGTTGGCATATTTAGCTAGTGGGTGTGGGGGGGTGAAGCCCCCATATAGTTGTCTGTGTGTGTGTCTCTGTGTGTGTGTGTCTCTGTGTGTGTGTGTGTGTGTGTGTGTGTGTGTGTGTGTGTGTGTGTGTGTGTGTGTGTGTGTGTGTGTGTGTGTGTGTGTGTCTCTGTGTGTGTGTGTGTGTGTGTGTCTCTGTGTGTGTGTGTGTGTGTGTCTGTGTGTGTGTGTGTGTCTCTGTGTGTGTGTGTGTGTGTGTGTGTGTGTGTCTGTGTGTGTGTGTGTGTGTGTGTGTCTCTGTGTGTGTGTGTGTGTGTGTGTGTCTCTGTGTGTGTGTCTCTGTGTGTGTGTGTGTGTGTCTGTGTGTGTGTGTCTCTGTGTGTGTGTGTGTGTGTGTGTGTGTGTGTGTGTCTGTGTGTGTGTGTCTGTGTGTGTGTCTCTGTGTGTGTGCGTGTCTCTGTGTGTGTGCGTGTCTCTGTGTGTGTGTGTGTGTGTGTGTGTGTGTGTGCCTGTGTGTGTGTCTGTGTGCGTTTGGGCAAGGGAATTCATTCCCAGGGCAGAATTTGCTGTTTTGACTGTTCGCATTTAGTGCATTCGGTCTTTATGTGTAGACGAAGAGGCGTTCAACTTAAACGCCTCTTCAGTGTTATAATTTAGGCCCCTTTTACCTAGCCCTTACTGTAAAACCTAATTTGCAAGCATGCACATTCCCACACTAATGCCATATCTTTCCAAACAGTCCATCTAATTACATTTGATAGCACCAGCACTCAAGAAAGAGAGTTCAGCAAAATACATTTTCACAAATTTCTTAAGCACAAAACTTACTTGACAATGTTGGCTTTCAACCACATGAAGGCAATGCATGCACATACATATATCCACATGGAACTAGGACGTTCGCTCGAGTGTGCAAACGACCAAAACCCAAACGGCCAGGCATACTTACGCGAAAGTGCTTTTCACCAAAGAAGCACTTTCGCGTAAGTATGCCTGTTGCCGAGGCTGTACTACGGTGCAGGTAAGGGAAATTTCCCTTTTCCCCACTGTAGTGTGGTCTTGGAGGGAGAATATTAAAGTAGGGGGTGTGGGGGGTGCAGGGGTGCAAAGCCCCCCTGCTAAAATGTAAATGGAGTGGGTTTTTTTTGTAACACGCTTTAACAAAAGCGCCTTTTCGATAAAAGCGCTTTCGTTAAAGTGTGTTCGGTTATTATGTATTTGGACGTTTGCTCACTCGAGCAAACATCCTAGATCTATCCACATGTATATATTTATATACAAGTAATATACACATTCATTTGAACGCATAGGTACGTATTCATACATGTATGTCTGAAGAAACTCACGTGCACACACAAGACTAAAGTTCTCACACTCCAGAAGAAATGAAATAAATAAAATCGGTTGGTTTACAATAATCAGTAAAGCAACAGCAAACACCTTTTCAGCTTTCTCCTCTTCTTTTTCTTTTTCCTTTTCTTTATCTTCACTTTTTTCTGAGGATAACACTACCATTGTAAGTTTTCTAGCTATTTGCTTGGACTCCATAATTTCACGTCTGTGTTCTTCAACAATACTAGAATCAAGGGGAAGGAGCTGAAAAATAAAAAAAAAATTTTTTTAGAAAACCCTCCATTAAAAATTGATACTGCACTACAGTAGCAAGAGTAACCACAGACTAGGAACTTCAACTGCACAGTAAATATCTTCGCTATTTAATTAGCTCCAAGACAGAATGCTGAAGTCTTATTAAATAGTGTTATGAATGGTCAACTAAATAATAAATTCAAGAAGAAAGACTGGAATCAAAATTAAAAACTTAAGACATGCAAATAGAGAAAAGGATTGATGAGTGATCAATGTCATCTTAATGTGCCTGATGCTCAAAAACACCCAAACAGCAAGCAAATAAAAGCCAGTACCTTACAGGACAAAATGATGCAATACATGAAAAGCGAGAAAACAATTACTTATGCCAAAAGTGCAGCGACTCAGATGGTGACTACAGAGCAGGGGAATTAACAAAAAGAGCTTTACGTTATGTCTGTAAACTTCTGGGAATGGAGACTTATAATAAAGGAGCAAGATTTGGGGCAAGAAAAAAATATTCAGAGTTCACTGAAAAGTTGAGAAAAAAAACAGAAAAAAATAATGGGAATCTTTTGAAAGCTTGCAAAACGTGTAAATAATATGTGAAAGTGGGTACCATTGTTAAAATTCTATCACTCCACCAAATTAATGTTAATTAGTTAAGATAATAACTAGATCTAACTAGTTGTTAGTTAAGATGCTTTCAGTATTGGATACTGTATAGCTGTGTTAGAAATTTACCTTAACTGCAGATGCTGGAGTACACGCACGGTTGCAGTACTGACTCGTGGATACCTACCAGCAAGAAACTTGAAAGCTGGTATGAATAACAAAGCTTTCACGGTAAATAAAACAAATGAATATAGTTCAGAATACATTTTGCATAAACTGCATTTGCTTTAATACTGCTACACACTCAAGTGCGATAGCTTGCACTGCACTTGAACTGTTTTTAGTGCTGTTTTAATTGCTTTCTGGAAAACAAAATCTAAGCTCGTTTCCTGCCTTTCCTGTAACTAGTCTAGTCCAGATACAAATTTGCTGCATCTAGGACTGATGATAATCTTCTGAGCCCCCCAGCCTTTCTGTGTTGGAGGGAAGCCTTCTAGCTCATCAGTGGGAGTGATAAGCACTAGCTAGCCTATGTACCACAAGAGAAGTGGTGTCTGGCCCAGAAATTGTAATTTATTGGCCGTTTGGGCAGTTTTTCCATCTCTTTCAACTTTCTGGTTAAAAAGCCTGCATTTGTGCTTGTTTCCTACCTTTCCTGTAACTAGTCTGGTCCAGATGCAGATTTGTTGTATATCCAGGACTGATGGTAAGCTTCTGAGCCCCCCCCCCCCCCCCAAGCCTTTCTGTGTTGCAGGGAAGTCTTCTAGCTTATCAGTTGGAGTGGTAAGTACTAGGTAGCCTATCTACAACAAGAGTGGCTTTTGGTCCAGAAATTGTAGCTTATTGACCACTTGGGCCGTTTTTCCATCTCTTTCTTCTCCATGGTTTAAAAGTCCACATCTGCGCAGGTTTCCCACCTTTCCTGTAACTAATCTAATCCAGATACTGATTTGCTGTATCCAGGACCGTTTGCAAGCTTCTGAGTGGTGCCAAAGTCTGCTCTTCAATTTTTCCCTTGGATCTGCTAGTTCTCTCCTCTTCTGCACTTTTACTAGCTTATTAGTTTAGCACTTTACCAAACTTCTTGTAGCAATTATTGTAGCACCCAAAAGTGCTATCAACACTAAACGTTCTACAAGGAAACCGCTCCAGTATTTATTAATGCCCACCACTCCAAGCATGTCTAAAGTTCCGTTCCCTGTGCTTTCCTCTATTAACCTGGTGAACTTGGGCATCCTGAGGCAATGTTGCAACTGACTCAGGTACACTGACAACTCTCTCCTCTTACCTCCCAACACTCAGACTTGTGAGAGATGCACTTAGATATCCAAATTGGAAGCCACGCACTCTCCAGCCAAGACCGGAATAGCTGGTCAAGAGGAGAAGGTCAACACTTGCACCACACCACATCAAATACATAGCCCTTCAAAACACATACCAGCACTACTTTCACATAAAAACACAAAGCACACACCCACCTTCGCGGAGGCTCTCAACAAAAATCTACCCAAACAGCAGAGACCTCCAAGGCAGAAACACACTCAACCACCACAACACAACACTAATCACAAGACACAACTCTCCTAAACAGTATGCCACTTAACCAAAGGCCCTAAGGCAAAACAGCATGCCCAACACACTAGTCATAGGTGACTCGATAGTGAGGCACACTGATGCCCCACTCACTAAGTTGAATAAGGAGAAAGCAACAGTCAGCTGCCTGTCAGGCAACAGGATACGCTACATAACGTACAAACTCAAGTCCCTCAACAGCTACACATACGACTAATTACACATGTGGATGTGAATGAACCGAGACGTACCTCCATGGACTACATGGAGAGAGACATGGATGAGCTCTTGGATTATGTAGCCCACGCAGGTATGACCCTAGCCCTGAGCAGCATCCCACCATCACCCAGAACGAAAACACAGTACAAGCAGAAAATGATTTCAACAATTGGCTAAGTTTCTGGTGTCATTCTAAGGGGATCCAGTATCTGTCTGCCTAGGATGACATGATTGACAGACCTTGATGCTTTGCCAAAGATGGCCTGCATCTGTCACCCCCGGGCTTCTGGATATTGTCCAAGGTTCTTGCCACCCCTACAGTGCATATTTTAGGCGGTGTTCCAAAGACCAAATTACCACCGTAACAGCTACAAACGAATACAATCCGAGAGTCATGCTGCTAACGCTAGAAGTCTAAATCTCAAAATGCACTCGCTCGAAGCACTCCTTAAAATGGAGAACATCAACATTTGTGCTATAACAGAGACCTGGCTCAAGGCAGCAGAAAACACCCCTGCACTACCAGGCTATAACTCATTCCACACCTTTCGGCCCCAGAACTTGGACCAAAGCTCCAAAGGCGGTGGTGTTTACATATTCATAAAGGATGCGCACACCTTCAGACTGGTAGCCCAACATAACATCTGAGATACTTCAGGTGCAGCTAACATTGGGTAAGACACCGATTCAGGTCATAGCCTGCTATAGATACCCAACTATGTCCCAAGACTCACACTCCACGTTCCTAAGCACCCTAGAGAATATTAGGGTCCAACCCAACACTTTCATACTGGGCGAATATAACTACACCCACATTAACTGGGAAAACTACTCATGTGCCAATACACTTGCCCAATGCTTTCTGGAATTCATTAATTCCAATGCTCTGGACCAGCTAGTTCATACCCCCACTAGAGGTAGCAACATCCTTGACCTGGTCATTGTTAACATGGGCGACCATTGCTCTACACCAATAGTCAACTCCCCCATGATTAGATCCAACCACAAACTAATCACCTTGGAAATCCACATCCCCTGCTACCCCACCCCCCCCACAAAGGTAAACACCATGAAAACCTTCTCTAAAGCTAACTTTGGGCTCCTAAAAAACAGAGGTGGCTAACTTCACAGCACCCATGCAAATGGAAAATAGTTGCATGACCGACGAATCATACACCAATGCACTGTATGAACACATACACAAATGCAGGGATCTCGCCATACCCAATAGAACCAAGACGCTCTTCTCAAAAAAAAAAAAAAAGAGAGAGAGAGAGAAAGCCAATCTGGTGGTCCCCTGCCATAAACAAACTCTACAACAACAAAAGGAGGAAACTGATATACGGAATAAGGCTAAGTCCCAAGACTGGAAAAACTCCCTTATTAGCCTCAACAAAAGGTTGAGATCCCTCACAAATCCTCTAAAGCTAGGTATGAAAACAGAATTGCAGCAGATAGTAAACAGAAACACAAGGCCTTCTACAATTATGTAAAGAATCTCCATGGCAATACTCAGATTTCCTCTGAGCTACTGCACAATGGTACCTCCTATACCAAGCCAACAGATACTGCCAATATACTGGCTGACAGATTCAATGCTAACTTTACCCCCCACCCCAAAGGGCCAATCACAATACCAGAAGATTCCCAGGAACCCAGTATTACTGACGCATAGGTTAAAACACTGTCCAAGGCCGATAATACAGCTTCTATGATACCTGACAACATCCCTGGCTGTATTATGCATGAACTACAGAGTAAACTGGCACCTCACCTGTGTGCCCTGTTCAATCACAGCCTCACTTCAGGCTTTGTCCCTACTGAATGGCGCACTGCTACAGTCATCCCTCTCCACAAAGGAGGGACTACAGACCCTGGGAATTATCGCCCCATTAGCCTGACGAGTCTGACATGCAAAGCTATGGAACGCATCATCATGGACCTAACAAACAAGGATATATGGAATCTCCAAACTCTGGATCTTACACAGTTTGGTTTTCTGAAGGGTAGACCATACCTGCTCAACTTGGTTGACTTCTCTGAATCAGTCACGAGAATTGTAGATGAAGGCAAAGTGGATCATGCAGCCTACCTTGATCTGGCCAAGGCCTTTGATACCATTCCACACTCAGGAATTATAGAAAAACTCACTAAGCTAGGCATCATCCCCTATATCAGTAGTTGGGTTGCAAACTGGCTCACAGACAGAACCCACAGTGTTAAAGTACCCGACTCCAAATCAGACTGCCGACCAGTCACAAGTGGAGTCCCACAGTGTTCAGTCCTGCGTCCCCTCCTGTTTGGTATCTACTTCTCTGAAGTCCAGGACAACACAAAGGGACTCTGGCTGAGAAAGACTGCAGACGATTGCATGTTGGGAGCTATTATTAACTCTCCAAGTGATGTTGACATCCTACAGAAAGGCTTCAATGAGACCAACGACTGGTGTCAGAACCATGGCCTTAAGCTCAATGCCAAAAATGTGTAGTCATCCTCATTGGGAAAAAACTGGTTCCCTTGAATTACCTCACTGATGGTAGTCCACTGAACACAAAAGGCATTATAAGAGATCTGGGAACACAGGTTGACGGCAACCTCTCTTTTGACCACCACATTGCCACTGTGGTCAGAAAGTCTTATGTGGCACATATCACTACCATGGGTTTTGCATCCAGGAAGAAAGAGGTCATGGTCTCCCTCTACTCTTCCCTCATTAGGCCAGAGTATCATGCCCAATTTGGCATGTGCCTCACTAGACACCTGCAACAACTGGAGAGGCCGCAAAAGTACGCACAAAGAGGATCTTAGGCCTTAAACGCTTGTCCTACATGGACAGACTAAAAAAACTCAACTATTCTCCGTTTCATATCGCCTACTTAGAGGCAATCTCTGCTTAAGTTACAAAGCCATGTCTGACCTAGCTCTGTTAGAAATGCTAAATCTAAAGAAATCACAATCCCTCTGCACCACACACTCCAGACACCTCAACCTCATTACCACATTCAACAGAACGTTTTGGTGGAACAGGTTCATAACACAGGGACTGCCCATGCTATGGAACAGATTTCCCATACATGTGAAACAGAGCACCTTACTGGTCCTCTTCAAGAGAAATCTTGATGAGTGGATGGGAAAAAGAAAATTCACCCCGGGGATCACTTCACTGGCTTTACTCAACAAAGGCACTGGGAACTAAGGTCGGGTGGCATGATGACAGGGTAATCCTATGGACTAGGCTTGTAAAGGCTCCAGGGCTATTAGCCTAGTACACACCTATGAAACTATGGCCCGGCAAACTCCTTCCCCTTCTGACATCTGGACGGTGGTTAAAGTCAGCTGGCACTACCTGCACAACTTTCTTGCCCCAGACACCAAACTACAGCTACCTAGAATCATTAGCACAATCAAGAATGGCCCACCCTATGCAACTGTCTGTAAAAGAGATATTGGGGGTGGCTAATCAAGAGTGCAGGACAATCACAAAAATTAATAGGGGACACCACTCCCTGTTGCATGGCCAAGGCAGCTCTGTACATGCCTCCTAAAGTTATAAGGTCTGGCAACAATGTCAACAGGAGAGCAGGTGTCTACTTCCAGAACAGCCTGGAGGGACCTTCCTAAGAAGTTCTTTGGTAGCAGCTGTGGCTTTAATAGGCTATGCTTTCACACTGATATCCATTTGATACCCCATGGAACCATCAAAAAAAGGACAAATACAGTTTGCAATCCACTTACAGTGAGTGTTAAGTTTTCTTTTCCCTTTTCAAAGGCAACAAAAACCTGGCATGACCTTCTACTCCATTTAGTTCTACCAAAGTAAAATATGAATTACTTGTGCATATCAAGGGAATGTAAAACCACCTCCATCCCCTTGCTCTCTGGGCAGAGAAATGGGTAGATGAATTAATTTGTTTAAGGAGAGTTCATTCACTACTTTGGCCATGATGGTAGGGTCTGCCACAAGGTGATAATGTCCTTATAAAAAAGTTGTAAGCTCTCTGTATGCGACAGCCTGAAGTTTGAACATCCCTCTATCAGAGGTCAAAGCTAACAGAGCAGTCTTCAAGGGCAGCAGGCTTGATGGGGACGGGAAATGCTATCTTACAGCATGAAGGTTACTTTTTCCAATAAAAAATTGAAGTCCCAAGGTGGCATTACTACTTTTTTTTTTGGTAGGCTTCAAGTGACAGACCCCCTTGAGGATGCACTTCATATGCAGCAGTGGGCACATGACATTGCAATGGCAAACAAGAAATGGCTGAGGCATGAACCCTGACAAAAGTACACGATAGGCTTGCTTTAATAATGTCTGACAGTTAAGTGAGAGTCTTACTTGGGGGGTCTTACCTGTTTAAAGACATCAATAGTAAAACCTTTTTTGCTTAGTTAATACAGCATTTTCTAGTGTTTTTTTTTTTTTTTGCCTCGTTCAGAATTTTGTAGCATGTCCTCTGGAAATGTGCCTGATGGAGATTACAACTACATACATCCACCCATCGACCTCAAGTTGGATGTTTGACCTCCCACCTGTTCTCAGATAGGTCACCTACCTACTGTGCAGAAAAAAGTACAGTTGTGTACCTATCATAAATGTAGATGTTCGAGTGTATTCACTGTTGCAGTCATTACTCTTGGGTTATCCTGCTGGCAGGCTACCCGCAGTCGGCCTGAATTCCAAAGTCTTGGTCCGGCGTCGGTTGCTGTCGCCTCTTCCCTGATGTCAGTGCACCAGGGGTATAAAAGATGCAGCCGACGCCATTTTCTTCAGTTTTTCTTGCCCCAGATGTCAGGTGCCTCTAAATAGGTAGGCAATCCCAATTGCTAATAAAACATACATAAGAAAAGCAAAAAACAACTTACAGCTACCAGCAAATACTCCCCATAGGTAGTAAGGGTAGAAGAAATAGGTACGTACCAGCCAGTAAGAGGGGAAGGAGGGAGGGTAACCTGGACTGCAGCAGTGTATACACTCGAACATCTACATTTATGGTAGGTACAAAAAGTACAGTTTTGTACCTACCATAAACGGTCATGGCGCATTAGACTGATGTCAGGCGTCAGGGTACTAATGCATCATGACCGACGTCATATCCTCAGTCTTTTCTTGCCCCAGATGTCAGAAGACCCTAAAGACAAGGCCCAAACCAAAAACACCAAAACCCTGCACCAAACATATATACAATATATACAAATTTACAAGAATATAGCCTAACCCACACCACCCCTAAACACAGAGGGAAGGAGGGAGGGCAGCAATGGGTAATTGGATCCTCGAACATCTACATTTATGGTAGGTACAAAACTGTACTATGTTCTTCATTCCACATTGCTGCAGTCCTAACCATTGGGTAGAATCCCAAAGCAGAGGTAAGGGAGGCTGGCAAATCATAAGGAAGCAGGAGCTGTTAACATGCCTTGCAAAATAGCTGTGGCAAAACCAGCCCTAGATTTAGAGTAGAGAGGAAGGTGGTAATGCTTAGAGAAAGTATGCACTGAACTCCAAGTAGCTGCCTCAAAATATCCTTAGTTGCCACCCCTTAGAAATGCTGTAGAAGTGGCAGTAGCCCTAGTGGAATGCTGGAATCTCCTTGCCATGATGGGAATAACAAAATGAAATGCAAAACCCAATCCACTTAGAAATAGTTTGCTTAGACACAGGCTTGCCCTGAGAACTCAAAGCAAAAAAACAAACAACTGCTGAGACTGCCTGAAATCCTTAGTCCTGCTTAAATAATAACGTAACTGCCTATATGTCATCCAAAAAGCAAAAATCTTTTCTCCTTATTTTGGGGATCTGCATAGAAAGTAGGCAAATGAATAGTTTGGTTTAAAGCCACACTAGAAACCACCTTAGGCATAAAGGAAGGATTAATGGAAAATCAAAAGGGCCTCTACTGCCAGCCTGCTGCACTCAGAAACCCTTCTTGCAGAAGTAATAGCCAACAAAAAGCAGTCTTCCATGACAAATATTTAGTTTTCCAACACCCTCTAAGAAACTGCTTAAACAAAGGATCGAAAACAATGGTGGGTCACAATCATAGTGAGCTGAAATTGCTGCAGCATGAATCTTAATGGAAGAGAAGGACAAACCTTTGTCCAATAACTCAGCAAGATATTGAAGAGCCACACTCAAATTAGGCTCAGAAATCTCCAAATTCTTTGCTGCACTCCAAAATAAAAATCTCTTCCATTTTTCTGCGTACACTTTCCTTGTACTAGGTCTCCTGGCTTCCATAATCACATTTAAAACTTGTTGAGGAAGTTGAGACCTGCTGTGTTTCAAAACAGAATATGCCAGGCTGTTAGATGAAGAGAGTGAAGTTTGACATTGAGCAGGTGACCGTCCTTCTGAGATAACAGGTGTGGAATCAAAGGTAAAGGCCATGGAGGCTTCCTTACCAGACTCCTTAGTAGTGGGTACCAGTGTTGCCGAGGCCAATCTGGAGCTATTAAAATCATCCTTGGCTTGTCTTGTCTGACCTTTAGGAGCACCTTTGGGAGAAGAGGCAGAGGTGGAAAGGCATACACATGAAGATTTTTCCAACTGAAAGAAAGAGCATCCACTTTCCAAGCTGTGTGATGAAACCCCTTTGTGCAAAACTGTGGCAGCTGGTGGTTTAGTGGAGAAGCGAACAGATCTATGTCTGGAGTTCCCCATGACACTGTCAATTTCTGAAATACATGAAGATGCAGTTTCCACGGGATCCATGATTTGTCTGCTTAACACATCTGCTAAGGAGTTCTTGCCTGAAGAGTTAGTTGCAAGCTGCCCATAAAATCATTGCTTGCCTGCATAGAGGATAAGAATGTGTTCCCCTTGTTTGTTGATGTACCACATGACAGTTGTGTTGTCTGTTAGAATCAACACCTGCCCTGGAAGAAGCAACTCCTTGAAAGCCATTAATGCAAACTGAACTGCTAACATCTCCTTCATGTTGATATGTAGATGCAGTAGTCTGGCAGGCCACTTGTCTTGTATCCAGTTCGCATTTAGATGAGCTCCCCAAGCAATGTCGGCATCTGTCGTTAAAATCTGAGTCACAGAGTCCTGTTTAGGTGACATTCCTGAGCCCACCACAAAAATTCTTTTTGAATGCAAGGTATTATTTGAATGACAGTGTCCAAATCCGAGATACCATTGTAGCTTCCTCATATGCAGTTTGGCATTAGATGCCATGAACCCTAAGGCTTGAAGGACTGTCCTTGCAGTCAGCCGGACTGAAGAGATAATTGATGGAAGTAACTGGAAAGATTCTTTTGTTTGTCCGGGGTTAGAAAGGCCATCTGGGCTGCTGTATTCAGTCTCACACCCAGAAAGCACATGTCTTGAGAGGGTACTAGACTGGACTTTATTTAGAATACCCTAGGCATCTTAGCACTGCTATGACATATTCCAAATGCTGTAGAAGGTCTTCCTTTTCTTGAGCCAGAATCAGGCAGTCGTCCAAGTAAGGATAGATTTGAATTCCTTTTAGCCTGAAGTAAGCTATCACTGGAGCCAGAACCTTTGTGAATACTCTGGGGCATAGATAAGCCAGCCAGGGCAATGCAGAGAACTGATAATGAGAATTTCCAGCTCAGATACTTTCTGCAACTTAGTCTTATAGGCACATGAAGGTAAGCTTCCTTGAGATCTAAAGTTACCATCCAGTGATCCTTGCCCAGCAGAGGTAAAAGCTGTTGTAACGTCAACATTTTGAACTTTGGAATGTCCAGATAAGTGTTGAGGATAGATAAATCCAAAATTGGTCTCCACGTGTTCCCCTTCTTCGGTACTAGGAACAGGCGAGAATAAAATCCTAGGCCCCTTTCTGGTACAGGGACTGGCTGAATAGCCCCTATTTGGAGTAACAAAGAAATTTGCTTGTGAGCCTCTTTCCTTTGTGGAGGGGGAACGTCTGGCATACCTTTGAAAGGGGGCAAGGTATGGAAATAAAACCTGTAACCGTGGTGAATGATATCCAACACCCATCTGTCTTGAGTAATTAACTCCCAATTTTCTTTGAAAAGAGACAGCCTTCCTCCCAAAGGAGCTGCCAGGCGAATGTACTGGCAGCTGAGGTCATTGGGTCTGTTCTGAAAGGACTGACCCCTGCCCTCACCAGAAGTCTGAGCAGGAGAACTCCCTGTTCTAGGCCTAAAAGAACCTTGAGCTCTACCCCTACCCCGTCTAGACCTACCCCTAGACTGGGAATCATAAGCAGGATATGTCCATCCCTTAGTAGGCCAATTTCTGCTAAACTTTGGAGGCTGCACCTGCAAAAAATCTTTAACAGTCTGCATAGATTTAGCCTTGTCCTCCATTTTCTTTAAAACTGCTTCAAACACCACATCAGACTGTAAAGGAGCATCCAAAATCCTTGTCTTAACATGCTCAGCTAAATTCTGATCCCTCAACCAAGCGTGCCTGCGAAGAACAGAACCAGTGGCAGCCACCCTCGAGGAGGCCTGCACAGCATCAAAACCACATTGCAAAGAATGCTTACCCACTTGTTCAGACACATGAACTAAATCCAGCAACTCTTTACACTCAATACCTTCCGCCAGAGCATCCACCTTAGATTTCAATTGTGAAAGGAGATAATTTTGGTATTTTAGCATGTGAAACTGACACTCATGGCTAAAGTGGAAGAAGTATACACTTTCTTTCCCCATCTATCCAAAGCCCTTGCCTCTTTATCAGAGGGAACAGGATTTTTAACAACAGAGGCCTTAACACCTTTAGGCCCCTGAGAAACAGTTTCTGGGTCTGCCCTAGGACTCTTAAAAAGATACTTATGAGCTTCAGGCACCCTATAGTACCTATCAGGTTTAACAGGGGCAGGAGGCAAAGAATCAGGGTTCAGGGAAGCCTCTGCAAAACATCTTCCACCACATTCAACACAGGAGGTATAGCTAAGGGCCTATGCTGGGGTAAAAACAAGAATTCCCTAAGCCTCTTCCTAGAATCAGAGAAATCTTGGCCTTCCCATTTAAAATGCTCCCTCATGGAATGCAGAGTCTCTGAAAATGAAAAATCCTCAGGAGGAGAAGCTGAAGGAGTGGAGTCATCCACATCAGAATCAGAATACTGAGGAAACTCCTGCAAGTCTTCAGCCGAAGACTCAGAAGCCTCTGAACACTGTTCAAAACTCTCAAACTCAGGCTCCACCCTAGGCCTCTTATCAGGAGGGGGCATAGAACCTCTAATCATAGTAATCAAATCCTCTGCCATTTTAAGCATATGTTTCTTAGGCACAGAACCTGAAGTGCTAGGAGAAGCCCCCATTGAAGCTAAACTTGGCCTACCTCTCAAAGAAGTCTTGGAAACAGAAGGAGAGGCTCTAACTGCCTTAGGAAGAGAGGGAAGAACAGCTACCTGAGAAGCCCCCTCAGCCTGGCCTACCTCCTGAGAGGGCACATCCTGTAGCAGTAAAGTCTCAGCCTGAGACTCCAAAGAAACTCCTGGCAAAACCTCTGGCTCCACTGAGCCTTCTAAAGAACCGACGTCCGGGATTGCCGGTTCTTCAACCCTAGGCTTTGCTGCTTTGTCCTTTCCCAAACACTAACCTGGCACAGTCTAACCTTCTCTTAATAGTGCGTTTGTTAAATCTAGCACAAGTGCTCAGGCCCTAAACAAGGTATACACAAAGTATGGTAATCCCTATGAGGTATCTGTTTCCCACAAGAAATACAGTTATTCACTTTTTCTGACATCCGGTTAAATACTGAGGCAAGAAAAACCAAAATGTTCGCCAACTTTGATTCGGTCTGAAACTCCGACTTCAGAAAATTTCTCGCAAAACTGCTTCTGCATCGGACCATGCGGCAAAAGACTGAGGATATGACATCGGTCATGCGCATTAGTACCCTGGCGTCCTGACATCAGTCTAATGCGCCATGACCGCGACTGGACAGCGGACTACCCAATGGTTAGGACTGCAGCAATGTGGAATGAAGAACATCTGTATTATGTTCATCGTGTAACACTGCTGCAGTCATTACACTTGGGTAGAATCCCACAGCTGAGGAAGGTGGCTGGTTCTATAAGGCATTAGGGGTGGCTATAAGGCCCTGCAGCACTGCAGTGGTGAAGCCAGCTCTGGATTTAGAGTATAGAGGCAGATGGTAATGCTTGGTGAAGGTATGTACAGAACTCCAAGTTGCTGCTTCCAAAATATCCTTGGTAGGTACTCCCCTGAGGTAGGCAGTTGAAGTGGCTGTTGCCCTGGTGGAGTGAGATCTAATGCTGCTAGGTACAGGTTTTCCATGGTATGTGTAGCAGAAACGTATACAATGTCCTTTCCATTTTGAAATAGTCTGTTTTGAAATGGTTTTCCCTGTGCTCCTGCAGCATATGCTACCAATAATTGCTCCGATTTTCTGAAAGCTTTGGTTTTGTCCAAGTAGAAGCATAACTGCCTGTGAATGTCCAAAGAGTGCAGTAGTCTCTCCCCTTTATTCTGTGGTTTAGGATAAAAATTTGGCAGGTGAATAGTTTGGTTTAGAGCCACACTGGATACCAGCTTTGGCATAAACATAGGGTTAGTTCTTAAAGACACCCTGTCCTGGTGGAAAATGGGGAAAGGTTCCACTGCCATTAGTGCCTGTAATTCTGAAACACTTCTTGCTGATGTTATTGCCAGGAGCAGAGCAGTTTTCCAAGAGATATATTTTAATTCTGCTGTGTTAGCTGGCTCAAAAGGAGGTAAAGTTAGTTTTTCCAAAACAAAGTTGAGGTCCCAAGTTGGAGTAGGTGCTCTACGGGGCGGTCTTACGTTTTTAGCCCCTCTGGGGTACTGTTTTAACAGGATTAGAGAAAATTGGTGAATCCGTGTTGTAATGAGCAGAGATGGCAGAGGCGTGGATCTTGATGGATGAGAAGGAGAGGCCTTTGTTCAGCATCTCAGTTAAGTATTGTAGTATCTGAGGAATGTTTGGGACAACAGGGTCAAGGCTGTGAGCTTGGTTCCAGGCAGAGAATCTCTTCCATTTATCCGAATAGGCTTTTCTGGTACTTGGCCTTCTGGCCTCCAGAATGACATCCATAACAGCTTTGGAGAGCGGCATTGCTTGCTTGACTAAGGAATATTCCATGCAGCCCAGGTTTAAGGTCTTTAGCTGGCTGTGTAGTATTTGATTGTTGTGCTGAGACAGCAGGTGTGGGATTTGAGGCAAAATCCAGGGTGGTTCTTGTGCTAAGCTCCTTAAGATTGGGTAACCAGTGCTGGCGTGGCCAGTCTGGTCCAATCAGGATAATCTTTGGTTCTTCTTGCCTGGCTTTTATGAGCACCTTTGGAAGGAGAGGTAGTGGTGGGAAAGCGTATACTTGTACGTTCTCCCAGCTGAATGAGAGGGCATCCACTATCCATGCTTGTGGATGGTAACTCCTTGTGCAAAATTTGTGTAGTTGGCAGTTTATTGGGGATGCAAACAGATCTATGTCCGGGCGCCACCATTTCTGTGTTATTCTGAATATTTGTGGATTCAGTTCCCATTCGTGGGGATCCATGATGTTTCTGCTTAAGTCATCTGCCAGTGTTTTTCTCTCCTGGCAGGAATTGTGCTTGCAGATGAACTTCAAGGTTTATAGCTGTGTTCCACAAGGTCATGGCTTGTCTGCATAGGGGTTAGGAGTGAGTGCCCCCTTGCTTATGTACCACAACTGTGGTGTTATCCGTCTTTATCAGCAGTTGTCCTGGATGCAGCAGGTTCTTGAAAGCTATAAGGGCATTTTGTATAGCTAACATCTCTTTTGATTGATGTGAAGATGCCTTTGTTCTGCGGGCCACGTTCCCTGAATACATTTGCCTGCCATGTGTGCTCCCCATGCGTAATCCGATGCATCTGTTGTCAGTGTTTGCCTAGCTGTGGGTTGTGTAAAAGGCTGTCCCTTGTTGAGGTGACAAGCTTGATCCCACCATGGAAACTCCTGTTGAAGGCAAGGGATTAGTGGTATAACTGTTTCCAAACTGACAGTGTTGAGACCATACATTCTTTAGGTACCATTGTAGTTTCCTCATATGCAGTTTGGCATATGGAATTAGTAGTATGCAGGATGCCATGTAACCAAAGGCCTGCAGAATTTTTCTTGCAGGGAGTTAAGTCTCTGTTGCCATCAATTGAAAGTATTGAGTCAGTTATCCTTGCTTGTCTGGCGTGAGATAAGCCATCTGGGCCGTTGTGTTCAAGCTGGCACCCAGGAATATAATCTCTTGTGAGGGCACTAGTTTTTATTTCTTTTCGTTTACTGTATACCCCAGGCAACTTAACAGTTTTACAAATGCCAGATGCTTTAGAAGAAAGTCCTTGCTCTCTGCTTGAATCAGGCAGTCGTCCAGGTACGGAAAAATTTGAATTCCTTTCCGTCTGCAAAATGCAATTACTGGTGCCAGGCACTTTGTGAAGACCCTGGGCGCAGTAGATAAGTCAAAGGGCAATGCAGAGAATTGGCAGTGCATTGAACCAGCTATGAATCTGAGGTATCTTCTGCAGTTTTGTCTGGTAGGGACATGCAGGTATGCCTCCTTGAGGTCCAAAGTCACGAGCCAAACTTTCTTGCCCGGCATGGGAAGAAGCTGCTGTAATGTCAACATTTTGAATTTCGGAACATCCAGGTAAGTGTTTACAGATGAAAGATCCAGAATGGGCCTCCAGGCTTTGTCCTTTCTGGTACCAGAATGAGTCTTGAGTAAAATCCTTGTCCTTGCGCCTGTGATGGTACCTTTTGTATAGCTCTCATATCCATCAGTGCTGTAATTTGTTTTTGAGCCTCTGCCCATTGATTTGGTGGCAGATTTGGCATTCCTTTCAACCTTGGCAGTGTGAGAAAGTGGAACCTGTAACCTTGCAATACAATGTTGAGAACCCATTTGTCTTTAGTGATCATTTGCCAATTGTGGTGGAAGAGTGCCAGTTTTCCTCCCAAGGGGGCTGCCAAGAGGGATTTGTTTGGTAGCTGTAGTGGGAAGTCATTGGAGCTGCTTTTTATATGGTTGGGGCCTGTCTTCCCCTTCTTTCTCGCCTGATGCAACCCATTGTCGAGGCCTATAAGGACCTTGAGTTTGACCTCTACCTCTTGGTCATCTGCATCTTCCCCCTTGAGGTCTGTCTGTAATTGGAAAGGACCAATTCTTAGTTGCAAAGTATGCTTTCCCACTTGTTCAGCTGCATGCAATAAATATATATCTTATATACCCGTCGCACTGACGTCAGGGAGGAGGCGACAACAACCGACGCCGGACCAAGACTTTGGAACTCAGGCCGACTGGGGAACCGCCTGATGGCAGGATAACCCAAGTGTAATGACTGCAGCAGTGTAACACGAAGAACATCTATACATTTCTTGGCATTAAGCTTGAGCCCATGGCTCTGGCACCAGGCACCTGTTTCGGTAAGGCCCTTTTGTAGAATATCCACATTTAGGAATTCAATAATGGCTCCCAATTTGCAATCATCTGCTAACTTTGTTAGCCAGAGTCTCTTAGTGTTGGCCTGTACTTCAGAGAAGTAGATGCCAAACAAGAGTGGTCCCAGGACTGAACCCTGAGATACTCCACTTGTCTGGAGCTGGATTTGGAGTCTGCTACTTTTACAGTCTGGTTTCTGTCAGTAAGTCAATTGGCAACCCATCGAGTGACATAGGGATTTATGCCCAGCTTAATAAGTTTATCTATGATTCCAGAGTGGGGGATGGTGTCGAAGGCCTTGGCAAGGTCCAGACAGGCTGTGTGGACTGCCTTACCCTCGTCCACAGCTTTGGAGACTGATTTGAAGAAGTCAATCAGATTCAGGAGACAAGATCAGCCCTTCACAAACCCAAACTGGGTGGGGTCCAGTGTTTGAAGGTTGCCAATGTCTGTTTATAAGTTCCATGATAATGCGTTCCATGCCCTTGCAGATCAGGCTTGTCAGACTGACGGAATGGTAGTTCCCGGGTTCCAAGATGGATCCTCCCTTGTGAAGCGGGATAACTGTAGCTGTGCACCACTCAGTGGGCACGAAGCCTGAGGTGAGGCTATGATTAAACATGACACTTAGTGAGGTGCCAGTTCATTTTGCAGTTCATGTATTACACAGCCTGGGATGTCATCTGGTCCCATGGATGCTGTATTCTTAGCTTTGGAGAGTGCGGTTTCTACCTGTGTGGACGTGATTACCGGAATTTGGCAATCTGTTGGTATTGAGATGGGCCCTTTAGGGGGTGAAGTTGGCACTAAATCGATCTGCCAGGACATTGGCAATATCCTTGGGATCAGTATATTTAATGCCATTCTGTTGTAGCACAGACCAGATCTGAGAATTGCCATTTAGATTCTTGATGTAACTATAGAATGCCTTGTGGATGTCTTTGGAATCTTTGGCAATTTTATTTTCGTAACTAGCTTTTGAGGATTTTATGAGGGATCTCAGCTTCTTACTGAGGGAGTTTTTTGCATCCTGGGATTTTCCTCTTTTCTGCAACAGTTTCTTCCTTCTGTTGTATAGTTTATAGCAGGGGACCACCAGATTGGCTTCCTTTTTTTGGAGAAGAGCATCTTGGTTCTATTTGGGATGGCACGATTCATGCACGAGTAGATGTGCTCGTACAGTGCCTTAGTGTAGGATTTGCAATCGAACTTCCAGATCCCGTCTGCGTGGGTGTCGTAAAGTTAGTCACTTCTGACTTCAGTAGCATGAAGTTGGCTTTGGAGAAGTTTAAGGAGATGTCCTTACTGGGGGGTGGGGGGTAGGATGTGGATGTCAAGGGTGATTTGCTTATGGTCAGACCTGACAAATGAGGGGGTGACCACTGGTGTGGAGCATCTATCTCCCTTGTTGGTAATGACCAGGTCTAGGATATTGGAGCCACTGGTGGGACAATGGATTACTTGATCCAGGGCGCTGGAATTTATTAATTCCAAGAACCGTTGGGAAAATGAGTTGGTACCCGAGTAGTTTTCCCAGTTAATGGCAGGGTAGTTGAAATCACCCAATATTAGGGTGTTTGGTTGTATCTTAATATTTTCCAGTACGTTCAGAAAGGTGTAGTGAGACTCTTGCGGCATGGCGGGGAATCTGTAGCAAGCTACAATTTGGATTGCAGTCTTACCTAGTGTTAGTTGCACCTGGAGAATTTCAGATGCATTGTGTTGGGTTACTAGCCTGGAGGTGTGAATATCCTTGGTGAATATGGACACTCCTCCACCTTCAGTGTTTTGGTCTTGGTTTTGTGGCCATAAAGTGTGGTAAGAATTGTAGCCTCAACAACAACGCCAAAGACAAGAACCAAAACCAGCCAAATAGAAAGACGGTCCAGAGCAAACGCCACCTGAAAATTAGTGGAAACGTTCCAAAAACAGCTTACAATAAAGGCTCAATTCCACAACTATTAATTTATTAACGCCACACAATTTCCAAACGTTTTCGTCAAGCATATGGCTTCATCAGACAAAGACACACTAAATTACACCAGTTTAAATACTAAGTTAATTAAACACTTAACTCCAATTGAATAATTACACCAAATTTAAAGGCCCAAAATAAATATCATAAAATCCTGCTCATTTACACTATTACATAAACTGATTTTAAAAACTCACCATAAAACACAATATATAGGAATTGTACATGTATAAATATTAAAAACACAAATAATATTGCATACCAGGTCTAAGTATATTATAAAATATAAAAATATACATTTCAAATTCTGTCAGATTTAAGTTTTAAGTATGGAATGATGGACACAGAATCATTAATCCCAGGAAATCTGTAAGATTCTAGCAAGATTTGCCAGTATGTTTCCCTATGGGATAACATTACCTCCCAGGGTCCACCTCTGGCTTCTTTAAAAACAGAATCCAATACAAAGAAGGAAAAAATTCCTCCAGAACATATAGTAAGGTGCTTATAAAGTGCATTATTGGTGTCACATTTTTTCATGTCATAATAATGCTCATATATCCTTCTACGGAGTTGCCTTTTGGTCTTCCCTACATAAAATGCCTGGCATGCCTGGCACACCGCCAAATAGACAACCCCGTAGGATGAACAATTGTAGAATTTTCTGGAAACTATCCTCCTACTTCTACTTTCCAAATACACAAATTCTTTATTAAGAATGTATTTACACTGTGAACACCGTCCACACTTGTAAGTCCCTGTACGTGGACTTTCCTGATAAGATGGTTTACCATCCTGCTCCAAAATTCTTTTAATGTTGACACCTTTCCTATATACAGTTTTAAAAGTAAAATTCTTAAATCTACCAAGGTCTGTTAACTCCTGAAAGGACTTGAATTCATTGTTTATAATCCTACTAATATTACCAATATTACTACTAAAATCAGTGATGTACAATAACTGATTACTATAGAGGTCTGTCTGGTTATTACCCTGCACATTGTTCAAAAAACCTTCCCCCAAAATGGGCTTGAATCTAGTAGGTCTCCCTTTTAACACTTCTTCCTTAACAGAATCTATCATATATCTGGGGTATCCCCTCTCCAAAAACATCTGAGACAACTTTTCACACTCAGTATTGAATAGCAGGTCCTGTGAGGTCATACGGGAGGCCCTAACGAACTGTCCCTTGACAATACCTCTCTTTTGGAACCCTGGGTGTGAACTAGAGAAATGCAAATAACTATTGGAAAAGGTCGGCTTCCTGTAAACTGTGGAAATGAACCCGGTTTTATCTTTAATTAACGTTACATCCAAATAGTTAACATGTGCTTCAGATATCTTGTAAGTAAATTTTAAAAAGGTCGTTGTACCCCCAATATGAGTAATGAATTCTTGAATAGTCTCCGCTGGGCCAACCCAAAAAATGCACATGTCATCCAAAAACCTGGAATAATGTATCCAATTTTTTTCATAACCACTTTTGTGGACAAATTTCTTTTCCCATACGGCCATGATGATATCTGCATAAGTTGGTGCACAGTTGGCCCCCATGGATACCCCCTTTGTTTGTTGGAAGTATTCACCCGCATAAAAAATATAATTGTTTTTTAGTACTAACTCCAACAACCCAATGATTACACTCACATCATTATGACAAATCCCCGCACATTCCCACAATGCCTCCTCTAACCATTCCAATCCTATGTCCGTAGGAATTGCTGAAAACAAATCAACCACATCTATGGTTAAGAACATAAGATTTGGCCTGCACAGGTCACTAGTTATACTGCGCAAAAATTCCCAGGAATCTTTAAGTAGGTATGAATCTCTCCCCCAAACTTGTTTGAGTTTCCAATCCAGGAACTTAGAAAGGGGATGTGTTTTAGAACCTTGTGCTGCCACGATAGGCCGAAGTGGTGGGTCCTCCACACATTTATGAATTTTAGGCACACCAAATATTGTGGGCACTTTAGGATAGTTGTTTTCTAAAAATGAAAAAGTGTCAAATTCAATAATTTCCTGATCTAACATGTCTTTTATGGTCAGATCAATTTTTTTGTAGGACAAGTGTATTTCATGAATGGAGGTTAAAGTATATTCATCAGTATCATACAGGATTTCCCCCATTTTACTGTCATACAAAACCTGACTCAGACTGTGCCCCCTCCCTTGTCGGGTTGCATCACTCTAATAGTGTGATTATGTGCTAGGTCATACAATATTTTCATTTCATCCTCACTTAGGTTGTAGTCAAAATTTACATGGGATAATTCCTTGCGTATCTCCTTTTCAATTCTATTCTCTAAGTTAGCGAGCTGGGGATGCAAAGGTGGGTTAAAAGTACTAGATTTTTTTAAAAACATACTAGGAGCCACTGGCCCATCACCAAACAGATTTTGCAGATTGAGTTTCCAAATGAACATTTTGAGATCTAGTATAGTGTTTACTAATTGGCTACCTCTAGCTGGTACAAATTTAAAGCCTTTAGTAAATAAATCAAAACAGGCCTCAGTTACTGGTACATCACTGTAGTTGTAAATATGGTATCCCATTTTACTATACACCTGGTACGCCCCAATATTCACAACAGAAATGCCTTTATCTATTGCCATTCCTGATTCCTGCCTCTCCCTCTCCCCTGATTCCGGTTGTCCCTCCTTTGGGAAAAAATCGGATATACAGGGTATGTAGGCCCCCCTTGCTGGTTCCGAATACGCTCGGATCTTCTTGGTAAAAAATTATCGTCAATTTGTTCCTCCGTATTGGTAGGACCATTGTCCTCCCCTAGAATTGGTGTAGGTGGTATTACATCCTCCCTAGGTACTGTGTCATGGTTTGACTGAAAATCCTTGGAATATATGCCTCTAACATGTGGTGGGTTAGGGTATTGTCTACCCTCCCTGTATTCCCTAATATCACGATTCAACTTGTTGTACTTCCTTTTGGTAATTATATCACAATGCTTGTCAATATTTTTGCGTATTTCATAATATTGGGCTTTGTGCGTTTCGACCTGGAACAGCAAATCACTTGTAATATCCTCATTACATTTGAAAATCTGTTCTGTTAAAACTTTTATCTCACTATCGTTTTTCTTAATTATAGAATTAACAATGTCAAATCCACATCTATCAAATGCCTGCAGCAACTCCATATGAAATTCGCTACCATGTACAACATTATTAGGGTACTTGTGGACCCTTAAACCCTTAGGCACAATTCTTTTCTTAATACATTCAGTTAGATATAAATTGTCCAAAACAAGCGTCTTGTACCTGTACAGAGAGTCCTCTAAAAATCGCATATTGTCCTGAAAGGAGTAACTTTCGGTAAAAGTATTCTGTGGATAGTCCAAAGAAATGAAGGCAGGTTTAGCGTTAACCCACTCAGAAAAAGAAACTGAACCAGCCACTGAATCCTGCAAGGGTCCGGGTTGATGGCAGGGAATAGAAGAATCCAAACGCCTTCCCCGAAAAACGGCTGGTGTGTCCAAAAAAGCTGCAGCTTCCTGATGATTAGACGCTTCCGTCAACTGCTGCTGGCCTGAACCATTTCCAACTGCAACTGCGGGGGAAGCCGCAGGCGATGTCCCGGAATGGGACGTTACAGCTTGCAAAACTTCTTTTTGTTGTAAAATAATGGTTTGGAGCCCCAAACCAATAGGAGTAAGCAGTTGAACCAACTGTGTGAGCTGGCCCGTAAGCTGAGATAAGTCACCGGCTGCTACACCCGCACCGGTACCACTACCTTCATGCATGGGTATGCCCAGACCCTGTTCCATAGCACCAACAACAACGCCAAAGACAAGAACCAAAACCAGCCAAATAGAAAGACGGTCCAGAGCAAACTCCACCTGAAAATTAGTGGAAACGTTCCAAAAACAGCTTACAATAAAGGCTCAATGCTCAATTCCACAACTATTAATTTATTAACGCCACACAAATACAAAGAATTGTAGCCTGGTATTGCAGGGGTGCTCTCTGGAGCCTTGAATGAGGTCTCAGTTACTGCACAGATATCGCTGTTCTCCATTTTTAGGAGTGCCTCGAGAGAGTGCATTTTGAGGTTTAGACTTCTAGCATGGAGTAGCATTACCTTCAGATTTTGCATGCTTGCATCTGTTACGGTGGTGGTTTTATCCTTTGAACCTTGCCTAAAAAAAGGCACTATAGGGGTGGCAAGAGCTTTAGCCAGTAACCTGAATCCCAGGGATGACAGGTGCAGACCATCGTGGTTTGTCGATCATGTCCTCCCAGGCAGACAAATACTGGATCCCCTTTGAATGACACCAGAAGCTTAGCCAATTGTTGAAGTCAATCATTTTGTCCTTATACTGTGGTATCCTTCTGGGCGAAGGCAGGATACTACTCAGGGCTAGGGTCATACTTGCCTGGGTCACATGATCCAAGAGCTCTTCCGTGTCTCTTTTCATGTAGTCCAGGGAGGTACATCTCAAGTCATTCACTCCAGCATGGGCAATTACAGAGTTATATTTGTACTTGTTTGTGGAGTGACTTGACTGCATGTGTTATGTGGCAGATCCTGGCACCAGACAGGCAGCTGACTAATTTTCTCCTTGTTCAGCCTGGTGAGTGAGACATCAGTGTGCCTGACTACAGAGTCACCTATGACTAAAGTGTTGGGTACATTGTCTTGATTTAGGGGTTGTTGTTGGGTGGCACACTGGTGTTGTGAGCTGTGTATCACTTTGGTTGTGACTGGTGTTTGTTTGCGTTTCAGCTTCGGAGGTCCTTGCTGCTTGGGCAGGTTAATGTTAAGGGCCTCCACACATGTGGGTTTAGTGTTGCTGTGTGTGGGTGATGTTGGTGTGGGTTTTAAGTTGCTTGAGGTGTAATGCAGGTGTTGACCTTCGCCTCTTGACTGTCTAGCACAATCTTGGCCGGAGAGAGCTTTGCTTCCAGTTTGGCTATGTAAGTGCATCTCTCGCAGGTTGTAGTGTTGAGTGGTAGGAGGAGAGGATTGTCTGTGTACCTGAGGCAGTTGCCGCATTTCCCCAGTATGCCCAGATTCACCAGGTGGACAGGAGAAATCACCAGAAGCTGACCCTTGGACATGCCTGTTTAGGTGCTTTTTTGTAAAGTTTAAGAGCCGTTTTCCCTTACCTTTGCAAGGTACTTTGCAATTATAGGCTGTTTAGTGCCTATGATTAATTTCTCCTTATTGACAGGGAGAGCTGAGTGCTTGTATCAGTTTCCGGCTTCCTAGTGCTTTCCAGCAGGTTCTACAGCAAGTGCTAGTCACAGGGGTTCAGATTTTAGTGCTACTACTGAGAAACCAGCTAGTTCTATGGGAAAATTAGAGCAGACTTTCTGGCACCTGGAATAGTTTAACTGTAGCCTCGCAGTGCTGCACGATGCGAAAAATGTACAAACACACGCGTTTTTAAGCCAGAAAGTTGAAAGTGATAAAAATCAGCCCAAAAAAGCTAATAAAATTACAATTTCAGAGCTGGAAACCACTCCTCTAGCATTACATAGGCAGTACAATGCTCACCAGTCCCACTGGTAAGCAGTAGGTCTTCCCTCTACCACAGCAAGGTCTGGATAGCTCTGAACACAGAAAATTAAGTCCTAAGACAAGCAAAGCCTGGGATATGGACTGGCTAGGAAAGGTGGAAAACGAGCAAACAAGATAGTATTTTTTGTGTTGAAACAGACTAAACAATGCAATACTGCTTACCATGAAACTATAACTAAAATAAACACAGAAAAGGCTAACACACGAGTGTGTAGTCCTAAACAGTAAATGCAATTAAAACTCTATACAAAATTAGCAATTTAAAACTTTTTAAATGAAGTAAGGCAAGTGCACAACTGAAAAACGATTTAAGAGGCAGTAATAACAGCAGAATAAGTAGCTAGTCTACATATACAGAGAAGTCAATATATACAGAAAAGCAGCTAAAACACACAAAATTCAGATGGCAGTGCAACCTAGAGCACTTGAGCTGTAGCAATATTAAGGCAATTACAGTTATAATAACTGCTCTAAAATATACTCTATATTTCCAAAATGTTTGAGAAGCAAAGTCAGAACACAAAAAGATTCAGGCAAAAAAATTTTTTTTTTTTTGAAAGGGAAAACACCTTATCAAATGTTCTCTCTGTATTAGGTAGAATGAGCTAATGACACTAGACTGGGAGGAGTGTCCCAGATCAGATTAACAGTAGGGGCGGACAACTGCAAAGCCACCAAGTATAACAGCAAGACACCAACAGGGAGAGAGGGGTAGGGCCAATAATAAAGCTATTAGCCTACAGACAGTAAAGCACTACAGAAAGCCACAAAATTAGAGTTTTTAAACAGATAAAGGAGCAATAAGACTCTGCAGAATGATTTTAACTGCAATCAGAACTTTTCTTGCTGGTCTGACCACTGGAGTGACCTCTGGGTCTAACTTCATGGAATACACAATTGGAAATTTGCCCAACCTGTCTTCGAAAACATCAGCATACTCTGAGAAAATGGCTTCAGAAAAATTGGAACTAGGAGATGTACTTGCGTAATGAACTTCTTTGGTAAAAGAAAGCAGAATCATTCTCAAGCTGTCTGAGACCCAATAAAGACTATACTGGTCTTCATACCACATAGAACAAGTCATAACAGCTCTTGGCCAAATAACGTTAAAGCGTCACTGAACCTTCGGTTTGAATTTCTACACCTCCATAAGCAACAAGTTTCGCACTACTGGCCACAGTGAGTGGCTCATTAGTTCTCACTTTAGCAAATGTGTCTGCTGATGTAACATTGCACTCTGAATCAATGTTTTCTTTAAGCTTTGTGGACTTGATATTAATTTGGACTGTACAAAACACTGTTCTTTGCCAATAAATTCACTGCATCAACTCTTTCATCAACTACTGATACACCATCCACATAAAAAGCTGACTGCTGTGCCTCTACTTGATCAACTTGCTTTTTTGTGAGACCTTTCTTTGCAAATGTGTGAGGTTTATTTGATTTGCAAAACTTTGGAAAAAGGTTCCATTTTTTACACTTGACATTGCTAACCAAATGCTAACCATTTCTCTCTTCTAGACTCAAAATTTGCACCACAATTGTGACAGATAATAAAGCTGGACTTTGGTTTTGCTTCACACCTGTACTACATTGAGGAACTAGCCTAAGAACTTGATGGAAAGCTACGCCTCCTACCAGGAAACCCCATAGCAACTGTAGCTGACGTGCTTAAGCCTGTTTCTGTTTGCCATGTGTTGCATACTATCTACATTTGCTCTGGAGCCTGCTGAAACCATGCTCTTGTCACTCACAAGCATACTTGTGTGTTCTTCTGTCAACTCATGCATCTGACAAACCTCTATGGCTTTACTAAATGTTAAATCACAGTCATGAAGCAAGCTCTTTCTCACAGCAGGACTATTTACACCACACACAAGCCTGTCCTTTATTAACTCATCTTTTAAATAACCAAATCGAAACGTTTTAGCTTTGTTTCTCAATTCAGTTATACAAGCAGCAAAAGTTTGCCCTGGTTTCTGATCTCTCATGTAAAACAAATGCCTTTCTAATGCAATATTTGTCTGTGTGTTAAACATTTCTCTGAACCTGTGCTTCAAACACTCAGGGTCTTTCCTTGATTCAGCCTGTACAACAATATGATGAGTTTCACCTTCTCCCTCATACACTGCTGGTGCATACACAAATGAAAGCGCTCTTTCTATGGCCTCTGACCTAGGTTTAACAAAATGAACGCCTCCGTGCAAGCATCTTTATCTAAACAAGCTGCTTGTATAAAAAACGTACTCTTACTCAAATATTCTCTAATTCTCTGCAATATTCTGATCAAATACAAGCTGTAAGGTTTTTTCAAAATCCGTCTGCCATATTAAAACATACCAATGAAAGGTTTTGCAAATACGCACGAACACATACACATATGCCAGAAATGTATGCCAGCATTTGTACTTTGCCCTTATGCTTTGTGCTTCTGAAATTATGCTCATGGGCTTTCCAGAACAATGCTAGTGGGCATACTCTGCAAAATAACTCTCTCGAGCACTGAAACACCTTTTAAATCTATTTTACCAAAATGGAATAGTTGTGTAAAATGTTCAATTAGCCATAGACGTCCTTCTCTTCCATGTTGCAGTATTGTTGGTGTGGGATTTCACTGCCTCAGGCAACCCATACATCAGCTCCTATACAAAAGCTTCAGCTTGGCTGTTGTAGTTGCGAGAGGTCACACAGGGTCATAAACCAGGGGCCTTAAATTTAACGTCTGCATGCACACACCTCAAAACTTGAAAGCCCAACAGGACATTTCTAAATACAGTAGCAAGTGATGACAACCATAGGATCAAAGTGCCATTTGGTGGGTAACTTGGCCATAGGGTAGCGTATAACCCTCAGACGACCTCAGACAGGTGTACTGTGAGGGAGAGAAGGTTTGAACAGGGGTTAGGTGGGTGAAAAGGAATACTGGAACAAGGAAGAGAAGGACATCTATGGTTATGGTAAGATTTTACACAACTATTCTATATCCTATTCCTATGTTGCAGTATTCTTGGTGTGAGAGAGTACCACAGCTTAGATGGATAGAAGGGAGGAGGTAGAAGTAGCCGATTCCACAAAGGCCTGCAGAATTGCTCTGGCGAAACCTGCGCATGCTCTAGAAACATTGTCCAGCTTGTAGTGTTTGGTGAATGTGTGAATGGTGGACCATGTAGCTGCTTCCAGGATGGATGCAATGTCCAGGCCCCTTTAGGAAGGCTTTGGAGGCTGCCACCGCACTAGCAGAGTAAGCCTTTACTCCCTGTAGAAGTTTTTTGCCATGGTTCGAGTAACATAGGCAAATGGTTTTACTTATCCAGCATGAGATGGTTTGATTGGAGACTGCCTTGCCCCAGGCCCTGGAGTGGAAGGAAGCAAAAAGCTGGCTGGATTTTCTTATGGAATTGGTTTTGTCTAGGTAAAACCTTAGCTGTCTGTGAACATCCAGGGAGTGGAGTATTCTCTCACTTTCATTGGTGGGAAAGGGGAAGAAGGTGGGTAAATGACTCGACTGGTTTAAGGATAGATCGTTGACCACTTTCGGCATAAAGGAAAGGTTGGTCTGTAGGGTTTCCCTATCCTTGTGGAAGGTAGTATATGGCAGGCAAGTCATTAGGCCTGCAAATCTGACGCCCTCCTGGCTAAAGTTATACTAGCAGTACTGTCTTCCATGTGCACATTTGCAGAGAAGCAGTACTAGCTGGTTCACATGGGGATGGTGTGAGTTTTTCCAGAATGGAATTCAGGTCCCAGGGTGGAGGGATGGGTTTTCTAGGTGGTCTGATGTGCAAGACCCCTATCAAGAATAGTTTGAAAGAGCCTGGCTACTAGGGGAGGGTCTAGTGGCAGGCAGGTTGAAATAGCTGAGAGGTGGACTTTCACTAAAGAGTATGAAAGTCCCATCTTAACTAGTTGACACACACAGGCAAGAACTAGGGGTGGATCTGCAATGCATGGATCCCTGCCCTTGCCTAGACACCATTTGGAAAATCTCTTCCATTTAGCTAAGTATGATTTTCTTGCAGTAGGTTTCCTGGAATCCCTCAGGACTGAAAGTACGTCCTCTGAGTAGTGGTGCCTGAAGGGACTTAAAAGTTTATCAACATAGCATAAGGACCATCTGCAAGTGTGGGTGAATGAATTTTCCCTTTTGTTGTGTCAGAAGGTCCACCTTGTGGAGTAGTCTTCAGGTAGTCAGGTGCATAAAGCATGCAGCAGACACCATTACATCAGTTTTTCTTGCCCCAGATGTCTGGTGCCCCTTAAAAGGGTAGGAAAATTTTATATATATATATATATATATATATATATATATATGTATATATATATATATATATATAAAACAATAAATGCACCCATATAATTTTTACCTTCATCTATAAGCAAATACACCACATAGGTTGTATAAATCAGAGAAGGAAAGATAAGGTCCACTGAAAAAAGGGGTTGGTGGGTGGGTAACCTGGACTGCAACACTGAATACAATCGAACATCTACATTTATGGTAAGTGTACAGAACTGTACTATGTTCTTTGTGTTTAACTGTTGCAATCATTACATTTGGGTAGAGTCCCAAAGCTATAGCTGGGAGGCTGCAGCTAAACAGCATTAGGAGAGGCTATGAGTCCCTGCAGAAATGCAGTGGCAAAGCCTGTCTGGATTTAGAGTAGAATGGCAGATGCTAACACTTTGTAAAGATGTGCACTGAACTCCAAGTAGCCACCTCTAAAATGTTTCTGGTTGGAACTCCCCAGAGAAAAGCTGCTGAAGTGGCTGCAGCTCTGGTGGAATGTGGCCTAATGCTCTTAGGCACTGGCTTGCCATGGTGTGAATAGCATAAACAAATGCAATGGCCTATCCACATTGAGAGTCTGCTTTGAAATAGCCTTTCCTTGTGATCCTGCAACATATGCCACAAGTAATTGCTCTGTCTTCCTGAAAGCTTTGGTCCTGTCCAAGTAGAATCTAAGCTGTGTACGTCCAAAGAGTGCAGAATTCTCTCCCCCTTGTTCTGTGGATTTGGCTAAAACGTTGGCAGATGAATAGTTTGGTTAAGAGCCACACTGGACACCACTTTAGGCATAAATGTTGGGTTTGTTCTCAGACCCTGTCTGGATAAAAAAATGATAAAAGGCTCCACAGCCATGAGCGCCTGTAGCTCTGAAACTCTTCTTGCTGACGTAATTGCTAGGAGCAGAGCAGATTTCCATGATAACATTTTTATATCAACAGTTGCCGCTGGCTCAAAAGGAGGCAGGGAGAGCTTTTCCAAGACATAGTTGAGGTCCCATGCAGGTACTGGTGATCTCCTTGGAGGCCTTACATTTTTGGCTCGTCTGAGGTACTGCTTTAATAAAGGGTGAGAAAAAATTGGTGGCTCTGTATTGTAATGAGCTGAAATGGCAGAGGCATGAATTTTAATTGATGCAAAGGATAGGCCTTTGTCCAACATCTCAGTTAAGTATTGCAAATTCTGCGGAATATTTGGTACAGTTATATCAGTTCCTTGTGCCTGGTTCCAAGCACAGAATTTCTTCCATTTTCCAGTATAAGACTTTCTTGTACTAGGCCTTCTGGCTTCCAGAATGACATCCATCACAGCTTTGCTGAGAGGCGTTTCTTGAATGACTACATTATCCGCCATGCTGCCAGGTTTAATGTCCTGAGTTGGCTGTGCAGAATCTGATTGTTTTGCTGGGAGAATAGACAAAGTAACTGAGGTAAGGTCCAAGCTAGGTAATGAGAAAAGTTCCTTAGGATTGGGTACCAGTACTGGCGGTGCCAGTCTGGGGCAATCAGTATCATCTTTGGTTTCTCCTGTCTGACCTTTATGAGTACCTTGGGGAGGAGAGGCAGTGGAGGGAAGGCATATACTGATAGGTTTTTCCAGCTGAAAGACAGGGCATCCACTTGTCTGTGAT
Source organism: Protopterus annectens (assembly GCF_019279795.1). Taxonomy (NCBI): domain Eukaryota; kingdom Metazoa; phylum Chordata; order Ceratodontiformes; family Protopteridae; genus Protopterus; species Protopterus annectens. The sequence goes on along the minus strand of NC_056749.1, from coordinate 495,344,629 downwards.
AAGTCCCTGTGCAGAATATTTTTAGTTGGTAGTTGTGAGAGGACAAAAAGCATGAAAATGGAGCAGGATACAGGAATAAATAAAATTTATTAAGCGCTTTCGTCAAATATTAGAATTGCCTTCTTCAGAATACCCAACAGTCAGCAAGACCATCCTTTTATACATACAACAGTTAAGTCATTGATTGAGAACAATTAAATAATTGAATAATTAAGCATACAAATGTTTAAAGACAGACTCCCTTGTTTTCTTAATTGTTTATTTACCAGTAAATTAAAATAGATGCCATTACTTAGTATCATTGTAAAATATGTATATATGTGGTAAATGTGTCCCCTAACACTAAATAACAAAAAATGCCAGCTTGGAGGTATAATACAAAACTATCAACTGTTTGTAGAGAAAATATGATCATATGTATAAATCTGTGCAACAAGCAATATACACAATAAAATAAAAAAATAAATTCAAAAATAAATAATTCAAAAAACAAGGGAGTCTATGTCTTTAAACATTTGTATGCTTAATTATTCAATTATTTAATTGCTTTCAATCAATGGCTTAACTGTTGTATGTATAAAAGGATGGTCTTGCTGACTGTTGGGTATTCTGAAGAAGTCAATCCTAATATTTGACAAAAGTGCTTAATAAATTTTACTTATTCCTGTATCCTGCTCCATTTTCGTGCTTTTTGTTACTTGGTGTTTTTCTACAAATTTCTAGTTGTGAGGGGAAGCAAATAGGTCTACGTCCTGGCATCCCCATTTCCTTGTTATGCTGAAGACTTGTGGATCCAGCTGCCACTCGTGGGGATCCATGAGATTTCTGCTTAGTTCGTCTGCCAGAGTATTTTCTTTCCTGGCAGGAATTGTGCCTGCAAATGTACTTGGTAAGTCAAAGCTGTGTTCCACAATGTCATAGCTAGTCTGCAAAGTGGGTAAGAATGTGTGCCCCCCTGCTTGTTTATGTATCACATGACCGTGGTGTTGTCTGTCTATCAGCAGTTGTCCCGGTTGAAGTAGGTCCTTGAAGGCTGTCAGGGCATTTTGAACAGCTAGCATCTCTTTTTGATTGATATGTAGATGCATTTGGTTTGAGCTCCATGTGCCCTGAATGCATCTTCCTGCCATGTGGGCCCCCCAGGCATAATCTGATGCATCCTTTGTTAGTGTCTGCCTGGGTGGGGGTAATGTGAAAGGCTGTCCCTTACTCTGGTGACAAGCCTTTACCCACCATCGAAACTCCTGTTGCAGGCAGGGAATGAGAGTAATCATTGTTTCCAGGCTGTGGCAATGTTGAGTCCAAACACTTTTTATGTACCACTGAAGTTTCCTCATATGCAGTCTTGCATATGGAATTAGTAGGATGCCAAGAAGCCCAAAGCCTACAGAATTTTTCTTGCAGATAACTGGGCCTTTGTTGCCAACATTTTGAAATAGGTAGTCAAGTTGCCTTTGTTTGTCTGGCGTGAGATAAACCATCTGGGCAGTTATATTCAAGCTTGCACCCAGGAATATTATATCTTGAGAGGGTACTAGTTTTGATTTCTTTTTGTTGACTGTGTACCCTAGGCATGTTAGTAGTCTTTTCACAAACGCCAGATGTTTTAGAACATGTGTCCAACCTGTGGCCCGCGGGCCGCATGCTGCCCTCAGACCTCTTCCATGTGGGCCCCGACCTCTAACTGCAACATCAATACACGCATGCCCCAAAACACTTTTTTGTGTGTTTTTCACGCCAGTGACCCATAACTCTCTTGGTGTGTGCATCCACCAAAGCACCATTCTAGCTTTGATTTTTTTGTGCCAAAGAAGGATCTGTGTGTTCCCGCCATTATTTCATGTGTGTGTGTGTGTGTGTGTGTGTGTGTGTGTGTGTGTGTGTGTGTGTGTGTCTGCTCGCTTAAGAGGGACTAGTGTATGGATTTGCCGTCACTGCCTTTGAAAGGGACAGCACTTACCTGTGTTAACAGGTAAGTATGGAGTGAGTGAATGAGTGAGTACATGCATGAAAGCAAAATGTTTGTGTATGTGAGAGTATAAGAAGAGTGTGTGTGTGTGTGTGTGCGTGCATGACAGAGAGAAACACATGCACAAAGAGGCTAATGATTATCAATCTACCTACTGAACACAAATAAATTATAAATATATTGTACATTAAAAGTGCACTTTCAATAAATTGTGGCTTTCCTGACAGAGTGTTGTATTGAATATGAAATCATACCTCTCAACTGTATGGATTTTTGCTTCATCTTCCAATTTGTATCCTTTACTTAGAAAATAAAAGTAGTCATACAAGGTAGTTCCAGGGAGTAAGAATGAGACAGCAGCCTAGGGTTAAATGGGTCTGTACTGGATTGACTTTGTGGGACTGTAGCATATAAAGTTGAATTGTTTTTTTCTGACAAACGAAAAAGCACCCAGTACTGTTTTGTCATTGGTGGGTTCTAAGCAGTGGCAGATTGGACAACAGTAAGTATAGCTTTGGTGGATCATTAATACTGGCAAATCAGGTGGGCACAATGTCATTTTTTAAATGTTGTGGGTTTTATTGTGTGTTGGGAGGGCTGCAACAGCAGATGATTATTAAAGACGGAGACTTACGGACTGCGGAGAATGTTTCTTTGTTTCAAAACCTGATACTTGGATACTAGGCATGCCAAAAGTAGAATTTTTTAAGACATAGCTTCTTGCCATTTGTAGTGCATGGATATTTATATTTAATAGACAATGCTAGCAGTATGAGTGTGGTCCTGTATGGATCTGATGATTGCCAAGTCTACCACTGCCAATGTCTTGTAAAATGACCTGGAAATGGATATTGAGATGTTACTGAAAAAATACAATAAGTGGGCTTAGAAATATAGTTTAATTAAACAAAGTGTAGTTGCAATTTGCAGGCCATAATTTAATTTATTTCAGGTAGACCAGACTGGTAGATTGTATCCCATTAGACTTAATTAGGGAGAGCTACCATTCCTGGGAAATAAGCAACCCTAGTTTCAGTGAAAGATCTGTGGTTGTTAGCAGGTAGGAAGTTGCAGGATGTGGATGCAATGTGTTTTATTTATTATTTTTAATGCATTTGTCATTTCAAAACATGGTTTTCTTTGTTGCAAAAGAAGGCAGGATTGAATGAGCTATATAATGCTTGACTGACAATGATGGGATTGAAAGATTGTAAGTGATGTATAATGTTTGCAGATGCAGTTGTTTAAATGGTGTATGTGATGCCTAACTATTTTTGGGCCTGTGTCCCACTTTTATTTTTCTCTTTCTCCAGATTTCTTGCTCTAAGGTTGAGAGGTTTGGTTCCATACTAAATCAGAAGGTTGTATTTACCTTGGAAGACTTTTCAGCACAATTACAAGAAACAGAGCCTTTTTAATCTCTCTGCTTATTTCCAATATAAACTGCCATATAATCTTGCAAATAACCTTCTTAAGCTACTTTAATTCTTTTGGAATTGACAGGTATGATTCACTGGCACGGACGTAAGCATAGAGTGCTAATGTGACAGCTCAGTAAACTGTCAGTCTGTGAATAACTTCTGCACAAATTAAAATGTCTGAATCTCAAATGGCTTTAGACTGGAGGGAAGTTATAAGTTTACTCCAGTATGTAGTATGATCTTAGAGAGTTTATGGATTTCTTATTGATTTACTTTTTGCTGAGCAATTGTTTGCTAATTTATTGATGGTCCTTTTGGTGGTGGGAATTGGATGGATGTGTCCATCTCTAGTATGATTTTTTTCAGATATTTTTACTTCCAGACAATTTCATTCAGAGAGTGTGTGTCATGTTTTACTGAGGTTGCCTATTTTAGAAGCAGGGGCTCCTTGTGTGTGTGTGTGTGTGTGTGTGTGTGTGTGTGTGTGTGTGTGTGTGTGTGTGTGTGTTTTTAAGAGAGAGATGTAATATGTATACTGAATATATTTTTGAAAATGGAATTCTTAAACAGGACCCTCTTCTTGGGCAAGTAGACTTGAGTAACCAATATTAGATCTTAGCCATCCAGCTAGGAAAGTTTAGTAATGTGGATGTTCCATCCTGTTTGTTGAAGGCTATGCTACTTACTCAAGGAGTACATTTATGTTTATCCATCCAGCTGTCGTGTTGTTGAACTACATTGTCTGATAATGAAAGGAGCTTTTTATAAAAGTTGAAGTTTTTCTATCAAGAACCTGTCCATACAGAGTGGCTTGTTTATGTTGTGGTGAAGGCAGTGGTCTTCGTAATGCACGTTTAAAGTATAAAGTACAGTTTTGTACCTACCATAAATGTAGATGTTCGAAGATCCACATTGCTGCAGTCCTTACACTTGGGTAGTCCGCTGTCCTCGGTCGGCCCGAATATCAAAGTATTAGGCTGACGTCGGTCAAGGCGCTTAAGACTGACATCAGGACGTCAGGGTACAAATGCGCATGACTGACGTCATATCCTCAGTCTTTTCTTGCCCCAGATGTCAGAAGACCCTAAACAGAAAGGTCAAAACCAAAAGACAGCAAAAAAAAACAACCAACCACCCTTGCACTAATCATATGTACAATATATACAATATCTACAATATTTACAACCCAAACCACACAACCGCCTCTAACTACAGAGGGGAAGGAGGGAGGGTAAATTGGACTGCAGCAATGTGGATCTTCGAACATCTACATTTATGGTAGGTACAAAACTGTACTATGTTCTTCATCTCACATTGCTGCAGTCCTTACACTTGGGTAGAATCCCAAAGCAGAGGTAAGGGAGGATGGCAAAACTATAAAGCAGTAGGAGCTGCCAAAATGCCCTGTAAAATTGCAGTGGCAAAACCAGCCCTAGATTTAGAGTAAAGTGGAAGGTGGTAATGCTTAGAGAAAGTATGCACTGAACTCCAAGTAGCTGCCTCCAAAATATCTTTAGCTGCCACCCCCTTAAAAAGCTGTAGAAGTGGCAGTAGCCCTAGTGGAATGAGGTCTAATCCCAGCTGGAATCTCCTTACCATGATGGGAATAACAGAAAGCAATACAAAACCCAATCCACTTAGAAATAGTTTGTTTTGACACAGGCTTGCCCTGAGAACCCAAAGCAAATGAAACAAATAACTGCTGAGACTGCCTGAACCCTTTAGTTCTGCTTAAATAATATCGCAACTGCCTGTGTATATCCAAGGTGTGCAAAATCTTTTCCCCTTTATTTTGGGGGTTTGCATAAAAAGTAGGCAAATGAATAGTTTGGTTTAAAGCCACACTAGAAACCACTTTAGGCATAAAGGAAGGATTAGTACGTAAAGATACCCTATCCTTATGGAAAATTAAGAAAGGCTCAACCGCCTGTAATTCAGAAACCCTTCTCGCAGAGGTAATGGCCAACAAAAAAGCAGTCTTCCATGATAAATATTTCAACTCGGCAGTAGCTGCAGGCTCAAAAGGTTGTAGAGTGAGTTTCTCCAACACAAAATTGAGATCCCAAGCAGGAGTAGGAGCTCTACGTGGGGGTCTTATATTCTTTGCCCCTCTAAGGAATTGCTTAAACAAAGGATGAGAAAACAATGGTGGGTCACAGTCATAGTGAGCAGAAATTGCTGCAGCATGAACCTTAATAGAAGAGAAGGACAAACCTTTGTCCAGTAACTCAGCAAGATATTGAAGAGCCACACTTAAATTAGGCTTAGAAACATCAAATTCCTTTGCTGCACTCAAAATCTCTTCCATTTATCTGCGTACACTTTCCTTGTACTAGACCTTCTGGCCTCCAAAATAACATTCAAAACTTGCTGCGAAAGCTGAGACCCTCCAGGGTTTAAAACAGAATATGCCAGGCTGTTAGGTGAAGAGAGTGAAGTTTGACATTGAGTAAATGACTGTTCTCCTGAGACAGCAGGTGTGGAATCGAAGGCAAAGGCCATGGAGGCTCCCGTACCAAACTTCTCAGTAATGGGTACCAGTGCTGTCGAGGCCAATCTGGAGCTATTAAAATCATCTTTGGCTTGTCCTGTCTGACCTTTAGGAGTACCTTTGGGAGGAGAGGCAGAGGTGGAAAGGCATACACATGAAGATTGCTCCAATTGAAAGAAAGAGCATCCACTTTCCAAGCTGTGGGATGAAACCTTTTGTGCAAAACTTTGGCAGCTGGTAGTTTAGTGGAGAAGCGAACAGATATATGTCTGGAGTTCCCCATGACACTGTCAATTTCTGAAACACATGAGGATCCAATTTCCACTCGTGGGGATCCATAATTGTCTGCTCAACACATCTGCTAAGGAGTTCTGTGCTCCGGCAGAAACCTTGCCTGAAGATTTAGCTGTAAACTGAGAGCAGTCTCCCACAAAATCATTGCTTGTCTGCATAGAGGATAAGAATGTGTTCCCCTTGCTTGTTGATGTACCACATGACAGTTGTGTTGTCTGTTAGAACCAACACCTGCCCTGGAAGAAGTAAATCCTTGAAAGCTATTAATGCAAATTGGACTGCTAACATCTCCTTCAAGTTGATATGTAGATGTTGTAGTCTGGCAGGCCATGTGTCTTGTATCCACTTTCCATTTAGATGAGCTCCCCAAGCTTTGTCTGAGGCATCTGTCGTTAGAATCTGACTCGCCTCTGGCCGGGTCACAGAGAGTCCCTTGTTTAGGTGACATTCCTGAGCCCACCACAAAAATTCCTTTTGAATGAAAGGTATTATCTGAATGACAGTGTCCATATCTTGGCAGTGCTGTGTCCACACATTTTTGAGATACCATTGTAGCTTCCTCATATGCAGTTTGGCATTGGGAAGCACCAGAATACAAGATGCCATGAACCCCAAGGCTTGAAGGACTGTCCTTGCAGTCAGCCTGGACTGATGAGACAATTGATGGAAGTAAAGGGAAAGATTCTTTTGTTTGTCCGGGGTCAAAAAGGCCATCTGGGATGCTGTATTCAGTCTCACACCCAGAAAGCACATGTCCTGAGAGGGTACTAGACTGGACTTTATTTCGTTCACAGAATACCCCAGGCATCTTAGCACTGCTATCACATATTGCAAATGATGAAGAAGTTCGTCCCTTCCTTGAGCCAGAATCAGGCAATCGTCCAAATAAGGATAGATCTGTATTCCTTTTAGCCTGAAGAAAGCTATCACTGGAGCCAGAACCTTTGTGAACACTCTGGGCTCAGTAGATAAGCCAAAGGGCAATGCAGAGAACTGATAATGAGAAGTCCCAGCTCGAAAAAGCAGATACTTCCTGCAACTTAGCCTGATAGGAACATGAAGGTAAGCCTCCTTGAGATCCAGAGTCACCATCCAGTGATCTTTGCCCAGCAGAGGTAAAAGCTGTTGTAATGTCAACATTTTGAACTTGGGAATGTCCAGATAAGTGTTGAGGATAGATAAATCCAAAATTGGTCTCCACGTGTTCCCCTTCTTTGGTACTAGGAACAGGCGAGAATAAAATCCTAGGCCCACTTCTGGCAGAGGGACCGGCTGTATGGCCCTATTTGAAGCAGCAGAGAAATTTGTTTGTGAGCCTCTATTCTTTGCTGAGGAGGAACGTCTGGCATGCCTTTGAAAGGAGGCAAGGTATGGAAATAAAACTTGTAACCTTGGTGTATAATATCCAATACCCATCTGTCCTGGGTAATTAAACTCCAATTTTCTTTGAAGAGTGCCAACCTTCCTCCCAAAGGTGCTGCCAGACAAGAAGGCTCTGGCAGCTGAAAAGGTAGGTCATTGGGCCTGTTTACGAAAGGACTGGCCCCTGCCCTCACCGAAGACTGTGCAGGTGAACTCCCTGTTCTAGGTCTGAAAGAGCCCTGAGCTCTGCCCCTACCACGTCTAGATCTTCCCCTAGACTGTGAATCATAAGCAGGGTACGTCCACCCCTTAGCAGGCCAATTCCTGCTAAACTTCGGAGGCTGTGTGTGTGTGTCTTTCGCTTTTCGGTTTAGGGGGTCGCCACCACAGAACCGCTCCGTCCCGCTAATGATTGGCAGTAGAGTTTACTTGCCCGGGCCTAAGACTACCTACTTCAACAAAAGAAGAGCCATCGCCATGTCGTCACACAGTAGGCCACACTTGCTGAGACTCTTCTGGAACGCGTCTAAACGTGACGCGGGCCGGCAACCCGCACACCACCACACCCACATAACTTGCAAAAATCTTTAACAGCCTGCATAGACTTAGCCTTGTCTTCCATTTTCTTTAAGACTGCCTCCACAGGTGACCCAAACAACACATCAGACTGTAAAGGAGCATCTAAAATCCTTGTCTTAACATGGTCAGATAAATTCTGATCCCTCAGCCAGGCATGCCTGCTAAGAACTGACCCAGTGGCAGCCACCCTAGACGAGGCCTGTACAGCATCAAAACCACATTGTAAAGAATACTTACCCACCTGTTCAGAAACATGTACCAAATCTTGTAATTCTTTACACTCAATGCCTTCCGCCAGAGCATCTACCTTAGACTTCAATTGAGAAAGAAGATAGTTTTGATATTTCAACATGTGAAACTGGCAATTCAAAGCCCTCATAGCGAAGGTGGAAGAAGTATAGACTTTCTTTCCCCATCTATCCAAAGCTCTGGCCTCTTTATCTGGAGGAACCGGATTATTTACAACAGAGGCCTTGACGCCCTTTGGTCCCTGACTAACAGTCTCTGGGTCCGCCCTAGGACTCTTATAAAGATATTTATGAGCTTCAGGCACCCTGTAATACCTGTCCGGCTTAACAGGAGCAGGAGGCAAAGAATCAGGATTAAGTGAAGCCTCTGCAAACACATCTTCCACAACATCCAGAACAGGTGGTATAGCCAAAGGCCTATGCTGGGGTAAAAGCAGAAATTCCCTAAGCCTTTTCCTGGAATCAGAAAAGTCCTGACCTTCCCACTTAAAATGTTCCCTCATGGAATGAAGAGTCTCTGAAAAAGAAAAATCCTCTGGAGGAGAAGCAGAAGGAGTAGAATCATCCACATCAGAATCAGAATAAGGAGAATACTCCTGCAAGTCTTCAGCCGAAGACTCTGAAACATCCGAAGCCTGCTCAAAACTCCCCAACTCTGGTTCCACCCTAGGCCTCTTATCAGGAGGGGGCAAAGAACCTCTAATCAAAGTAATTAAATCTTCTGCCATTTTAAGCATGTGCTTCTTGGGCACAGATCCTGATGAACTAGGAGTGACACCAACAGAAGCTAAACCTGGCCTGCCTCTGGGAGAAGCCTTGGAAACAGAAGGAGAGGGCCTAACCACCCTAGGAAGGGAGGGGAGTACAGTAACCTGAGAAGCCCCTTCAGCCTGACCTGCCTCCTGAGAGGCCACATCCTGCAATATCAAAGTCTTCCCCTGGGACTCCAGAGAAGCCTCCGGGAACCACGGTTCCACTGGCGCCTCTAAATAACCGGCGTCGGTACAGGCGACTCTTCTTGCCTGGGTTTAGATGCTTTGTCTTTGCGCTTCTTGAAGAAGCGGGCGCGGAGCATCCGGCGGCATATTATAATTGCACCGCTTCCGAAGACCAACCTGGCACAATCTAACCTTCGCAATAGTGCGTTTATTGAACCTAGCACAAAAGCGACACCCAACAACGTCGTGCTCAGGCCCCAAACAAGGAATACACAAAGTATGATAATCTCTATGCTGTATCTGTTTCCCACAAGAAATACAGTTATTCACTTTTTCTGACATCCGGTAAACCACTGAGGCAAGAAAAACTAAAATATTCCCTAGCGGGTACTTAGCCAACTTTGACTCGGTCTGAAACTCCGAATTCGAAAAATTTCAGAACACCGAACGGCACTTGCAACGCTGCTTCTGCATCGGACCATGCGGCAAAAAAGACTGAGGATATGACGTCGGTCATGCGCATTTGTACCCCGACGTCCTGATGTCAGTTTTAAGCGCCTTGACCGACATCAGCCTAATACTTTGATATCCGGGCCGACCGAGGACAGCGGACTACCCAAGTGTAAGGACTGCAGCAATGTGAGATGAAGAACATCCAGTATTTCTGAGGTGGAGGAAGTCTCTTAAGGCAGGATCTTTCTTAGCCTGGAAAGCAAGCCAGTGATGAAATTTATAGGGGCCAATAAGAGACAGAGGAAAGCAAGAAGCTTTTTAGTCTGTTTGGATAACTAAGTAAACTTAGTCTTTTGACTTTTTTGTCAGAAATGGTTGCAGTCTTTCTTTTGGCAGGGTGTTTTGCTGAGGCACATGCCAAAAGGGGCTTTGCACTCAGTAATGGCTCTTACAAAGGAAGAATACAGGGATGTTATGACCACCTTGTCCCTGGATGAGATACCCTTACTAATGAGATGGACCATGTAAAAAGCTTTCCATACAACAGAGACATGGTGGTCAAAAGTCAGGTTTCTATCAACCTCGTTGCCCAAGCACCTCACGACTGATTGCGTGCTTACATTGTTATTAATGTGATAATTTGTAGGGACATCACTCTCCCCAAAGGGGATGATGATGCATTTTTAGCATTTAGCTTGAGGCCATGTATCTGGCACCAGTCATTTGTTTGGGCGAAAACCTCTTGCAGCTTATTTAGAATTGTTTTATTAAGTCAGCAATGTGAATTCTTTATTGCAAATTTCTTGGCTTATTTTTGTGGATAATAGTATTGTAGGGCTGCTTATGTTGCCATTTTATGTAGTTGGACTGCTGGAGTGGTTTTCCCACTGAGAAATGCTAGTGCTGTACTGAATATCTGTTTATATATATTTATTAACTAAGATGTCAGAGTTAACTGTTAAATTAAAGAATTTGAATTAGAATGAGAATTAGAATTTTAAGGCAAATTGGCATTTATTACATTTATTCATTGTTTGAATGCACAAACAGTACAGCCAGGAGGTCGACTTTGGTCACCCGCAGCAGCGAAAGAGTTAATTATATGATATATTTTATATGCAGCCCCAAGACAATTTCTGTTCACTCAATGCAGCCCCAGCAAGCCAAAAGGTTGGACACCCCTGTTTTAGAAGAATGTCCTTGTTCTCAGCTTGAATTAGACAGTCGTCCAAGTAAGAGTTTATTTGTATTCCTCTGTCTGCAGAATGCAATTACTGGTGCCAGGCACTTTGTAAAGACCCTGGGCGCAGTAGGTAAGCCAAAGGGCAGTGCAGAGAATTGGTAATGTATTGAACCAGCCTTCAATCTGAGGTGTCTTCTGCACGATTGATTGGAACATGCAGGTATGACTCTTTTAGGTCTAAAGTCACAAGCTAAGTGTTCTTGCCAGCATGGGCAGACTATGCTGCAAAGTCAACATTTTGAATTTTGGAATATCCAGGAATGTGTTCAGAAGAGATAGGTTCAGTATTGGCCTCCAAGCCTTTTCTTTTCTGGGTACCAACAGTCGTGAGTAAAAACCTTGTCCCCGCTCTTGCTCTGGTACTTGCTGAATGGCCCTCATGTCCTGAGGGGTGAAGCTTGTTTTTGTGCCTCTGCCCATAGATTTTTGGGCAAAGAATGGAAATGGAATTTGTAGCCTTGTGACACTATATTTAGAACTCATTTGTCCCGAGTTATAATGTGCCAATTTTGAGCAAAAAGTGCTAATTTTCCCCCTAAGGGTGCTGCCAGAAGATATGTGCTTGGTGCAGGCAGGGGAAGTCACTGGGACTGCTTTCTGTATGTTTGTGCTTTATCTTCTCCAGCTTTGGAGGTAGAAGCACCCCGTTGTTTTGACCTATAAGAACCTTGCACCTGGGATCTGCCACTTGGGCGTCTGGATCTGCCCCTTTGAGGTCTGACACAGGAAAGGACCACTTTTTTGTAGGCCAGTGTCTACTAAACCTAGGTGGCTGTACTTGTAAAAAATAACAGTTTGCATAGATTTAGCTTTGTCTTCCATTTTCTTTAACATCTCTTCTGCCTTAGCACCAAACAAAGTATCATGCTGTAAAGGTGCATCTAGTAACTTAACTTTAACATGATCAGGCAGCTTTTGTTCCATTAACCAAGCATGCCTCCTAATTACAAAACCCGTAACTGCGGCCCTGCAGGAGGCATCCAAAGAATCAAAACCACATTGCAAAGTATGCTTTCCAGCTTGTTCAGCTGCATGGAATAAATCCTGCATTTCCTTGTTTTCATCACATTCAGAATTTAACAATTTTCTGATTAAGCAATCCCATGAGATGTTGCCGATATTGATCATATGAAATTGACAGTTTAAGGCCCTTATAGCCAAAGTTGCAGATGTGTAAACCTTTTTTCCCCATCTATCTAGCGCTCTTGAATCCCTGTCAGAGAGGGGTTGGGTTTTTTGCTGTAGAGGCCTTAACTCCCTTGGGACCCTGTGAAATAGTTTCTGGGTCAGCAGCAGAGTTTTTAAAAAGAAATTTCAGAGAGTCAGGAACCCTGTAACATCTGTCAGGCATAACAGGAGCTGGAGGTAAGGAATCAGGTGTCAAACTAGACTCCGAAAAAACATCATCTACAATGTTTAACACAGAAGGAATGGCTAGAGACCTGTGCTGTGGTAGTAACAGGAAATCCCTGAGCCTCTTTTTTGATTCTGAAAAATCTTGGCTTTCCCAGTGCAAATGCTCCCTCATGGTATGTAAGGTTTCCTCAAAGGAATAATCCTCAGGAGGGGATGCTGAAGGGATAGATTCTTCAGCATCAGAATCCTCATAGGGGGGTAAAGAATATCCCTGATCAGAAGAGGAATCAGAAGAAAAAGAAACCCGATCTGAAGATTCATAGTCAGTCTCTTGCCTAGGCCTTTTATCAGGAGGGGGATGGGAACTCCTGACCAAAGTAATAAGGTCTTCGGCCATCTTGATCATCTGTTTCTTGGGCATAGAGGCCTGTACACGTGGCTCTTGAGTTTGTCGCTCTGCTTTAGTCTTTGTCTTTGAAGCTGAAGTCGTTTTAATGTAAAGATGTTGTGGTCTGAATACACCCTCAGAAGCCAGTACCTGCTCAGCGGCTGCGGACCCATCTGAGGGATTAGCGTCCGAGGCTCCAATACTTTGAGTATCCAGTGGCATGGCTGACTCCACGTGGGAGTCGGTAGCGGCCTGCGACTCTAAAGTAGCGGGTGTCAGGGGCTGCGAAAGTGCCTCACTGAGAACCGGTGACTGGCTTAGGAGAAGCTACTTCTTCGGACCTCGGTTGTTTTTCTTTATCATTTTCTTTGCGTTTTTTGTAAACTCCGGTAGTCGGATGGCTAACAGACGACATTTTAGGATAATTACACCAGCTTCCCAAAATACTTTAAAACAAAAGAAAACCAATGCTTAATAGTGCATTGGTTAAATCTACCACAATACTGACAACCAGAAACGTGATCAGGGCCTAGGCAAGGAATACAGTAAGAATGAAAATCCTTATGAGGTATTTGCTTTCCACAAGTAATACAATTATTAACTTTTTCCTGACATCGGTCTGGAGCAAGAAAAAAGTTTCCACAACGAGGTACTTAGCTTTGAATACTTCGGTTCTGAAACTTAAACACGAAAATTTCAGGTGTCGGCCGAAAGGCACTTGCGAACTGCTTCTGCTTCGGGCACCGTGCGGCAAGAAAGATGGAAGAAAATGTTGTCGGCTGCTTCTTTTATACCCCTGGCGACCTGATGTCAGGGAGCGGGTGACAGGAGCCGACGCAGGACCCAAGACTTTGGAATTCAGGCTGGCTGAGGGCAACCTACCAGCAGGATTACCCAAATGTAATGATTGCAAAAGTGAAACACGAAAAACATCCATGACTGCAACAGTAAATACACTCTAACATCTACATTTATGGTAAGTGTACATAAAGAACAATTGTGTACCTACCATAAATGTAGATGTTCAAGTGTATTCACTGTTGCAGTCATTACTCTCGGGTTATCCTACTGGCAGGCTACCCTCAGTCAGCCAGAATTCCAAAGTCTAGGTCTGGCATCGGTTGCTGTCACCTCTTCCCTGACGTCAGTGCGCCAGGGGTATAAAAGATGCAGACAACGCCATTTTCTTCAGTTTTTCTTGCCCCAGATATCAGGTGCCCCCAAATTGGTAGGCTGAAAAAAACATGCCAATAAAAATACATGCACAAAAATAACATTCCCTTCATCTACAAGCAAATACACCAAATATGTTGTATAGGATAGAGAAATGCAGAAAAGTCCCAGCAAAGAGAAGGGGGGTGGTGGGTGGGTAACCTGGACTGCAACAGTGAATACACTCGAACATCTACATTTATGGTAGGTACACAACTGTACTATGTTCATCATGTTTCACTGTTGCAGTCATTACTCTTGGGTTGAATCCCAAAGCTGAGGATGGGTGGCTGGGCTAAATAGGATTAGGAGAGGCTATGAGGCCCTGCAGAACTGCAGTGGCAAAGCCTGCTCTGGACTTAGAGTAAAGAGGTAAGTGTTAATGCTTTGTGAAAGTGTGCACTGAACTCCAAGTTGCAACCTCTAAGATATCTTTGGTTGGTACTCCTCTGAAGAAGGCTGCTCAAGTGGCTGCTGCTCTGGTAGAATGAGGCCTAATGCCCTTAAGCACTGATTTTCCATGCTGAGAATAGCAGAAACGGATGCAATGACCTATCCATTTAGAAATAGTCTGTTTTGAGATGGTCTTTCCATGTGATCCTGCAGCACATGACACAAAGTTGCTCAGTCTTTCTGAAAGCTTTAGTTCTGTCCAAGTAGAAGCGTAGCTGTCTATATCCAAAGAATGCAGAATTTTCTCCCCTTCTTCTGTAGGTTTGGATAAAAGGTAGGCAAGTGAATGGCTTTGGTTGAGGGCCACACTGGACTCCACCTTAGGCATAAATGTTGGGTTTGTCCTCAGAGAAACCCTGTCTGGATGAAAAATGATAAAAGGTTCCACAGCCATGAGTGCTTGTAACTCCGAGACTTGTCTTGCAGAGGTTATTGCTAGGAGCAGAGCTGTTTTTCAGGATAAGAATTTTATATCAGCTGTTGAGGCTGGCTCAAAAGGAGGCAGTGTGAGTTTTTCCAAGACAAAATTGAGGTCCCATGCCGGAATTGGTGCTCTCCTTGGAGGCCTGATATTTTTGGCCCCTCTGAGATATTGCCTTATTAAAGGATGAGAAAAGATAGGTGGTTCCGTATTGTAATGGGCTGAAATGGCAGAGGCATGAATCTTAATTGATGAAAAGGAAAGGCCTTTGTCCAGCATCTCAGTTAGGTATTGTAAAATCTGAGGAATATTTGGTACATACGTGTCAATGCCTTGTTCCTGGTTCCAAGCACAGAATCTCTTCCATTTTTCTGCATAAGATTTTCTAGTACTGGGCCTCCTGGCCTCCAAGATAACATCCATAACAGCTTCTGAAAGAGGAGTGTTCTGAATTGGCTACATTCTTCGCCATGTTGCCAGATTTAAGGTTCTGAGTTGGCTGTGCAGGATCTGATTGTTTTGTTGGGTCAGCAAGTGAGAAGTTTGAGGCAATATCAATGCTGGACCTTGAGACAAACTCTTTAGGATTGGGCACCAGTGCTGGCGTGGCCAGTCTGGTGCAATCAGTATCATTTTTGGCTTCTCTTGTCTGACCTTTTGGAGTACCTTGGGAAGGAAAGGCAGTGGAGGAAAGGCATATTACTGTTAGTTTTTTCCAGCTGAAGGATAGGGCCGTCTACTCTCCATGTTTGTTTGTGATAAATCCTTGTGCAAAATCTCTGGCAGTTGTGAGGGGAGGCAAACAGATCTATGTCTGGGCATCCCCATTTCCTTGTTATGCTGAAGATTTGTGGATCCAGTTTCCACTCGTGGGGATCCATGAGGTTTCTGCTTAGTTTGTCTGCCAGAGTATTTGTTTTTCCTGGCAGGAATTGTGCTTGCAGGTGAACTTGATAAGTCAATGCTGTGTCCCACAAGGTCATCTCTTGTCTGCAAAGGGGGTAGGGATGTGCGCCTCCCTGCTTGTTCATGTACCACATGACCGTAGTATTGTCCATCTTTATCAGTAGCTGTCCTGGATGAAGTAGATCCTTGAAAGCTGTCAGGGCATTCTGAACAGCTAGCATCTCTTTTTGATTGATATGAAGATGCATCTGGCTTGCAGGCCATGTGCCCTGAATAAATTTTTCTGCCATATAGGCCCACCAGGCATAATCTGATGCATCCGTTGTCAGTGTCTGTCTGGCTGTGGGTAAAGTGAATGGCAGACCCTTGTTGTGGTGACAGGCCTGTGCCCACCATCGAAACTCCTGTTGCAGACAGGGAATGAGGGTAATTACTGTCTCCAGGCTGTGGCAATGCTGAGTCCAAACACTTTTTAGATACCATTGTAGTTTCCTCATATGCAGTCTGGCATATTGAATTAGTAGAATGCAGGATGCCATGAAGCCCAAGGCCTGCAGGATTTTCCTTGCAGATAACTGGGTCTTTGCTGCCTATTTTTTGAAGTAAGAAGTCAGTTGCCTTTGTTTGTCTGGCGTGAGATAAGCCATCTGGGCAGTTGTATTTAAGCTTGCACCCAGGAATATTACCGCTTGAGGGGGTACTAGTTTTGATTTCTTTTCGTTTACTGTGTACCTAGGCAAATTAGTAATCTTTTTACAAACGCCAGATGCTTTAGAAGAATGTCTTTGCGCTTTGATTGAATAAGGCAGTCGTCCAAGTAGGGGTATATTTGAATTCCTCTGTCTGCAAAATGCAATTACTGCTGCCAGGCATTTTGTGAAGACCCTGGGCGCAGTAGATAAGCCAAAGGGCAGTGCATAGAATTGGTAGTGCATTGAGTCAGCTATGAATGAGGTATCTTCGGCAAGACTGCCTGATTGGGAAATGCAGGTATGCCTCTTTTAGGTCCAAAGTTACGAGCCAAGCCTTTTTGCCCAGCATGGGCAGTAGCTGCTGTAGAGTCAACAACTTGAATTTTGGAACCTCCAGAAAAGTACAGTTTTGTACCTACCATAAATGTAGATGTTCGAAGATCCACATTGCTGCAGTCCTTACACTTGGGTAGTCCGCTGTCCTCGGTCGGCCCAAATATCAAAGTATAAGGCTGACGTCGGTCAAGGCGCATTTGACTGACATCAGGACGTCAGGGTACAAATGCGCATGACCGACGTCATATCCTCAGTCTTTTCTTGCCCCAGATGTCAGAAGACCCTAAAAATAAAGGTCAAAACCAAAAGACAGCAAACAACCAACCAACCACCCTTGCACTAATTATATGTACAATATATACAATATACACAATATGTACAACCCAACCCACACAACCACCTCTAACTACAGAGGGAAGGAGGGAGGGTAAATTGGACTGCAGCAATGTGGATCTTGAACATCTACATTTATGGTAGGTACAAAACTGTACTATGTTCTTCATCTCACATTGCTGCAGTCCTTACACTTGGGTAGAATCCCAAAGCAGAGGTAAGGGAGGATGGCTAACTACAAGGAAGCAGGAGCTGCCAAAATGCCCTGCAAAACAGCAGTGGCAAAACCAGCCCTGGATTTAGAGTAAAGTGGCAGGTGATAATGCCTAGAGAAAGTATGCACTGAACTCCAAGTAGCTGCCTCCAAAATATCCTTGGTTGCCACTCCCTCAAAAAGCTGTTGAAGTGGCAGTAGCCCTAGTGGAATGAGGCCTAATCCCAGCTGGAATCTCCTTGCCATGATGGGAATAACAGAAAGCAATGCAAAACCCAATCCACTTAGAAATAGTTTGTTTTGACACAGGCTTGCCCTGAGAACTCAAAGCAAAAGAAACAAACAACTGCTGAGACTGCCTGAACCCTTTAGTTCTGTCCAAATAATAACGCAACTGCCTGTGTACATCTAAAGTGTGCAACATCTTTTCCCTTTATTTTGGGATTTGCATAAAAAGTAGGCAAATGAATAGTTTGGTTTAAAGCCACACTAGAAACCACCTTAGGCATAAAGGAAGGATTAGTGCGTAATGATACCCTATCCTTATGGAAAATCAAGAAAGGCTCAACCGCCATAAGGGCCTGCAATTCAGAAACCCTTCTTGCAGAGGTAATGGCCAACAAAAAAGCAGTCTTCCATGACAAATATTTCAACTCAGAAGTAGCTGCAGGCTCAAAAGGTTGTAGAGTGAGTTTCTCCAACACAAAATTGAGATCCCAAGCAGGAGTAGGAGCTCTTCATGGGGGTCTTATATTCTTTGCGCCTCTAAGAAATTGCTTGAACAAAGGATGAGAAAACAATGGTGGGTCGCAATCATAGTGAGCGAAATTGCTGCAGCATGAACTTTAATAGAAGAGAAAGACAAACCTTTGTCTAGTAACTCAGTAAGATATTGAAGAGCCACACACAAATTAGGCTCAGAAACATCAAAATCTTTGCTGCACTCCAAAATAAAAATCTCTTCCATTTGTCTGCGTACACTTTCCTTGTACTAGGCCTTCTAGCTTCCAAAATAACATTCAAAACTTGCTGAGGAAGTGGAGGCCCACTATGGTTCAAAACAGAATATGCCAGGCTGTTAGGTGCAGAGAGTGAAGCTTGACATTGAGCAAATGGCTGTCCTCCTGTGACAACAGGTGTGGAATCGAAGGCAAAGGCCATGGAGGCTTCCGTGCCACACTTCTCAGTAATGGGTACCAGTGCTGTCGAGGCCAATCGGAGCTATTAAAATCATCCTTGGCTTGTCCTGTCTGACCTTTAGAAGTACCTTTGGGAGGAGAGGCAGAGGTGGAAAGGCATACACATGAAGATTGCTCCAATTGAAAGAAAGAGCATCCACTCTCCAAGCTGTGGGATGAAACCTTTTGTGCAAAACTTTGGCAGCTGATGGTTTAGTGGAGAAGCGAACAGATCTATGTCTGGAGTTCCCCATGACACTGTCAATTTCTGAAATACATGAGGATCCAATTTCCACTCGTGGGGATCCATAATTCGTCTGCTCAACACATCTGCTAAGGAGTTCTGTGCTTCTGGCAGAAACCTTGCCTGAAGATTGAGCTGTAAACTGAGAGCAGTCTCCCACAAAATCATTGCTTGCCTGCATAGAGGATAAGAATGTTCCCCCTTGCTTGTTGATGTACCACATGACAGTTGTGTTGTCTGTAAGAATCAACACCTGCCCTGGAAGAAGTAATTCCTTGAAAGCTATTAATGCAAACTGGACTGCTAACATCTCCTTCATGTTGATATGTAGATGTTGTAGTCTGGCAGGCCACTTGTCTTGTATCCACTTTCCATTTAGATGAGCTCCCCAAGCTTTGTCTGAGGCATCTGTCGTTAAAATCTGACTCGCCTCTGGCCGGGTCACAGAGAGTCCCTTGTTTAGGTGACATTCCTGAGCCCACCACAAAAATTCCTTTTGAATGCAAGGTATTATTTGAATGACAGTGTCCAGATCCTGGCAGTGCTGTGTCCATACATTTTGAGATACCATTGTAGCTTCCTCATATGCAGTTTGGCATTGGGAAGCACCAGAATACAAGATGCCATGAACCCTAAGGCTTGAAGGACTGTCCTTGCAGTCAGCCCGGACTGATGAGATAGTTGATGGAAGTAAAGGGATAGACTCTTTTGTTTGTCCGGGGTTAAAAGGCCATCTGGGATGCTGTATTCAGTCTCACACCCAGAAAGCACATGTCCTGAGAGGGTACTAGACTGGACTTTATTTCGTTCACAGAATACCCCAGGCATCTTAGCACTGCTATCACATATTCCAAATGATGAAGAAGCTCTTCCCTTCCTTGAGCCAGAATCAGGCAGTCGTCCAAATAAGGATAGATCTGTATTCCTTTTAGCCTGAAGAAAGCTATCACTGGAGCCAGAACTTTCGTGAACACTCTGGGCAGTAGATAAGCCAAAGGGCAATGCAGAGAACTGATAGTGAGAAGTCCCAGCTCGAAAACGCAGATACTTCCTGCAACTTAGTCTGATAGGAACATGAAGGTAAGCCTCCTTGAGATCCAAAGTTACCATCCAATGATCTTTGCCCAGCAGAGGTAAAAGCTGCTGCAACGTCAACATTTTGAACTTGGGAATGTCCAGATAAGTGTTGAGGATAGATAAATCCAAAATTGGTCTCCACGTGTTCCCCTTCTTTGGTACTAGGAACAGGCGAGAATAAAATCCTAGGCCCACTTCTGGCATAGGGACCGGCTGTATGGCCCCTATTTGGAGCAACAGAGAAACTTGCTTGTGAGCCTCTATTCTTTGTTGAGGAGGAACGTCTGGCATGCCTTTGAAAGGAGGCAAGGTATGGAAATAAAACCTGTAGCCGTGGTGTATGATATCCAATACCCATCTGTCTTGGGTAATTAAACTCCAATTTTCTTTGAAAAGTGCCAACCTTCCTCCCAAAGGTGCTGCCAGACGAGAAGGCTCTGGCAGCTGAAAAGGTAGGTCATTGGGTCTGTTTACGAAAGGACTGACCCCTGCCCTCACCCGAAGACTGTGCAGGAGAACTCCCTGTTCTAGGCCTGAAAGAGCCCTGAGCTCTGCCCCTACCACGTCTAGATCTACCCCTAGACTGGGAATCATAAGAAGGATACGCCCACCCCTTAGTAGGCCAATTTCTACTAAACTTTGGAGGCTGGACCTGCAAAAATCTTTAACAGTCTGCATAGACTTAGCCTTGTCTTCCATTTTCTTTAAAACTGCCTCAACAGGAGAACCAAACAACACGTCAGATTGCAAAGGAGCATCTAAAATCCTTGTTTTAACATGGTCAGACAAATTCTGATCCCTCAGCCAGGCGTGCCTGCGAAGAACTGACCCAGTGGCAGCCACCCTAGACGAGGCCTGTACAGCATCAAAACCACATTGCAAAGAATGCTTACCCACCTGTTCAGAAACATGTACTAAATCTTGCAACTCTTTACAATCAATACCTTCTGCCAGAGCATCAACCTTAGCCTTCAATTGTGAAAGGAGATAGTTTTGGTATTTCAACATGTGAAACTGGCAATTCAAAGCCCTCATAGCAAGAGTGGAAGAAGTATAAACTTTCTTTCCCCATCTATCCAAGGCCCTGGCTTCTTTGTCTGCAGGAACCGGATTCTTTACAACAGAAGCCTTAACACCTTTAGGCCCCTGGCTAACAGTTTCTGGGTCTGCCCTAGGACCCTTAAAAAGAAACTTATGAGCTTCAGGCACCCTGTAATACCTATCCAGTTTAACAGGAGCAGGAGGCAAAGAATCAGGATTAAGAGAAGCCTCTGTAAAAACATCTTCCACTACATCCAAAACAGGAGGTATAGCCAAAGGCCTATGCTGGGGTAAAACAAATTTCCCTAAGCCTTTTCCTGGAATCAGAGAAGTCCTGACCTTCCCACTTAAAATGCTCCCTCATGGAATGAAGAGTTTCTGAAAAAGAAAAATCCTCAGGAGGAGAAGCAGAAGGAGTAGAATCATCCACATCAGAATCAGAATAAGGAGAGTACTCCTGCAAGTCTTCAGCCGAAGACTCTGAAACATCTGAAGCCTGCTCAAAACTCCCTAGCTCAGGCTCCACCCTAGGTCTCTTATCAGGAGGGGGCATAGAACCCCTAATCAAAGTAATCAAATCTTCTGCCATTTTAAGCATATGCTTCTTGGGCACAGTTCCAGAAGAACTAGGGGTGACACCAACTGAAGCTGAACCCGGCCTGCCCCTGGGAGAAGCCTTTGAAACAGAAGGAGAGGGCCTAGCCACCCTAGGAAGGGAGGGGAGTATAGTAACCTGAGAAGCCCCCTCAGCCTGACCTGCCTCCTGAGAGGCCACATCTTGCAATAATAAAGTCTCACCCTGGGAACACAAAGAAACCTCCGGTGGAGCCACCGGCTCCACCGACACCTCTAAAGAACCGGCGTCCGGTACAGACTGTTCTTCTAGCCTAGGCTTAACTGCTTTGTCCTTGCGCTTCTTCGAAGAAGCGGGCGTCGGAGTATCCGACGGCATTTTATAATTGCACCGCTTCCCAAAGACTAACCTGGCACAATCCAACCTTCTCTTTATAGTGCGTTTATTGAATCTAGCACAAGAGCGACAGCCAACAACGTCGTGCTCAGGCCCTAAGCAAGGAATACACAAAGTATGATAATCTCTATGCGGTATCGGTTTCCCACAAGAAATGCAATTATTGACTTTTTCTGACATCCGGTAAATCACTGAGGCAAGAAAAAACTAAAATATTCCCCAACGGGTACTTAGCCAACTTTGAACTCGGTCTGAAACTTGAAATCGATACATCTCAGAACGCCAACTGGCACTTGCAATGCTGCTTCTGCATCGGACCATGCGGCAAAAAAGACTGAGGATATGACGTCGGTCATGCGCATTTGTACCCTGACGTCCTGATGTCAGTCAAATGCGCCTTGACCGACGTCAGCCTTATACTTTGATATTCGGGCCGACCGAGGACAGCGGACTACCCAAGTGTAAGGAATGCAGCAATGTGAGATGAAGAACATCGTGTTTAGTATAGATAGGTCCAGTATTGGTCTCCAGGTTTTGTCCTTTCTGGGCACCAAGAAAAGTCTCAAGTAAAATCCTTGCCCCTGCTCTTGTTGTGGTACTTGCTGAATAGCCCTCATGTCCATGAGGGCTGTAATTTGCCTTTGTGCCTCTGCCCATTGATTGTGTAGCAGGTCTGGCATACCTTTTGCCCTTGGTAGGGTGTGAAAGTGGAACCTGTAGCCTTGGGACACTATGTTCAAGACCATTTGTCTTAAGTAATCATTTGCCAATTTGGTGAAAAAAGTGCTAGTTTTCCCCCTAAGGGGGCTGCCAAAAGAAAAGTGCTTGGATCTGGCAGAGGAAAGTCATTGGGACGGCATCCTGTAAGGTTGTGATTTGTCTTCTCCGCGTTTGGAGGTAGGAGCACCCCATTGTTTAGGCCTGTATGCACCTTGGGGCTGAGATCTGCTGGGGCGTCTGTATCTGCCTCTGTGGCCTGTCTGACACTGGAAAGGACCAATTATTTGAAGGCCAGTTCCTGCTAAATCTGGGTGGCTGTACCTGTAAGAAATCCTTAACTGTCTGCATGGATTTTGCTTTATCCTCCATTTTCTTCAACACCTCTTCTGCTTTAACACCAAACAAAGTATCATGCTGTAATGGAGCATCTAATAATTTTGCTTTAACATGATCAGGCAGATTCTGTTCCTTTAACCAAGCATGCCTTCTAATAACAGAACCTGTAAGAGCGGCCATGCAAGAGGCCTCCAGTGAATCATAACTACATTGCAAAGTATGCTTTCCCACTTGTTCAGCAGCATGCAATAAATCCTGCATTTCTTTGTTCTCTGAACATTCAGAGTTTGTCAACATTTTCTGTTTAAGCAGTGACATTAAGTATTGCTGATATTTAAGCATATGAAACTGACAATTTAAAGCCCTTACAGCCAAGGTAGCAGAAGTGTAAACTTTTTCCCCCCATCTGTCCAGTGCCCCAGAATCCCTATCAGAGGGAACAGGGTTTTTTGCAGTGGAAGCTTTGATCCCTTTGGGACCCAGAGAGATAGTTTCTGGGTCAGCAGCGGGGTTTTTATATATGAATTTATGAGAGTCTGGGACCCTGTAGTATCCGTCTGGCTTAGCAGGTGCAGGGGGTAGAGAGTCAGGGGACAGGCCGGACTCTGAAAATACATCATGGACAATGTCTAGAAAGTACAGTTTTGTACCTACCATAAATGTAGATGTTCGAGTGCTAATACAGCTGCAGTAATCACAGATGGGTTCTCTGCCGTCAGGCGGTCCCTCGGTCGGCCTAATTCCAAAGTCTTGGTCCGGCGTCGGTTGTCGTCGCTTTCTCTTCTGACGTCAATGAGGCCAGAGTATACAAGACACAGCCGACGCCATGTTCTTCAGTCTTTCTTGCCCCAGATGTCAGGTGCCCTCCGAAGGAAGGCAATACATAAACTATGCTTATATGTATATACAAGTAATGCAATATAATCCAAAATCAGTGGTTACAAGCAAATAAACCATAGAAGGATAACCCAGTCAGGTTGTATGAAGAGGCTGTTAGGCCCCATGCCTTTACCAAGTGGGGAAGGAGGGAGGGAAACCTGTACTGCAGCTGTATTAGCACTCTAACATCTATATTTATGGTAGGTACAAAACTGTACTATGTTCATCGTGCATACAGCTGCAGTAATCACAGATGGGTAGAGTCCCAAAGCTACGCACAGGGTGGTAGGTACTAGGAGGAACTGGGTTGAGCCAGAATGCCCTGCAAAACAGCAGTGGCAAAGCCTGCCCTTGTTCTGGAATATAAAGGCAGGTGGTAGTGTTTTGTGAAGGTATGTACAGAACTCCAAGTGGCTGCCTCCAAAATATCTTTGGTAGGAACTCCTCTGAGGAAGGCTGTAGAGGTAGCTGTGGCCCTGGTGGAGTGAGATCTGATACCTGTAGGCACAGATTTTCCATGATAGGAATAACAAAACCGTATACAGTGGCCTATCCACTTTGAAATAGTCTGCTTGAAAACTGGCTTCCCTTGAGCCCCTACAGCATAGGACACAAAGAGTTGTTCTGATTTCCTGAAGGACTTTGTTCTGTCCAAATAGTAACGTAGCTGCCTATGGATGTCTAAGGAATGTAGTAGCCTTTCCCCTTTGTTTTGAGGATTGGAGTAAAAGGTAGGAAGGTGTATAGCTTGATTTAAAGCTACCCTGAATACCACTTTAGGCATAAATGATGGGATGGTACGAAGGGCAACCCTGTCCTGATGGAAAATGAGAAAGGGCTGCACCGCCATGAGGGCCTGTAGTTCCGAAACTCTATGAGCTGAAGTGATGGCCAGAAGGAAGGCAGTTTTCCAGGACAAATATTGCAAATCTGCTGAGGCAGCTGGTTCAAAAGGAGGCAATGTTAATTTTTCTAGTATGTAATTAAGATCCCAGGCTGGTATTGGTTGTTTCCTTGGTGGTCTTATATTCTTAGCCCCTCTGAGGAACTGTCGTAAGAGTGGGTGAGAAAATAAAGGAGGATCCGTGCTGAATTCTGCAGAAATGGCTGAGGCATGGATTTTTATGGAAGAAAATGAAAGTCCACTGTTCAGCAGCTCAGCTAGATACTGTAATACCTGAGGCAAGTTCAGTTTTCTAGGGTCCTGGCCTTTTTTCTCATTCCAAGAACAAAACAGCTTCCATTTTGCGGAGTAAGCTTTTCTAGTAGATGGCCTCCAAAATGACATCCTGCACCTCCTTGGAGAGTAGGGTCTGTGGGGGTGTTAAGGAATTTTCCATGCAGCGAGATTGTTTTCAGCTGACTGTGAAGAGTTTTGTAGCTGTGCTGAGTCAGCAGAAGAGGCATTAGAGGCAGGGACCAGGGGGGAGTATGTGTTAGGCTCCTCAGCAGTGGGTACCAGTGTTGCCTTGGCCAATCTGGAGAAATCAGTATCATCTTCGGTCTGTCTGCTCTTGCTTTCAAAAGCACCTTGGGCAGAAGAGGCAGAGGTGGGAATGCGTAAACTGTCCATCTGAATGAAAGGGCGTCCACTCTCCAGGCCTTTGGATGAAAAGTCCTTGAACAAAACTTTTCCAATTGATGATTCCTGTGGGAGGCAAAAAGATCTATGTCTGGCCTCCCCCATGCTTGGATTATTTCTGTAAACACCTGAGGATGTAACTTCCATTCGTGTGGATCTGTCATATTTCTGCTTAAATTGTCTGCCAGCGTGTTTTCCAATCCTGGCAGGTACTGTGCTTGAAGTTCGATTTGCCATTCCAGAGCCAAGTTCCAAAGAGTCATGGCTAGTTTGCTCAAGGGGTATGAATGTGTTGCTCCTTGTTTGTTTATGTACCACATTACTGTGGTGTTGTCTGTTCTTATTAGTAATTGTCCTGGATGCAAGAAGTCCTTGAAAGCTGTAATTGCATTTATTACTGCTAGCATTTCTTTTTGATTGATGTGAAGGTGCTTTTCCTCTTGGTACCATTTGCCCTGGATGCACCTGTCCGTCATGTGCGCCCCCCAGGCGTAATCTGAGGTGTCTGTTGTGATAACTTGCTTTGCTTGAGGCTTGCAGAATGGGAGGCCTGTGTTTGCTTGACATGCTTGGGCCCACCATAGAAATTCCTTTTCCAAACATGGGATTATTGGTATTATTGTTTCCAAACTGTGACTGTGTTGAGACCATAGATTTTTTAGGTACCATTGAAGTTTCCTCATATGCAGCTTTGCACATGGGATTAAAAGAATGCAAGATGCCATGAATCCCAGAGCCTGCAGGATTTTCCTTGCAGTAAGCCTGGTACTTTTTCCTAGTATTTTGAAGTACTGAGATAGTTGCCCCTGTTTTTCTGGCGTAAGGTAGGCCATCTGGGTGTTTGTGTTCAAGTTGGCACCCAGGAAAGTTATTTTCTGAGATGGTGTTAGCCTTGATTTCTCTTTGTTGATTGTGTATCCCAGAGCATGCAGTAACCGTGTCACATATGCCAGATGTTCCAGAAGTATGTGCTTGCTGTCCGCTTGGATCAGGCAGTCGTCCAAATAAGGGTAAATTTGTATCCCTTGAAGTCTGCAGTAGGCAATCACTGATGCCAGGCACTTTGTGAATACTCTGGGCGCAGTAGATAAGCCAAAGGGCAATGCAGAGAATTGATAGTGGATTGAACCTGCAAGAAATCTGAGGTATCTTCTGCAGCTTTGTCTGATTGGGACATGCAGGTATGCCTCCTTGAGGTCCAATGTTACCAGCCAAAACCCCTTGCCCAGCATGGGAAGAAGTTGCTGTAATGTGAGCATCTTGAATTTTGGTACGATTAGAAATGTGTTTAGGATGGATAAGTCCAAAATGGGTCTCCTGTCGTTTCCTTTCCTAGGTACCAGAAAAAATCTTGAATAGAAACCTTGACCTTGTTCGTGAGTAGGTACCTGTTGAATAGCTCTCATGCTTATGAGCTTTGACATTTGTAATTGTGCCTCTGCCCTTTGATTCTGTGGCAGGTTTGGCATGCCTCTCATTTTTGGAAGAGTGTGAAAATGAAATTTGTAGCCTCTGTTTATAATGTCCAGGATCCATTTGTCTGTTGTGACAATATGCCAATTGCCTGCAAATAATGCTAGCTTTCCTCCCAAAGGTGCTGCCAGCTGAGACATGCTTGGCATGGAAATGAGGGAGTCCTTGGGTTTGCTTCCTGTATTGTTGTGCACTGTCCTCGCCACCTCTTGGTGCTGGAGTTTGCCATTGTCGGCCTCTATATGATCCTTGTGATTGCCCTCTGCCCCTTGTGCGTCTGTATCTACCTCTTTGGGGCTTGTCAGTGGCTGGAAAGGACCAGTTTTTTGAAGGCCAATTTCTGCTAAAACGTGGAGGTTGGACTTGTAAAAAGGCTTTGACAGTTTGCATAGATTTGGCTTTTTCTTCCATTTTCCGTAGTATCTCCTCAGC
Organism: Protopterus annectens; assembly: GCF_019279795.1. Lineage (NCBI taxonomy): Eukaryota > Metazoa > Chordata > Ceratodontiformes > Protopteridae > Protopterus > Protopterus annectens. Next base: position 495,317,388 of record NC_056749.1, on the reverse strand, counting down.
ATTAGTACCAAACAGCACATCCTTTTGTAAAGGAGCATCTAGAAGTTTAGCTTTCACATGATCAGGCAAGTTTTGTTCTCTAAGCCAGGCATGTCTGCGTATGACTGATCCTGTAGCAGCTGCTCTACTTGAGGCCTCTAGGGCATTATAACCACATTGTAAAGTGTGTTTACCCACTTGCTCTGCACTATGCATCATATCCTGTAACTCCTTTAAATCTGGTTGTTCAGGTTGAGACATTTTATTCCTTAATTGTGATAACAGGAACTGTTGATATTTAAGCATATGAAACTGACAATTTAAGGCCCTCATGGCTAGGGTGGCCGAGGTATATACCTTTTTTCCCCACCTTTCTAAAGATCTTGACTCTCTTTCTGCAGGAAGTGGATTTTTGGCAGTGGAGGCCTTCAATCCCTTGGGGCCTTGTGAAATGGTTTCAGGGTCAGCATTATGGCTTTTGAAGAGAAATTGGTGAGAGTTAGGTACTCTGTAGTACCCATCAGGTTTGACTGGTGCAGGAGGCAGAGAATCCAGGTTAAGGCAAGCCTCCGAATAAACATCATCAAGTATGTCCAAAACAGGGGGTATAGCCAGAGGTCTGTGTTGAGGTAACAAAAGAAATTCCCCAAGTCTTTTCTTAGAATCTGAAAAGTCTTGGCCCTCCCAATGGAAGTGTTCCCTCAAGGTGTGCAAGGTTTCCCCAAAGGAAAAATCCTCAGGAGGGGATACAGAAGGGATGGACTGCTCTGCATCCGAATCCTCAAAAGGGGAGTAAGAGTGTTCCTCTACATCAGAATGTTCTGATAAAATGGATCCCTGATCAGAAGAGGGAGAATCTTCCTCCACTCTGGGTCTCTTGTCTGGAGGGGGTTGAGAACCTCTGATAAGAGTAATTAAATCCTCAGCCATTTTAAGCATCTGTTTTTTAGGCATGGGACCTGGGGATGGGCCCTGTGCAACAGGCCTCTTCGGAAGTCTGGCTGCTTTGGATTTAGTAAAGGCCTTAATAGAAAAAGAAAATGAGGGTCTAAAGACACCATGGGTGGAGGTGGACCTGTCCACATTAGTAGACTCAACATTAGCAAAGGCTTCGGTGGCTGTAGTCTGGGAAAGGGCCGAGGTCCCAGCGGTCTCGGGTACAGAGGACACCGCCAAAGGAGTGTCGTCTGTAATCAGGGACTGCAAAGGCGTCTCGCTGAGAACCGGACCACGTGTAGCCTGTTTTGGCATGGTGTCGGCGGGGACCGCGGGCCTCGCGTGTCGGTCCTTGTCCTTGCGTTTTTTGGACAAAACGGTAGTTGGAGTGTCCGACAACATTTTATAATCGAAAGCTTTACCAAAATAGTGTTGGGCGAACTCCGCCCGACACTTAATAGTGCGTTTATTGAAGGTAGCGCAAAAGCGACAGCCCGAGACGTCATGGTCTGGGCCTAAACAAGGTATGCAGAGGGAATGGAAATCCTTATGCTGTATTTGCTTCCCACAAGAAATACAATTAACTTTTTCTGACATCGGTCTGAGGCAAGAAAAGTTTCCCCAACGGGGTACTTAGCTTTAATGAAGACTTCGGTTTCCAAAATTTTCGTAATTCAGGAGCTGGCCGACCAGCACTTGCGAACTGCTTCTGCTTCGGGCACCGTGCGGCAAAAAAGACTGAAGAACATGGCGTCGGCTGTGTCTTATATACTCTGGCCTCATTGACGTCAGAAGAGAAAGCGACGACAACCGACGCCGGACCAAGACTTTGGAATTCGGCCGACCGAGGGACCGCCTGATGGCAGAGAACCCATCTGTGATTACTGCAGCTGTATGCACGATGAACATCAGGTGGAATAGCAAGGGGTCTGTGCTGAGATAGTAGCAGAAAGTCTCTGAGCCTTTTCTTAGATTCTGAGTAATCTTGGCTCTCCCAGTGGAAATGCTCCCTCATGGTATGCAAGGTTTCCCCAAAAGAATAATCGTCAGGAGGAGAAGCTGAAGGTATGGATTCTTCAGCATCAGAATCCTCATAGGGAGGAAAAGAATATCCCTGTTCAGAAGTGGAATCAGAAGAAATTGAAACCTGATCAGAAGAATCATATTCTGTCTCTTGCCTAGGCCTCTTATCAGGAGGGGGATGGGAACCCCTGATCAAAGTAATTAGGTCTTTGGCCATTTTAAGCATCTGTTTTTTAGGCATGGAAGTCTGAGTAGGAGAATGCTGTACTTGTTTCTTTGTCTTTAGAGCGGCTTTAGTCTTTGAAGTTGAAGATGGTTTAACATATAACTGTGTAGGTCTGAAGACACTGTCAGAAGCAGATGCCTGCTCAGCGGCTCCGGACCCATCTGAGGGAATGATTTCCGAGTGTCCGATACCTTGAATATCCAGAGGCCCAGTCGGCTCCACGTGGGAGTCGGAAGCGGACTGTGACTCTGAGGTAGCCGGCGCCAGGGGCTGAGAAAGAGCATGAGAACCGGCGACTGCCCTAACGGAGGCCTCGTTGTCGGTTTTGGACCTCGGATGCCCATCCTTTTCCTTGCGTTTTTTTGTAAACTCCAGTCGTTGGCTGTTCTGACGGCATTATATAGTTAAATCTTCGGCCAAAGTAATGTAATGCAAAATCGAATCAACGCTTAGTGCGTTGGTTAAATCTAGCACAAAACCGACAGCTAGCAATGTCGTGGTCAGGGCCTAGGCAAGGAATAAAGTAAGAATGAAAATCCTTATGAGGTATTTGCTTCCCACAAGAAATACAATTGTTGACGCTTTCTGACATCGGTCTGGAGCAAGAAAAAAGTTTCCCCAAACGGGTACTTAGCTTTAATGAAGACTTCGGTTCTGAAATTCGGATTTGAAAATCTCAGGAGTCGGCTGACCGGCGCTTGCGAACTGCTTTTGTTTCGGGCACCGCACGGCAAGAAAGACTGAAGAAAATGGCGTCACCTGCATCTTTTATACCCCTGGCGCACTGACGTCAGGGAAGAGGCGACAGCAACAGATGCCAGACCAGGACTTTGGAATTCAGGCCAACTTCGGGTAGCCTGCCAGCAGGAAAACCCAAGAGTAATGACTGCAACAGTGAAATACGAACATCTAGGAAAAGCCTGGAGTAAAACCCCTCCCTTCTTGGCCTGCGGAGGCAATTTCTATGGTTCACTGGGTGAGTAGGTTTTGGATAATCCTAGGGATAAGGTGTAGCTGTTTTTTTTTTTTTTTTGGGAGAGGATGCCTTGTGGATAGGGCCTTTCGTGCCAAGACAAAGCATCTTTTTTCCACTATTGCCAAAACCCAGCAGTCTGAAGTGACTTTTTTCCAAAAGGGGAAGACGGTGAGAGAGGCTGGATGAGAAGGGGAGATGGCGGAGACAGTCGTGCATTATTGCTTCCATCTTGAAAAGGTTGTCTGGAGGTAGGTTGAGGGGGGGGGGGCTGTCTTGCCCCTTTTTCTGTGGCTGGAGGTAGAAGAGGAGGATGGAACTGGGGCTCTTCTGACAAAGGAGGTTTTAGCAGGTTAGTTCCTGTAAAATTTAGGGACTGGGGTTACTAGCAAGTGTTTTAAGCCCTGGAGCTCCTTACTTTTTTTCTGGAGATTTTTAAACAGTTCAGCAGACTGCTAGCGAAACAGGAATTTGCTGTCCAGTGGATCGTCCAAAATCTTGGTTTTAAAATCTTCAAAAAGGGGCTGAAGCGTAAGCCAGGGGTAGCTCCACAGAACAGAAGCTGAGGCTGTGGACCTAGCAGAGGCCTCAGCAACACTGTAGCTGCACTAAAGTGTTTCTGGCAACCTGAGATTGCCAAGGACAGCTTAGATGTTACCTGAGATTTGTTGGGGGAATCAGGCATTGAGGATATCAAGGAGGGTGCCTGGGAGATCAAATCTAGGGCATATTTGATCATGTGGGTCTGGTAGTTGACAGCCCTGAAAGCTAGACTGGAAGATGTATACATATTTTTCCCCAATCTGTCCATGACTTTGCTGTCCTTGTCTGATGGCAAGAGGGAGGAAGAAAGTGTAAGTCTGGACTGTTTGTCAGGAATGACTGCAGAATCTGCCACTGGTGGTTTTATGACAAATTTGTGCTCATCAGGGACCTTGTAAAAGTAGTCAGGTATTTTGGGAGTGGGTGGCTGAGATTCTAGTGTCTTTGATGCTGATGCAAATGTTGGAATCACAGGAGGGATAGTCGAAGGGGAGGGTGATTCCAACCCAGAGTAATTCAAAAAATCTCTTTTGGACTTCTGTCATCTCAGTTGCATCCCATTTGAAGTACTCCCTCATTTTAGTAATTGTTTCCCCAAAAGTAATGCCTTCAGGAGGGAATCTCCTTCTAGGGAGTCCTCATCTGGGGAGTAGTAGTCTATAGGAGAAGCTGTGAGGAGCAAGTGACAGACTTCTGAAGAGGAGGAAGAGGAGTCTTCCTCCTGGGTGTTAAGAGGTAATGAAACAGCTGAGGATGGCCTGGGGAGGTCCGATGACAGAGGGGCAGACAAGGTAGGCCTAGCAACCTTGGCCTTGTGTTTTTAGGTGTCTCTGCCAAGATGTCTGACTCCAGATCCATGCATAGGGCTAGGTGTTTTAACATCTGGTTCTCTAGGTAAAGTTTTAAGGCTGCCAGATGGTTATGGAAAGTTTTTGGTATGAACGACTGTCAGATACTACAGGTAGTGTAGTCGTGCTCCTGGCCTAGGCAGAACAAAGTTCATGGGAATCTTTGTGCGGAATTTGAAGTCTACACCTACACTGCCCCTTTCTAGCAGACATCAGCTAAGAATAATAGCAAGTAACCAAAGCTCAAGCAAGAAAAAGGTTTTCCTTAATGGGGTACTTATCTTTAGATGTCTTGAAAACAGCGGAGCAAAGTGATCAAGCTGACGTTCGACTGCAGCAGAAAAGTTCCACGGTCTCTGCGTACAGACATCACATTTAAGGACCCTGGTTTATGGCCATACGTGTCCCATGCACCTGGCAGCAACCATGCTTAAGCATTCGGGTCACCTGAGACGGAGAATCCCACAGTAAGAATACTGCAACATGGGAATAGAAGAACTTCCTCTTGGACCGCCTGTCCATTCAAATATGGTAGTACATATCCTGCAGGTCTACACAGCACATCCAATTGTCTTTTTCTAGAAATTGAAGTATTGACTGCAGTGTCACCATCCAGAACTTGGTCTTTTTTACTGATTTGTTCAAATTGCTGAGATCCAAAATGGGCCTCCAGTCCCCTATTCTCTTCAGAATGAAAAGTTGTATAAAATCTTGCATAACCATAAATGCCCTTCTCTTCCATGTTGCAGTATTCCCTCCCACTACCAGTACGCAGTATTCGGTACCCCCCCCACCACCACCACTACCCTTAAATTCAACCCTAAAAATGTTGGAATTCCATCATATGCTTCATCCTGGAAACCCTTCCCCTCCTAACCCTTGTCCTAATGAAACCCCCAAAGACACTGTCATTAAATTTAATAATCACTGATTCCATAACCACCTTAACTCCCCTCCCATCAGTAACACTGTAAATACTCCCACTAACTCATTCTCCCTTCTCAACCCTTCAAACTCTCTCTCTCTCTTAAAGCTGTATCTACTAATTATATAAAATCCTTACTCTCCAAACTGAAACCCTACTCCCCCTTAGCAGATAATCTGCCCTCTTATTTCCTGAAGATGGCCTCTGAACCCCTGGCCTATCCTGTGTCTGTCTTGATCAACCACTCTATATCTGAATCATGTCCACTGTATATGGAAACAATTCTACACTTGACCCATTCACAAAGGAGGCAGTTCCTCGGATATATCAAACTTCAGACCAATCGCTATACTATCTCCTCTCTAAAATACTAGAGAAATGCATTCACAAGCAGATAATGCAGTACCTTCTCCAATAAAACCTTCTCACACACAATATGGATCCGGCCAAAGCAAAGTACAACTACTCAGTATCCTTCACTAACACTATCACTTGCTCGTGATAATAATAAATTTGTCTTGTGCCTGTTCGTCGAGCTTTCTAAAGCCTTTGACACAGTCTCCCACCTTCTCCTCCTGGATAAACTCATTTCTTTAAATTTCTCCCCTCATACCATTTCCTGGTTCTCTAGCTACCTCTCTAACTGCCAGCAATCAGTTAAATGTCTCTCTGCACTATCCCCCTCCCTCACTGTGCAAATGATGTCCAGTAGGGATCTATCCTTGGACTACTGCTCTTCAATATTTTCACTAACTTACTATATAGTTCTTGTCCCCATTCATCAGTTCTGCAATATGCTGATCACCACTGCAGATAACCTATCAGAACTCCACTCTGCTTACCCAGGTATCCTTCAACACCACTGAAACATGGCTTATTGATAAACTAATTCTAAATCCAAAGAAAACTAAGCTCCTACTCTTCCTCCCCAAAAACCTCACCAATCTCAAAACCTCATTCAACATTTTATCAAGCAACACCATCACAACTGAAGCTAGCCCTAAATTCCTAGGTGTCACTACAAATGATCAACTTAAGTATGATTTACATATTACAAACAGTATCAAAAAAACGCACCAGAAACTTGGGACACCTTTACCGCAATAAGAAATACTTAACACAGCCAGAACTCCTCTCTCCTATGCTTTTTTACTTCCTACACTTCTACACAGCTGTCACATATTCACTAACCTTAACACTACACTCATTTCAAGACTTGAAACTACCTATAATAAGGTTGCCAGATTCGCAGCCAACCAATCTTACAAGTCTCACCACTGCTTATCACTTACGCATCTGGACTAGCTAGAGTTCCCTCACCTGCTCCTTCTATATCAATTACAAATTAACCACTCCATCCTCTATTTGCCCTCTTTCTGCCCCAGCCTCTCTACTATCATATTTAAATACTCCCCAGCTAGGTCACTTCACAGCTCTGAACAAGAACTGTTACAAATTTATAAACCCAAAACTAAAATAGGATCTCTAACTACAACCCAGCCACATCTGGAACCATTTACCCCTAGAAATAAAGTCCCTTGACCATAGCAAGCAATTCAAATTAGCCACCCATAAATACATAACAAAAAAAAGGTCCTGCCTACCTTTTCTCCCCCCACTTCCCTCCTTCTATCCATTCTTACTCCCTCTCCTAACCTTTTCTCCCTGTCTCATCTATATTCTATCCGACTGCTCTAGTAAAAAAAATATATATATATTTACTTCAACCCGACTTTCCTTTAAATTCACTTTATCTTCCGTCCTATTTCTGAATACAAACTTCTAAACCCAACTACAGCTACACAGGTATTATACATTTAATATGCTATTTTAACCAGATTGTTATTCCTTACTGATTGTAACTGATTTTGCTATTTTTTTTGTACTTTGGAGACTCTCTGTCCTACTTTTGCATGGATGCTTTCTATACCTAAAAATCAATCATTCTGTTTACCATTCATTTCATTTGCTACTTGTAACCGGATAGTAATCTTTCATGTTGATTGTAAGTGAATTTTGTTAAATTCTATTCTCTGAGGAGCTTCTCTCACCGGGTCTCTGCAGAAAATGAGCCAAAAGCTCAGTCAGACTAACCCAGTTAACAAATGTAAAATAAAACCTGTACAGTATTCTGTACAGTGGCATTTTATCCTCGTCACCTGAATGTCCAGCCAGTATATAAAAGTTTGCAATCAATGCGTGGGTTGTGGGACATCTGACGTGGCTAGCAGAGTGTGGGCCATAAAAGTAACATCTGTGCACACCAGACTTCATAACTGAGTGCCCCAGTCGGAACCAGTCCCAGAGAAGGTAATGCAAATCCTGTGCCATCCAGATGGGAAATGCCTGACATCAGAAGGGTAAGTGGGAGGGAAGGAATACTGCAACATGGAAGAGAAGGACATCTAGGGTAATGGTAGGATTTTACACAACTTTTACTGTCCTTCTATTCACATGTTGCAGTATTCTGTACAGTTGTGTGAGTGCCAAAGTTCATTGTGAGGAAGGGGGTGGCGGCCTAGTAGAATTCTCCAGGAATCCTGTCAAATCCAGCCCTAGACCAGGAAATCTGGTCTATTCTGCAATGCTTAGTGAAAGTGTGCACAGATGACCAAGTTGCTGCTTCAAGAATAGTGAAAGTGTCCAGGCCTTTGAAGAAGGCTCCAGATGGAGCCATAGCCCTAGTGGAATGTGCTTTAACACTGCCTCGTAAGGGTTTTCCGTGATGTGTGTAGCAAAACATAATGGCCCTGGAAATCCTGATCGAAATGGTTTGCTTAGTTACTTCTTTTCCCAGGGTTCTGGGGTGGAAAGAGACAAATAGGTCAGGCTGTCTGATGGGCTTGGTTTTGTGCAGACAGAATTTGAGCTCTCGGTGCACATCAACACTCTCTCAATGTCTCCTTGTGGGTTGGTAAAGAAAGTGGGTAGGTAGATGGCTTGGTTTAAGGAAAGGTCACTGACCACCTTGGGCATGAAGGATGGTTTGGTTCTGAGAGTTACCATCTCTCTGTGGAAGATGAGGAAAGAAGGAAAAGCCATGACAGCTTGCAACTCAAACTCTTCTAGGTGAGGTCAAGGCCAACAGCAGAATAATCTTCCATGTGCAGTGTTTTGGGGAAGCTTTGGATGCTGGCTCAAAGAAAGGGAATGTGAGCTTCTCTAAAACATAGTTCAGGTCCCATGGAGGTGGAATGAGCTTCCTAGGTGGTCTGAGATGAAGTACTCAGTTAAGGAACAGTTTTGAAGGCAATCGAAGTTAAGGGGGGTCCAGAGGTATGAATGCAGAAATGGCAAACAAATGGGCCTTAATTGAGTAGAATGCTAGCCCTGCCTGCAAATGTTCACACAGGTAAGACAGCACTAGGGGGACCTCGCTTTGCAATGGGTCCAACTGCCGTCTAACACACCATATGGAGAATCTTTTCCACTTGGATAAGCAAGATCTCCTGGCCTCCTGCAGGACAGTCAGCACATCCTCGATGAATAGATGACTGAAAGGGATCAGATTCCTATCACCCCACAAGGTGAGGTGTAGAGATTGCCAATGTGGGTAGATTTGGGTTTCCTTGTCTTGTGTGAGTAGGTCCACTCTGAGGGGTAACTTGTGATGAGTGCCCTTGGCAGGAGGGGTAACCAATCCTGTCTTGGCCAATAGGGAGTCACCAGCAAGATATTCTGGCTGTCCTGCTGGATCTTCAGGAGGACTTTCTGAACAAGAGGGAAAGGAGGAGGGGGGTGCATAAAGAAAAGTACAGTTGTGTACCTACCATAAATGTAGATGTTCGAGTGTATTCACTGTTGCTGTCATTACACTTGGGTTATCCTGCTGGCAGGCTACCCACAGTCGGCCTGAATTCCAATGTCCTGGTCCAGCGTTGGTTGCCGTCGCATCTTCCCTGACGTCAGTGCGCCAGGGGCATAAAAAATGCAGCAGACGCCATTTTCTTCAGTTTTTCTTGCCCCAGATGTCAGGTGCCCCCAAAAGGGTAGGCTAAAAATATGCAAGTAAAAAAGCATGCACTAACAAACATTACCTTCCTCTACAAGCAAATACCCCACATAGGTTGTATAGAATAGAGAAGTACAGAAGTCCCAGCAATGAAAGGGGGATGGTGGGAGGGTAACCTGGACTGCAACAGTGAGCACACTCGAACATCTACATTTATGGTAGGTACACAACTGTACTAAGTTCATTGTGTTTCACTGTTGCAGTCAGTACACTTGGGTTGAATCCCAAAGCAGAGGTTGGGCGGCTCGGTCTAAACAGGATTAGGAGTGGCTATGAGGCCCTGCAGAACTGCAGTGGCAAAGCCAGCTCTGGATTTAGAGTAAAGAGGTAGGTGATACTGCTTGGTAAAAGTGTGCACTGAACTCCAAGTTGCAGCCTCCAAAATTTCCTTGGTTGGTACTCCACTGAGAAAGGCTGCTGATGTGGCTGCTGCCCTGGAAGAATGTGGCCTAATATTCTTAGGCACTGATTTGCCATGCTGTGCATAGCAGAAATGAATGCAGTGTCCTATCCATTTTGAAATAGTCTGCTTTGAAATGGCCTTTCCTTGTGATCCTGCAGTGTATGCCACAAAAAGTTGCTCAGTTTTTCTGAAAGCCTTTTTGTCCAAGTAGAAGCATAGCTGCCTGTGTATGTCCAAAGAGTGCAGAAGTCTCTCCCCTTTATTCTGGGGGTTTGGATAAAAGGTTGGTAAATGAATGGTTTGGTTAAGAGCCACACTAGATACTACCTTTGACATAAATGTTGGGTTTGTCCTTAGAGAATCCCTGTCCGGATGAAAAATGATAAAAGGTTCCATTGCCATTAATGCCTGTAACTCTGAGACTCTTCTTGCTGATGTTATTGCTAGGAGCAGAGCAGTTTTCCATGATAAGAATTTTATCTCAGCTGTATTGGCTGGCTCAAAAGGAGGCAGTGTGAGCTTTTCCAAGACAAAGTTGAGGTCTCATGTTGGTACTGGTGCTCTCCTTGGGGGTCTTATGTTTTTCGCCCCTCTGAGGTACTGCCTTAGTAGTGGATGAGAGAAAATAGGAGGTTCCGTATTGTAATGAGCTGAAATGGCAGAGGCATGGATCTTAATTGATGAGAAGGATAGGCCTTTATCCAGCATCTCAGTTAGGTATTGTAAAATCTGAGGAATATTAGGAACAAGCGGTTCAAGCCCTCGCGCCTGGTTCCAAGCACAGAATCTCTTCCATTTTTCTGCATACGATTTCCTGGTGCTGGGCCTCCTGGCTTCCAAAATGACATCCATAACTGCTTTAGAGAGAGGTGTGTTCTGAGTGGCTATATTATTCGCCATGCAGCCAGATTTAAGGTTCGGAGTTGGCTGTGCAGGATCTGATTGTTTTGTAGGGTCAGCAGATGAGGAATTTGAGGTAAAGTCCAGGCTGGCCCTTGAGACAAGTTCTTTAGGATTGGGTACCAGTGCTGGTGTGGCCAGTCTGGGGCAATCAGAATCATTTTTGGCTTCTCTTGTCTGACTTTTAGGAGTACCTTGGGGAGTAGAGGTAGTGGTGGATAGGCATAAACTGTTAGGCTTTTCCAGCTGAATGATAGAGCATCCACCTTCCATGCTTGTGAGTGATAAGTCCTTGTGCAGAACCTCTGTAGTTGGCAGTTGTGAGGGGAGGCAAATAGATCTATGTCTGGGCATCCCCATTTCTTTATCATGCTGAAGACTTGTGGATCTAGTTTCCACTCGTGAGGGTCCATAAGGTGTCTGCTTAGTTTGTCTGCCAGAGTATTTTTCTTTCCTGGCAGGAATTCTGCCTGCAGATGTACTTGATAGGCCAGTGCTGTGTTCCACAAAGTCATGGCTTGCCTGCAGAGGGGGAGGAATGAGTGCCTCCTTGCTTGTTTATGTACCACATGACTGTAGTATTGTCCGTTTTTAGTAATAGTTGTCCTGGATGTAGTAGATCCTTGAAGGCTGTCAGGGCATTCTAGACAGCTAGCATCTCTTTTTGATTGATATGAAGATGCAATTGGTCTGTGGGCCACTTGCCCGGTATACATTGCCTGCCATGTGTACTCCCCAGGCATAATCCGATGCATCTGTTAGTGTCTGTCTGGCTGTGGGTAAAGTGAAAGGCTGTCCCTTGTTGTGGTTCCAGGCTGTGGCAATGTTGAGTCCAAACACTTTTTAGATACCATTGTAGCTTCCTCGTATGCAGTCTTGCATATCGAATTAGCAGGATGCCATGAAGCCCAAAGCCTGCAGAATTTTTCTTGCAGGTAACTGGGTCTTTGTTGCCATCACTTGAAAGTAATGAGTCAGTTGCCTTTGTTTGTCTGGTGTGAGATAAGCCACCTGGGCAGTTGTATTTAAGCTTGCACCCAGGAATATTATCTCTTGAGAGGGTACTAGTTTTGATTTCTTTTCGTTTACTGTGTACCCTAGGCAAATTAGTAATCTTTTTACAAACGCCAGATGCTTTAGTAGAATGTCCTTGCTGCCTGCTTGAATAAGGCAGTCGTCCAAGTAGGGATATATTTGAATTCCTTTTTGTCTGCAAAATGCAATTACTGGTGCCAGGCATTTTGTGAAGACCCTGGGCGCAGTAGATAAGCCAAAGGGCAGTGCAGAGAATTGGTAATGCATTGAGCCAGCTATGAATCTGAGGTATCTTCTGCAAGACTGTCTGATTGGGACATGCAGATATGCCTCTGAGGTCCAAGGTAACTAGCCAAGCCCTCTTGCCCAGCATGGCTAAAGCTGCTGCAGTGTCAACATTTTGAATTTTGGAACGTCCAGGAAAGTATTTAGAGTAGACAGGTCCAGTATTGGTCTCCAAGCTTTGTCCTTTCTGGGTACCAAGAAAAGTCTTGAGTAAAATCCTTGTCCCTGCTCTTGCTGTGGTACATTTTGAATAGCCCTCATGTCCATGAGAGCAGAAATTTGTTTTTGTGCCTCTACCCATTGATTGTGTGGCAGGTCTGGCATACCTTTTGACCTCGATAGGGTGTGAAAGTGGAACCTGTAACCCTGGGAATCAATATTCAGTACCCATTTGTCCTGGGTGATCATGTGCCAATGTTGTGAGAAAAGTGCTAGTTTTCCCCCTAAGGGAGCTGCCAAAAGGTAAGAGCTTGGCATTGGTAGAGGAAAGTCATTGGGACTGTTTCCTATAAGGTTGTGATTTGTCTTCTCCGCCTTTGGGGGCTGAAGCACCCCACTGCTTAGGTCTGTATGAGCCTTGGGGCTGAGATCTGCCTCTTGGGCATCTGTATCCGCCTCTTTCTGGCCTGTCTGACACTGGAAAGGACCAATTTTTAGAAGGCCAATTCCTGCTAAATCTGGGTGGCTGAACCTGTAAGAAATCCTTTGCTGTCTGCATTGCTTTATCCTCAATTTTCTTTAACACCTCTTCTACCTTAACACCAAACAAAGTGTCATGTTATAATGGAGCATCCAACAATTTTGCTTTAACATTATCAGGTAAACTTTGTTCTTTTAACCAAGCATGCCTTCGAATGACAGAATCTGTTACTGCGGCTCTGCAAGAAGCCTCTAATGAATCAAAACCACATTGCAAAGTATGTTTTCCCACTAGTTCAGCTGCATGCAATAAATCCTGCATTTCCTTATTTTCAGAACATTGAGCTTGTAAGCATTTTCTGTTTTAGCAAAGACATTAAGTATTGCTGATATTTAAGCATGTGAAACTGGCAGTTTAAAGCCCTTACAGCTAAAGTAGCAGAGGTGTAAACTTTCCCCCCGCCCATCTGTCCAGTGCTCTAGAATCCCTATCAGAAGGAATGAAAAGTTATGTACCTACCATAACGTTCCATGTTAGTTTCTTCTCGCATTCTTTCTTGCTGGATGGGTTCGGAGCCGCTATACAAAAGCTCGAGAGCTAATTTTACCGGCTCGAGGCAACCCTATATCCCATGATGCTAGGCACTAACTACCCAGATCTCGTTTGGTAGCTGAGAACATAGCAATTTTATCCTCCCAACCCAAGGGAGAGAAGGAAAGGGGGAAAAACTCCCATGTGCCACTACTTGAAGCTAAAGTTACCCAAGGATAACCAGTTTATGCTTCAAATTATGAAGGGTGAAGACCCTGATAAAAAGGGGAAAATCCTTTTGGTCTATCCAGGCTAGGGAGATGGCGGGTGGGATGCAAGAAAGAAGGCGAGAAGAAGACAACTAACATGGAACGTTATGGTAGGTACATAACTTCTCAATGTTAAGTTGTCAATTTCGCCTTCATTCTTGCTGGATGGGACCGCATCCCTAGCACCTTCATCCCGGGTGGCTCACTGGAACAGGCTCTTGAGAACGGTGGAACCAAAATTTGCCCTGTTTCTGGAGGCCATGTCTAATTTGTAGTGTGTAATAAAGGTATGAGGAGAGGCCCATGTGGCTGCTGCACAAATAGTATCTACTGGCAATCTAGGTTGAAAGGCTATTGATGTAGCTAAAGCTCTGGTTGAATGGGCTCTTTGCTTAGAAGGTAATTCTTTACCTCTCAGTTGATAGATATAGGTAATCACAGAGGACAGCCATCTAGACAAGGTTACTTTGGATACCGGAAGGCCGTTTTTACCTTCTGCATAGGACAGAAAAAGTTGATCAGATTTCCTAGTTTGTTTAGTTCTGTCCAGATAGTAACGGAGCTGACGAACGTCCAGATAATGCAGTTTTTGCTCTGCCCTGTTAGAATAATTAGGGAAGAAAAAGTACAGTTTTGTACCGACCATAAATGTAGATGTTAGAGTGCTCATACAGCTGCAGTCATTACAGATGGGGTTATCCTGCCGTCAGGCGGGTCCTCGGTTGGCCGAATTCCAAAGTCTAGGTCCAGCGTCGGTTGTCGTCACTCCTTCCCTGACATCAGTGCAGCAAGGGTATAAAAGAGGCAGCAGACGCAATCTTCTTCAGTTTTTCTTGCCCCAGATGTCAGGTGCCCCCAGTAGGAAAGCAAAACAAACTTATGTAATCATGCAATATAGAATAAACAAAAACAGTAGTTGCAAGCAAATACTCCATAAAAGAAAACCCCAAATAGGTTGTATGAGAAGGTGTTTGTCATAAGGCTTGTCCTAAGAGGGGATGGAGGGGGGAAAAACCTGGACTGCAGCTGTATGAGCACTCGAACATCTACATTTATGGTATGTACAAAACTGTACTATGTTCATCGTGCATACAGCTGCAGTCATTACAGATGGGAAGAATCCCAAAGCTAAGTAGGGGTGGCAGGCACTAAGTGGAACTAGGAGGAGCAAGGATGCCCTGCAAGACAGCTGTGGCAAATCCCGCTCTAGATTTAGAGTAAAGTGGAAGGTGAGTGTTTGGAGAAAGTGTGCACTGAGCTCCAAGTGGCTGCTTCCAAAATGTCCTTGGTAGGAACCCCCCTGAGGAAAGCTGCAGAGGTAGCTGTGGCCCTTGTGGAGTGGGATCTGATGCTTGAAGGCACAGCTTTACCATGAAATGAGTAACAAAAGCGTATGCAGTGGGCTATCCATTTTGAGATTGTCTGTTTGGAGATGGCCTTTCCTTGAGCACCTGTAGCATAGGACACAAAGACTGCTCGGATTTCCTGAATGGCTTTGTCCTGTCCAAGTAATAACAGAGTTGTCTGTGAATGTCCAAGGAATGCAGTAGTCTTTCCCCTTTGTTTTGTGAGTTAGGGTAAAAGGTAGGTAAGTGGATAGTCTGATTCAAGGCTACACTGGCTACTACCTTTGGCATGAAGGTAGGGTTGGTTCGTAGGGAAACTCTGTCCTGATGGAAAATGATGAAAGGTTGCACAGCCATGAGGGCTTGAAGTTCCGAAACCCTGCGTGCTGAGTTGATAGCCAGAAGGAAAGGCTGTTTTCCATGACAAGTATTGTAGTTCTGTTGAAGCAGCTGGCTCGAAGGGAGGAAGGGTCAGCTTTTCCAATATGAAGTTGAGGTCCCAAGCAGGGACTGGTGGTTTCCTTGGGGGTTTTATATTTTTTTCCCCTCTGAGGAACTGTCTTAAGAGTGGATGTGAGAATAAAGGAGGATCAGTGCTGTATTGTGCAGAAATGGCTGAAGCGTGGATTTTGATGGAGGAGAAGGAAAGTCCACTGTTTAACATCTCAGCTAGGTACTGTAAAATTTGAGGTAAATTTATTACCCAAGGATTCTGGCCCTTTTCCTGATTCCAGGCACAAAATCATTTCCATTTGGCAGAGTAGGCTTTTCTAGTAGAAGGTCTTCTGGCCTCCAAGATGACATCCTGCACCTCCTTGGAGAGGAGGGTCTGTTGGGAAGTCAAGGGATTCTCCATGCAGCTAGATTTAGGGTTTTGAGCTGGCTGTGAAGAGTCTTGAAGTTGTGCTGGGACAACAGAAGAGGCACTAGAGGTAGGATCCATGGTGGGGAATGTGTCAGGCTCTTCAGGAGCCGATACCAGAGTTGCCTTGGCCAATCTGGCACAATGAGAATCATTTTCGGCCTCTCTGCTCTGGCTTTTAATAGAACTTTGGGCAGCAGAGGAAGAGGTGGGAAGGCATAGACTGTCAACTTTGCCCAATTGAAAGTGCGTCCACTTTCCAGGCCTGTGGATGATAGGTCCTTGAACAAAATTTTTCCAATTGGTAATTTCTGTGGGTAGCAAAGAGATCTATGTCTGGCTGTCCCCATGCCTGAATTATCTTTGTGAAAACTTGAATATGCGACTTCCATTTGTGTGGATCTGTCATATTTCTGCTTAGGCTGTCTGCCA
This sequence comes from Protopterus annectens, assembly GCF_019279795.1. NCBI lineage: Eukaryota > Metazoa > Chordata > Ceratodontiformes > Protopteridae > Protopterus > Protopterus annectens. Next base: position 495,301,220 of record NC_056749.1, on the reverse strand, counting down.
GTGTGTTTTCCTTCCCTGGCAGGAATTGTGCCTGAAGTTGAATGTGCAATTCCAGTGCTGTGTTCCACAGGGTCATGGCTAGTCTGCACAGGGGGTATGAATGAGTTCCCCCCTGTTTGTTTATGTACCACATCACTGTGGTGTTGTCTGTCCTTATCAATAGCTGGCCTGGATGCAGTAGGTCTCTGAAGGCCATAATAGCATTTTGCACTGCTAGCATTTCCTTTTGGTTGATGTGTAGGTGCTTCTCTTTTTGGGACCATTTTCCCTGAATGCACTGATCTGTCATGTGTGCCCCCCAGGCAAAGTCAGAGGCGTCTGTTGTGATGATTTGAGTTGCTTGAGGTACGCAGAAAGGGAGAGCTATGTTTCTTTGGCATGCTTGAGCCCACCACAAAAATTCCTTTTGAAGACATGGAATGAGTGGTATAATTGTTTCCAAGCTGTGGCTGTGTTGAGACCATAAGTTTTTTAGGTACCACTGAAGTTTCCTCATATGCAGCTTTGCACATGGGATCAGAAGGATGCAAGATGCCATGAATCCCAAAGCCTGCAGGACTTTCCTTGCAGTCAGCCTGGTGAAGGTTGCCATTTTGCTGAAGTATTGAGACAGTTGCCCTTGCATGTCTGGCGTGAGATACGCCATCTGGGTGGTTGTATTCAAGCTGGCACCCAGGAAAATTATTTGTTGAGAGGGTGCTAGTTTTGATTTATTTTTGTTGACTGTGTATCCCAGAAAGTTCAACAGTTTTATTACAAACGCCAGGTGTTTCAGAAGTATGTCCTTGCTGTCCGCTTGGATCAGGCAGTCGTCCAGATATGGGTATATTTGTATTCCCTGAAGTCTGCAGAAGGCAATTACTGATGCCAGGCATTTCGTAAACACTCTGGGCGCAGTAGATAAGCCAAAGGGCAATGCAGAGAATTGATAATGGGTTGAACCTGCAAGAAATCTGAGGTATCTTCTGCAATCTTGTCTGATAGGGACATGCAGGTATGCCTCCTTGAGGGCCAATGTTACCAGCCAAGACTCCTTGCCCAGCATGGGAAGAAGCTGCTGTAAAGTGAGCATCTTGAATTTTGGTACCTGTAAGTATGTGTTTAGGATGGATAGGTCTAAAATAGGTCTCCAATCTTTGTCTTTCCTTGGTACCAGGAATAGTCTGGAATAAAACCCTTGACCTTGTTCTTTTGCAGGTACCTCTTGAATGGCTTTCATGTCCATGAGAGCTGAAATTTGTTTTTGTGCCTCTGCCCTTTGATTTTGTGGCAGGTTTGGCATGCCTCTCATTTTTGGAAGGGTGTGAAAGTGGAACCTGTAGCCTCTGTCTATAATGTCCAGAATCCATTTGCCTTTTGTGACAATATGCCAATTTTTTGAGAATAGTGCCAGTTTTCCGCCTAAAGGTGCTGCCATTAAAGTTTTGCTTGGCAGGTAAAGGGGGAAGTCATTGTGTCTGCTTTCTGAATGACTGTGATCTATCTTCTCCACCTCTTGGGGTTGGTGCTTGCCACTGTCTGGCTCTGAAAAATCCTTGAGGTTGCCCTCTACCCCTAGGGCGTCTGTACCTGCCTCTGAGGTCTGTCCGTGGCTGGAAAGGACCAATTTTTTGAAGGCCAGTTTCTGCTGAAACGTGGAGGTTGTACCTGCAGGAAATCTTTCACTGTTTGCATGATTTCGCTTTTTCCTCCATTTTCTTTAGTACCTCCTCAGCTTTAACACCAAACAATGCATCTTTTTGAAGAGGTGCATCTAGTAATTTAGCTTTGACATGATCTGGTAAGGCTTGCTCTTTGAGCCAAGCATGTCTACGTATCACAGACCCCGTAACAGCGGCTCTACATGAGGCCTCTAAAGCATCAAAACCACACTGCAAGGTATGTTCACCCACTTGCTCTGCACCATGCAACAAATCCTGCAACTCTTTTAAATCTGGTTGTTCTGGTTGTGTCATTTTGCTTTTCAACTGAGATAACAAAAACTGTTGATACTTTAACATATGGAACTGACAGTTTAATGCCCTCATGGTTAAAGTGGCAGAGGTATATACCTTTCCCCCCACCTTTCTAAAGCTCTGGAATCTCTCTCTGAAGGTAATGGGTTTTTAGCAGTAGAGACCTTAATTCCCTTGGGACCCTGTGAAATAGTTTCTGGGTCAGCAGTATGGCTTTTGTATAGGAACTGGTGTGAATCAGGAACCCGGTAATACCTGTCTGGTTTAACAGGAGCTGGAGGTAAAGAATCTGGGTTGAGGCTGGCTTCTGTGTACACATCATCTAGTACATCTAAAACAGGAGGGATAGCCAGGGGCCTATGCTGGGGGAGCAAGAGAAAATCCCTGAGCCTTTTCTTGGAATCTGAGTAATCCTGGCCTTCCCAGTGAAAGTGTTCCCTCAACGTATGTAGGGTTTCCCCAAAAGAGTAGTCCTCAGGGGGGGAGACCGAGGGAATAGACTCCTCTGCATCAGAGTCTTCAAACGGAGAACAGGTATAGTCCTGGTCCTCAGAATGTTCTGAGGTAATAGAGGCTTGATCTGAGGAAGGGTAGTCTTTCCTCTAATCTGGGCCTTTTGTCCGAGGGGGGTTGAGAACCCCTGATAAGAGTAATCAAATCCTCAGCCATTTTGAGCATCTGTTTTTTTAGGCATGGGGCCTTGAGAGGGGGTCTGAGGTCCCTGTTTTTTGGTTTTCATGGCTGCTTTAGATTTTGTGAAAGCTTTAATAGAGAAGGAGGAAGGCCTGAAGACACCTTGAGAAATGGCAGGGCTGTCTAAACTCGAGTTTCCCCGCCAAGAGTGGCGTCGGTATCTGTAGTAGGAATGGGGACCGAGGAGCCTGCGACCTCGGGTACTGAGGACACCGGTAATGTAATGTCATCGGTACTCAGGGGCTGTGTAGGCGCCTCGCTGAGAACCGGTAGCCGGCCTTAGCGTGGTGTCAGTAGAAGTCGCGGACCTCGTATGTCGGTCCTTATCTTTGCGTCTTTTACTCAAAACTGGAGTCGGAGTATCCGACGACATAATATAATTAAACTTTTTACCAAAATAGTGAAGGGTGAACTCCGCCCGATGCTTAATAGTGCGTTTGTTGAATCTAGCACAAAAACGGCAGGCCAAGAAGTCGTGGTCTGGGCCTAAGCAAGGTATACAGAAAGAGTGTTAATCCTTATGCGGTATTTGCTTCCCACATGAAATGCAATTATTAACTTTGTCTGACATCGGTCTGAGGCAAGAAAAGTTTCCCCAACGGGGTACTTAGCTTTCAAGAAGACTTCGGCTGAAATATTTTCGTAAATCTCAGGAGCTGGCCGACCGGCACTTGCGAACTGCTTCTGCTTCGGGCACCGCGCGGCAAGAAAGACTGAAGAAGATGGCGTCGGCTGCCTCTTTTATACCCCTGCCACACTGACGTCAGGGAAGAAGCGACGACAACAGACGCCGGACCTAGACACTGGAATTCGGCCGACCGAGGACCCGCCTGACGGCAGGATAACCCCATCTGTAATGACTGCAGCTGTATGCATGATGAACATCTGGAAGATCGATAGATTGATTTAAATTTGCCTGAGAAGCTACCTTGGGCAAAAAAGACGGGCTAGTTCTGAGAGAAACCCTGTCTTTGTGGAAAACTAGATAAGGAGGACAAATGCAAAGGGCATGGAGTTCTGATACTCTCCTAGCAGAAGTTATGGCAACTAGGAAGAGAGTTTTCCAAGAGAGCAACTTCAAAGAACAGGAGGCCGCAGGTTCAAAGGGAGGAAGAATCAAGGATGTTAAAATCAAGTTTAAATCCCACTGTGGTGGGGGTTCTTTGATTAGAGGTTTGAGCAAAAAGATACCCTTAAGGAAGGCTTTACACAGCTTGTGGGACATGATGCTGGAATCCAATAGGCCTATGTGGAAATTTGAAATAGCCGCTAACTGAACCTTTACAGTGGAGGATGAAGAGCCTGAATGAAAGATTTCCGCTAGGAAATCTAGGACTGACTGTATAGGAGCAGTGAAGGGATCTAGATTCCTAGCTCTTGCCCAGAAGGAAAAACGCTTCCATTTACTAGCATAAATCCTTCTGGTAGAGGACTTAAGGGAAGCTACAATAATATCACAGACAGAACTGGAAATCAGGGGAAGCCTGGCTAAGGATGGAAGTGGAGCAACCAAGCTGTGAGATTGGAGGGATTGGTGCAGCCGCCCTGACTGGTGGGCCAAAAGATCTGGCACTGGGTCCAGATGCCAAGGCTGTTCCAAAAGGTAACGATGCAGGAACGGGAACCATATCTGTCGAGGCCAATAACTGGCAATGAGGATCATCCTGGCTCTCAAGGCGGTAGCTTTCTGAATCAACTGAGTGATTAATGGAAAGGGGGGAAAAGCGTATAGAAGTCCCAGAGGCCAGTCGTGGACTAGAGCGTCTCTGGGGGGATGGCCTGGAAGGGGAAAGAGGGTGAAGAAGTCGAGGCACTTGCTGTTCTGAGGTGTTGCAAAAAGATTGCAGCAAGGAAGACCCCACTTCTGAAAAATCTCCTCCGTTACTGATTGCTTGAGAGACTACTCGTGTGGCATGAGAATAGCTCTGCTCAACCTGTCCGCTATGATGTTGGACTTCCTGGGGATATGCGTTGCTATCAGAAACCGCTGAGAAGAGATCGCCCATTGCCAAAGTCCGAGTGCCTCTCGACACAGGGGATAGGACTTGGTTCCGCCCTGCTTGTTGATATACCACACTACGGACATATTGTCCGTCTGAATTGCAATAGTCCCTAAAGGAAGAGAGTCTTGAGGGCTTGCAACGCTAAAAGCACTGCTCTCATCTCCAGGACATTTATGTGCAGTGGCATTCGAAAGGTTGCCATGTGCCCTGGAGTGTCCTGCCCTGAAAATGCCCCCCCACCCGATCAGGGAGGCATCTGTTGTGACAGTGGCGACCGGAGGGGAAGGAACAAATGGTCTGCCCTGAAGGACTTGAGGGGAGACCATCCACCAAGACAGATGTTTCTTGCAAGAAAGTGTTATTATGATTTTGTGTCAAAGGAAGTTGTTGGAAGGACCACTGGGAGAAGAGCATCCACTGAAGGAGTTGCATGTAAAAGCGAGCAAGGGGAAGTAGCGTGATGGCTGCCGCCATGAGACCTAACACTTTTAGAACAAACCTGGCCTGGATTCTTTTGCTCAGGAGGAGGATATGAACATGATTTCGAATTTCTAAAACTCTTTGCTCGGTTAATTTTGCTGAGAGCTGTATGGTGTCCAAGGTGGCGCCTATGAAGGTAATAGACTGACAAGGCAGACTTTTCGAAATTTATGGAGATACCTAGCCCTTTGCAAGTTTGAATGGTGTAATCTCTGGCAAGAAGAAGCTGATGCCTGGTGGTGGCAGTAAGGAGCCAGTCGTCTAAATACGGAAACACCTGGAATCCTTGACGTCTCAGATGAGCAGTAACCACTGCCATGCATTTGGTGAACACTCGGGGGAGCTGTAGTGAGACCAAAGGGCAGGGCTCTGAACTGGTAGTGACTGGCCCCCAGCCGGAAGCGGAGAAACCTTCTGGAGCGCCCGTGCATCTTGATGTGATAGTACGCATCCTGAAGGTCCACTGAGCACATCCAATTGTCCTGACCCAGAAAGGGTAGAATGGACTGTAGCGTGACCATCCGGAACTTAGTTCTTTTTACAGACTTGTTTAGTCTGCTGAGATCCAATATTGGCCTACAGTCCCCTGTCTTTTTTGGTACCAAAAAGAACTTGGGAGTAGATTCCGGATCCTAGTTGGTCTGCTGGGACTGGCTGGATGGCTCTTTTTGTTAGCAGTTTTGAAACTTTCTAGTACTGCTTGTTCCCTTAGACTGGGTGGAACGTCTGGGAGGGGCCCTTTTGGCTGAACTGGGGTGTGGATAAAGGGAATTTTGTAACCTTCGGATATAATCGACTGTACCCATTTGTCTTGTGTGAGAGAAAGCCAGGCTTCTGGACACAGCGATAACCTGGCCCCCAGCCAGAAGCGGAGAAACCTTCTGCAGCGCCCGTGCATCTTGATGTGATAGTACGCATCCTGAAGGTCCACTGAGCACATCCAATTGTCCTGACCCAGAAAGGGTAGAATGGACTGTAGCGTGACCATCCGGAACTTCGTTCTTTTTACAGACTTGTTTAGTCTGCTGAGATCCAATATTGGCCTACAGTCCCCTGTCTTTTTTGGTACCAAAAAGAACTTGGGAGTAGATTCCGGATCCTAGTTGGTCTGCTGGGACTGGCTGGATGGCTCTTTTTGTTAGCAGTTTTGAAACTTCTAGTACTGCTTGTTCCCTTAGACTGGGTGGAACGTCTGGGAGGGGCCCTTTTGGCTGAACTGGGGTGTGGATAAAGGGAATTTTGTAACCTTCGGATATAATCGACTGTACCCATTTTGTCTTGTGTGAGAGAAAGCCAGGCTTCTGGACACAGCAATAACCTTCCCCCGACTGCCTCCTAAGGTGGACAGTTGGGCAGCTTCTCAGGGATGCTGGAAGGGTTTTGTCAGAGAGAGACTCTCTGTTACCCTGATTCTGCGGACCTCCTCTGCCTCTAGGGCGGCATCTGTTGTTGCCCCCCCCCCGCCTCTCGGGGGGAACTGACCTCTTGCATCAGGTGTGACTCCCTGAGATTTGCGGAACCACATTTTTCCACCCTTTTGACCCTTAGGATAGGGTCTGGACAGGGTTGTAAAATGGACTCCTACGGCAGAGTGTGTCTTGCCATCTTGTTCGCATCTGGTAAAAGTATCCTTCACTTGAGGTCCAAACAACGCCGAACCATCAAAGGGGGAGTTAGTGAAGGAATCCTTGACTGGGTCTGCAAAGTTGCTAATCCGCATCCAGGCATGACGCCTTAAGGCCACGCCCGTGCCTGCGGCTCTACTCGCTCCATCGGCTGCATAGGAAATAAGCCGCATGGAGGAGTTGACAATGGAATTTAGGGTTCCTAGCTGGGAGTTGATTTTGTTCTGAGACCCTGCAGCTGTTGGATCCTGTAGGGTATCACCCAATTCTTTGAGAATGTCTCTTTGAAGGCGGGTGAAATGGCACAAGTACTTCAGCGACCGCATGGTGAAGGTCGCTGAAGAGAACATCCGCTTGCTTTACCTATCCATAGTCCTAGATTCCTTATTAGGAGGATGGATAGGCACTGAAGGATCGGCCAGTTCCTTCTTAGTGGCTGCAGCCACCACCATGGCATCAACTGGGACACCCTTAGTTAAAAACTGTTTATCTGACGGGGCTGTGATAAATTTGGAAGGCCTCCGTGGGGTGGGTTCCGTCGTATCAGGGGCCGTCCACGCCTTCTGTGCCACCACTTCCATGAGGGGGTCATAAGGCGGACACACCCAGGAGGTGGAAGGGCAAGAACCAAACGCCTCTAGGTTAACAGACTCGTCCTCTGAAGGATTGAGGGGTAGACCAGTTCCCCCTCTGCTTGAGGATTTCAAGGATGTCAGAAAAGGAGACATCCTCAGAGGGGGACCGTGGGGACCCTTCCGACTCATCCAAGTCGGTATCAGATGTAATGGACTCAGGTGAGTCGACATGCTTCCTCTTACATGTCCTCTTTCGAGGGGGTTCACCTGACGGATCAGGGGAAGCCTCGGAAGAGGAGAATATTCCCAATGGGGAAACCTGATGCGTTAGATCTCTACGGTCGGGAATGAGAGAGTGGGTAGAGACCGCAGCAAGCACTACAGTGGGAGGAGCTGACAGAGCTGACCGTGGAGCAGGCACAGGGGCCAGTACGCTCCTCATGACCTTCAAGGCACCCCTATCAGGCAGGACAGAAGGTTCCCGTTCCGAAAAAATAGGAACCCCATCCGGCACCGAGAGGGACGGCTCGGAAGCCGATGTCAGGGCCGAACTCACCAGCGCTGAAGCTCCAAGAGGGAGAACGGGGTCGGACAAGGGTCCGATGCCACTTGCCCCCTCCGAACCGACGAGGGAATCCTAGCGCCCGGATCCCTCCATGGATGGGACCATGGAAGAGATCGGAGCAGACGACGGAGCCGAAGGGGGAAGTATCTGCTCCGATGTCACGACTGTCACAGCTCCGAGGAGCTCCGGCTCAGAGTATGCGTAAAGCCACTGTCTGTTGAGACAGGCTGTGAAGCATTTTGGCCACTGCCTGAGACTTTAGGAATCTGCTAACCACCCTCTCAAGGTCATGGTCAGAAAGCCTGGAAGACCGAGAGGAATGGCTCCGATGGCTCCGCTCCGAGAGCAAAGGCGATCTCTGAGTCAAGTGAATGGACTCCAGGGACGGAGACCTAGATCTCTTGCGGGTGGAAGATGGCACAGAGACTAGTGGTGCCGATGGAGCCAAAGATACGTCGGCTCCGACTGGAGCTGACTTTGGAGACAGAGTCTTTGAGGCATCGGCTAGAGCCGATGCAGAAGACTGCGACATAGCCGTATCGGCTCCAGCCGGAGCAGATCGTGACGCAGTAGGTGAGCCACCAGCCGAAGGCTTGGAGCATGGAGCCGATGGTTTGGATGGCTTTGAAGGATTACCTGGCAATGACTTAGCCGGGGAACCTTCGGGCTTTAATAAGCCCCTCAAAATTAACTTATTCCTGCACTCCTGCAGGACTCTTGGACTGAACGCATGACAAACAGAACAAGAGTCCTGCAGGTGCAGGGGTCCCAAGCAATAAACGCAAGAAGTGTAACCATCTGTCAGCGACATCTTCTGACAGCACAAGTCACACTTCTTGAAGCCTGAGACTTTAATGTCTTTAGACATTAAGCTGTCAAAGAAAGAAGAATTTCTTCCTTAGAAGTTAAAACACACACACACTAGGTTAAAATAAAGGTTAATAACTAACACACACCTAACTATCGCAAAAAAAGAGAACGGGAAAAAAACGGAAAGGGCCCAAGGCCTAACCTTAACAGGGGAGGGATATAACTTTAGGGATTAGGGATTGACAAAAATGGGACCCAACGGAGCGGTATAAGGTACTAGACTGTATATTTATAAAATAAAGGGGAAAAATCCTAAGAAAGGAGAAGAAAAATGTAAAATTTTTCACTGACCTGTGGAGCCGGTAAAAAAGCACCTCGCTAGCGAAAGCGGCAAACGAGATCTGGGTAGTTAGCGCCTAGCATCATGGGATATAGGGTTGCCTCGAGCCGGCAAAATTAGCTCCCGAGCTTTAGTATAGGCCGAGTCGGAGCAGAGGATCGGCTCCGAACCCATCCAGCATGAATGAAGGCGAGATTGACAACTTAACTTCAGGGTTTTTTGCAGTGGAAGCCTTAACCCCTTTGGGACCCTGAGAAACTGTTTCTGGGTCAGCAGCAGGGTTTTTATAAAGAAATTTATGAGAGTCTGGGACCCTGTAGAACCTATCTGGCTTAACTGGTACAGGGGGTAAAGAAACAGGAGACCAACTGGATTCAGAAAATACATCAACAATATCTAGTACAGGGGGAATAGCAAGGGGCCTGTGCTGAAGCAGTAAAAGAAAGTCTCTGAGCCTTTTCTTGGATTCTGTATAATCCTGGCTCTCCCAATGGAAATGCTCCCTCATCGTGTGCAGGGTTTCCCCAAAAGAGTAATCCTTAGGAGGAGAGGCTGAAGGGATAGATTCTTCAGTGTCAGAGTCCTCATAGGGAGGAAGAGAATATCGCTGTTCAGAAGAGGGATCAGAGGAAATAGAAACCTGGTCAGAGGAATCAGTCAGTATCTTGCCTAGGCTTTTTATCAGGAGGGGGATGGGAACCCCTGATCAGAGTAATAAGGTCCTCGGCCATTTTAAGCATCTGTTTCTTTGGCATGGATGACTGTCCAGGTGAATGCTGTACTTGTTTCTTTGTCTTTAAAGGTGTTTTGGACTTTGCCTTGGCTGCCGAATTGGTCTTGATAGTAAACTGTTGAAGGTCTGAAAACACCCCCAGAAGCCAATACCAGCTCAGCGGCTCCAGACCCATCTAAGGGAATAGTTTCCGTAGGCCCAATACCGTGAGTTTCCAGAGGCCTAGTTGTCTCCACGTGAGTCTCTGAGGTGGCCTGTGGCTCTGAGGTAGCGGGTGTCAGGGGCTGCAAAAGCACCTCACTGAGCACCGGCGACTGGCCTAGAAGAGGCTTTGTCGGTTTTGGACCTCGGATGCCTGTCCTTTTCTTTGTCCTTGCGCTTTTTAAAAACTCTGGTCATCGGCTGTTCCAACGGCATTATATAGTTAAACCTTCGGCCAAAGTAGTGTAAAGCAAAATCGAGCAGACGCTTAATAGTGCGTTGGTTGAATCTAGTGCAAAACAGACAACTAGCAACGTCGTGGTCATAACCTAGGCAAGGAATACAGTAAGAATAAAAATCCTTATGAGGTATTTGCTTCCCACAAGAAATACAATTGTTAACTTTTACTGGCATCGGCCTGGAGCAAGAAAAAGTTTCCCCAACGGGGTACTTAGCTTTTTTGAAGACTTCGGATCTGAAATTCAGTTTCGAAAATCTCAGGAGTCGGCCGACCGGCACTTGCGAACTGCTTTTGCTTCGGGCACCGCGCGGCAAGAAAGACTGAAGAAAATGGCGTCGTCTGCATCTTTTATACCCCTGGCGCACTGACGTCAGGGAAGAGGCAACAGCATCTGACGCCAGACCAGGACTTTGTAATTCAGGCCAACTGCGGGTAGCCTGCCAGCAGGATAACCCAAGTGTAATGACTGCAACAGTGAAACATGATGAACATCATCCCCTTCCAGGAAATTGAAAAGGCACCTGTTGTCATCACCAAAGGTTCTGGCAGTCTGGTGCAGATGGAGGGAAGTTGCCTGTTCGTGGTGGAGGCAAACAGGTCTATTTGAGGCGTACCCCATTGGTAGACACGGTCCAGGAAGACATCCCTGTGTAGCATCCATTCATGGGACATTGTTACAGACCTGCTAAGGGAATCTACCTGAGAGTTCTGTTTGGAAGGGATGTATACTGCCTGAAGAGTAACTCCCTGACCGGTGGCCAATTCCCACACAAGGAGAGCTAGTCTGTAAAGTACGATTTGGTTCCCCTTTGCTTGCTGAGATACCACAGCACTGTGGCAATGTCTGTGAAAAGCTTTAGGGGTCCCTGTTGTAGCCTGGGCTGAAAGGCCTACAAGGCCAGTAGTATTCCTCTCATTTCTTTTGCATTGATGTGCTCTTTCCGGTGTGGTTCTGGCCAAATGCCCTGTACTTTTAGGGGCCCCAGCGTTGCTCCCCAACCGAGGTCTGAGGCATCTGTGTACATTACCTGTGTTGAAGTGGTAGACCCGGACGGAGATTCACCTGGATCAACCACCAACAGATGATCTGCTTGAGGCATGGTAAGAGGGGCACCATACACTCCAGGGGGTGGGAGTGCTGCGTCCAAACAGACCTGAGTTACCACTACAATTTCCTCATGTGAAGTCTTGCTAAAGGCAGCCTAGGTACAGTGGAAGCTATGTAGCCCAGGAGCCTAAGGTACTGACTTGCAGTCATTTCCTTGGTTTGAAGTACCAAAAGTAGGTATTGTGCCAGGCTTTCCAACTTTTGGGGTGGAAGGAAGGCTTTCATGATGTCTGTCTGAATCCTGCACCCCAGGAAGACTATGTCCTGGTTGGGGTCCAGGTGGGATTTTGGGTAGTTAGTATCTGACACCCTAGGGACTGGAAGAGGGCAATGGTTTTCTGCAACTGAAGCAAGAGGGACTGTTTGCAGTCAGTCTGGATGATTAGGAACACTTGAGTTTTGCAGAAGGCAATCACTGGTGCCAGACATTTGCTGAAGACTCTGGGTGCTGTGGAAAGTCCAAAAGGCAAGGCCGAGAACTGATAGTGACAGGTGGCTAATAAGAAATGGAGGAAACTCCTAAAACTGGGCCTTATGGGGATGAGTAGGTAGGCATCCTTGATGTCCAAGGTGGCCATGAACCCTTGGGGTAGGATCAGAGGGAAAAGAGTTGGCAATATAAGCATCCTGAATGTGGGGACATGCAGGAAAAGTTTGAGATGGGAAAGGTCAAAAATTGGCCTCCAGGGCCCATCTTTTCTTGGCACTACAAAGAGCCTGGAGCAAAAGCCTTTTCCCATTGTTGACTGTGGAACCGGCTGGATAGTACCGTGGGCAATAACACTGTCTAGAACTGCTTGTAAGAGGGAAAGCTGTTCTTTTTGGGGCTAGGGAATTCCATTTCTCTTTGGGGGGGGGTGATCCAGGTCATGAAGTACCTGTGTTCTATTACTGAAAGTACCCACTTGTCTGAGGTGATACGTCTCCACACTTGGAGACAGTGAGAGTCGTAAGGAGAGAGGGACGGAGGGAAGTGGGGGAGATTTCAACATTGGCAGGTAGTCACACTAGCTGCCTGTCTTGAAAGGGTGCCCTCTGGCTGGTAGACTGTGTAGTCCTGGCAGAAGTGGATTGCTTCCTGGGAGCTTTTCTTGGTCTGGAAGAGGAAGAGGGACCTGAATCCTTCCTGATAAACTGAGTTTTGGACAAGTAATTCCTCTGAAACTTGGGAATGGGGGATACAAATAAATGCTTTAAAACTTGCAACTCCTTACCTTCTTGTTGCAAGGTCTTAAACAAGTCTGCAACCTTGGATCCAAATAGGGCTGAATTGTCTAAAGGTGCATCTACTAGCTTAGTCGTAAAATCATCTGGTATGAACCTATACTCAATCCCTCATTAGACCCATTATAGAATACAACGCCCCATTTCCTATGTACCTCAAGACACTTGCAACAACTGGAAAAGCCACAGAAACACCTCACTAAAAGAATCACAGGCGTAAAGAAGATGCCCTATGCTGACCTTCTAAAAAAACTCCAGCTATACTCTTGTCGCATATCGCCTACTCAGAGGCAATCTCTGTTTAACATACAAGGCCATGTCAAACCCAGTGCTCGTAAATTTGAGGAGGCTATGCATTTTCTTGGAGCACAGTTGTCATCCACCCAACCTTATAAACTCTTTACCTTATGGGGAATTTCTTCGGATTCATCGGTTTGCAATAATGGCCCAGATTTAATACACGAGCTTAATGTAACAGCTAAATTGTTTATTAAAAGGGGCTATTGTGAACAAAATGTGTATGTCCTGTTAAACAAGGCTAAAGGAAACTTGTATAAGCAAACAGATTACAAACATGGCAATCTACCAATATAAAAAATAATGTAGTGTCTAAGAAAAATGTATGTAGTTACTAATGACATTTTATCTAGTGAGGTAAAAGTTGTGATTAAATATTGTAACTTACTTCTAAAATTTAACGAACTTTGAGAAAATATGTAAAATACCTATGTTCTCATACCGTAAAGGTAAAAGTATTCAAGACATATTAGTACATGCTTATTTCACCACCCCTAGTTGTAGTACTGATCCTATGGTAAATGCAGTGGATACATTTCCACGTGGAAGATGTATTATATGTAAATATGTATGTAATACATTTAAATATATTAATGGAAGTTCTTTCAAAGCAAATTAAGTTTTCATTTAACACAGAAGGGATAATTTATGCTATAAAATGCCCTTGCAATGTGTTCTATGTGGGTGAAAGCAAGAGGACTTTTAAACTTAGAATTCAAGAACATGTCAGGGATATTAAAATACTAAACCTGAAAGCCCTCTTGCAGTGCACTTAGAGAAATATCATAACAAAAGTCCAGAAGGCATACAGTGTACCATATTGGAACATATATGTGAAAAAGGATGTAATTTGGATGTAAAGAAAAAACTTTTGTATAAAGAGACTTTCATTTTAATTTCTGGGACTTGAAGTCAAACAGGTATTAATGTGGAATGTAACTGGAAAGTTTTTTTTAGCTTGAGAGCAATTATGTAATTAGTGTAAATTGATTGGGCTAATAAATGCTTGGGTGTTTCTTGTGTTTTTTTATTCTCCTTTGAAGACTCCAAGCTGAGGCACTAGAGATTTTATTTAATTTTCTACATTGGATCCAGGCTTTGTGAAAAAGCCTACCAATCCGGTTGACTTTCCCTAACAGGAGAGGTATGCTTTCTCTTCTTTTTCTTTTAAGAGAAGGCCTAGCAGCTGTCTGTACACAGGAAGGCCTAGAACCAGACGACTGCGAAGGAGTGGAAGGTTCCAGCTGGTCTGCCGAGAGCCTTGGTTGCCCCTCAGTGGAGAGACAGACGTCCGCAGAGCCTCAGAGAACGTGCCTTCTGCACAGGGTTCTGCGGCCTCTGTTACAGTACCCATTATACCCAGAACAGCAGAACCAGAGTATTCTGCCAGGCTGTCGACCACTGGATGAGCATTAGACAGCAGAGGTGCAGTAACAGGCCTTGTGATCTTGGCCTTTTTCTTCAGCAGGCAAGTTGGAAGGTCCCTCCAAACCTAGCAATAGCAGTTTCAGACTGTTTCTCACAACAGAGATTGGGCATGCGCAGTCTGCTACATAAAGTCTTGGGTACAAAGGCCTGGCAGATAGGGCAGGCCTTGTAATCATGTGACTTCCTTAAACAAAATAGACAGAGGTCATGGGTGTCTCTGTGGGGTATCTGATGGCCGCAGTTATACTTGCCCCTTCTGGATGACATGAACAAGCACTAATATGCAATGACTAAATTAAAGGTTCCCCAAAGGGGTACTTATCTTGAGTTTTTCGAAGATCCGATGGCCGGGAAGGCAGAACACCTGACATTCAACTGGCAGCAGAGAAGTTCTCAAGTCTGGTGTGCACAGATGTCACTTTTATGGCCCACGCTCCGCTAGCCATGTCAGACGTCCCATGCACCACGCAGTGACTGCAAACTTTTGTATACTGGCTGGACGTACGGGTAAGCAAGAGAAGAAAACCCAACTGTACAGAACAGTGCAACATGGGAATAGGAGGACATCTAAAAAGTATTCTGAGTAAGTTCCAGATCCTCTCTGGTCTGCGGGGACTACTTGGATGACTCTTAGCAACTTTCGAATTTCTATAGTTTCCCACCTGTTCAACTGCATGCAATAAATCCTGCATTTCTTTATAGTCAGAAGCTTCTGAGCTTGTAAGCATTTTCTGTTTTAACTGAGCCATCAAATATTGTTGGTACTTAAGTATGTGAAACTGGCAATTTAAAGCCCTTACTGCTAAAGTTGTAGAAGTGTAAACTTTCTTCCCCCATCTATCTAATGCTCTAGAATCGCTGTCAGAGGGGACTGGATTTTTTGCAATGGAAGCCTTAACCCCTTTGGGACCCTGGGAAATGGTTTCTGGGTCAGCAGAAGGGTTTTTATAAAGAAACTTGTGAGAGTTGGGGACTCAATAATACCTATCTGGCTTGGCTGGAGCAGGGGGCAAAGAATCAGGAGATAAGCTGGATTCACAGAACACATCATCCACAATATCTAACAGGCGGAATAGCAAGTGGCCTGTGCTGAGGCAATAACAGGAAGTCCCTGAGCCTTTTCTTGGATTCTGAATAATCCTGACTTTCTCAATGGAAATGCTCCCTCATGGTATGTAAAGTTTCCCCAAAAGAGTAATCCTCAGGAGGAGAGGCTGAAGGGATAGATTCTTCAGCATCAGAGTCCTCATAGGGGGGTAGAGAGTATCCCTGGTCTGAAGAGGAATCGGAGGAAATGGTAACCTGATCAGAGGAATCAGTCTGTATCCTGCCTAGGCCTTTTCTCAGGAGGGGGATGGGAACCCCTGATTAGAGTAATGAGGTCTTCGGCCATTTTGAGCATCTGTTTCTTAGGCATGGAGGACTGTCCTGGATAATGCTGTACTTGCTTCTTTGTCTTTAATGGTGTTTTTGTCTTGGTTGTTGCTTTAACGGTAAGTTGTGAAGGCCTGAAAACACCCTCAGAAGCCGATGCCTGCTCAGCGGCTCCGGACCCATTTGAGGGATTAGTTTCCGAAGACCCAATACCTTGAGTTTCCAGAGGCCTAGTTGTCTCCACGTGTGAGTCGGAGGTGGCCTGTGGCTCTTAGGTAGTGGGTGTCAGGGGCTGCGAAAGCGCCTCACTGAGAACAGGCGACTGGCCTAGAAGAGGCTTTGTCAGTTTTGGACCTCGGATGCTTGTCTTTATCCTTGTCTTTGCGTTTTTTTATGAATTGCGGTCGGTTATTCCGACGGCATTGTATAATTGAACCTTCGGCCAAAGTAGTGCAAAGCAAAATCAAAATGTCATTTTATAGTGCGTTTGTTAAATCTAGCACAAAGCTGACTAGTGACGTCGTGATCAGGGCCTAGGCATGGAATACAGTAAGAGTGGAAGTCCTTATGAGATTTGCTTCCCACAAGAAATGCAATTATTAACTTTCTGACATCGGTCTGAGGCAAGAAAAAAGTTTCCCCAACGGGGTACTTCGCTTTATTGAAGACTTCGGATCTGAAATTCGACTTTGAAAATCTCAGGAGTCGGCCAACCAACACTTGCGAACTGCTTTTGACTCTGGCACCGCGCGGCAAGAAAGACTGAAGAAAATGACAGCGGATGCATCTTATATACCTCTGGTGCACTGACGGCAGGGAAGAAGTGACAGCAACCGACACCTGACCAAGGCTTAGGAACTCTGGCCGACTGCGGGACCGCCTGACGGCAGGATAACCCAAGTGTAATGACTGCAGCAGTGTAGCACAATGATCATCATACAGGCAGCTCAATGGACTGGTTGAGGTTGACAACCGAAGCAACCTTTGTCATAAAGTAAGGATTAGGTCTTAGAGAAACCCTATCCTTGTGAAATACCAAGTAAGGGGGCCAAACTGATAAAGCTTGGAGTTCAGAGACCCGCCTAGCCAAAGTGATGGCTATCAAAAAGATTGTCTTCCAAGACAAAAATTTAATGTCACAAGTTGCTGCGGGTTCAAAAGGAGGCAAAGTAAGCCGCTGTAACACAAAATTGAGGTCCCACGGCATTACAGGGTCGAAGTAGCATAGGCCCTTTCAAAAAAGCCCTACAAAGTCTGTGCGCCATTAGATTGGGTTCATTAGCAACATGAAAAGTAGAAATGGCTGCCAACTGCACTTTGATAGTTGCCACAGCTGATCCCAGACTAAACAGTTGAGAAAGAAATTCTAAAACTGATGAAGTGGAAGCTTTATAGGGATCAATCTGCCTTTCATGAGCCCAAATGGAGAATCTCTTCCACTTACTAAAATAAATCTTACTAGAAGGCTTGTGGGAAGAAGACAGAATATGAACCACCTCCGGGGGGAATGGAGGGATGAAACTGCCCTGACATATGAGTCAACAGATCTGGCTCTGGGTTCAGAATCCATGGATCGTCCATTAGGTAAGGTGGAAAAAAGGAAACCAAATCTGACATGGCCAGTGTGGTGCAATCAGTATCATCTTGCTTCCCAAGGATTGTGCTTTCTGAATAACCTTCGTTATCAGGGGGACTGGTGGGAAGGCATATAGAAGACCTGAGGGCCAATCGTGAACTAGAGCGCCTGAGCATCCCTGGGTGCCTCCCCCTTCAGAGGGATAAGGGTGAAGTAGCTGTTGCATTTGGCATTGAGGGGGCTGGCAAATAGATTGCAGCAAGGCTGACCCCATCTGCAGAAAATCTGCTCCGCCACTTGTTCGTTCAGGGACCACTCGTGAGGCATCAGAATAGCTCTGCTCAGCCTGTCGGCAATCACGTTGGACTTCCCCGGTATATGCATTGTCACTAGAAAGCGTCAGGAAGATACTGCCCACTGTCACACTCGAAGTGCCTCTCTGAAAAGGGGATACAACCTGGTTCCTCCCAGTTTGTTCAGATACTATACCCACTGACATGTTGTCTGACTGGATTGCAATTGTCCCATGAGGAAGAAAGCCCTGAAGTGCTTGCAACGCTAGTAGCACTGCTCTCATCTCCAAGACATCGATATGCAAATGGGTCTCATGCACTTACCACAAGCCTTGGACTGTCCTGCCAAGATAAAGCCCCCCCCCCCACCTGATCTGGGAGGCATCCGTGGTCACCGTGGCAACTGGAAAAGGAAAAACGAAAGGCATGCCCACGTTGAGATTGCTGGTCTGAAGCCACCAGTGCAGATCCTGCTTGCACTAATCTGTAATCAGAATAAAATAGGAGAGCGGGAGATGGTGTAGATACCATTGGGCAAAAAGTAGCCACTGAAGAAGCCTCATATGTATTCTCGCAAGAGGAACTAGCATAATCGTGGCAGCCATGTTCCCTAATAACTTGAGGACCACTTTTGCATTGACTTTCTTCAATGGTAACAAAGAGTAGACCTGCTGCTGTAAAACCGGACTTCTCTCTTCTGGTAGGAAGTCCCTCATGAGCACCGTGTTTAATTGGGCGCCGATAAAGGTAACACGCTGTGAGGGCAACAAGGCAGACTTTTCCCAATTTAGAAAAATTCCCAGACTTTTGCACAGCTCAATAGCGGTGTCCCTGGTCTGCAGCAGTAGATGCCTGGTGGTGGCAGACAGGAGCCAGTCGCCCAGGTACGGAAACACTTGGAATCCCTGATGTCTCAAGTTAGCCATTACCACTGCCATGCATTTGGTGAACACCCTGGGGGCTGTGGTGAGACCAAAGGGCAGGGCACGAAACTGAAAATGACTGGCTCCCAGCCGGAAGCGTAAGTGACTTCTGGATGCCCTGTCCATCCTTGATATGGTAGCAAGCATCCTTGAGGTCGATGGAGCACATCCACACATTTCTCCCTAATAATGGGAGAATTGACTGTAACATGACCATGCGGAACTTGGACTTCTCCACATGAAGGTTCAAACGGCTGAGATCCAAGATGGGTCTCGGGTCCCCTGGTCTTTTCGGCACCAAAAAGAATCTGGAGTAAGTCCCTAATCCTACTTGGTCTGAGGGGACAGGCTGGATGGCTCCCTTTGACAGCAACTTTTGTACTTCTAAAGTTGCGGAATCCCTTTGACTGGGTGGAACGTCTGGGATTCTTTTGTTTGGAGGGGGATAAGAAAGAAGGGGAATATGATAACTTCTGGAAATTATCTCTAATACCCACTTGTCTTGGGTGATGTCTCGCCAGGCTTCTGGGTATAGAGAAATGTGACCCCCGACTGGCTCCAGAGATGCACAGTCGGGCCTCCCCTCAGGAGCACTGGTAGGGAGAACCACGAAAGGAATAGCGGTCCCCCTGGTTACGCAGGCATCCTCTGCCTCTAGGGCAGCGTCTACCTGAATTTCCACCCCTTTCTCTGCCTTTGTGGGGGAAATCACTCTGTGCATCATGAAAAAAACCTCTGCGACTTTCTGAACCTCATTTTTTCACCCTTCTGGCCCTTGGGGTAAGGTCTAGAAGGCAAGGAAAAACGGACTCCCATGGCAGACAGGGTTTCTCCTTCCTGCTCACACCTAGTGAGAGTGTCCTTCACCTTGGTTCCAAATAATGATGAACCGTCAAAGGGGGCGTTGGTGAAAGTAGACTTGAAAGCTTCTGCGAAGTTGCACAGGTGCATCCAGGAGCGTCTCCCAAGAGAGACTCCGGAACCTGCAGCCCTGCTTGCTCAGTCGTCTGCATACAAAATCAGCCTCATGGAGGAGTTGGTAATGGAATTTAGGGTAGACAACTGAGCACTGACTTTTTGAACCACAGCATCAGAAACGTTACCCTGTAAAGAATCTCCCAGCTCTTTGAGGAGATATCTCTGGAGCAGTGTAAAATGCGACAAATAGTTCAGCGACCGCAGTGTAAAGGCCGCTGAGGAAAACACACGCTTCCCATACCTGTCCATGGCCCTAGACTCCTTAGGGGGATGGATGGTAGACGAAGTATCAGCAAGTTCCTTCTCAGTGGCTGCTGCCACCACCACAGCATCTACTGGAACACCTTTAGTAAAAAAAAAATCTTTGTCTAGAGGAGTGGACAAAAACTTGTTGGGTCTCCTAGGGACCGGTTCCACAGTGTCTGGAGTTTCCCACACCTTGGTTCCACAGTGTCTGGAGTTTCCCACACCTTCCAACAAATGAGATCCAGTAGCTTGAACGGGGAAGAAACCCAAGAGATGGAGAGTTGAGACCTGAAGGCCTTCAGGAACACAGACTCCTCCTCAGAAGGGGATTTGGAGGTCCAGTCGTCTCTGCCTCATGATTTCCAGGATATATGAGAAAGAGATACCTACAGAAGACGACTTGGGGGACCATTCTGACTCCTCGAGGTCTGTGTCAGATGTGAGAGACTCATCTTGGGAGTCAATGTGCTTCCTCTTGCACACACTTTCTGGGGGGCTCCTCAGACAAAAACTCCAGGGAGACCTCAGAAAATTGGGTCCACTCATGGAGGTTATCCTGAGGCCTTGGGTCTCCTCTGTCCATGGATAGAGGGTGATTTGAGACTTATACCGGTGCTGGAGGAGGCAGTGTGTCAGTGCCGTAAGATGCAGCGGATGACCTGGCCAGCATGCTCATGACCTTGAAAGCTGACCCCCCCGGCTCCGAAGGTCGACTGACCATGGAAGATACGGTAGTAGGCCTCGGAGCTGAAAAGATGAGGCCCGAAGCCAATGTCAGAACCAAACTCACTCTAGCCAAAGCACAGAGAGGAAGGCTAGGAGACAAAGACCTCCCTCTCGGGTCTGACTGGTGAACAAAGAATCCTGAACCCCGTGGACGGCACCAATGGGGTCGGAGCGGAGATTGGAGCAGAGAGGCCAGAGGGGGCTACTGGAACCGACCTCATGACATCTGACAGAACAGACAGCTCTGGCTCCGAAAGCCAAGAAAGGATCGGACGAGGAACAGCCAAAGAGGAGGGGAGGATGGGCTCCGGGGCCGACTGGGCTGGAACCGAAAACAATTTAGCCAGCACCGATGACTGGAGCAGTTTCTGCACCACTATCGACATAGTCATCAGAGAGGGTCCGAGAGGACCTAGAGGATAAGGTCGGAGATCTGGATCGCCCTACACAGGGAGACCTATGAGACGGAGAAACCGGTAGAGGAACTGGAAACAGACTCCTAACTACAAAATCCGTCACCGGCTCCGAGATGCTGGGATCCGATGTCGACAAAGTCGGTGTAGTGCCTTCTGTCTGCACAGAAGCCAATGGAGCCGAAGTAACAGTTTTAGCGATTTTCTCAGGCTGCTCCGAGGAAACTGACGGAGCCAGAGACTGCTTTTTTGAAGATTTTTTCTTCAATTTCTTGTCCGGTTTGGAAGGAGAGGATCTGGAACTAGAAGAACTCTCCAAGTCTTCTTCAAAGGAAGGTTTCAGTAGTCCTTTTAAGATAAGCTTGTTCCTTCCTCTCTTGCAGTACACTGGGACTGAAAGCGTGGCAGAACAAGCAGGATTCTTTGAGATGAATAGTACCCAAGCAGTACACACACACACACACACACTGAGTGCCCATCAGTTAATGACATCTTGTAACTACATTCTACACACTTTTTAAAGCCCGAAGGCCTGGGATCTTTAGACATGCTGACAAGAAAACTCCACACACCACACAGGGGAAAACAGGAACACCTTTGCACCAAAAAACAAACACAGAAGGAGCGGGAAACTACAGCTTCTAACTGAAACTGCCTAGACCACTGACAACCACAAGGAGGATTAGCTCCTCTAATTTAAACGGGCCTAGCCCAGGAAACGAGACTAACACCACAGAAACAACAAAACACCAACAAATAGGAAAACTACAACTGGACAGAAGGGAAAACAAGGTCTTCTGACTGAAAAACAGGCCTAGCCCGTGGAGACAAGGGGCGAACGGGATACCAAAAGGCCAACGGAACAGGCCACACAACCAGAACACACACAAGGTAGCTATGAAAACAGCTTTTTGGTCAACAATTTGTTTGAATTTAGAAGAAAAATTATACTAAGCCTCGGCCAAGAGCGAGACCACGTCTGAGCGTAACGAGCGGCAAACGAGATGGGATGGGCGCATTGCAGTATGGGATACCTCTTAGCCACGAGCCAATTGAAAACTTAGAGCTAGAGTATGGCCAAGCCGGAGCAGAGGTTCGGCTCGGAACCCAAAAGTAAGAATGTAGGCAAGATTGGACTATATAACATCAGACATTCCTGGACACCCTCTAATTTAAACGGATGCCTAATGAGGTAAAGGGCTGGGTAAAGAAGTAAAAAAAACTTATTTAAAGATAGTAAAACCCAGAGAAAAAGACAACATTATCCTACAATAAAGTATTGAAAATATTCTGTACTTAAACCACCAGAGCTATCGTTGACGAAACCTCTCCACTACGTGGCAAATGAGATATGGGGTAACTAAGGGAATGCATCATGGCTAAAGATTGAGGCCCATTAGCTTTGCTGAAGACCTCAAGCTGGAGAAATGGCAGAGACAGATCAGACCCACACGTGAGAAAAAGGGCGAGATTGACATCACATCTCTTGGTTCTAGAGTCCAGCAGTAATGAGAGAAACTGTACTAAAATGGTCTTGCGACAAAAACTCAGTTAAACATTCACAAACGGCCATAATACACATTTCAAAGGCTAAAAATCCCTAGAATCCAACAATCCACTTATCAAAGGCAGTACAAGTCATTCACCATGAAAAAATATACAAATATCTAATCAGGGGAAAAAAAAAAACAGTCAAAGCAGTAGAACACACTATTCAAACATTGACAGAAAAAGCAGAGGGAGGAAAACCAAAAAAGGTTTCTTATTTGAACTCAGCAGATGAAGAAATCCAGAGCAAAGAGCAGCCTTCCAAGAGATCCTTTTCTTACTATGGCAGTAGAAAACTGAGGATGGACTGTGCGAGACGGTCCCTGTACTGCCAAAGGATTAGTCCCTCACACCTACAGACAGGCAGCGGGGAGGGGACTCGAGAGTTAGTAGACTACTACAGGAGGACAGAAGGGTAGTACTACCTGAATGCCAGTAAGGCAGTGCGTTAGCTGAACTGAAATGCTCACTTTTTCAGTGATGACACTTGAGATTTCAACCTCTGAAGACCTGATGACTAACCCTACTTGTGCACCACGAACCTTCCTCCTCCAGGCCAGACGAACACTTCTCCTGGAAATCAGAATGGCAATGGTATAACATCTGCTCACACCATCATAAGTTCCTTCTTGCTCCTCCCCCAATCCTTACTCTAATGGCAATGTTCAAGCTTCCTGTGCTTGCAGAACTGAGGACTACAAAACAGATTCTGGAATAGCTTGCATGCTAACCTTTTCACAACTATGGAGTGGGCTCTAAAATGTCCTGGTATAGTCTTTGTTATGATAGGTGAAACAAAACCAAGTGCAATGTGTTAACTTTTCTGATACAGACTGTTTGGAAAAATGATTCTCCACTTTCCCCTTCAGTTCAGTCCAAGTAATAACAAAATTTCCTATGTAGATCAAGGAGTATAAAAATCTCTTCCTCTTGTTTTAGGGAGCTGGATGAAACAGATAGATGGACAGCCTGATTCTAAAAATATTCCTGTAACACCTTTAGGAACAGGAGCAGGATAACTATGCAAAGTAACTCTGTTGTTATGGAAGAGAAGTAAGGGCCCTCTGCATATAAAGGCTTGCAGTTCCAAAATTATTTGGGCAGATGTTACTGCCAGTAATGACCTGGATTTTCATATCAAACATTTTAGTAGAGGAGAAGCAGCTGTCTGAAAAAGTGGCTAGGTAAGTTATTCTCAAACAGTGTTAATGTCTCATGGTAAAGCTCTCTCTTTTCTGGTCTCAAATGCAGGATCCCCTTAAAGAGTTGCTTCACTAGCAACAAAGGAAGACCCATAGTAGACAGAATGAAATGGACGAAACCATTGCCTTTACTGAAGCATAAATAACTCAGACTTAAGAGTCTGACATCTAACACAGATCCATCAGCTAGGTTGTAACCTCTCTTTTGGCACTAAAGGGAGAATTTATTGTGTACTTCTCTAATTTACAACTTCCTTGCACTGGGTTTCCTAGCGTTCATTATTATGCAGGTGATCTCCTCAACAATATGTGCTAAGAATTTATTATCCATGCTGTCAGCCTTAGAATCTTCAAGCTGGTGTTCACAAGTGAATCCCTGATTCTGTCGAAAGGCCCACATGTTGCAGCAAAAATATTCTACCTTTAGTAGTCTCAAAAGCAGGGAGAAACTATGCTACCGGGGCTATAAACAGGTCTTCTGGCTGTCCTCGATTTTTTTTAATCGCTCTGAGCATGAGCAGTCTTAAAGGAAAACCACAGAGAAACAGATACAGCCAGCACATATAGAAGGTATTTGTTGACCACACTTCCAATGCTGGAGGACCAACTCAAAAGTTCTTGAGCTGTTCAGTGAAGAAGCAAAACAATCTAGTACTAGCACAACCCACATGCTAACTAAATCTAAGAAAATGCCCCCATTCAGTATATAGTCATATGACTGACTTTGTTCTGCTAAAATGGTCTACTAAGGAGTTTCTGAGAAAGAATGAATGATGCTCTGAGGATAAACTCTGACACCTACTCCAGAGCTTGCATAGCTACCCAGAATTAGGAAGAGGAATGGGCTACTCCTTCCCAACTCATTTACAAGCCAAATCGCTGCTGTGTTGTCTGTTGTGACCTGCTAAGTCCCTGGTTGCAATACCAGTTTGAAAAGCCTTTAATTCCAAGGATTATTGCCATCACATTTCTGACAAACAAGCTGAGGGAGGGGTGTTTGAACTAAAAACATCAAAAAACTTTAAAAAACTTCAAGAAAAGGTTAATTCTAAATGTTAAACTACAAAGACGTAGATAAAAAATATTCTCTGTACACACATATCCTATGACAGGGCAGCATAGCATCTGAAGGAAACAAAGGGATAAAGACTGTTGCACTGACCCTCGTGCATGAAGGCAGATGTCCTGCTAACCTTCATTCCTACTGCAATAGCACCCATTTTTAACGAGGTAGGCCCAGTGGAGACACAGTCCCTTTTCAGGTCCAGATGAGCAAAGTAAAAGCCAGCCTTTACGTAGTAGTCTAACATGAAGACATGTTCAGCATAACTCATACAGTGGTGCCACGGGAAATGGCTCTCCGAAATCAAGGAAAAGGACCCTAATACAATTAATTTCAGCTTATCTAACAGCAAATCAGTACAGAGGACAAAAAAAACTTCATCAAAAAAGCTATCAACTACAGAAAGGCCAAAGTCCAAGCTTTGGTAGGCTTTCAGATAAGGACTTAAAACAGCCTCAGATGAGACAATGTAACCCTTGCATGGTTCATCAGTGAGTGAGGAAAACCCATGCATTTCTGCATTTCCTTCAAAGACTAAACGCTGAAAGAAAAGTGGAGATAAGATGACTACTAACTCAATAAGGCCAATGACTTGTATTTAACTTAACAGGATTACAGCTTCAATGGAATTACAATTTTCTCCACAGGCTGCCAGTGACCTAACATTAGCTATACACACAATTGTGTCTTTCAACCTTGCATCACTAATGCATTCTTCACTACTGACTTTTTAACTTCCAGATATATCTGCAAATCTGCAACACCTTTCATTTTATGTACCTTTTGCTGACTAAGCAGATTGCCATCTCCCATCCTTCATGAGAATGAACTAGAAAATGAGTAAACAGCATGTATGTCTGCAGATATTGTGAATTCAGTACCTCCATATAGTCTCGGAATTCACTGAAGCCTGCAGTTTTCTGTCAAGGTATATGTGCCCGTGTGAAAGTAGAAGCAAAAAAGAAATTATTTACTTACCATAACATTCCATCTAGTTTGACCATCTTCATTTATCCTTGACATATGGGTTTGGTTCTGATATCAGAACCGACTAAACAATTACCATAGCTCACGCCAGCCAAAACCTCTGGAGCTTCACCTCTACCCACAATCCCTCTCTCCCAATTACCTTACATAAAATTTACAGATAATGTACAGATAAGGACGCTCAAAGGGAAACCATATCTGCTATGCTTTAAAGGTCACAATAATTTAAATATATATAATCCAATCCACTAAAAAAATCTTCAAAGGCTGGGGGATGGAAGGAGGGGTGTCAAGGACAAATGAAGAGGAACACAGATGGAACATTATGGTAAGTACATAACTTCCTTATCTAATGTCAATCTTCATTTTACCCTTGACATAAGGGACACAGTCCCCATCTACCTTAGAAGTTGGGAGGACTCACGGAAGGATATTACTGAGTACCACTGAACCAAAGGATGCTCTTCCCCTAGAGACCAAGTCCAATTTGTAATGAGTAATAAAGGTATGGGGAGAAGCCCAAGCAGCTGCTGCATACAAGTAAACTCTGTTAACCGGAACTCAAGCAACCGGAAGAAAAAAAAAAAAGAAAAACAGTACAATTTTCACGTACTGCACTTTGTCGTAGTCACCCCCCCCTCCCCCGCAGAAACATACCTTATGTTTTTAGAGTTTTAAAAAGGATGATGGGAATACATTTCCTCTCTCCCCAACCTAAGAACAAGTCAAACCAAACAAATAGTATGCAATACTTGTCAGGTCTACTTTTAAAAGTAACTCTCAAGCAACCAGGAACTACATTTATCTGGCATCTACCAATCCCCATGGGTGCTGGTTAACCGCGAGTTTACTGTATGCATCATCCACTGACACACTAGACTGACAAACTGATGAAGTGGCTACTGATCTTCCAAAATGGACTTTCACTGGCCTAGGCAAAGCATTTTTGTTCTCATCACAGATAAAAGAAATACAATCCTTTAGTCATTTGTTCAGAGTCACCTTGCTGACTGGCTTACCGGACCATGCATTAGAAAAGGAAAACACATCATTGGTCAGATTTTCTCATGTCCATTATTCTTTGGAGACATAAGTGTAATTGCCTGTGAACACTAAGTAAATGCAAGGAATATTCACCCATGTAAGAATCTAAAATCTTCCCTGCTGGATTTAACTACTGTGGTGTCCTAGATGAGTGTATGTCTCTAAATTTACTCTACCTACCAGCTACTTAGAGTTATACTGCAACAGTGTGCCGATTCCTGTTCTCTGGACCTATCTGCAAGCTGCCTCTCAGTTAAACAGGATACTTTCAAAGTTTATCTTCTGGTGTCTTACAAGCACCCTGTGTAGGTTTACATTTAAATATCTTTGTATTCCTGACAATTTGTACTTTGTACAATACCATTCTGAGACTTGCACTCTAGGACCTGCACCCCCCCCCCCTTCATTTTCCTTGCAGGACTTCAAATCTTTATTTCTACTTGGGTAATCTTGGGTTTCTGCTGGCTTACTCCCATTAACATTACCCGGCAAAGAACAGTGCATGTGTTCAACTTTCCTTTTATGTAGGGTAGCACACAATCAGACCAACGCTGTCCCCACCTGAAACCCTCTTTAATCAACCCCACCTTTACGCTCACTGTCTAATAATTTCCTTGCAGTCATTCCCAGTGGAAAAGTTTGAATTTGGCTACAGAAATCAAGTATAGCCCAAATAGACTATATTTACCACTTACCTTGCAATCCTTGCCAAAGGTTTTAGCCCACTCCAGGAACTGCACACCCCCCCCACCCCACATTTTCCTTGCAGGACTTTAAATCTTTATTTGTACTTGGGTGATCTTGGGTTTCTGCTGACTTACTCCCATTAACAGTGTTGTGTGCTCTGAAGTGAGTTACTTCCCTCCCTCATTTGGCTCTCCTTAGCATTTCATTGGCTCACACTTTGTCATTCTTTATTTGCCTGCCCACTAACAGCATATCAGAAGTTTTTTTTACCCTACTTGCATAGCTTGGAGCCATCTTTAAATCTAAAATCTTCCCTGCTGGATTTACCTACTGTGGTGTCCTAGATGAGTGTATGTCTCTAAATGTAAGTACACTGGTTTCTATTGCACAGAGTATAAGTTAAAAATACTAGTGACTGATTCAAACTAATTTTGGAGGCTGCCATTGGGAAATTTCGGCTCTCATGTTTGTAAACTTTATCATTGTTTATAAGTCCCATGTGGAATGTTGGCAGAATGCTAATGTTATTCCATTTGAGCTTGTATCAAGTCTGGAGCTATACTTACCTGAGCATTACTGTAGGAAACTGAAATAAGTGAGCCTTATAACATTATAGTGTGCAAACACAATTCTATTGTATAGTTACATACACTGTAAAGAATTCATGCAGCACTGGTGATGAGCTGAATAAGAAAGTGAAGCAACTGTTAGATAATTTTCATATAACTGTATGTGGTGGTTAAAAGACATTGTTTATGAAAGTATAACTTCTATGCTGCAATGTGTATGTCTAATTCTGTTTAAGTTCAACTGTTTTACTAAGTACATATTCATGTAAGGATCGTTTGTCAATTATTGTAATAACAGGCAAAACCTCTCAACTGCTCTAATCATTGTACTAGTTTTTAAGTATAAAAAATAGTGTCCTCATTCCTTATCTGTTATATCCTGACCCTCTTTGCTAAGAATCTGTAGTTTTATATGCTTATTTTCTCTTTTTCTTTTGGAGTTACTCTACCTATCAGCTACTTAGAGTTATACTGCAACAGTGTGCAGATTCCTGTTCTCTGGACCTATCTGCAAGCTGCCTCCCAGTTAAACAGGATACTTTAAAAGTTTATCTTCTGGTGTCTTACAAGCACCCTGTGTAGGATTACATTTAAATATCTTTGTATTCCTGACACTTTGTACTTTGTACAATACCATTCTGAGACTTGCACTCTAGGACCTGCACCCCCTCCTGCATTTTCCTTGCAGGACTTTAAATCTTTATTTCTACTTGGGTAATCTTGGGTTTCTGCTGGCTTACTCCCATTAACATTACCCTGCAAAGAACAGTGCATGTGTTCAACTTTCCTTATTTGTAGGGTAGCACACAATCAGACCAAGGCTGTCTCCACCTGAAACCCTCTTTAGCCAACCCCACTTTTACGCCCACTGCCTAATAATTTCCTTTACAGTCATTCCCAGTGGAAAAGTTTGAATTTGGCTACAGAAATCAAGTATAGCCCAAATTGACTATTTACCAGTTACCCTGCAATCCGTGCCAAAAGTTTTATCTCACTCAGTTCGCTCTGCTCACTCCGCTCCCCTCCCTAACCCCAAATCCCTCCCACCCCAGCTGTACTCAAATTTAATCTAGCAAAAGACCGCTCCCGTTAATATCCAACCAATCAACTCATACCTACCATAATCTCCACCCCTCTACTCCTCCTTCCTACTTATCATACATCCTAATCCCAACACAGTCATGTCACCAACTACTACAATTATAACCCTTTGCTGCACTATTCCAGCATTTACTACATCTTACAAAGACATTTCAATCAATTCTCCTAACCACTTCCAATGCACTCCATCAACTACCCCTCTCAAATTCCCACCACACAATTTCACTACTCCAGCCCCAAAATGCCTCCTTCCACCACACCTACCCAATTACCAAGTCCGCACCTCATCTGAATGGAAATTATTCTTAAAACACCACAAGCATTTCACTGCATATATAAAACAAATCCTTCGCATTCTCTCTAAACTTACTCTCCGTGGAGACGTGCACCATAACTCTGGCCCCAATTTCTCCAACCTCTCCACAAAATCCCCTCCAAATAGCTCCCCTATCACCCAAATCACACTTAACAAAAAGCCAACAGACCTCCTCATTATGTCTCAACATGAGAAGCATCTGTAACAAAATCCAAGACCTCCAGGCATACATACACCTGTATTCCCCTGACATCCTTATCCTAACCAAATCTTGGCTTAAACCTCACATCAAAAGTGAAGAAATACTCTCACCTGGATATAACATCCTCCGCAAGGACAGAATATACAGAAAAGGAGGAGTGGCACTGATGTATAATCACCACCTCAATATCCAAATTCTCACCCAGTCAGCTCCCCAGCTTGACAAGGAAGAAATCCTCTATGCTACCCTAAAATTAAATCCTAAGAAAGCAATCAACTTAATAGGCTGCTACTTCCCTCCAGACCAAAATATACCCCCCCTTGAAAACCTATTAAACTGGGCCAATCTCCCCCTACCCCAAGAAACCATCATACTCGGTGACTACCAACTGGCTATCCTGCAATAGTAAACCCCCAGCACTCCACCTAGATCTCCATGGCTTCTCTCAGCTTATATAATCCCCAACCAGGATAAATAAAAACCCCAATAATCACACCACTCTTGATTGGGTCCTAGTCAACAAAGATCCTCACTCTTACCTGGCAGGCTCCTTACCTGACTCCCTAAGTGACCACTCCCCAACCTTCCTACTAAAACACCACATAAATAAGCAGCAAACCCAGTGTCCACAGACACATTCGCTACAAAGCTAAATTCAACTCCAGCTCCTTCACCACCTCCCCTACAAAAAATAAACTGGTCACCCCTAAAATACCTCAACCTAGATGAAGCAGTCCACTACTTTAACAGCACTTTCCTCACCATCCTTAACTCCCATGCCCCCCAAAGATGCACCACAATCCGAACTAAAAAATCCCCCTGGCTACAAAAAAACACCAAAGACCTTATGAAATCCAGGGATAAAATATGGGAACAATGGCGCACAACCAAAAACCCCTCAAATAGGCAACTATTCCTTGAACTACGTAACAAAGTCAAAAAGCAAGTAAAAGCAGATAAAGCCCTTTTCTATCAGACATCCCTAAACTCTTCCCAAAACAACCCAAAGCAATTCTGGTCCACAATCAACTCTATCCTCTGCCCAAGGAAGGTAAACACCCCGCCCCCACCAACCACCCCTCTCTCCACCTGTAGCATAGCAAACTCTTTCCACAAACATTTTACAGAGACCGTTCTATCCCTACCTAAAAAACACTTCACTACATCAACACCCTCCACACTCAAACCAACTCCACCCCTCCCTCCCTTCTTCCTTTCCACAGTACCCACCTCCAACATAAAAAAACTACTGACAAAACTTAAACCCACAAGACTAGCAGCTGACAACCTGCTCACAGAATACCTAAAAACAGCAGCTGATGTTTTAGCTTATCCCATCTCCATATTAATCAACCGCTCCATATCAGAGTCCTATGTGCCAACCTTATGGAAAATATCCCACATCATACCCCTACACAAAGACGGCCCCTCAACAGACATCTCCAACTACTGCCCCATTACCATCTTCTCACCTCTCTCCAAGATACTCGAAAAATGTATCAACTCACAGATCTCCAATTATCTCCTAGACAATCTCCTCTCCTATACACAGCATGGTTTCAAACCACACCACGATAGCACCACAACTGCTCTGCTCTCCTTCATGAACACCATTCTCCAACATAAAAATAATGGCCTTTTATCCTCTGCTGTATTTCTTGACCTATCAAAGGCTTTTGATATTGTATCACATGATCTTCTACGCTCTGCACTCTCCAACCTCTCCTTTTCCATACCTGCCATCAGTTGGTTCCACAGCTATCTAAACGGCCACCAGCAGTCAGTTGTCTGGCACAACTATCTATCCTCTCACCTCCCTGTTACTCTCGGGGTTCCCCAAGGCTCCAACCTTGGCACCTTGCTTTTCTCCATTTTTACCAATGACCTGTACACTGCCACCAAACATGCCTCCCTCAGAGTACGTAGATGATGCCACACTCATCTGCTCAGCTCCAACTCTAACAGAACTACAACAGATCACTCAAGCATCTTTCTCTTGTTGAAAGTTGGCTGTTAAATGCTCAACTCCTCCTCAACCCAAATAAGACCAAACTCCTCATCTTTCAACCCTAAAAATCTACCCCGAACATCCCCCATTTCAACATACTTGCCAAAGACAACACTTCCATCTCACCAACAACCCACACTAAGTTACTCGGTGTACAGATTGACAACAAACTCAAATCTGACACTCACAAATCTCACACAATAAAAAAGTCCAAAAAAAATGGATGCCTTGTATGGAAACCAACAATACCTAACCATACCAGCCAGAATCTCTACCGCAACTTCCCAAGTAATCTCAACCCTACTCTATGCATCACCCATACTCACAAATCTTCGACAATCAGACCTAAAGAAACTCGAAGCCTACTACAATAAAATTGCAAAATTTGCATCAGGGGACTCTCGCCGCAGTCACCACTGTGTCTCCCTTAGAAACCTAGACTGGCTTGAGCTCCCTCAAATCCTACACCTAACCCAACTTACCTTTGCTCATAAACTTATAAACCACCCTCTTAAAATTCCCTCACTTCATACACTTCTCCAGCCCTACCAATCATCCGGACCCCTGTGCTCCTGCAACAAAAATCTACTCCAAGTCACCAAACCCAACAACTCAGCAGGGGAAATGCTACTCTCCTACTCCATATCCAAAATTTGGAACTCACTTCCCACTGCCATAACTACCCTCCCTTCCATCAGGCTCTTCAAAAATGCTCTTAAAGCACACCTAAAATCTCACTGGCTATGTCCTTTTCCATACCCCAACTAACCCCCCCTCCTTTCTCCTGTACCACTAATTAGCTACCAGCTCTACTATTAGCTGTCAACAGGTTATCAGTATTTCATATCCTTTAACTAGCAGATGATTGCAGTACAATGTTTACTCTTTTCTCTATGTGAGAAATTAATACTACTAGGCAAATGTCTTGCACCTTATATTATTATACTCTGACATATGTCATTACCTGTCAGACTGTGTCTTTGCTGTAAATACGCTGTGTTTTTTTTTTCCTCTGAAACTCTTATATTATGTGAAATTTTGCTTGTCTGAATATATGGAGCCTTCCCTTGTGATATTATACTCTGACATACAGGTCATTTCTCCCGTTGAACTGTCTCTTTACTATAATTATACTGTTTCTTTTTTCATCCGATATGCTAGATTGTACTCTCATATTATGTAAATCTCATATGTCTGAATATATGGAGCTTTTCTCTCCGGGCCTCCGCTGAAAATGGGCATATACGCAGTCGGACTTTCTCAGTCAACAAATGTAAAATAAAAATAAAATAAATACCAGTAAACTAACAGCTTGAATGACGTTAGGCTCAGACTACCTTGGGAAGAAACGAGGAGTTTGTTCGTAAAGAAACTATCTTTGTGAAGCACCAGATAAGGTGGTTTATATGACAAGGTCTGAATTTCTGAAATTTTTCTAGCCGAGGTTATAGCCACCAAAAACAATGTTTCCCATGACAAAAACTTCAGATCACACTCTGCCTAGGGTTCAAAGGGAGAATGTACAATAGTTTGCAACAATAGATTTAGATCCCAATGTGGTGCAGGATCTTTGAAAGGAGGTTTCAACAAAAGTGTCCCTTTTAAAAGGGGCTTACAAAGTCTATGAGAACCTAAAAAATGTTCTTCCAAACCACCATGGAAATTGCTGCTAGTTGTATTCTGATGGTAGAAGCAGAAGCTCCCACATTAAAAAAAAGAGAGGCTAAGTAGTCTAAAAAATAAGCAGAAAAGGAGTCAATTATGTTTTTCACAAGCCCAAATGGTAAATCTCTTCCATTTCCTGGAATACAGTTTACAGGTAGAAGTTTTATGAAAAGACAGGAGGATGTGGTATACCAGGAAGGAAAGATTCAGATGCCTGGTAACTAATGGAATTGGAGGAACCATGCTGTCAGCCCGAGGTTCAAAATGTCTAGGTGAACAAGTTCATCTGGATGGGACAGAAGGTCCAGAATCCAAGATTGTCTAATCAGATAAAGCCAAAGAAAGGGGAAAGATTAGCTGCGTAAAATCTTGCCATAACCATAGATTTCTTTCTCTTCCATGTTGCAGTATTCTCACTTGTGGGATCCACCACCTCAGGCGACCCAAACATCCGCCTCCTATGCAAAGCTAAAGCCTGGTTGCTTTCAGGTGCGTGGGACGTCACACGCAAGGCCATAAATCATGGGCCTTAAATGAGACACCCGTGCACACAGATTTTAGAACTTTCCTGCTGCAGTCAAATGTCAGCTTGCTCGTTTCGCCCCGCGCTTCAGAAGACTATAGATATAAGTACCCTCTTGGAGAATCTTAATTTCACTTAGGCTTAGGTTACTGTTGCATTTGTATTGCCGATGTCATCTAGGAAGAGGAAGTTTAAGTGAGGTCAGCAAATTCTGTATAAGGATTCCCATGAGCTTTGTCTTTTCTGTTTAGGTCAATCCCACGACCATACATCCTGCAGTATCTGTCAGTCAACAAGATTCCCAAAGGATGAAGTGGTAAAAATTTAACAAAACCAAAATAATCCACTGGAGGAAGTCTCATTTGGGGACGAAAATGATTTTAAAGCTGTTTTTTTGCTAAATATACTTATTATTTGGG
The DNA here is from genome assembly GCF_019279795.1 of Protopterus annectens. NCBI lineage: Eukaryota > Metazoa > Chordata > Ceratodontiformes > Protopteridae > Protopterus > Protopterus annectens. Next base: position 495,267,079 of record NC_056749.1, on the reverse strand, counting down.
ATCCCATTCCACTTGTTCAGCGGATTCTTTGGTCAATATTTGTCAGTCGTGTTTCCCAAAAACCTTACACAGCCATCTTGCAGCCCTTAAATTGTACGTATTGTCTGAACCGGCCATTGTGATGCAGCCACCTAAAAAGAAGGCCAAAGTTTCAAGGCCTTCCATTGCCTTTGACAGACTTGCCCAGAAAATGCCCCCCCCCCCCCCCCCACATCTGGAAGGTGTCCGTGGTCACTATGCCCAAGGGTTCTGGAAGGACAAAGGGGATGCCGAAGAAAATTTGTTCAGAACAAGTCCACCAAAGTAGATCCTTCATGCAATAACTGGTGATCAGAATCTGTCTTGACAGATTGATCAAGCACAGACCACTGAAATGCTAACAGCCATTGTAGTATTCTCATGTGAAACGTGGCTAGAGAGACTAGAGTTATTGATGCTGCCATCAATTCTAGAGCTTGCAAAATTAGTCAAGCAGGAACCTTCTTTCTGTGGATTATCTTCTGAACCTATGTAATTCTTTGAAATCTCTCTAGAAGAAGCGATGCTACGGCTGTTATCGTATGTAGAACTGTCCCTATAACCTCTAAATTCTGGGTTGGAGTCAACTGGGATTTCTCGTGATTTACAGCAATTCCTTGGCGGACACAGATATTGAGTGCGTGATCCCTTTGTTTGTATCAAAAGATGCCAGATCAAAGCGGTTATGAGCCAATCGTCCAAATACAGAAACACCTAGAATCCCTGCAGTCTCCTGTGAGCTGCTACTACTGTCATGCATTTGGTGAACATCCTGGGGGCTGTGGTGAGATCAAAGGGCAACACACTGAATTAGTAATGACTGGCTTCCAGCCTAAAGCGGAGAAACTTCCTGGAGCGCTTCTCCATCTTTATATGGTAATATGCATCCTGAAGATCTAGTGAGCACATCCAGTCATCTTTCCTCAGAGAGAAGAATGACCTGTACCATGACCATCCAGAACTTTGTTTATCAAACTAATTTGTTCAACACAATGAGATCCAAAAATCGGTCACCAGTCCTGTCTTTTTTGGCACTAAAAGGAATCTTGAGTAAATTCTGAATCCTCTCTGGTCTGGTGGGACTTCTCGAATGACTCTTGTTTAGCAGTTTTTAAATTTCTAGGACTCCTAGACCCCACAGACTGGCTGTAACATTAGGGATTTTTGCCTATAATGGGAGGATGGGAAATGGGTATGGTATAAACTCTGGATACGACCCGCTGCACCCAAGAATCTGTTATGTTTAGCCAGGCATTTAGGTGCAAGGACAAGCGTCCCCAGATTGCCTCTAGAGGAAGACAAACCGGGCCTCCATTCATGAAAGAAGACTTAAATGATTCTGCAAAGTCACACAGGTGCATCCAGGTGGGTCTCGTTATGGCTACGCCTGAACACACTGCTCTGGATGCCCCCTCAGCTGTATGCACAGTGAGGCTCAGGACAAATTAGACTCCATGGTGGCTAGCTGGGAGGCAACTTTCTCTTGCAGCCCCCTCAGCAACAGCTCCTGCCAGGGTATCTGACAACTCCCTGATCAGGTCCCTTTGAAGTCTTGTGGAATGTGCCAGAAAATTCAAAGACCTTCGGGCGAAGGTCGATGTAGCATAAACCAACTTCCAAAATCTATCCATAGTCAGAGACTCCCTTTTGGGTGGATGGACTCTCCTCAGCAAGTTCCTTTTTTGTGGCGGCCACTACAACCATGGTATCCACTACTAAATCTCTGTCCCAGAACTGCTTATCTTACGGGCAGATAAAATAATGTCCGGTCTCTTAGGTATGGGTTCAGTAGTGTCTTATAGCCTTCCACACCCACTATAAAATGAACCAGATGAGTTCGTCAGTGGGCGGAGTTACTCAGATAGACGAATGACTACCGAAAACATGAAGGCAAACCGATTCCTCCGAGGAAAGGTTCTGGGACTTGCAGTCCACCTTTAACACTTCCAGGATGTCTCTGAATGAGACATCTTCAGGTGGTGACCTTGGGGACCCTTCTCATCAAAATCAGTATCTTCAGTAACCGATTCCTGAAGGGAATCTAGTGCTTCTTCTTGCATTTCTTCTCAGGGACCTCATCAGGGGGATAACCTGGGGAGGTATCAGAAGATGACAGAAGCCATGTCTGAGAAACCTGAGACTATGTCGCTTGCTGCCCCAGTGGAGAGACTGGTTAAAAAGCAGAACTAGAGGGGGGAATCTGTTCCGAGAAGGAAGGTGCAGACTGAGTCACTGTAAGGGACAGGGCCCCCTCCACAGCCTCGAAGGCTTGCCCCCCCTCCCCCGAAGAGGGAGGGGATCTTGGAACTGAGACAGACTGCCTCAGAAAGAATAGTTGTGTAAAATCTTATCATAACCATAGGTGTCCTTCTCTTCCATGTTGCAGTATTCTAAAATGTGGGATCCTCCGCCTCAGGCGACCCAAACTTCCAGCTCATATACAAAAGCTTAGCCTGGCTGCTGTAAGGTGTGTGGGAGGTGAAATGCAGGGACCATAAACTATAAGCCATAAATGTGACGTCCACATGCACAGACCTCAGAATTGAATGCCCCAGTCGGACAATAGTCTAAGGTAAGCTGAAAAGATGTCATCCAGGAAAAGGAAAGAGACCTAGGAGGGAGGGATAGGAATACTGTAACATGGAAGAGAAGGACATCTAGGGTTATGATGAGATCTTACACAACTATTCTATGTCCCTCTATTCTCATGTTGCAGTATTCCAACATGTGGGAGAGTACAAAAGCCCAACCTATGATATGGGAGGAGGAAGAGGATGCAATCTCCAGGAATCCATGGAGGATATCTTCAGCAAACCCTGCCCTAGCCGTAGAGATGCAGTACAATTTACAGTGTTTAATGCAAGTGTGGACTAAAACCAAGTAGCTGCCTCTAAAATGGTGGCTGTATCTAGTACTTTGAAGAATGCCCCTGAAGATGCCACAGCTTTGATTGAGTGGGCTCTCACAGTGTAAAGTAACTGTCTTCAATGGAAGGAGTAGTAGAAAAATAGAGTTTTGGAAACTCATGCCAAAATACTTTGCATGGATACAGCTTTCCCAAGTGCCCTGGGGTGAAAACATACAAACAGTTGGTTGGACTTCCTGATGTCCTTAAGTCTTACCCAGGTAGATTCTAAGGTGTCTGTGAACATCAAGGGAATGGAGCACTCTCACACTGTCATTCTATGGAGAAGGAAAAAAGGTGGGCAAATGAATAGATTGGTTCAAGGATAGTTCACTGACCACTTCAGGCATGAAGGAGGGGTTTTGTACACAGGGAGACCCTATCCTTATGCAAACTGAGGTAAGGTGGGGTAGCCATGAGTACTTGTAACTCAAACTCTTCAGGCCAAAGTTAGGGCTACCAGAAGCACAGTTTTCCAGGTACACATCTTTAAGGTGGCTGATCCTGCTGGTTCAAATGGAGCAGTAGTGAGTTTCTCCACAATAAAATTCAAATCACAAGGAGGGAGAATGGGTTTTCTCAGTGGTCTGATGTGAGGGACCCCTTTGAGAAAAAGCTTCACCTCTAAGCTGGATAATAAAGATGGACTGAGAGGTAAGCAGGCTGAGACAGCTGACAAATGGACTTTCACTGAAGAGTATGAAAGTTCAGACTTTAGGAGCTCACACAAAACTAGAGGTACATCTGCCTGAAAGAGGTCTAGTTGCCTGTGAAGACACAAAGTGGAGAATCTTTTCCATTTGGATTAGTAGGATCTCCTGGTAGTGGGTTTCCTGGCCTCCTGCTGGGCAGACAGCACTTCATCTGAGTAAAGGTGTCTAAAGGGGATAAAAAGTTTATCGCCCATAGGGTAAGCCTGAGAGTCTAAGTGTGGATAGAGAAGACATCCCTTCTGTTGCGTGATGAGGTCCACCTTGTGAGGTAACTTGTGGTGTGTGCCCTTGGCTAGTGACAAAAGAAGGGGGTACCAGTGCTGCCTTGGCCAATAGGCAGTCACCAGCAAGATTTTTGGCTTGACCTGTTGAATCTTTAGCAGCACTTTCTGTATAAGGGGGAAGGGGGGGGGGGATGCATACAGAAACATCCCCTTCCAGGGAATTGAGAAGGCATCCAATCTGCTGTATTGTGGGGAGGGGGACCTTGAGTAGAACAGCTGTAGTTGTCTGTTCTGAGGGGAGAAAAACAGATCCATCTGTGGTGAACCCCACCAGTGGACTAGGATCCAGGAAAACATCTATGTGCAACACCCACACATGATTTTGAGACAGTGATCTGCTGAGGGCATCTGCCTGCTCGTTGTTCTCTGATGGGATGTAAACTGCCTGTAGTGTTACATGGCAGTGAGTAACCAACTCCCATGCCTGGATGGCTAGTCTGCAGAGTAAAAAAGATCTGGTCCCCCCTTGTTTGTTGATGTACCACAGCACTGTGGTGCTGTCTGTAAAGAGTTTGAGGGGACCTGGATGTATGAGGAAAAGGAATGCCTTCAGAGCTAGAAGTGTTGTCATTTCCCTGATGTGTTTTTCCTGAAGGTAGGGGCCCCATTGACCCTGCACCTTGAGTCCATTCATAGTGGCCCCATCCCAGATTTGACACGTGTACATCTGTTAAACAGCAGTGAGGGGTGCAAAGGGAGTCCTGGATTCAGATGAACTTGCTGAATCCACCACCTGATTTCTTTCTTTAGATAGGGAAAGAAAGGCACCTGAAAGTCTAGCAGATAGGCGTGCTGTGACCAGAAATTCTTCAAATACCATTGAAAGTTCCTCATGTGTAGCCTGGCAAGCAGCAGCATGGGAAGAGTGGCTGCCATGAGACCTAGGAGGTGAATGAATTCCCTGGCTGACATGCAGCTTACTAGGAGTAGATACTGAAAGAAGTTGGTCAGAGAAGTGACCTTTTCTTGGGAAAGGAAGGCCTTCATCAAATACGTCGTCATTCTGCAACCCAAGAAAATCTAGTCTTGGGAAGGAGTAGGGGAGGAATTGTGTAGGTTGACTGTGAAACCCAGGCTTACAAGGAGGAAAATGATGAATTGAAGATTTCTTAACATGATACTTGGTTCCTCTGCCTGTATCAAGAAGTCATCCAAGTATGGGAAGATTTGAATGCCTTTTGTTCTGCAAAAGGCTATTATAGGGGCAGGACATTTTGTAAATACCCTTTGTGCTGTAGACAAACCAAAGGGCAAGGCAGTAAACTGACAGTGTGAAGATGGTACAGCAAAATGCAGGAATCTGTGAAAGGCTGGGTGGACAGGGATGTGAAGGTATGTCTCCTTCAGGTCTAAACTAGTCATGAAGGAACTGAGTGTCAAGAGTGAAAAGGGGTTTGAAGAGACAGCATGCGGAAAGCAGGTACATGCAGGAAAGGGTTCAGACAAGACAGATCCAGGATGGGACTCCATGAACCATCCTTTCCGGGGACTAGGAAGAGCCTGGAATAGAAGCCTTGGCCTTCCTGTCCTGGGGGAACCCGTTCTATTGTGCCCTGCAGGACCAGATTTTGGATCACTTGGGGGATAAGGTGGATCTGTTTTACTGGAGGGAGTGGAATACCTTTTGGGGCACGTCTTTCCTTCCAAGTCAAAGTACCCTTTTGCACAACTGACAGAAGCCAGTTGTCTCAGATGATTGGTTGCCAAAGGGGAAGACAGCGAGAGAGGCAGGCAGAAAGGGGGAAACTGAAAGTGGTGTTTCAACAGTCACACATTGTTAGGCCTGTCAGGAAAGGGCCGTCTTGGAACAGCTTGAAAAGAGCCAGGCCTGAAAGAGGAAGGTTTCCCCGATACCCTTCCTGGGCTTGGAGGTGGAAGGTGCAGAGGATCTCCTGACAAAACTTGGCTTAGCAGAGTAATTTCTATGAAATTTAGGTACTGGTGAGACAAAGATGTTTGAGGTCCTGCAGCTCCTTGCTCTTCTCCTGCAGACTTTTAAAGAATTCAGTGGACTGCTTTCAAAAAAGGAAGTTTTTGTCAAAAAGGGCGTCCATAATTTTATTTCTGAAATCATCTGGCAAAGGCTGAAGGCTGAGCCAGAAATGCCTAAGTAGAACTAATGCTGACACAGCTGACCTGGCTGATGCTTCTGCAGCATCATAGCTGCATTTTATGGAATGCCTGGTGACTTGTGCAGCTAAAGATAAGATTAGAGGCAACTAGAGATTTGGTGGAAGAATATGGAATGGAAGTGTAGAATATGAATGGTCAAAGCATGTGTTCAAGGAGATGGAGTATGTGAAAACCTGTACGTATTGATTTGAACTCTGTACTACGAACTATTAAGTAAACTGTGAATAGTGGAAAAGAACTGAAAAACAAGAGCCTGTCTGATAGCAGGAAATGTACCTTATACGGAAGTGTATCCGATTTACTTTCTCTGCCTAGAGATGTAGTAATGTGAACTGCTTCAAGCCTACGGGTAAACCATTGATTGGTTAATTGTCTCTTGTACTATTTCAATTGGTCTAGTTTATATTTTTGTACTGTCAGCAATATCACCAGCATATAAGCATATGCATTCCTTTGTTCGGGGAGTCTCCCTGGTACTTTCCAGTAGGCTCCCACACGTGTGTAATAAATACCACTGAAAGAGAGGAAGAAGTATCTTGTCTTCGTTTAAGGTAAAATGCAAACACAATTGGTGCCGTTTACTCGGACCTGAATTGACAACAGCTGCGGTAGTTGGGGATTGAACGAAGTACTGCTAGTAAAAGGGCCCATGACAGAACTTTCTGTTCTGGCAGTGTTTCTTTCATTTCCTGTACTTATCTGCTTCACAAATTTGGTATTGATAATTTTATAGAAATGTAAATTCCTCTCTCATTCAGTTGTTTAGAGGTAAGTGGCATGCAATTTATTTTCTTTTCCCTCTGCTATTGATTGTGCAGTATGAGAGTGGGATAAAACGAAACACTGGCGACAAGAGTGAAAGGAGATACGAGAGTGGGGAAAAGAACATTTACAAAATGTCAAATACCTCTGTAAAATACAGAATAGCTTATTGTGTGAAAATGAGAGAGTGTGTGGGAACCATAAAAGAGCCAGAAAGAGCTACACCAGCTGGTGATATGTTTTATCGTGTGACCCAGGACAGTTGTATGTTTATACGTCAGTGGGTCGCCCTCACTGAGGATGATGGTAAAATAGAAGTTATGTACTCACCATAACATTCCATATGAGTAGATACTTCATTTGTCTGCAACCTGTGGGTGTCGGATCCGACCTCGGATCCGATCCAGCAGCTTTCCAAGCTCCAAGATCCGAGCTCCTAGCTCCTCCCCCTACCCATAATCCCCTAGTACCTACCACATTACCTCAGATCGTTTTTTTTTGCCTCACCAACTCGAGACAGAAACCAACTCCAAATGATCAGAGAATTTTCCCAAGGTTCGGGGGATGGCAGGGGGGGGTCGGTTGCAGACAAATTAAGTATCTACTCAGATGGAACGTTATGGTGAGTACATAAACTTCTATATCTGAAGTAGTTACTTCATTTGATCTGCAACCTGTGGGACAGAGTCCCAGCTAACCTATAGAACCTGGGTGGTCCTTACGGAAGGATATTCAGAAGCACCGCAGAGCCAAAAGAAGCCCTACTTCTGGAAATGATATCCAGTTTGTAATGAGAAATGAAGGTATGAGATGAGGACCAGGTAGCTGCTGAACAAATATAGTCTACTGGAACCCTAGACCAAAAGGCTGTTGAGGTAGCTACAGATCTTGTGGAATGAGCACGGACACCAACCGGAGCTGGCTTCCCAGATGAGGTGTATCCCAGCATAATGCACTGACAGATCCAATTTGCTACAGTCACTTTAGCAATTGCCTTGCCCATGGCTGATTTTGCATAAGAAACAAACAACTGGTCCGACTTGCGAAACTCTTTAGTCCTGTGCAAGTAAAAACGCAGTTGTCTGTGTACATCCAATTTGTGCAACGTACATTCTCCTTTGTTGTAAAAATTTGGGAAAAATACAGGAAGATTTATTGATTGATTAATGTTTGATTCTGTAGCCACCTTAGGCAAGAAAGACGGGTTAGTCCTGAGGGACACACTATTTTTGTGAAAAATAAGGTACGGAGGTTTAATACACAGAGTTTGTAATTCTGAAACTCTCTTGGCCTAAGTAATAGCCACTAAGAAAGCAGTTTTACAAGACAAGAACTTTAACGGAACCGAGGCCGCCGGCTCGAAAGGTGGTCTCGTTAAGGCTTGTAAGACCAGAGTGAGATCCCACGGGGGAACCACAGTCTTGACAGGTGGTTTCAAAAGAAAAATGCCTCTTAAGAAGGTTTTGCACAACTTAGTAGATGCTAAGGAGCCTATGCCATCCCCCACATGAAAATGGGAGATGGCCGCCAACTGCACCTTGACTGTGGAGGCACTTGCTCCCTGTCTAAAAAGCAGAGAAAGGAAGTCCAGAATAGTCGGAATAGGGACAGTAAAAGGGTCCAATTCTTTATCTTTAGCCCAGATGGAAAAAAGTTTCCATTTACTGTTGTAAAGTTTACTGGTAGATGGTTTATGAGCCGCCACCAAAATGGCCTTAACGGGGGATGAGATACCGGGAGTCCTAGCCATTAATGGAACTGGATCAACCAAGCAGCAAGTTTGAGATTGACCAGGTTTGGGGTATGGCATCTCGCTGGGTGCGAGATTAGGTCTGGACTGGGATCCAGAATCCATGGGGGAGCCACACAGTGAGACCGCAGAAAGGGGAACCAGATCTGTTGAGGCCAGAATGGGGCTATGAGGATAACTGCTCCCCAACCGACAGGCTTTCTGGATGAATTTCATCATAAGTGGGAGGGGGGGATAAGCATAAAGGAGTCCGGGAGTCTCCCCTCTGGGGGGAACTATCGCAAAGTACTCGCTGCATTTTGTGTTTAAAGGAGAAGCGAAAAGGTCGCAGCGAGGCTGACCCCATTTGTGGAAGATCTGCTTCGCAACAGACGGATTCAGAGACCACTCGTATGGAGTGAGGAACACTCGACTTAGCTTGTCCTCTAATATGTTGGACCGCCCCGGAATGTGCGTTGCTATCAGAAAGCGGTTGGTGGAAATCGCCCATTCCCACACTCTCATGGCTTCTCGACACAGGGGATAAGATCTGGTCCCTCCTTGTTTGTTTATATACCAGACTACTGACATGTTGTCCGTCTGGATTGCAATAGTCCCTATGGGAAGAAGGTCATGGAGAGCTTGCAACGTTAAAAGCACCGCCCTCATCTCTAGGACGTTGATATGTAATGCAGTCTCTAGGGGAGTCCACGTGCCTTGAACGGATCTGTCTGAACAATGCCCCCCCCCCCCACCCGAGGCAAGAAGCGTCCGTGGTCAACGTGGCTTTGGCCGGAGGAATTACAAAGGGTCTCCCTTCTCTGAGTTCCTGCGCCTGTAACCACCACAGAAGGGAGTCCCTGCACACCCTGCTCAGGGGAATTGGCATGCATAACGGGTGGATCGACAGGGACCATTGGACTTGAAGGGTCCATTGTAATATGCGCATTCGCAGACGAGCATGAAGAGAGACCGATCGCTGCTGACAGACCCCAGTGCCCTCAGGACTAACTCCGCTGGAGGAGCAGGGCTCCGAAGAAGGGCTAACACCTGGAATGACAAGCTGTTCAGCCTGACTGACGTTAGAACAACTTTGGAGATTTGTGCATCTAACCTGGCCCCTATGAATTCCAGGGCTTGAGTGGGGCACAGGCAGGATTTCTGCTCGTTTACTGAGATGCCTAGGTTGTGGGCCAGAGACAGAGCATAATCTCTCGCCACACAGAGCTGATGCTTGTTGGTTGCGGTGAGGAGCCAGTCGTCTAGGTAAGGGAAGACCTGAATGCCCTGGAGTCTCAGGTGGGCTGCAACCACTGCCTTGACCTTGGTGAACACTCTGGGGGCTGAGGTGAGGCCGAATGGAAGAACCCTGAATTGATAATGACTGGCTCCGAGCCGGAAGCGGAGAAACCTCCTGGATCGTTTGTCCATTAATATGTGGTAATACGCATCCTTGAGGTCTAGTGAGCACATCCAGTCGTTCTCCCGCAGCAGGGGGAGAATAGATTGGAGTGTGACCACCCGGAACTTTTCTTTGGGTATGAACAGGTTCAGAGCGGAATGGTCTAAGATGGGTCTGAGGTCCCCCATTTACTTTGGCACCAAAAAGAAACTAGAGTAATAACCCAATCCGGACTGGTCTGGGGGGACAGGCTGGATGGCTCTTTTTCTTAGCAGCTTTGAAATTTCCAAAGCCGCTGCCTCCCTCTGATCGGGTGGGACATCGGGGAGGCGTCTGGATTTGGGGGGAAGGTTTATGAATGGAATAGAGTAACCTCTGGATATGATCCGGAGCACCCATCGATCTGTTGTAAGGGACTCCCAGTTTGACAGGTGCTCTGACAATTGCCCCCCGACTGCCTCCAGAGAGGGACAGTCGGGCAAGCCCTCAGGGCTGTTGCGCGGGTCTGAGAAAGGTTCTCTAGACCCGAAATTACGCGGCCCCCCTCTGCCTATGGGCCGGCGTCCACCTTGTCCTCCTCTGCCTCTGGAGGACGAGTGGTCCGCAGCAGGATGGGATTGCTGAGACTTACGGAACCACAACTTCTTTTGTCCCCTCTGATTCCTGGAGAAGGATCTTTGGGGATTAGAGAAGCGGACTCCGATGGCAGACAGCATCTTCCCGTCCTTTTCGCTTTGGACCAGCGTATCGTGAACAGTTTTGCCAAACAAGGCAGAACCGTCCAAAAGGGGCGTTCGCGAAGGACGCCTTGAAGGGTCTGTGAAGTCGCACAGACGGAGCCAGGAGAAACGTCGCAAGACGACCCCGGCTCCGCTAGCTCTAGCGGCTCCCTCCGTTGCATGGGAGAGAAGCCGCATAGAAGTATTTGAGATGGATTTTAGAGTGGCCATTCGAGTCTCAAAAACCTTTTTGTCTGGGTCCGACATGGACTCTGGGGGGGCTGCAGCGTATTCCTTAATCAAGTCTCGCTGTAGCCTAATAGTATGTGCCATATAGTTCAGCGCCCTTACGGAAAAGGTCGCTGAAGCAAACATCCGCTTCCCAATCTGGTCAAGTGCTCGAGATTCCTTATCCGGTGGGTGAACCGAATAACTCTCCTGTGCAAGTTCTTTCTTGGTGGCCGCTGCCACCAACATAACAAAAAACGGGGGTTCCTTTGGCCCAAGACGGTCTATCTGTGGGTGGGCTGAGGACTATCGGGGCGCCTTGGAATTGGCTCCACGGTGTCGGGCTCCTTCCAAGCCCTGGTGGTAATTAAGTCCACCAGGGGGTCACCCGGAGGGGACACCCAGGAGGTAGATGAGCCTGCCTCAAAGGCCTCCAGGAACATGGACTCATCAAGGGAAGGCTTTTGGGCTGACCACCCCCCTCTAATACGCAACATTTCCATGATGTCTCCAAAGGAGACATCTTCAGGGGTGACCTTGGGGAACCCTCCGTATCATCTAAGTCTGTGTCTGCGGTAATGGACTCGGGGGAGTCCAGGTGCCTCCTTTTGCACCGATGTTTTCGAGGGACCTCCTCGGTGGGACTGTCTGAAGAGGGCTCGTCCACGGGTTGTTCCTCCACGGGAACTAGCTGGAGGGCTTGGGCAGGCTGTCCAGATGGACGGATGATGGAAGACAGACCCTCATACAGTGGGGGTACGGGTGGATCCGAAGCCCGGGTCGGGGATCTGGAGGACCTCGACAGTACCCACTCCACTACCTCAAAAGCCGAAGGAGAGCCACTCTCACTAGCCTCTGAGAGCAATCTCCTCGGATCCGAGGAAGGGATCGGGGTCGGAGCCGATGCAGTCGGCGCCGAGGCAGAGGTGTGCTCAGACGCCAACAGCGCCGAAGACACAGCAACTCCCTTGGATCCGACGCTCAGCCCTCGGCCCCGAGAGCTCGGGTCCGACAAGCTCGAAGGTATAGTCGGCGTCGAAGAGACAACCGCTATCGGCGCCGACAGTTCCCCGGGTCCGAAAGGGCCTGGATCCGATGACTCCGAGACCCGAAAACAAGTCGGAGAAGGAGTGATCGGGGCAAATATGGGGCCTGCACTCCCCCCCAGAGGGGGGGGGAGGCAAGAGCATCCCCATCTGCATTTGGGTCTGTAGGAACCGACGCATCATCCTATCCATATCCGCTTCGGAGATGCTTCGGGTCGACCTAGATGAAGTAGTAGAGGCAGGCCGGGAGGGCCGCCTCGAAGATCTCGAGGGAGACCTATCCTCCTCCTCCGGCGAAAAACAGGGCGAACGGCGCCGAGAGGAAAGGGGGATCCGGAGACCCTCGTGGGAGATTTTAATAGTTTTGTTGGCGGAGCCGAAGGATGAGATTCGGCCCGCCTTTTATGGGACTTATGTCCATCCTTATCCTTGTGCCTCTTCTCTCTGAGGGAAGAGGCACTAGTTTCCCCAGAGCTCACACCTGATGAGGGAGGTTGAGTCCCGGGTAGAGCTAAGGGGATAGATGGCGCCGAAGCTGCTGAAGCAACTGGAGCCCGAACGGGAGAGGAAGAAGAAGCCGACTCCTGGGGGAGCTTTCCCGCCAGGATCAGCTTGTTCTTCCTATCCCAGTGTGCCCGGGGGTTAAAGGCCGCACAGATTTGGCAGGCCTCTGACAAATGGGCTGCCCCCAAGCACAAAACGCACTGAGTGTGGCCATCAGCTGGAGAAAGCTTGTGGCCACACAGTACATTTAGAGAAAATGGCCTTAGGCCCTTCTGACATCTTTCACACACACACCCAAACACTAGGAGGGGGAGGGGAGTGAAGATATAATAGTTATAAATTAAACAAAAGTGACCCAAAAAACTAGCAGAAGCAGAAAAGGGAAACTAACACACACATGAAAACTTTGAGAGAAAAATTGATTTAAAAACCAGCAATGATCTCACCCAGCCAGGAGCTCTTCACAAGGAAGTTTCTTTAGCCGCGGCAAAAAATGATCTGAGGTAATGTGGTTGGTACTATGGGGATTATGGGTAGGGGGGAGGAGCTCGGATCTTGGAAAGCTGCCGGGTCGGATCAGACACCCACAGGTTGCAGATCAAATGAGGTAACTACTTCAGATCTCGCCTTTCCAGAGAATGGTAGTTTTAATAAAATATTTTGCTTAATCTCTAAGGGAAATTAAGAAGAAAAGGGAGAAGAATACCAAGGTTGCGCAGGGCAGCATTTAATGATTGCACGACAGCAGCGAAAGAAAGAGAAAAGGATTCAGTTATTTAAAGTTTAAAGGAAAATCAGCAGAAATTAAAAGAACAACAAAGAATTACAACAAACTGCTAGTAATTTAGATATAGTAAACGGTAAATGTTTGAAGGACCCACCCTTTAAGGGGCTTTATCCTGTGAAGGAATTGGCTAAATTGCAGATAACTGAATCGTCGGAAGACGATAATGCTTGGCTCCCCCCACCACCAACCGCACCACCGATTGCACCCCCGCAGTATCAGCCCCCCTCGCTCAACAAGGAGCGGAAGCACAGCAGCCACATTCCACCACTAAAGACCCCACCCCTAAAGAAAGAGAACGAGCAGTGGATAGTCACTCTAGTGACCCGGATCCAGACACAAGTGATAGAAAAAAGGGACCAAAAACTCGTAGTAAGACTCAAAGAAGCAAAAGCTGTAATGCATATTAAAGCTAAATCCTACTATAAAGGTAAAGGAAAATGACATTTACACCAAAGGCATTTTGGTCAGTTCCCCGCTATAATTGACAGTGGGGACAGGCATTTTGGACCAGATAAATTTAATCCAGATTCAGGGTTGGAGTCGTCAGACAACAGATTGTTACCTTTGAGGGAGGTACCTAACCCAGCTCATGCTAGAAGTGCACAGGAACCACCGACCATTGTAGCACCTAGTGCGTGGTCGGCAGTTGATTTTCAAGCCATTACTAAACAGTTACCGCCTAATCGTACTAATCCAGCTAAATTCCAGAGTGTGCTGGCAGGACATATTTGTTTACAAAATCCTATGATAGAAGAAGTTAAGGCAGTTCTTCAGTACACCATACCAGCTGATCTGATGAAAAGTACAGTTTTGTACCTACCATAAATGTAGATGTTCGAGTGTATTCACTGCTGCAGTCATTACACTTGGGTTATCCTGCCATTAGGTGGTCCCGCAGTCGGCCAGAGTTCAAAAGTCGTGGTCCGGCGTCGGTTGCTGTCACTTCTTTCCTGACGTCAGTGCACCAGGGGTACACAAGATGCAGCAGACGCCATTTTCTTCAGTTTTTCTTACCCCAGATGTCAGGTGCACCCAAATAGGTAGGCAATACATATTGCTAATAAAGCATACATAAAAAATAAAACCAACACCTTCAGTTACAAGCAAATACACCACATGGGTTGTATAGGGTAGAAAAGTATAGATAAGTCCCAGCTAAGAAAGAGGGGATGGAGGGAGGGTAACCTGGACTGCAGCAGTGAATACACTCTAACATCTACATTTATGGTAGGTACAAAACTGTACTATGTTCATCATGTTTCACTGCTGCAGTCATTACACTTGGGTAGAATCCCAAAGCTGAGGTTGGGTGGCTGGTTCTATAGAGGATTTGGGGTGGCTATGAGGCCCTACAGCACTGCAATGGCAAAGCCAGCTCTGGATTTAGAATAAAGAGGCAAGTGGTAATGCTTGGTAAAGGTGTGCATTGAACTCAATAGTTGCAGCTTCCAAAATATCCTTGGTAGATACTCCTCTAAGGTAGGCAGTTGAAGTGGCTGTTGCCCTGGTGGAATGTGGCCTAATGTTGCTAGGAACATTTTTTCCATGCTATGTGCAGCAGAAACGGATATAGTGTCCTATCCACTTTGAAATGGTCTGCTTTGAAATAGCCTTTCCCTGTGATCCTGAAGCATATGCTACAAACAATTGCTCAGTTTTCCTGAAAGCTTTTGTTTTGTCCAAGTAAAAGCATAACTGCCTGTGTATGTCCAATGAATGCAGAAGTCTCTCCCCCTTTATTCTGGGGATTTGGATAAAAAGTTGGCAAGTGAATAGTTTGGTTAAGAGCCACACTGGATACCACCTTTGGCATAAATGTAAGTTTTGTTCTTAAAGATACCCTGTCCTGATGAAAAATGACGAAAGGTTCCACTGCCATTAGTGCCTGTAACTCAGACTCTTCATGCTGAGTTTGCCAGAAGCAGAGCAGTTTTCCATGACACATTTTAATTCTGCTGAATTGGCTGGCTCAAAAGAAGGTAAAGTTAGTTTTTCCAAGACAAAATTGAGGTCCCAAGTTGGTGTTGGTGCTCTCAAGGGCGGTCTTATGTTTCTAGCCCCTCTGAGGTACTGTTTTAGCAATGGATGAGAGAAAATAGGAGGATCCGTGTTGTAATGAGCTGAGATGGCAGAGGCATGGATCTTAATGGATGAAAAGGATAGGCCTTTGTCCAGCATCTCAGTTAAGTATTGTAATATCTGAGGAACATTTGGGACAAGAGGGTCAAAGCTTTGAGCCTGGTTCCAGGCGAAGAATCTCTTCCTCTCTTCTGAATAGGATTTCCTGGTGCTGGGCCTCCTGGCCTCCAAAATGACATCCATAACAGCTTTAGAGAGAGTTGTTGGCTGCTTGGCTAAGTAATCTGCCATGCAGCCAGGTTTAAGGTTTTGAGCTGGCTGTACAGGATCTGATTGTTTTGTTGAGTCAGATGATGAGGAATTTGAGGTAAAATCCATGGTGGGCCTTGAGCCAAGTTCTTTAAGATTGGGTACCAGTGCTGGCGTGGCCAGTCTGGGGCAATCAGGATCATTTTTGGCCTTTCTTGTCTGGCTTTTAGGAGTACCTTTGAAAGGAGAGGCAGTGGTGGGAAGACAAACTTTTAGGGTTTTCGAGCTGAACGAGAGAGCATCCACTTTCCATGCTTGTGTGTGGTAAGTCCTTGTGCAAAATTTCTGTAGCTGGCAATTCTGAGGGGAGGCAAAAAGATCTATGTCTGGGCACCCCCATTTTTGTGTTATCATGCTGAATACTTGTGGATTTAATTTCCACTCGTGAGGATCTATGATGTTTCTGCTTAAGTCGTCTGCCAGAGGTTTTTCTTTCCTGGCAGGAATTGTGCTTGCAAATGAATTTGATAGGTCAGTGCTGTATTCCACAAGGTCATGGCTTGTCTGCAGAGGGGATAGGAATGAGTGCCCCCTTGCTTGTTTATGTACCACATAACTGTGGTGTTGTCCGTCTTTAGTAATAGTTGTCCTGGATGCAAAAGGTCCTTGAAAGCTGTTAGGGCATTTTGTACGGCTATCATCTCTTTTTGATTGATGTGAAGATGCATTTGGTCTGCGGCCCACTTGCCCTGAATACATTTTCCTGCCATGTGTGCTCCCCAGGGATAATTCGAAGCATCTGTTAGTGTCTGCCTGGCTGTGGGTAAAGTGAAAGGCTGTCGCTTGTTGTGGTGACATGCCTGTGCCCACTATCGAAACTCCTGTTGTAGGCAGAGAATGAGTGGTATTACTGTTTCCAAACTGTGACAGTGTTGAGTCCAAACACTTTTTAGGTACCACTGTAATTTCCTCATATGCAGTCTGGCATATGGTATTAGTAGTATGCAGGACGCTATGAACCCCAAGGCCTGCAGAATTTTTCTTGCAGGGAGTTGGGTTTTTGTTGCCATCAATTGAAAATACTGAGTCAGTTGTCCTTCCTTGTCTGGCGTGAGATAAGCCATCTGGGCCGTTGTATTTAAGCTGGCACCCAGGAATATTATCTCTTGTGAGGGCACTAGTTTTGACTTCTTTTCATTTACCGTGTACCCTAGGCAAATTAGCAATCTTTTCACAAACACCAGATGCTGTAGAAGAATGTCCTTGCTCTCTGCCTGAATAAGACAGTCGTCCAAGTAGGGCTATATTTGAATTCCTTTTAGTCTGCAAAATGCAATTACTGGTGCCAGGCATTTTGTGAAGACCCTGGGCACAGTAGATAAGCCAAAGGGCAGTGCAGAGAATTGGTAATGCATTGTGCCAGTTATGAATCTGAGTTATCTTCTGCAATTTTGTCAGATTGGGACATGCAGGTATGCCTCTGAGGTCCAAAGTAACCAGCCAAGCCTCCTTGCCCAGCATGGGAAGAAGTTGCTGTAGTGTCAACATTTTGAATTTCGGAACATCCAGGTAAGTATTTAGAGTAGATAGGTCCAGTATGGGTCTCCAGGCCTTGTCCTTTCTGGGGACCAGGAAGAGTCTAGTAAAAACCTTGTCCTTGTTCCTGTTGTGGCACTTTTTGAATAGCTCTCATGGTCATGAGGGCTGTAATTTGTTTTGTGCCTCTGCCCATTAATTTTGAGGCAGGTCTGGCATTCCTTTTGGCCTTGGGAGAGTGTGAAAGTGGAACCTGTAACCTTGAGACACAATATTCAGAACCCACTTGTCTCGGGTGATTATATGCCAATTTTGTGAAAAAAACTGCTAGTTTTCCCCCTAAGGGAGCTGCCAAAAGGTAAGTGCTTGGCATTTGAAGGGGGAAGTCATTGTGACTGTTTCCTATCAGGTTGTGACTTCTCTTCCCCTCCTTTTGGGGTTGAAGCACCCCACTGTCGTGGTCTGTAAGAGCCTTGGGGCTGAGATCTGCCTCTTGGGCGTCTGTATCTGCCTCTTTGTGGTCTGACACTGGAAAGGACCAATTTTTAGAAGGCCAATTTCTGCTAAATCAAGGTGGCTGTACCTGTAAGAAATCCTTCACTGTTTGCATAGATTTTGCCTTATCCTCAGTTTTCTTTAATACCTCTTCTGCCTTAACACCAAATAAGATATGCTGTAAAGGAGCATCCAATAATTTTGCCTTAACATGATCAGGTAAACCTTGTTCTTTTAACCAAGCATGCCTTCGAATCACAGATCCTGTAACTGCTGCTCTACGAGAAGCCTCTAATGAATCAAAACCACATTGCAGAGTATGGTTTCCCACTTGTTCAGCTGCATGCAATAAATCCTGCATTTCCTTATAGTCAGGATGTTCTGAGCTTGTAAGCATTTTCTGTTTTACCAGAGACATTAAATATTGTTGGTATTTAAGCAAGTGGAACTGGCAATTTAAAGCCCTTACTGCTAAAGTTGCAGAAGTGTAAACTTTCTTCCCCCATCTGTCTAATGCTCTAGAATCCCTGTCAGAGGGAACTGGATTTTTAGCAGTGGAAGCCTTTACCCCTTTGGGACCCTGGGAAATAGTTTCTGGGTCAGCAGCAGGGTTTTTATAAAGAAATTTGCGAGAGTCAGGGACTCTGTAGTACCCATCTGGCTTGACTGGGGCAAAGAATCAGGAGTTAAACTGGATTCAGAGAACACGTCATCCACAATATCTAACACAGGCAGAAGAGCAAGGGGCCTGTGCTGAGGCAATAAAAAAAATCTGAGCCTTTTCTTGGATTCTGAATAATCCTGGCTCTCCCAATGGAAATGCTCCCTCATGGTATGTAAAGTTTCCCCAAAAGAGTAATCCTCAGGAGGAGAGGCTGAAGGGATTGATTCTTCAGCAGAGTCCTCATAGGGGGGTAAAGAATATCCCTGGTCTGAAGAGGAATCAGAAGAAATGGAAACCTGGTCAGAGGAATCCTAGCCTGTATCCTGCCTAGGCCTGATAGGAGGGGGATGGGAACCCCTGGTCAGAGTAATTAGGTCTTTGGCCATTTTGAAGCATCTGTTTTTTAGGCATGGAGGCCTGTCCAGGTGAATGCTGTACTTGCTTCTTTGTCTTTAATGGAGTTTTAGACTTGGCTGTTTTGATGGTAAGCTGTGAAGGTCTGAAAACACCCTCAGAAGCTGATGCCTGCTCAGCGGCTCCGGACCCATCTGAGGGGTTAGTTTCCGTAGGCCCAATACCTTGAGTTTCCAAAGGCCTAGAAATCTCCACGTGCGAGTCAGAGGCAGCCTGTGGCTCTGAGTTAGTGGGTGTCAGGGGCTGCGAAAGCGCCTCACTGAGAACTGGCGACTGGCCTAGAAGAGGCTTCATAGTCAGTTTTGGACCTCAGATGCCTGTCCTTATCTTTGTCTGTGTTTTTTGTGTATTCCGGTCGTCGGTTGTTCTGACGGCATGTTATGACTGAACCTTCGGCCAAAATAATGGCGAGCAAAATCAGACGTTTAATAGTGCGCTTGTTAAATCTAGCACAAAATCGACAACTAGTGACGTTGTGATCTGGGCCTAGGCATGGAATACAGTAAGAATGAAAATTCTTATGAGGTATTTGCTTCCCACAAGAAATACAATTATTAACTTTTACTGACATCAGTCTGAGGCAAGAAAAAGTTTCCCCAGCGGGGTACTTAGCTTTATTGAAGACTTTGGTTCTGAAATTCGAATTCGAAAATCTTAGGAATCGGCCAACCGGCACTTGCGAACTGCTTTTGCTTCGGGCACCGCGCGGCAAGAAAGAATGGAGAAAATGGGGTCTGCTGCATCTTATGTACTCCTGGCGCACTGACGTCAGGGAAGAAGCGACAGCAACCGACACCGGTCCAAGACTTTGGAACTCTGGCTGACTCCGGGACCGCCTGATGGCAGGATAACCAAGTGTAATGACTGCAGCAGTGAAACATGAACATCGGATTTGGGACCATGCCAATGTCCCTACTCCGATTCGAAACATGACTCGCATGGAGATAATGGGTTAGAAGTGGTTAGACAGCGTATAGTAGAAGCTCACACAATAATAGTTCCACTCACACCCAACTGGTCCAAAATCAAGTCAGTTCTTCAAAAAGAAGAACCCGTAGAGGAGTATTTAAATAGTCTCACTGACGCCTTTGAGGCTTATTCTGGGTATCCCGAACCCACCGAAGGGCCGGCACAAAGTGGATTGTCGGTTGCTTTCGTAGATGGGTTACGCCCACAAGTACAAAATAAGCTAAAAGAAGCGAGTTTAAACTGGCCTAGTCTTGGAGTGCACAAAATAGTCGCACAAGTGCAATACCTCTCCGACCACTTAGCACAGGAAAAAAAGGACTTACAAGAGAAATTGGTTAAGGTGCAGATTCAGATGTGCACTGCCTTCGGGCAGCATGGACGAGGAGGACGTGGAAAGAGGGAGAGGTGGACGCCAAGGGGCTGGAAACCATAATAGACAACTGGCAGGAAGATTGATCAGCCACACCCCAAAATCAAACGGAGCGTTTTAATTGCAGCCAGGTAGTCCTCTGGAGAAATGAATGTCTGTATCTTGCTGAGCAATCTGCCCCACCCACTGATACATCACCTCAGAGGAATTCTAACTGGACTCCATCCAATCGGCAGTCATCACAATGAAGGTTCCCCTGAGCAAGGACAACAGCAGTTGTGCCCTTTCATACCTGTGGATCAAGATGGACCACATGTCATGTTACTTGTCAAAAACAAACCATAACCCTTCTTGATTGATACTGGAGCATCCAAATCTACGTTAGCTGGTGAAGCAGCAATAAATGTCCCCCTCTCCAATAATGTAACCAGAGGGGTAGGTGTCTCTGCCATTCCTATTGAATATTCTGAAACCATCCCAGTCCCAGCGACTTTGGGACCTTTGCAAGACAATCATGCATTTTTAGTAGGACCCTCAGCACCTTTAAATTTATTGGGAAGAGATTTGCTCAGTAAGATGGGAGCAACTATCTTCTGTAACACTGAAGGAGTATATTTACAAGTACCTTCAGACAAACAAGATAGCATTTTGGCTACTTTAGATGAAAACGTCACTCTGTAAACAATGTGTATGCAGTCTGACCTCGATAAGAATAAGCATTTCACCTCATTACCCTCTCATCTATGGACCACTCATGATAATGATGTTGGGTTTCTAATTTCAGCCACTCCTGTTAAAATAACCTTAAAACCTGGGAGCAAAGTTACCTCGGGTACCACAGTACCCCTTTGACAGTAGGGGCCACATCTGGTATTGCCCCCGTCATTTCTGCCCTGGTGCAACAAGGAATTATAGTACCTACAACAAGTCCATGTAATACCCCAATTCTACCGGTAAAGAAACCTGGTAAACAAGCTTACAGATTTGTGTAAGACTTATGAGAAGTCAATAAAGCTCCAAACCCAGCTACGATTTTAAGCTGTATTCCACCTACAGCATGTTGTTTTACAGTCATAGATATTTCATCAGCTTTCTTCTCTATCCCAGTACATGCAGATAGTCAGTATTTGTTTGCATTCACTTAGAAAGGCCAACAGTACACTTGGACCAGACTACCTCAAGGGTATGTAGAATCTCCAACCTTGTTTTCCAGAGAGATGCATAGACAACTGCAGGATTTACAATTACCACCACGTTCAGTATTGGTTCAGTATGTAGATGATATTCTTATTGCTTCACAAGATAGCCAGTATTGTATAGAGGACTCACTTCTAGTTTTAAGATTTTTAGCCGAACAAGGTTTTCAGGTAAATAAATCTAAATTGTAGTTTGCTCAAGAAAACGTACAATACCTGGGACATATTTCCACAGGTTCACGTCAAATACTTCCTAGTAGAATCACCTTCATTCAGACTGCTCCCCGCCCTACAACTCAGAGACAACTCAGGGGGATTCTTCTGCCTAGCAGGTTATTGTAGACAGTGGGTGCCCAATTTTTCAGAAATTTCGGCCCCTCTATTACAGCTTTTAAAAAAAGAAGTCAAAGACCCTCTTGCCTTGGTCCCCCTGAACATGAAACCGGCTTTTAGGCTATTACAACGGCATTATATAACCCACCTGCCCTGGGGCTCCCAGATTATTAAAACCCTTTGTTTTCTTCTGTTGCGAAAGAAATAAAACTGCCCTGGGCCTGCTGGTGCAAGTGAGCACAGGAGGCCATCGACCTATAGCATATTACAGTACTTCGTTAGAACCTGTTGCTTCTGGCTACTCATCCTGTTTACAAGCAGTAGCAGCCGCTGCTGTTTTGATAGATATGGCAGCACCACTGACATTAGGGCATGACACTATATTAGCAGTACCTCATGCGGTACAAGCATTACTTTTAAAAACAAAGACTCAATATCTTTCTAATGCTCGCCTCACTAAATATGAGTTAAGTTTAAGTAATCCCGCTATTCAAATTACATGTTGCCTGCCACTAAACCCTGCTTCATTAATTCCAACTAGTGATGAGGGCGAACCACATGACTGCGTGCTTGTAGTTAACACTGTTCTGTCTCCTAGATTAGATTTGCAAGATGTTCCTTTGCTTAATCCTGATTTAGTTCTTTTTGTAGATGGATCCTGTTTACGAAATAATTTTGGCGAACTTCAGGCTGCATGGTCAGTCTGCTTGCCATCTCAGGCTTTGCAAACTAGACAATTACCACCCGGCACTTCCGCACAAGCCGCGGAATTAGTGGCACTTTCGCATGCATGTAAAATGGCCAAAAACAAATCTGTTACTATTTATACCGACTCACGTTATATGCCCATGGTATTGTTCATGATTTTGGTACCCTATGGAAGGAAAGGGGGGTTTTTGACATCCTCTGGGTCACCAATAAAAAAATACCTGTATATTGATCACCTCTTGCAGGACTTATTACCTTCCAAAATTGCTGTTGTCAAGTGTGCAGCTGACCAGTCTAACGACTCCCTAGTAGCTAAGGGAAATAATTTAGCTGACTGGGCTGCCAAGCAGGCTGCTCTTTCGAATACTGTTCAGGGAAAATTTCTGCAGCCTATTTTACAGACACTTACTTTTGACACTACTATATTGATAGCTTTACAAACTGAAGCATCGAAATAAGAAAGAAAAACATGGCTGGCCCATAATTGTTTCCAGCGCTCTGATTCAATTTAGCAGTACCCTGATGGCAGATTAATTTGCCCGACATCCATGTTAAATTGTTTTATAAAAGCGTACCATTTGCCAGCTCATGTCTGGGTACAAGCATTGATTAAAAAAATCCAGAAGGATTGGTTTGCCCCAGGACTTTCTGGCTCTGTGCAACATTTTTTGAGCATGTGCTCCATTTGTTTACAGCATAACATTTCAAAGGGCACACTGGCTCCTACTCAACCTGTGCCAAAACTAATGGGACCGTTTTGTGTCTTACAATGGGACTTTATTGAACTTACACCTTGTGCTGGTTTTAAATATATTTTGACTATTGTTGATATTTTTTCGGGATGGTTAGAAGCCTACCCATGTGCTAAGAATGATGCTATTTCAGTTGCAAAATAGTTGTGTTATGAATTGATACCTCATTTTGGTGTTTCTTGTCAAATATATTCTGACCGAGGGACACATTTTACTGCTAAGTTAGTTGATTCATTGTGTACAATGTTAGGCATTACTTTGAAATTTCATTGTCCATACATACCACAGGCATCAGGTATTACTGAACGTATGAACCAGATCTTGAAAACCAGACTTGCTAAAGTCACTTCAGAAACAGGCCTAACTTGGGTACAGGCCTTACCACTAGCCTTACTTTCTATGCGGTCACAACCGCATCCTACCAAGGGTCTTTCTCCAATCCTCATGGGTCGCCCTTTGTGTATGCCCATGACACCACCACCACCTTTTTCTGAATATGATGCATTTGATAATGATATTCTTTTGCATTGCAAATCTCGTTTCTTTCTTACAGTTTCACCACCGACAAGTAGCAGTTGCTCAACATCTTCCTGATCCTTTTCTAGCATCTGCTTTGCAACCATGGGATTGGGTCTATGTTAAAACCTTCTCTAGAAAAACAGCGCTCCAGCCGTGCTGGAAGGGGCCCTTCCTGGTTCTTCAAACTACGTCATCTGCTGTGCGACTGCAGGCCTTGACAACTTGGATCCACATTTCACACGTCAAAAAAGTTGTGCCATCTGAAGATCAACAGCCTTTACCTTTTTCAACTCCAGATTCTCCTCCCATTGCTACACGTACTCGCAGTAGAACTGTTCCAGTATCTGACAATGCCTAATATTTACCCTTTTAGAAAACTCCAAACTTCTGACTACACAGACTCAACTACCATTTCCACACAAATACTGGACAATCATTTTGGTGGTCATTCTTGTTGTACTATTTTTGCTGTGGCTATTTTTATTTCCTGCTCCATCGACGCACCACACCAAGCGAGCCATTTGGCACCCACCTTTCAACACCTATCAAGCCATCAAATATGTTTATGCTTCTACCTTCAACGTCTTTAACTGTTGGATCTGCACTTCTATTCCCTTCGTACATGGGGGATTGTCATTGGCTGCGGCTCCACTAAGTATCATTGATACATGGACTAGTCTACTTGACAACACTGATAACATTACATCCAGTAAATCTATTGCATTACAACTTTCTCTCCATCGCAATGGCACTCTGTTTCTGACGGAATTACTCAAGTCAACATCACTGGACTCGAAGAATGGGACAAAGTATCTGCAATACGACAATCGAATACCAGTGCAATTATACAAAAGGAAAACGCTTAGCCTTGGGCTGTTGAGGTTCATCTGATGTCATTCAGCAGATATTGAGAAATGCCTCATTACTTGGTTCTAGTAATACCGCATTTCTTGCCATATTCCATGGCATAACCACAGGCAGTGACCATTTTTCAAATGTTACCACCAAGGTACAAGACTGTTATTTTATATGTGGAAGAAAGGCCTATAAATGGCTACCGGAGAACTGGTCTGGTAGCTGTTTCTTAGGTTATCTAGACCCAGCCATCCAACATACATTTGCCTTACCTCAAGGGAAAATTCGTAACGTGCAAGAGGTTAAAAAGCCTACCAATCCTTCAGGCCAAATTAATGCATCATGGATTTATCATCATGACTTCGCTCATGCTGGCACAAAAGGAGCATCTCATATGGACTTGGGTGAGGATGTCATATCATGGGCTGGTATAATCCCAGCATACGGAGCAGCAAATTCAATCTGGGAACTGAGAAAACTGTCTAAATTGCTTGAAGTATTAAGCAATGCCACATTTTCTACCTTATAATTAGTGACTGATGAACTGACTGCCATGACAGCTGTAGTCCTCCAAAACCGTATGGCTCTCAATTTCACCCTAGCGGTGAAAGGCGGAACTTGTCCTTTAATCCAGGAGGAGTGTTGTATGTTTTTCCGGACAATCAGCACGAAATTGAAAATCATCTCAAACTCATTCAGAGCGTCTCCGAACTAGGCCAAGGAGGCCGATAACTCAACGTGGGCATGGCTAACTAACCTGTTCTCAGGTTGGGGAGGTGGACTTTTAAAGTTAATCCTATTAATCGCAGTATTAGCTCTTATTGTTTTTCTTGTTGTGTTTTTAATCAAAGCATTGATTTTGAAATTAATGTCTTTCAAGACTACTAAAAAGGTGCCAAAGTTTTATATGTCTACAGCTATGGATGATGAAATAAAAATATGTGACAATGTTGAAGGAACTAGCCACATGGTTATGTTAGACTTAGGGCAAATGTATGGCAGACTAAATGGTGATGCTTACACAGCATCAAATGGGGGATTGTAGAATATGAATGGTCAAAGCATGTATTCAAGGAGACTGAGTATGTGAAAACCTGTATGTATTGATTTGAACTCTGTACTACAAATTAAGTAAACTGTGAATAGTGGAAAAGTACTGAAAAACAAGAGCCTGTCCGATAGCAGGAAATGTGCCTTATATGGAAGTGTATCAGATTTTCTTTCTCTGCCTAGAGATGTAGTAATGTGAACTGCTTCAAGCCTACGGGTAAACCACTGATTGGTTAATTGTCTCTTGTACTATTTTAATTGGTCTAGTTTATATTTTGATACTGTCAGCAATATCACCAGCATATAAGCTTATGCATTCCTTTGTTCGGGGAGTCTCCCTGGTACTTTCCAGTAGGCTCCCACACGTGTGTAATAAATACCACTGAAATAGAGGAAGAAGTGTCTTGTCTTCATTTAAGGTAAAATGCAAACACAACAGAAGACAGCAGATTCGTGGCTAAAGAGACTAGGTCTAAGGTATATTTGACCATATGCTTTTGGTAACTGGTGGCTCAAAGCCAGGGTTGGAGAGGTATAAATCTTTTTATCTAATCTGCCCATCACTCTACTGTCTTTATCTGATAGCAGTAAGGAGGAAGAGGGCAGCTGCCGGGACTGTCTGCTGAGACAAATAGCAGCTGGGTGTGACATAGGTGGTTTAATAAGGAATATGAAGTCATCAGAACCTGTCTGGTCTTTTAGGGGCACATGGCTAAAACTCTGGAATCTTGGAAGCTGAGCTAAAAGCATCAAAACATGCAGGGATTTCCGGAGGAATAGCACAGGTAGAGGATGAATCCATCTGCAGAAGCTCGTACCACCTCTTCTGTAACTTTGTAACCTGTGTGGAGTCGCATTTAAAATACTCCCTCATTTTGAAAACAGGTTCCCAAAAGGTGATGCCCTCAGGTGGGGAATCACCTTCCAAGGAATCCTTGTCAGGAGAGCAGTACTATGAGGCAGAAAGTCATCTGTGTGGTACAGGAGAGGGACTCATCTGAAGAAGCGGAGGAAGAGTCTTCTTCATGAGACAGTGGCTGAGGCATTGGGCCAGCAGAGGAAGGCTTGGGGCTTAAGGTTGAAAGAGCTGCAGGAGTCTGTGATGAGGTAGGCCTCAGGGTTATGGAGGCCTGAAAGACAGACTGGGGGAATGCCTGCTAATCAGGCATTACTTCTACGGAAGGAGACAGGTGCTTAGAGTTTTGTTTCCTTTTTAAAGAAGAAATCTTTGGTGCTGGCTAAGTAGGCAAAGGCCCAGAGTCCAATGACAGCCTAGGAGTAGAGGCACCTTCCTTGGTATTGGGAAAACCTGGTTCCTGACATCAGATGCCAATGTTGTTGGTACTTCCGTGGATGTCCAGGCAGGAGAAGCAAGGGCAGTGTCCGAAGTGGTACCCAAAGTTGCCAAGCCTATCAGACGTACCTCAGCCCCTAAACCGGCAGCTGGCTGTACATCTGTTCTTGGAGGTGCATTATTGGGCCTAGCTACCCTGGCCTTCTTTTTCAGTGGTTCTGCCGAGATGACCGATTCTGGTTCTATAGCTAAGGCAAGACATTTAGGACATTGGTTCTCGACAAAAAGCTTGAGGGCTGCAAGACAGCTGTGCAGTGTTTTGTGAACAAACAACTGGCAAACAAAACACACTTTGTGGTCGTGGGAAGGCCCTAAGCAGAATAAACAGAGGTCATGGCTGCCTGAGGGGAATTTGTCAACAGCACTTAAATTTTCCCTTCCTGCATGGACGAAGCAGCTAAGTAAAAATAATACAGCAACTTAAGCTTAGTAAAAAGGAGAAAAATTCCCCAATGGGGTACTTATCTTTTCAGGCGTCACCTGCGCTCAGCAGAGCAAGTGAGCTGACGTTCAACTGGCGGCAGAGAATTTCTGAGGTCTGTGCATTCTGACATTACATTTATGGCCCACGATTTATGGTCCGTGCATGTGACGGCCAAACACCTTACCGTAGCCAGGCCAAGCTTCTGTATATGAGCTGGACGTTTGGGTCGCCTGAGGTGGAGGATCCCATGTTAGAATACTGCAACATGAGCATAGAAAGATATCAGAGGTTACTCCCCACTCCAAAGAAACTGCCCCCAACACAGAAGCTGGGACCAGACTGACGAGCCGAAGCTCCAAGAAGCAGAGATGGCTATGAAAAAATTGCAATCAACTCCTGGCCCCTGGAACGAAAAGGGCAGCTACAGCTCCGGAAGATCCCCAGTTCTGAAATCAACGAAGAGCTCCGGTGAATTAACAGTTCCGAAGAAAAGGAGATCTCAGGAGGCAGTACAATCAGTACCAGAAGACTCAGAACAGTCTACTCTGAAGTCTCGGAGGAGAGATTAACTGGGTGAAAGAAGGCTCTGTTCCTGGAATCAAAGGGGTCAGAGCTGAAGGGGGTACTGCAAGTCCCCTTGCCCACAAAATGTTATTCATGTCTCTCCACGTCGAGCTCTGAAAGACTTTTGATGGAACAGATGGATGACACAGAGACCGACTTTGCTCTCTGGAGAAAAACTTCTGGAAGCCCACCCACAAAGGGTCGATAGATGGGGACTAAACAGTCCTAGGTAAAATTTCACTTGGTTCAGTTTCAAAGGTTTGTGCCGACTTAGTCGGTGCCAAAGTAGTTAAAATGTCCAGTATATGACCCTTCGATGTCGAAGGTGTTGCAATAGTGGTAGGTGCCAGGCAAAGTACAGTTGTGTACACTTACCATAAATGTAGATGTTAGAGTGTATTCACTGTTGAAGTCATCACACTTGGGTTATCTGACTGAGGGCTACCTGCAGGCGGATAACCCAAGTGTGATGACTGCAACAGTGAAACACGAAGAATATGTTGTCCTACTCAGATTTAGAGCTAGAGAAAGTACAGTTGTGTACACCTACCATAAATGTAGATGTTCGAGTGTATTCACTATTGCAGTCATTACATTTGGGTAATCTGCTGGCAGACTGCCCTCAGTCGGCCTGATTAACAGTCTTGGGTCCTGCGTCGGTTGCTGTCCCTTCTTCCATGACTTCAGGTCGTCAGGGGATATAAATCATGCAGCCTACGCCATTACATCAGTTTTTCTTGCCCTAGATGTCAGGTGCCCCCCTAATGGGGGGCAAATAAACATAAAAAACACAAAGGTATACCTCCAACAAAAAGCAAATACACCACAAAGGCTTTTAAGCATAGTAAAAGAAGGCAGAGGTATAGCCAGAAAGTTAGGGGGCTGGAGGGAAAGTAACCAGGACTGCAACAGTGAATACACTCAACATCTACATTTATGGTAAGTGTACACAACTGTACTACGTTCTTCGTGTTTCACTGTTGCAGTCATTACATTTGGGTAGATTCCCAAAAGCTATGGTTGGGTGGAGGAGTTTATACAGCATCAGGGCCAGCTATAAGGCCCTGCAGGACAGCGGTGGCAAAGCCAACTCTGGATTTAGAGAAAATTGTTAAATGATAATGCTTGGTGAAAGTATGTACAGAGCTCCAGGTGGCAGCTTCTAGGATGTCCCTGGCAGGAAAACCTCTGAGAAAGGCTGCAGAAGTAGAAGCAGCCCTGGTGGAGTGAGATCTGATCTCTTGGGGGATAGGTTTTCCATGGTGCTTATAGCAGAAATGAATGCAATGGCTTATCCATTTAGAAATGGTTTGTTTTGAAATAGCCTTCCCCTCTTGCCCTTGCAGCAATTGCTACCAGCAGTTGTTCAGATTTTCTTTGAGGTTTAGTCCTGTCCAAGTAGAATCTAAGTTGTCTGTGCACATCCAAGGAATGCAGAATCCGTTCCCCTTTGTTCTGTGGATTGGGAAAGAAGGTTGGCAAATGAATGGACTGATTAAGAGCCACAATGGAAACCACCTTGGGCATAAAGGATGGATTGGTCCTGAGAGATGCCCTGTCCGCATGAAAGATGATGAAAGGCTCCACTGCCATAAGGGCCTGTAATTCACAAATCCTTCTAGCTGAAGTGATTGCTAAAAGGAAGGCTGTTTTCCAAGAAAGAAATTTTAAGTCTGCAGTAGCAGCTGACTTGAAAGGAGGTAGATTGAGTTTCTCCAAAACAAAGTTAAGGTCCCAGGCAGGGGTTGGAGCTCTCCCTGGGTGGTCTCAAGTTTTTTTCCCCTCTGAGATGCTGCTTGAGAAGAGGGGAGGTTCTGTGTGATAATGGGCTGAAATAGCTGAGGCGTGGATTTTAATGGAGGAAAAAGACAGGCCCTTGTGAAGCATCTCAGTTAAGTATTGTAAAATCTGAGGTAAATTGGGCGCTGCTGTGCTCAACCCTAGAGATTGGTTCCAGGCATAGAATCTTTTCCATTTGTCAGCATAGGATTTTCCAGTACTAGGTCTCCTTGCCTCCAAGATGGCATCCATCACAGGTTTGCTGAGGGATGAGAAGGGTGAATTTAAGTGATTAGCTAGGCTGCAAGGTTCAATGTTGGAAGCTGAGGGTGTAGAATTTGGTTCTCCTTACCGAGACAGCAGGGAAGGGGTCTGAGGCAGGTGCCATGGAGATAACTGTGACATACTGCACAGGAGTGGGTACCAGTGCCGGCGCGACCAGACTGGAGCAATCAAGATCATCCTTGGCTTGTCCTGTTTGACTTTTAGTAGAACTATGGAGAGCAGAGGCAGTGGGGGAAAGGCGTAGACTGATAGGTTTTTCCAGCTGAAGGACAGAGCATCCACTTTCCAGGCTTGTTTGTGGAGTGTCCTTGTGCAAAACTTGTCCAAATGGTAGGTCGGGGGAGGCAAATAGATCTAAGTCTGGGCTCCCCCATTCGCTTGTCAACATGTTGAAAATCCTTGGTTCCAGTTTCCACTGGTGTGGGTCCATGAGGTTTCGGGCTTAGTCCGTCTGCCAGTCTATTCAAATTTTCCTTGCAGGAATTGAGGATGTAGGTGCACTTGGTAGCTCAAGGCTGTGTTCCACAATGCCATGGCTAGTCTGCAGAGGGGGTAGGAATATGTATCCCCCTGCTTGTTACAGATAACATTTCTTTTTGATTGATATGTAGGTGCATTTGGTTTGGGTTCCATTTGTCCTGAATGCACTTGCCTGCTAGTTGAGCCCCCCATGCATAGTCTGATGCATCTGTTGTCAGGGTTTGGGCGGCAGGGGGTAGTGTGAATGGTAGTCCCTTGTTTTGGTGGCAAGCCTCTGCCCACCATAGAAACTCCAGGTGTAGGCAAGGTATGATAGGAAATCATTGTTTCCAGGCTGTGAGAATGGTGACTCCATAGACTTTTTAGATACCACTGTAGTTTCCTCATATGCAGTCTTGCATATGGAATTAGAAGAATGCAGGAGGCCATGAACTCAAAGGCTTGCAGTATTTGTCTTGCAGAGAGCAGGGTTTTTGTGGCCACTTGTTTGAAGTAAGTTACCAAATGAATTTGCTTTCCTGGCGTGAGGAAAGCCATCTGGGCAGTTGTATTCAAGCTTGCACCCAGGAATGTAATTTGTTGACAGGGTACCAGTTGTGATTTCTATTCGTTTATGGTGTAGCCCAGACAAGTTAGAATTCTTTTAACAAACGTCAGATGATTTAAAAGTATGCCCTGGTTTTCTGCCTGAATTAGACAATCGTCCAGGTATGGATGTATTTGAATATTTCTTTGCCTGCAAAATGCAATAACTGGAGCCAGGCACATTGTGAATACCCTGGGCGCAGTAGACAAGCCAAAGGGAAGTGCAGAGAATTGATAATGCCAGTAGCCTGCTTTAAAGCGTAGGCATCTTCTGCAAGATTCCCTGATTGGGATGTGCAGGTATGCTTCGTTTAAATCTAGAGTTGCCGAACAGGTGTCTTTGCCTAGCATAAGAAGTAAATGGTGAAGAGTCAGCATCTTGAATTTTGGAATCTCCAGAAAGGTGTAGACAGGTCCAGGATTGGACGCCATGATTTGTCTTTTCTGGGCACCAAAAAAAGCCTGGAGTAGAATCCTTGTCCCTTTTCCTCTTCTGGTACCAGTTGAATAGCCCCCATGATTAAGAGGGCAAGTACTTGTTTTTGAGCCTCTGCCCACTGATTTGGGGGCAGGTCTGGCCACCCGTTTGGTGTTGGCTAAGTGTGGAAATGAAATCTGTATCCCTGGGACACTATATTTAAAACCTATTTGTCCTGGGTTATGAGTTCCCAGTTCTTTGCATGAAGAGCAACCCCCCCCCCACCAAAGGGGCGGTAAAAAGATAAGTGCTTGGTAATTTTAAAAGGAAGTCATTGAGACTGTTTATCATAGGGGGGTGTCTTATTATTTCCAGATTTGGAAGTGGAGGCCCCCCACTGCTTAGTTCTGACAGTCCCCTGGGACTGAAACCTGGGGTTTTTGCTGTGTCTGGGTTTGGCTTGAGAGAACATGGAAGGGACTAGAAAGGACCAATTCTTAGTAGGCCTGTGCCTACTGAACCTTGGAAGTTGCACTTGTAAAAAATCTTTAACAGTTTGCATAGATTTAGCTTTATCTTCCATCTTTTTAAGAACTTCTTCAGCCTTGTTGCCAAACAGGCGGTCCTGATTTAAAGGAGCATCCAACAATTTAGCTTTAACATTATTCAGGCAAAGATTGCTCCTTAAGCCAAGCATGCCTTCTAAGCACTGACACTGTAACAGCAGCCCTGCAAGAGGCCTCTACAGAATCAAAACCACATTGCAAAGTATGTTTTCCAACTTGTTCAGCAGAATGCATTAAATCCTGTAAATCTTTATTTTCCACACAGTCAAGAATCATCATTTTCTGTTTAAGCATTCCAATAATATGCTGTTGATATTTTAACATATGAAATTGGCAGTTTAAAGCTCTGATTGCCAAGGTTGCAGAAGTATAAAACTTTTTACCCCATCTATCCAGCGCCCTGGAGTCTCTATCAGAAGGGGTAGGATTTTTTGCAGTAGAAGCCTTAATGCCCTTGGGCCCCTGAGAAATAGTCTCGGGATCTGCAACAGGGTTTTTGAAAAGAAACTTGTGGGACTCAGGAACCCTGTAGTATCTGTCAGGTTTACTAGGAGCCGGAGGCAGGGAATCAGGGGCCAAACTGGATTCAGAGAACACATCAACAATGTCTAGTACAGGAGGTACAGCCAAAGGCCTATGCTGAGGTATAAGTAGGAAATCCCTAAGCCTCTTTTCTGAATCAGAAAATTCCTGGCTTTCCCAGTGGAAATGCTCCCTTAAAGGATGTAAAGTTTCCCCAAAAGAAAAATCCTCAAAAGGGGAGGCAGAGGGAATGGAATCCTCTGCATCAGAATCCTCATAAGTAGGTATAGACAAATCCAGGTCATCAGAAGTCAGAAGAAACAAAATCCTGATCAGAGGGGGGGGGGGGGGGTTGACTACCTCTGATTGGAGTAATTAGATCTTAAGATATTTTTTATCATTTGTTTTTTGGGCATAGGGGCCTGAGCATGTGGCCTGGGCGTCGGTTTTTTAGAAATGGATCGAAATTTAGGCCTTAGTAATGAAGGTGGTGTTGATTTAATATGCAAGATTGTAGGCCTGAATACACCCTCAGAAGCCGGTGCCTGCACAGCGGCTAAGGACCCATCCAAGGTAGAGACATCCACGGGTTCCAGAGTTAAAGTATCTTGCGGCATACCGGACTCCGAATGGGTCTCAGTAGAGGCCTGCGAATCAGAAGTAGTGGGCATCAGGGGCTGCAAAAGTACCTCACTGAGTACCGGCGAACTGGCGACTGGCTTAGGAGAAGCGTCGTCGGCAGTTTTGGACCTCGGCGGCCTGTCTAAAAAATAGGCTGCTGCGGACTGTAAGCAGTAGTACATTCTCTCACTTCAAAGTGCTCCAACACACTTTTTACAGGCTGTATTGCAGTTCCAAATGAAACATAGGAAATGCAGCCTTTTTTAAACTGTTTCTTGAGAGTAGTAGGGAACTGGTATATGCCAGACATATATAGATACATATATCTATACATACATACACTCATCTATACAGATATATATTTGATGTGCTTTCTTTTTCATGACATGCACTTTCAAGTTAACTAAATTTTGTATAAATCTTTCAATTAAAATATTGCCCAGGAAATATCAGAATAAGTTTAAGCACCTAAAATAGCAAGGAAACATCAATAAACGTATTCTACTCAGTCTAAGATAAAAAGTGATTATATACAACCTATCTGTAATCCTTTAACAAAAATATACAGCCACTTAACTTACATGTAAATAAAGATCTTCAAGTTCAATGAGGTTATACTGGAGCAGTACGGCAGCTATCCTGTACAAAGAGGAGGGTGTCTCACCATTCGGTTCCTGTAACCGAAGCAGAAATAACCATGAGATAACTTTCACACACCATCCCAGTTTATAAATCCCATTAACACAAGACATTAACAAGTGTTGCAATCCACTTTGCTAAGTAAACTTAAAACCTTCTCATACCTTAACCTGCAGGAAGTACAGTTGTGTAAAATCTTACCCTAACAGTAGATGTCATTCCGTTCACTGTCAGAGTATTCCTTACACTAGGGATCTCCTGCCAAGGGTAGCCTAATATCTGTCCAGTATACCAAAGCAGTAGATTGTTACAGGGAAGCTGTATGTCAATATGTAGGATCCCTCCCTTACAGCGTAGGGCATAAAGGTGATATACCATCCTCAGAAATGAAAGGACCTAGCATGAAGAACAGTCCCAGAAGTAAGAGAACACCATCTGAATCCAGAAGGAAAAAAGAAAAAAGGGAGGAAGGAGTGAATACTGCAACAGTGAAGGGAAGGACATCTACGGTTATGGTTTCGATTTCACACAACGCTACTATGGCCTTCCATATCACTGTTGCAGTAGTCTTTACACTAGAGACCGTACAAAAGCTCAAGAGGAAACTTGGGAGGAGAAAGGTCCAGTACAGCCCTCAATATTGTCATGCAGGATACCCCTGCTAAATCAGGCTCTAGCCCTGGAGACTACATCCAACTTGTAATGTTTGGCAAAAGTATGCAGAGAATTCCAAGTAGCTGCCTCAAGGATGGAGTCGATATCCAATCCTTTAGAAAAAGTACTAGAAAAAGCTACAGCCCTGGTACAATGAGGTTTAACATAAGATATGCTTTTCCAATGAAAACAAATCAACAAAAGGAAATGGTCTTAGAGATCCATGAAGAAATAGTTTGCTTAGAAACAGCCAAACCTAAAGATGTAGGATGAAAAGAAACAAGAAGTTGATAAGATTCATGAGTGGCTTTAGCTTAATCTAAATAATATTGGAGTTGTTTATGTAAATCCAAGGTTGAAGAACCTTGTCACTAGCAGACTGTGGAGAAGGGAAAACAGTGGACAAACAAATAGACTAAGAGATAAATCATTTACCACAATGGGCAATAAAGAAGTATCAGTACAAAGAGACAAACTGTCCCTATGAAAAACTAAAAAAGGAAGGATAGCCATAAGGACCGGAAGCTCAAACACCCTTATAGCTGAAGTAAGGGCTAAAAGAAGACCAGTCTTCCAAGTACAATGCTGTAAGGAAACTTAAGATGCAGACTCAAAAGGAACCAGAGTCAATTTTTCAAGAACAAAATTAAGGTCCCAGGAAGGAGGAATAGGTTTCCTGTGAGGCCTAATAAGGACAACGCCTTTAAGGAATTCCTTGCTCTCAAATCTAGAAGCCAAAAGAGGCGTCAAAAGCAGATGATCAGAAATAGCTGAAAGGTGGGCTTTAATTGACAATTATGCCAACACGGCATTACAGAATTAACACAAACGACAGAACAAAGGGAACATCCCACAGAAAGTGGACCCAGGTTATGAGCAACACAACAAACAAAATATCGCCTCCATTTGGAGAAATAAGATTTCCTAGCAGTGTTTTTTCTGGCCTCCTGCAAAACAAGAAGCACATCCTCAGAAAAAAAGGTTCCTAAAAGGGATCAAAACCCCATCATCCACAGTGTCAGTTGAACACTGGGCAAGTAGGGATGAAGGAGAGACCCCTTCTCTTGTGTGAGTAGGTCCACCCTGTGAGGTAACTTGTAACTTGAGTGATTGCCCTTGGCTAAGTGCAGAAGAGGGGACAATGCGCTGTCTGGGCCAAAAGGGACTCACCAACAAGATTTTGTGAGACTCTTGTTCTATCTTGAAAAGGACCCTGCATGAAGAAACATCTCCTTCCAAGAAAAACAGGGCATCCACCTTCCAAGTGGGAGGCTAAAAGATCTACCTGAGGAGCACCCCTCTGGAATATATATAGCCTGAAGAGTCACTTGACACTTGTCAGCCACATCCCAAACCTGAAGAGCTACTCTGCACAAGAGGTAAAGCAGTGTTCCCCCCTTGCTGGTTAATGCACCACATCACTGTGGTATTGTCTGTAAAGAGTTTGAGGGGCCATGGAAAAAAGAGAGAATGGAAAGCTGGAATAGCCAGAAGAGCCCTCATTGTTCTGATGTTGATATGGTCCTTTCTACGAAGGAACCAAAGGCCCTGAACTTTTAGAAGGCCTAAAGAAGCTCCCCACCCCACATCTGAGGTATCCGAAAATAGTTCCTGAAAGGGGACTGGAGGCTGAAAAGGAAGCCTTGGATTGAAAGGACAGATGATGAATCCACCAATGAAGGCTCCAGCTTGAGGCATGGAAGAGGAGGAATTGGGAAGTCCAAAGTATGAGCATGTTGAAGCAAGCTGACTTTTATTTTACATTTGTTAACCGAGAGAGTCTGACTGGATACATGTCCATTTTCAGAGGAGGCCTGAGGAGAAAAGCTCCACATGTGCAAAAAAGTGAGTGACAATATATAGTCATGGTTACACGGAAGTTTAAAAATTTAAAGATTAAAAAAATGTAAAAATAGGTGACAATATATAGTCATGATTACATTGAAATTTAGCAGCATTGTAAGTTTACAGAATGAAATATGTACACAAATCATTTAACAGCATTGAAGTGTATAGAATGAAATGTTTACACAGATCAGTTTTAAGGATGACAAAGAGAAAAGGTGGTTAGTTAAGAAGGGAAGTTGTTCAAAATTGCATATAAAAGGGTTTAAACATAGCCTTAGAATGGCTAGGGTAACAAGACCCCATCCTTATTAATTATGTCTTAATGGTTGTTGAGAAGTGTATGTAGTCTGGGCAGAGAAAGGTTTAGAAAGATTATACTTAATAGGTTCAGGAAGTTATTATTGGGTATTTCTCCTATGTGAGTTGTGCTTTTATTGGGTTAGTCTGGGTTTAGACATGGACATAGCGCCAATGCATGCTTAGGTGTTTCTTTAGGTATATTTTGAATTGGGGTAAGGAGGATGTAGTGGTTACGTCTGCTGGGAGTGAGTTCCATTTTTTACCAGAAGAGTTGGAGAATAATGATTCTCCGGCTGAGTTGTTAGCTTTGGCAGATTGTACTAGCATTCTGTTGGATGAGTGGATGGATGTTAAGTTACTGTAGGGGGTGATAATATTTGTCAGAATGGGTGTACTGTTATGTTGGTAGAGGATTTTATGAACTATGAGTTGGTTATACAGGAGTTGATTGGGTAGTTCTAGCCAGTCTAGTGTTTGAAGATTTTGCCAGTGATGGATTCTGTAGGCGGAGCCTGTGGCGAATCTAGCTATATTGTTATAGCAGCTAGTAAATTTAAGGTTTGACTTGCTTAGGTTTACGAAGATGGGTGAGGCGTAGAGAAG
The DNA here is from genome assembly GCF_019279795.1 of Protopterus annectens. Taxonomy (NCBI): domain Eukaryota; kingdom Metazoa; phylum Chordata; order Ceratodontiformes; family Protopteridae; genus Protopterus; species Protopterus annectens. Next base: position 495,230,018 of record NC_056749.1, on the reverse strand, counting down.
GGTCGATAGGAGATGCGTTCGAGCTATAGAAGTTCTGGCAGATGGGGTTAGGAATTGTTTAATCCTATACAAAGAGCCTAGTTTTTTTAAATGTTTTGATGGTTTTGTATATAGGAGCATCATACTTCAGATTATTATTGATGATTACACCAAATAGTTTTGTGCAAGGTTCTGGAGAAATTATGGTGCCACTGTTAGATGAGATTCTAAGTGGGGTTGTGAACTTACGGGTAGGGGAGAAAAGTAGTAGTTTGGTTTTATTTGGGTTCAATAGGAGACTGCGACTATTGAGCCAGTCCTCTACTTTGTTGAAGGTGATTTGGGATAGGGATTGTAGTTCTGTGGGGATGGTGGCAGAGCAGATAAGGGTGGAGTCATCTGCATACTGAACGAATGTTGCATCTGGGACAACTTTGGGTACGTCGTTAATGAATATGGAGAAAAGGAAGGGGCCTAATATAGATCCTTGGGGGGACACCAAGGGTGACTGGTAGAAGGGGGGATAGATTGTCTTTCCATAGTACAGCTTGTTGTCTGCCATGCAGGTAAGAGTGGAACCAAGTTGATTACTAGGTTTGTCTAGACAAAGAGATTTTAGTGTGTCTAGGAGTAGGAAGTGATTCATCATACAGAATGCTCTGGATCGGTCGATAAAGAGGACCGAAGAGAGCTTGTTGTGATTATGGTTTTGATTTATTGTGTGAGAAAAGGAGAGAAGGGGTGTAGTTGTACTATGGGCAGGTCTAAATCCATGCTGGGATGGGGCTAGGAGAGTATTCTGAATAAGGTGAGTTAGAATTTGCTTATCTATACATTTTTTCATTATTTTGGCCAAGGGAGACAAGATGGCTATGGGGGTCTGTAGTTAGAGAGTTCAGTGGAGTTTCCCCCTTTGTGAAGTGGGATAACGTGGGAGATTTTCCAGATGGAGGGGATGTAGGATTAATGGAAAGTACGATTGATTAAGATGGAGGTAGGGTATGCTATTTCATCAGCGGCCTTTTGTAGAAATTCTGCAGGAAGTAGGTCTGCTGCTAGGGTGGTGGGTTTCAGTTTCTTAAGTAGGGACTTAAAGTCTGTGGGGATAGGATCAAATTTGAAGGGAAGTATATTTTCCTGAGTGGGTGTGGTATTATTAGAGGTGTTAGGAGACAGATTAGCTAGGGACTGCACTGTTTCTGTAAAGAAGGTATTAAAGGTCTTTGCAACACATTTTAGGGGTAGATGTAAGGTAGTTGAGGGGGTGGGGGTTGAGGATTTACCTGGGTGGAGCAGTTTATTAAGGCCTGACCAAAATTTTTGTTGTTGATTTTGGTGCTTTTGCTGTAAATTGAAATAGTAGTTCGTTTTGCCTAGCATAATGGATTTTTGCCTCGTTTCTCAACTGTTTTTATCTGATGTGGTCTTGTGGGGATTTGGTGGATCTCCAGGAGGTCCATGCTGTATTTCTAGCAAAAAGTTTTTGTATAGTACCATTGGTTAGTCATGGAGCTATTTTGTTTTTGGTTCTGATTGTTCATTTGGGAGCATGCCTGTCTAAGATGGCCAGGAATTTAGCACTGAAGTCTGAGACTACTTCGTGAAGGGGAAGTAGTTGAAGATTGGACCATTTGCATGAGTTAAGTTCGGCCTGGAAATTAGTCAGATTAAAGTTTTTTGTATACCTAATGGTTTTAAAGGTGGTTTGATGAGACGTCATTCCTTTTTCTGATTATACAGGTTAGGAAGTGGTCCACTCATGTCCTCAGGTAGGGTGCCTGATTTATATAACTGGCGTTCGTTGTTTATTAATATCCAATCTAGGATACTTGCATTATTGTTGGGCTTATTGATTCTGGCAGGGGAAGTTATAATCTGGGAGAAGCCATGTAAGTTAACATGGGTGGTGGGGTAGTTTGATGAATAGGTTTTCCAGTCGATATTGAAGTCGCTGAGAATAACAGTTTCTTGGGAGTGGTTAGTGGATAACCACTGGAGGGTACCTTCTAAGGTGTCTGCGTAGTCACCTGGGGGAATATAAATACAGGCTATGTTTACAGATTTGTGTTAAGCTGGACATTTGTGAGGAGTGTGCCGGAGTTGCTAGTTATAAGGCCTTGTGGGGTACTAATTGTGGATACTTCTAGAGTGGACTTATACATAATGGCTACTCCACCTGCTTTCCTAGAGATGCGGTCAAGGAACCACTGTAGCTTTCTCATATGATACCTGGCTAGAGGAAGAATAGGAATGGTGAAAGTCATATACCCCAAAGCCCTCAGAAGCTCCCTGGCTGTAACTGAGACCAAAGGAAGAAGGGAATGAAAAAATAGTCAAAGTCTTGAGAGAAGAGTAGAAAGGCCAAAGGGCAAAGCACAGAACTGAAAATGCAAGGAAGAAACAGATAAATGTAAAAAATGTCTTGAAACATGCATGAATAGGAATATGGAGATAGGCAACCTTGAGATCCAGAGGCGCTAGGAAAGCCTGAGGTAGAAGAAAAGTACAGTTGTGTACACTTACCATAAATGTAGATGTTAGAGTGTATTCACTACTGCAGTCATTACATTTGGGTTATCTGCTTGCAGTAGCCCTCGGCCTGATTAACAGTCTTAGGTCCTGCGTCGGTTGCTGACCCTTCTTCCACAACGTCAAGGTCAACAGGGGTATAAAAACATGCAGCCGATACCATTACATCAGTTTTGCTTGCCCCAGATGTCGGGTGCCCCCCTAATGGGAAGCAATTAAATCTATAATACAAGGATATACCCTCCAACAAAAAAGCAAATACACCAAAAGCTTTGTGAGCACAGTGAGAGTAGAGGTACAGCCAAAAGAAGAAAGGGGGCTGGAGGGAGGGTAATCAGAACTGCAACAGTAAATAGACTCGAACATCTACATTTATGTTAAGTGTACACAACTGTACTATGTTCTTCGTGTTTGGGTAGATTCGTAAAGCTAAGGTTGGGAGTAGGAATTTAAAAAGAATTAGGACCAGCTATAAGGCCCTGCAAGACTGCAGTGGCAAAACCAGCTCCGGATTTAGAAAAAATTGGCAAATGATAATGCTTGGTGAAAGTATGTACTTAACTCCAGGTAGCAGCTTCTAAGATGTCCCTTGTAGGGACGCCCCTGAGAAAGGCTGCAGAGGTAGATGCAGTCCTGGTTGAATAGGGTCTGATGCCCTGAGGGATAGGTTTTCCATGGTGCTTATAGCAGAAATTAATGCAGTGGCCTACCATTTTGAAATGGTTTTCTTTGAAATAGCTTTTCCCCTCTGTCCCTGTGACTAATGCCACCAGCAGTTGGTCAGATTTCCTTTGAGGTTTAGTCCTGTCCAAGCAGAATCTGAATTGCCTGTGCACATCTAAGGAGTGCAGTATCCGTTTCCCTTTGTTCTGTGGGTTAGGGAAGAAGGTAGGCAAATGAATGGACTGATTAAGAACCACACTAGATACCACCTTGGGCAGGAAGGAGGGATTGGTTCTGAGGGACACCCTGTCCACATGAAAGATGATGAAAGGCTCCACTGCCATAAGGGCCTGTAATTCAGATACCCATCTTGCAGAAGTGATTGCTAAAAGGAAAGCTGTTTTCCAGGAAAGGAATTTTAAATCTGCACTAGCAGCTGGCTCAAAAGGAGGAAGAGTGAGTTTCTCCATGACAAAGTTAAGGTCCCAGGCTGGAGTTCGAGTTCTCCTGGGTGGCCTTAAATTTTTGGCCCCTCTGAGGAACTGCTTGAGCAGTGGGTGAGAGAAGAGGGGAGGCCTCTGTGTAATAATGAGCTGAAATGGCTGAAGCATAGATTTTGATGCAAGAAAAGGGCAAGCCCTTATAAAGCATCTCAGTCAAATATTGTAGAATCTGAGGTAAATTGGGCACTGCTGCGCTCATCCCTTGAGATTGGCTCCAGGTACAAAATGTTTTCCATTTTGTAGCATAAGATTTTCTAGTACTAGGCCTCCTAGCCTCTAAAACGATATCCATCACTGATTTGCTGAGGGATGGTAAAGGAGAGATTAGGTTCAGGGTTTGCAGCTGAGGGTGTAGAATCTGGATCTCCTGCTGAGACAACTGGGAAGGAGTCTGAGGCAGGTGCCATGGAGCCAAGCGTGACATTGCACAGGAGGGGGTTACCAGTGCTGTCGTGGTCAGTCTGGTGCAATTAAAATCGTCCTTGGCTTGTCCTGTTTGATCTTTAGTAGTAACTTGGAAAGCAGAGGCAGAGGAGGAAAGGCATAAACTGCTTGTTAATGTACCACATGACCATGGTGTTGTCCATCCTTACCATTAGTTGTCCTGGAAGAATGTGGCCCTTGAAGGCTGTCAGAGCATTCTGTACAGCTAACATTTCCTTTTGATTTATGTGTAGGTGCATTTGACTTGGGTTCCATTTGCCCTGAATGCACTTCCCTGCAAGGTGAGCCCCCCCATGCATAGTCTGATGCATCTGCTGTCGAGGTTTGGGTGGCAGGGGGTAGTGTGAATGGTAGTCCCTTGTTTTGGGAGCAGGCCTCTGCACACCAAAAGAACTCTAGGCGTAGGCAAGGTATGATAGGAATCATTGCATCTAGATCCTGTGAATGTTGACACCATAGGCTTTTGAGATACCACTGCAATTTCCTCATATGCAGCCATGCATATGGAATTAGAAGAATGCAGGAGGCCATGAACCCCAAGGCTTGCAGTATTTGCCTTGCAGATAATGGGTTTTTGTGGCCACTTGTTTGAAGTAGGTTGTCAAAAGAATCCGTTTCTCTGGCGTGAGGAAAGCCATCTGGGAAGTTGTATTCAAGCTTGCTCCCAGGAATACAATTTGTTGACAGGGTACCAGGTGTGATTTATTTTCGTTTATATTGTACCCAGACAAGTCAGTATCCTTTTAACAAAGGCCAGATGATTCAAAAGTATGTTCTGGCTTTCTGCCCGAATTAGACAATCGCCCAGGTATGGGTATATTTGAATATTTCTTTGCCTGCAGAATGCAATGACTGTAGCCAGGCACTTTGTGAATACCCTGGGCGCAGTAGATAAGCCAAAGGGCAGTGCAGAAAACTGATACGGTTGTGCAGGTATGCTTCTTTTAAGTCTAGTGTTGCCAGCCATGCATCTTTGCCTAGCATAGGAAGCAGCTGCTGAAGTCTCAGCATCTTGAGTTTTGGAATCACCAGAAAGGTATTTAGAGTAGTAAGGTCCAGGATAGGACGCCATGTATTGCCTTTTCTGGGTACCAGGAAAAAGTCTTGAATAAAAACCTTGTCCCTTATATTCTTCTGGTACCAACTGTATAGCCCCCATGCTTAAGAGAGACAGTACTTGATTTTGGGCCTCTGGCCACCTGCTTGGTGTTGGTCAGGTGTGGAAGTGAAATCTGTATCCTTGGAACACTATTTTTAAAACCCATTTGCCCTGGGTAATAAGTTCCTGTTTTTGGCCTGCAGACCAATCTTTCCGCCTAAAGGAGCGTTCAGTTAGGAAGTGTTTGGAAATTTTAAAAGCAAGTCATTGAGACAGTTTTCCATAGGGGGGGGTCTTACTACTCCCTGATTTGGGTGTGGACCCCCCCACTGTTTAGTCTTTTGTGTCTCCTGGGACTGAAACCTGGGGTTTCTGCTGTGTCTGGGTTGGGCTTGAGAAGACCTGGAAGGGGCTGGAAAGGACCAATTCATAGAGGGCCAGTGCCTACTAAATCTAGGAGCATCCAACAATTTAGCTTTAACATGATCAGGCAAAGATTGCTCCTTAAGCCAAGCATGCCTTCTGAACACAGACCCAGTAAGAGCAGCCCTGTAAGAGGCCTCTAATGAATCAAATCCAAATTGCAAAGTATGTTTTCCAGCCTGTTCAGCAGTATGCATTAAATCCTGTAATTATTTATTTTCCACACAGTCAGGAATCAACATCATTTTCTATTTAGGCAATCCAATAACATGATGCTGACACTAACATACGAAACTGGGAGTTTAAAGCCCTAATGGCCAAGGTTGCAGAAGTGTAAACCTTCTTACACCATCTATCCAGTGCCCTGGAGTCTCTATCAGAAGGGGTAGGATTTTTAGCAGTAGAAGCCTTAATGCCCTTGGGCCCCTGTGAAATGGTCTCTGGATACGCAATAGGATTTTTAAAAAGGAACTTGTGTGGATCAGGAACCCTGTGATATCTGTCAGGTTTTCTGGGAGCAGGAGGCAAAGAATCAGGGACCAAACTAGATTCCGAAAAAGCATCAACAATGTCTAGTGCAGGAGAAATAGCTAAAGGCCTATGCTGAGGCAGGCGTAAGAAATCCCTAAGCCTCTTTTTTGAATCAGAAATATCCTGGCTTTCCCAGTGGAAATGCTCCCTTAAAGTATGTAAGGTTTCACCAAAAGAAAAATCCTCTGGAGGGGAAGCAGAGGGAATAGAGTCCTCTGCATCAGAATCCTCATAAGTAGATAAAGGCAAATCCAGATCATCAGAAGAATCAGAAAAAATAGAATCCTGGTCAGAAGCTTCATAAACTTCAGTCCTAGGCCTCTTAGAAGGGCAGGGGGTTGGCTTCCCCTGATTAGAGTTATAAGATCTTCAGCCATTCTTATTTGTTTTTTTGGGAATAGAGGCCTGAGCATGTGGCCTGGGCGTTGGTTTTTCAGGCATGGTTTGAGATTTAGGACTAAATGAAGGAGGCATCGGTTTGATATGCAAGTCCGTAGGGCCTGAATACACCCTCAGAGGCCGGTGCATGCACAGTGGCTCCGGACCCATCCAAGGTAAAGACATCCGCGGGTTGCATAGTTGAAGCATCATGCGGCATACCAGACTCCGAATGGGTCTCAGTAGAGGCCTGCGAATCAGAAGTAGCGGGTATCAGGGGCTGCGAAAGCACCTCAGTGAGTACCAGTGAAATGGCGACTGGCTTAGGAGAAGCGTCGTCTGCAGTTTTGGACCTAGGCGGCCTCTGTCTTATCTTTACGTTTTTTCGGAATGTCTGTAGTCGGGTGGCTAACCAACGACATTTCTGGATAATTAAACAGAGAACCGAAATATTTAGAGGCGAAAATATACCGACAACTGATAGTGCGTTGATTAAATACAGCACAAAACCGACCGCAAGGTACGTTGTGGTCAGGGCCTAGGCAAGGAATACAGTACGAATGAAAATCTTTATGAGGTATTTGCTTTCCACAAGTAATGCAATTTTTAACTTTTACTGACATCGGTAAGGAGCAAGAAAACGTTTCCCCAATGGGGTACTTAGCTTTAGTTGAAGACTTCAGTTCTGAAACTCGAAAACGAAAATTTCAGGAGTTGGCCGACCGGCACTTGCGAACTGCTTCTGTTTTGGGCATCGCACATCAAGAAAGAATGGGGTAATGGTTTCGGCTGCATGTTTTATACCCTTGAAGGCCTGACGTCATGGAAGAAGGGAAAGCAACCGACACATGACCCAAGACTTTGTTATTCAGGCCGACTGAGGGCTACTGCAAGCAGATAACCCAAATGTAATAACTGCAACAGTGAAACACGAAGAGCATCAAGGTTTGAAATTATAGCATTCAAAAGACAGGAACCTTTAAAAAGGTGTTAACTGGGAAAAAATCAGAATGGGTTTCCAGATGCCTTATTTCCTGGGAACCAGGAACATTATGGAATAAACCCCCCCTTCCCCTTTTGAAGAGCAGAGACTGCCTGCATGGTGCCTTGAGGCAAAATGCTCTGAAGGACATCTGGAAAAATGGCAGCTGTTCCTAAGGAGGTTGAGGAATCGCCAAAAAAGGAGTAGGAAGGGATTTTCATACCATGCATTATCCCTGACAAATGATGGATTTAACCCAAGACTCCCGAGTGATCCTTAACCAATTCTAAGGGGGCAGGGAAAGGGAAAGTCAAAGAGACAACCTAGGCTTAGAAGTGAGGTAAGATAGACAGAACCTGATTTGTCTGGAAAAGAAGGCTTCAGAGCTGTAGAATTCTCAGCAGACTTAGCAGGAGACCACCTTCTAGAACCCTTTTTACCTTGGGGAGGAGGGCGAGACTGTATGTACAAAGGCAGACTTGGTAGGATAATTCCTCTGAAAGTGGGGAAGAGGGAAACAATAATATGCATCAATTCCTGCACAGCCTTACCCTTCTCCTTAATGGACTTAAAAAGCTCAGCAGCTGCAGAACCAAAGTGATTTTTATTGTCAAAAGGAGCATCTATCAATTCAGCATTAATATCATCAGCAAATGCTAAAGGTGAAGCCAGGAATAACACCTTAACACAAAACCAAAGGCAACAGCTCTAGAAGAGGCATCAACTGTGTCTTAACTACATTTAATGGAATGGCAAGACACTTGAGTAAAGGACCCCAACAAAGAGAGCAGGCTGAAGCCTTCTCCCCATAATCTGGAAGGTCTGAAATAACTTGAAAAGCCTGAGACAGAAGGGCTAAAACATACCTTGTCATATGGATCTGGTAATTCACAACCTGAAAGGCCAGAAAGGAGGCAGTTTACACCTTTTTGCCCAGTCTTTCCATGCCCTTACTGTCCTTGTCAGAAGGAAGCAGTTCAGTAGAACGCAAAACCTCGGAAGGCTTATCAAAACAAACACAGGAGTCAGCAGAGGGACACTTGTAAAGAAATTTACTATCATGTATTTTATAAAACATCTTTTTTTTTTTTTTTTTAGAAGCAAGGGGCTGGGAATCAGGAGCCTGAGAAGCTGCTGAAAATGTGTCCAGCAAAACCGCAAGAACAGGAGGAACAGCAGAGGACTTAGGAGACTCCATCTGGAGGCGTCAGACACCTAATTGCAGTCTCACTTAAATTCCATCATAAGAGAGATCTCGACAAATGAAATCTCCTCAAAAGGAGAGTTTGGACTGATGCAGTCCTCCTACTCAGAACCAAAATCCTGTAGAGAAGGAATGGGCCAAAAACTTTTTATCAGAGCCTAAGTTCTCACTGGTAGAATCCTGCTCCCTAGGCTTCTTACGAGAAGTAGAGGACCAAAGGGGGGATGGGAGGGGTAGGAACACAAAGCCCCTGAGGAGGCTTCAAGGCTATGACAGCATTAAATAACTCATGTGTAAATCCTGCCATTCACACTGGGGATCCTTAAGAGCAGGAGATGCATGGTTTGTCTTCTGCTTCTTCTTTAAGGAAACATCGCTCCTAAACATCTTAGGAGGTTCAGACCGCCTGCTGACAGTCAGTGTAGTGGGAATCTCCTACCAAACAAGAACCTGTGGAAATCCCCTCGGTTCCTCAGATATTGAACATCCAAAACAGATGTCTGCAGAGCCTCAGAGGACGTGCAAGAAGCCGGATCCATACCAGCATCAATCACAGGAGAGGACTCGGATGGAAAAAAACAGGCAATTCTCTGGGACTTCACTAGCATCAAGAAAGACATTTGGGGGAGATGGTACAGCAGTCAAATCTTACCTAACATTTTAGTTTTTTTTTTTTTTGTAGCAGCCAGCTTGGGGGGGGGGGGGGGTGAGTGGAGGTAAGGCATATAGAAAAAGAAGTTATGTTCTTACCATAACGTTCCATGTGAGTTGTTCATCTCACCTTTGTTCTTACACGTGGGTATGGAGCCGATCCATCGGCTCAGAGTTGGTCGCTTTCCAAGCTCTAGATCTCTGAGAAGCTCAAGACAGTCCCTATCCCATGATGCTCTGCTGCCAAACCCCAGATCTAGTTTGCTGAACCCAGCAAGAAACACAACTAAACAACTCAATATAACAAAGCAACTATTTACAATTAGTTAAGAGATGACCTGGCTGGCAAGAGGATACTAGCAAAACCAATCAGACCACCAGCCATACCCGTTCTTCCAGAACATGGAGGGGGAAGGTGGGAGGGAGTGTAAGAACAAAGGCAAGATGAACAACTCACATGGAATGTTATGGTAAGAACATAACTTCTTTATGTGAAGTTGTTCAATCTCACAGTTTGTTCTTACACGTGGGTAGCATCCCAAGCACCCTAATCCTGGGTGGCTCACGGGAGTACATTCCTGAGAACAGTGGAAACAAAGGAAGCCCTGTCCACTTTGTAATGAGTAATAAACGTATGAGGTTTGGACCAAGTAGCAGCTGCACAAATGGTGTCCAAAGGTAAACAAGCTGCGTGAGCTAGGGACGTAGAAACAGCCCTGATAGAATGAGCTTTCACTTCACATTCTAAAGGTTGATGGGTTGAGAAATATGCAAACTTTATACAATCAGAAAGCCATTTGGACAACGTAACTTTGGATACTGGAAAGGCCCTTCTTACTGTCTGCATGGGAAACAAATAGTTGAGCTGATTTTCTGAATTCTTTTGTTCTGTCCAAATAAAATCTCAATTGTCTTTGAAAGTCAAGCTTATGCGACATGTATTCCACTTTAGTGGCATGATGCCTGAAAAAAGTGGGAAGTTCAATGGACTGGTTCAAGTTCGCTTCGGAACAGACCTGCGGAAGAAAGGATGGATTTGTTCTTAGAGACACCCTGTCGGGGTGAAAGACCAAATATGGGGGCTTAATAGAGAGTACCTGAAGTTCAGAAACTCTACGTGCCGAAGTAATGGCCACTAAGAAAATTGTATTCCAAGAAAGGAACTTCAAAGGACAAGAAGATGCAGGCTCAAAAGGGGGAAGCTTGAGTTGAGACAGCACCAAGCTTAGATTCCAGGGAGTAATCGGATGTCTGATAGGGGGTCGAAGGTGATGAGTCCCTTTCAAAAAGGCTTTACATAATCTGTGGGACAATGTTGGAACCTCCGCATCCCACATGGAAGTTAGATATGGTAGCCAACTGAACCCTTATAGTAGCGTCTGCCGCATCATCGTGGAAAAGTGAAGTCAAATTCCAGAATGCTATGAATAGCGGCGATAAAGAGATCAATACCATGTTGAGAAGCCCACTGACCAAATAGTTTCCATTTGCTGTTATATAGTTTCCTGGTGGAGAATTTATGAGAGGAAACCAGAATATGCTGAACCGTGGGAGACAAATCATGAGATCTGGCTAGGTTGGGAAGTGGAGCAGCCAAGCTGTCAGCTTGAGGGAGATGAGAGGGGTGAAGAACTCCCGACGAATGAATCAGAAGGTCTGGCACTGGGTCCAGAACCCAAGGTTCTTCCACTTGGTATTGTTGAAGGAAGGGGAACCACAACTGCCGAGGCCAAAATTGGCTATCAGAAAAACAGTCCGTCCCAGGCTTTTGGCTTTCTGTAAAAATTTGGAGATCAGTGGGGATGGAGGAAAGGCATATAGGAGACCCGAGGGCCAATCATGTACGAGTGTGTCCCTTGGGATGTCCCCCAGTGGAGGGTACAGGGCAAAGTAGCTTCTGCATTTGCCATTCATCAGGGATGCAAAAAGGTCACAGCAAAGCTGGCCCCATTTGCGGAATATCATTTCCGCCACTCGTTCTTTGAGGGACCACTCGTGAGGCAACAGAATGGCTCTGCTCAATTTGTCCGCTATCACGTTGGATGACCCCGGGATGTGCGTTGCTATCAGGAAGCACCCGGTGGATACAGCCCACTGTCAAATTCTCAGGACCTCTCGGCATAAGGGGTAAGATCTGGTTCCCCCTTGCTTGCTGATGTACCAAACTACCGACATGTTGTCTGTCTGTATCGCAATCGTTTCTCGAGGTAGAGCGTTGTGAAAGTGTTGCAGCGCTAGGAACATCGCTCTCAACTCCAAGACACTGATGTGCAAACTGGATTCCATCTCTGACCAAGTACCTTGGACAGTTCTTCCCTGACACAGCCCCTCCCCCACCCTATCAGGGATGCATCCGTGGTCACTGTGGCTGTGGAAGGGGGAGTACAAACGGACGACCTACAGTAACTTGGTGGCTGCTCAACCACCAAAGGAGGTCCACTTTGCAAGTATTTGTCAGCAGAATCTTGTGTGACATTGGAAGTTAAGACCACTGTGTGAAGAGTAACCATTGGAGTATACTCATGTGCATACACCGCACAGGAACCGCTACGAGAGTCGCTGCCATGGTGCCCAACAGCTTCAGAACTTGGAATGCAGGGACTTTTCCGTCAACAAAAGGGATACTTGGTTTCGTAAAGAGATTACTCGTTCTTAAGGCAATCTGACCAGAGCGGTGATGGTGTCTAGATCTGCTCCTATAAAGGAAATATGCTGCGACGCCTATAAAGCAGATTTTTCAAAATTTAAGGTTATGCCCAACTGGGAGCACAGGCTGATAAGTGTAATCTCTGACGTGAATCAGTTTATGCCTGGTGGTGGCGGTGAGGAGCCAGTCATCGAGATATGGAAACACCCTGATTCCTAAACGTCTCAGGTGAGCCGTGACCACTGCCATGCATTTGGTGAACACTCTGGGGGCTGTGGTGAGACCAAAGGGCAGAGCTCGGAATTGGTAGTGAATGGCCCCCAGCTGGAAACGCAAGTGATCTCTGGATGGCCTGGCCATTTTGATGTGGTAGTAAGCATCCTTGAGATCTATCTAGCACATCCAATCGCCCATTTCGAGAAACAGATTTATCGATTAAAGCGTGACCATCTGGAACTTTTCCTTTTTGACAAAGGTATTTAGTTTGCTGAGGTCTAAGATGGGCCTCCAGTCCCATTTTCTTTGGAACTAAAAAGAACCTGGAGTAAGTTCCGGATCCTATCTGGTCCGCCGGGACTGGCTGGATGACTTTTCCAGCAGCCTTTGGATTTCTATGGCTGCAAGATTCCACAAACTGGGTGGAACGTCTTCACTTCTTGCACGAATGGAAGGGGATTCTGAAAATGTAATTATGTAACCTCTGGTAATTATGCTTTTTACCCAAGAATCTGCTGCAATTCCTAGCCAGGCATCTGGGTATAAAGCTAAGCGACCCCCGACTGCTTCCAGAGCAGGACGGTCAGGCCTCCTCTCAGGAGCGCTGATAGGGCTTGCCAAGGAACTGTTTCCTGTCACCCTGGTTCTGCGGACCCCCTCTGCCACCTGGGTGGCATCGACCATTATACCCCCCTCCTCTGCCCCTAGAGGGGGGTTCACCACGTGTGTTCTGCAAAGCTGCTTGGAAATTCTGGAACCACATTTTTCCACCTTTCTGCCCTTTTGGGTATGGTCTAGTGGGAGTGGAAAAACGGACACCTACGGCAGATAGAGTCGTTCCTTCCTGCTTACACCTAGAGTGTCTCCTTGACTTTAGGCCCAAACAAGGAAGAGCCATCAAATGGGGTATTAAAGGAAGACTTGAAGCCTTCCGCAATGGAGCATAAGCGCATCCAGGATTGTCTCCGCAGAGCTATCGCTGAACCTGCTGCCCGGCTAGATCCCTCGGCTGCATAAGAAATGAGCCGCATGGATGAGTTTACAATGGAATTAAGGGTGTTAAGCTGTGCAGTCACTTTCTCGGAGACAGCATCATCTGTGTTGCCCTGTAGACTACCTCCAAGCTCTTTGAGGAAATCTCGCTGAAGACTGCTAAAATGGGTTAAATAGTTAAGCAATCTCATTGCAAATGTCACAGAACTAAAGATGCATTTCCCATATCTGTCCATCCTGGAATCTTTATTAGGAGGATGGACAGAAGAAGAGGTCTCTGCCATCTCTTCCTTGGTGGCCGCCGCCACCACCATGGCATCAACAGGGACTCATTTTGTAAGAAAGGATTTATTCTGAGGGGAGGTGATAAATTTGTTGGGCCTCTGAGGGAACGGTTCCATGGAATCAGGAGACTCTGACGCCTTTCGAGCAATCAGGTCCATTAATTCGTCAAAAGGCAGAGTAACCCAGGAAGTGGAAGTTTGAGACCCAAAGGCCTTCAAGAGCACCAACTGATCCTCAGTAGGAGTAAGGGACTGCCAGTCACCACTCTGCTTAAGTATTTCTAGGATGTCTGCAAATGAGACATCCTCTGAGGGGGACCATGGGGACCCTTCTGATTCCTCTAAGTCGGTGTCTGATGTCAAGGATTCCTGAGGGGAATCCAAGTGCTTCCCCTCTTGCACAGTCTCTTCATAGGGACTTCATCAGTGGGGGAGTCTGGTGAAGTCTCCGTAGAGCAGGGGTCACCCGATGGGGTTACCTGAGACTCTGGGTCTCGACGCTTGGTAGGAACCTGTGATGTAGAGACAGAACGGGGCCCTTTAGGGGAGGAAGAGGAAGGCTCTGAAGAGGTAAAAGTCTTAGCAGACATGACCTTCCTCATGGTGAATGCACCGGTGTACCGGCCCAAGGAGTCTGCCGGTTCCGAAGACAGCAGTCTCCTCGGGGCCAAGACCACAGGCTCCGAACCAGAAGACAGAGCCGAGCTCAACTGCACAGAGGCCCAGAGAGGAACAGTCTGAACCGAAGACTCGGTTCGACTCTCTCCTCCGGAACCAGTGAGAGAGTGTCGGCTCCAAGACCCTTCGATCGGAACCGAAGATGTCAAGATCGATGAGTCCGAAGGCACGGGACTAGGATTCTGCTCCGAGATGGTTCCATCTCACGAAGTAAGAACAAACGCATTGATTGAACAACTTTCATCATTCATTCCAAGAAGACAAGCCAATCATTCATCTATCAAAGGATCTTACGATGAATAATAGGAAATAGAAGGAAGTTGTCTATTCAGAAAGGGTGGCAAAAGTATATACCTGAGGTGGATCCACTCGTGAAACAACTATCAGGTCCTCACCTTCCGGCTGCAAAGGCTCGAGTGGTCTCGGAGGAGGAGCAGAAATCGTGACGGGGGGGTTGTCGGGCTTTGACGCCAGATGAGATGAAGCCAAAAGCAATTTGGCCAAGGCCAGGTTCTCCAAGAGTCTTGCACCACGCGGTCCACATCGACATCCGAGAGGGTCCTGGAAGAACAGGTCGAAGGAGCTGAAGAATCCACTGACCGAAGGATCGCAGACTTTAAAACCTCCGATACCGGTTCCAACCTCGGGACTTGGCTCCGAGACAGAGATTCGGTGCTCGGCTCCGAGGGCTGAGGAGCCGGCAACCAAATCTTCCCCGAGGTGCTCGGAGCCAATGACACCTTGGAAGACTTCGACGCCTTCCAAGATTTGGAGGTCTGTTCAGACTTATCTTAAGACTCTAGGAAGTCTGACTTTAAGAAGCCTCTATCAATAAGCTTCCGATGCCTTTCCAGCATAGCTCCGCCACTAAAAGAGTGACAGATGGAACAGTCCTCTTACAGGTGTAAAGGCCCTAAGAAATAAACGCATGAAGTGTGGTGGTCGGTGATGGACATCTGTCCACAGCCACACCGCTTGAACCCCCGATCTCTGTTTCTCTGACATGTAAAAACGAGTAAACAGCACAATTGCTAAAGGTTCAGATCCCTGAACTTTACAGATATTAAGACCACTAATAATCACACAAAACGTTCAGATCCCTGAACACTCACTAACTCTATTTCACAAAAACAACAAGTATTAGCAAAAAAGGTAAAATAACTGATAGAGCCCTGTCAAAAAATGCAACTAAAGAAACAGCCAAAGGCCTTGGAGCAACCGCTCCCAAGAAAGCACACAAAACGCATGCTAAGTATCTCAAAAAAAAAAAAAAAAAAAAACACAAACCGGAAATATTTAGACTACTACTATATATCAAAAACTATCACAAGTATTGATAATCTTCTGTCAAAAGACAAGAAAAAAAGGTACTGGCCCGAGCTTCTTGTGAAGAGCGTAAGATCTGTTGCAGCAGCAAACTAGATCTAGGGTTTGGCAGCAGAGCATCATGGGATAGGGACTGTGTCTCGAGCTTCTCAGAGATCTAGAGCTTGGAAAGCGGCCGACTCGGAGTCGATGGATCGGCTCCGTACCCACGAGTAAGAACAAACGGCGAGATTGAACAACTTCACATCATTCATTCCAAAGAAGACAAGCCAATCATTTCACTAATCAAAGGACTTGGTACTCGAGCAGAATAGAGGAAGTTGTCTATTCAGAAGGGTGGCAAAAAGGTATACCTGAGGAATATCCCACTCGTGGACTATGTCAAGAAACACCTTTGTGAAGCATCCGTTCATGAGCCTGTGCTCTGGACCTGCTCAGTCTACCACCAGATTGCGCTCTGAAGGAATGTACACTACCTGAAAATTCACCTGGTAAATGATGGCCAGATTCCAGGCCTGAAGAGCTAATCTGAGATAAAACCTCATAACCCCCCCACTTGTTTATATACCACATCATGGTGGTATTGCCCGTGAAGATGTTCAGGGTGCCAGGGAGAAAAAGGGAATTAAAGGCCTGAAAGTACAGTTTTGTACCTACCATAAATGTAGATGTCCGAACTGGATAGCATCTGCAGTCTTGTCCTGTCGTCAGGCAGCCCTTCAGTCGGCCGGATTCCAAAGTCCGGGTCCGGCTTCGGCTGATGTCGCACTTCACCCGACGTCATCTCTGTTGGTCTTCGGGTATAAAAGCATCAGCCGACGCCATTTTCCTCAGTGTTTCTTGCCCCAGATGCCAGTAGCCCTCTTGAAGGCTAAAATTTGGATAGATGCCAATGTTTCCAAAAAGATAGAGGTAAACACAAAAATAAGCATGTATGTACATATATACAAACAAATACACCATAAAAGACTCCCCTCCACCAGCTAGCTATTAGGAGGGTAAACACCCTAGGAGTACCACAGAGGGGAAGGAGGGAGGGTAATCCTGACTGCAGATGCTATCCAGTTCGACATCTACATTTATGGTAGGTACAAAACTGTACTATGTCCTTCATGGATGCATCTGCAGTCAAAACAACTGGGTAGAATACCATAGCCAACTAGGGGAGGAGGATAAAAGTAGATTATGGTGTGTTTAGGATCCCTTGCAGTACAGCAGTGGCAAACCCTGCTCGGGATCTGGAATATAGAGGCAAATTATAATGCTTGGCAAATGTATGCACGGAGGTCCAAGTAGCCGCCTCAATAATGTCTTTGGTTGCCACTCCTCGTAAGAAGGCTGTGGTAGTGGCTGTTGCCCTTGTAGAATGAGGTCTTATGTTCTGTGGAATTGGTTTTCCATGGAAGGAGTAACAGAATCGTATGCAATTTCCTATCCATTTGGAGATTGTTTGGAAATAGCTTTTCCTTCCCTTCCTGTTGCATAGGCTACAAAAGTTGGTCAGTCTTTCTGCTATTTTTTGTTCTGTCCAAGTAGTAGCGTAGCTGTCTATGTACATCCAAGGTATGCAGTATTCTTTCCCCTCTGTTTTGTGGGTTGGGAAAGAAGGTAGGTAGGTGGATTGCCTGGTTTAAAGACACTCTGGATACCACCTTAGGCATAAATGTAGGATTAGTCCTCATGGACACTCTATCTTGGTGGAAGATTAGGAAGGGTTGCACTGCCATTAAGGCCTGTAGTTCTGAAACCCTCCTTGCTGAAGTAATTGCCAGTAGGAAAGCAGTTTTCCATGACAGGTGTTGTAGGTCTGCTGTTGCTGCTGGTTCAAAGGGTGATAGTGTCAACTTTTCTAGCACAAAGTTTAAGTCCCAAGCTGGTAATGGTGGTTTCCTTGGAGGTTTTACATTCTTGATTCCTCTGAGGAACTGTCTGAGCAAAGGGTGCGAAAAAACAGGTGGATCAAAGCTGCATTCTGCTGAAATAGCTGATGCATGTATCTTGATGGAGGAGTAGGACAGGCCTGAATGAAGAAGTTCGCCAGATACTCCAGAATGTTAGGCATATCTATGTTTGACACATCTTTTCCTCTTTCCGTACTCCAAATGACAAACCTTTTCCATTTTCCAGCATAGTTCCTTCTTGTTGAAGGTCTGCATGCTTCAAGAATAATGTCTTTAACTCTTTGGGAAAGTTCTGGATTAGCTGCTGCTATGTGATGTTCCATGCAGTCAGTTGCAACGTTTTAGGTTTGGATGTATGATGCTGTAGTTGTTCTGAGTTAACATCAAAGGCATCAGGGTATTGGCCACATATTGTTCCGAGACATGCTCCTCAGCAGTGGGTACCAGTGTTGTCTTGGCCAGTTTGGAGCTATCAGGATTATCCTTGGACGTTCTTCCTTGATTTTTAGTAGTACTTTGTGTATCAAGGGAAGAGGTGGGAATGCATATGCTGTTAGGCCTTTCCAGCTGAAGGAGAGCAAATCCACTTTCCATGCTAGTGGGTGGAATGTCCTTGTGCAGAACTTTTTGAGCTGGTGATTGAGAGGTGATGCGAATAGATCTATCTGAGGCATTCCCCATTTCTTTGAGATGGTCTTGAAGATGTCCGGGTGCAGCTTCCATTCGTGGGCATCCGATGTGGTTCTGCTTAATATGTCTGCTAGAGTATTTTCTTTTCCCGGTACAAATATTGCCTGCAACTGGATGTTGTAGCTGAGTGCCAGGGTCCAGAGCTCCAAAGTCATTCTGCATAGGGGGTATGAATGAGTGCCTCCCTGTTTGTTGATGTACCACATGACTGTGGTGTTGTCTGTCCTTATCATCAACTGGCCCTCTTGGAGAAATGGTTTGAACTTTTGGATTGCCAGTTTTACTGCCAGCATTTCTTTTAGGTTGATGTGCAGGTGAAGTTGATCCTGTGTCCACAATCCTTGCACGCATTTGTCCAGCATGTGGGCCCCCCATCCTAGGTCTGAAGCGTCTGTTGTGATGGTCTGGCTTGCTTGACATCTGCGAAAGGATAGGCCTGGGTTTGACTGACATGCCTGAGCCCACCATAGGAACTCCTGTTTTAAGCATGGAATTAGTGGGATTTCTGTTTCTAGGCTGTGTCTGTGTTGGGACCATAAATTCTTTAGGTACCACTGTAGTTTTCTCATATGTAGTCTGGCAAATGGGACCAAGATTATGCATGATGCCATGAAGCCCAAGGCCTGCAGTACTTTTCTTGCTGTTAACTTGTTCAGTTTTGTTAGTGCCAAGAAGTAAAGAGGGAGTTCTTTTGTTTTTCTGTAGTCAGGAATGCCATTTGTTTTACTGTGTCCAATTCAGCCCAAGAATGTCCTTGTTTGGGATGGTATCAGCCTTGACTTTTGTAAATTGACTGTGTATCCCAGTGCTTGTAGCAAGTAAATGACCCTTTGTAAATCTGTTGTCAGCTTGCTTTTGTTGTCCCCTTGTAGCAGGCAGTCGCCCAGGTATGGGTAAATTTGAATTCCCTGTAGTCTGCAATGGGCGATTACTGATGCCAGGCATTTTGTGAATACTCTGGGCGCAGTAGATAAGCCAAAGGGCAATGCTGAGAATTGATAGTGCTCTGATCCTGCAAGAAATCTGAGGTATCTTCTGCAGATTGGTCGAATGGGGACATGCAGGTATGCCTCCTTGAGATCTAGAGTTACCAGCCAAGACTCCTTGCCCAGCATGGGAAGAAGTTGCTGTAGGGTCAGCATTTTGAATTTTGGGACAATAATTTATGTATTTAAGGTGGACAGGTCGAGAATTGGTCTCCAACTTTTTTCCTTTTTTGGAACTAGGAATAGTCTGGAGTAGAACCCCTTTCCTTGCTCTGCTGTTGGCACTCTTTCCACAGCTCTCATGTTTGCTAACTCCATTATCTGTTGTAGTGCCTCTGTTTTTTGATTTGGAGGTAGATTTGGCATTCCTCTTTTGACTGGTAAAGTGTGGAAGTGAAACCGGTAACCTTGATCTATGGTTTGTAAAATCCACTTGTCTTTTGTTATGTAGTGCCAGTTCTTTGAAAATAAGGTTAACTTTCCGCCTAGAGGAGCTGCTATTTGTTCCCTGGTAGGCAGATTTAGGGTTAAGTCACTGTGGTTGTGCTGATGTAGTGGCAGTGGTTGTGTCTGTGCCTCTGTTGTTACCTTGCCACTGTCGGCCTCTGTAGGCACCTCCTCTGGATTGGTTTCTGCCTCTGGAACGGGTATTCCTGCCCCTTTGAAGTTTTGTGGAGTCAGGAAAGGACCAATTTTGGCAGGCCAGTTCCTGCTAAACCTTGGGGTTGAACCTGCAAGAAATCTTTAACCGTTTGAACAGATTTTGCCTTTTCTTCCATTTTCTTCATAACCTGCTGGGCAGGTGTACCAAACAAACTTGTCTTGTCCATAGGAGCATCTAGCAACTTAGCTTTAACATGATCCGGTAAAGCTTGCTCCTTTAGCCATGCATGCCTTCTTATCACTGTGCCAGTCATGGCTGATCTAAATGAAGCCTCCAGTGCATCATAGCCACATTTTAAGGAATGGTTGCTAACCTGTTGTATGCTATTTACCATTTCTAATACATATTTCTTACCAAGAGACTCATCAGTGGTTAGTTTTTTAGTTAACTGATCAAGCATAAACTCTTGGTATTGTATCATGTGAAACTGACAGTTTAAAGCTCTAGCTGAGAGAGTAGCTGAAGTGTAGACCTTTTTACCCCATCTGTCTAATGACCTTGCTTCCCTTTCAGAAGGAATAGGGTTTTTAGCTATGGTCGCGGCTACTGCCTTGGGACCCTGGGATATAGTTTCGGGGTCTGCAAGTGGGGCCTTGTAAAGGTGGTGATGAGTATCTGGCACCCTGTAAAATCTGTCTGGTTTGGCAGGGGCTGGGGGTAAAGAATCTGGAGCAGAGCAGACATCATTGAAAGCATCACCCACCACAGAGAGAACAGGAGGTATAGCTAAGGGCCTGTGCTGTGGGAGGTGCAGAAAGGTCCTAAGTCTTTTCTGGAGTCTGAAAATCCTGTTGCTGCCATTGGAACTGCTCTCGCATGGCATGTAAGGTTTCCCCAAAGGAGAATTCTTCTGGTGGGGAAGCAGCTGGAATGGATTCTTCAGCATCAGAATCTTCAAAATTGGAGAAAGGAGCCTCTGGCTGGTCAGTTATGTCTGATTCATCAGCAGAATCATCAGAGGACACTGGCTCAGGGGCTCTGCCCTAGGTCTCTTCTCTGGGGCTGAGAGGCCCTGTCTGGGTGAGATTGAGATCCTCTAATTAATGAAATTAAATCTTCTGCCAAAGTAAGCATTTGAGAACTAGAAGAGGGCCTGGTTGTGGGGGTTTAACAGGCACTGTCTTAGTAGTCTTGGCTGCTTTAGCCCTGGCGAAGGCCTTAATGGACATGGCTGCTGGAGGCCTAGCAGCACCACGTGCTGGGGTAGAGACATCCAAGGGAATGGTGTCTGATAAGTCAGTGGCAACCACCGTAGTGGATAAAATTTCTGAGGCCGATTCAAGAGTGGTAGCAGGGGCCTCAGTTGTAGAGATAGGTTCAGCTGTACTTTGATCAGTTTTCTCGGTTTCGCCAAAACGAGAAACACTCGCGGTTTGCTTAACCATGGTTTCCGCCGAAACCGCGGACCGCCAGTGTCGGTCTTTATCTTTGCGTTTTTTGGCAGATTGGGTAGTCGGAGGATCCGACGGCATAATGTACGCAAAATCAGAACCGAAAAACTGTTCTGCAAACTCCGACCGGCGCCTAAGCGTTCGGTTGAAAGAAGCACAGGCCGAACAGGCTGCTACGTCGTGGGCTGGGCCTAAACAAGGCAGACAATAAGAGTGGAAATCTTTATGAGGTATTTGTTTCCCACAGGTTAAACAATTATTAACTTTTTCTGACATCGGCTGAGGCAAGAAAGAGTCCCCAACGGGGTACTTATTCTAGAAGTCTTCGAAGTAGTATTCGGTAGAAGTAATCTCTGGATCCGACCGACCGGCACTTGTGAACAGCTTCTGCTTTGGGCGCCACGCGGCAAGAAAGACTGAGGAAAATGGCGTCGGCTGATGCTTTTATACCCGAAGACCAACAGAGATGACGTCGGGTGAAGTGCAACATCAGCAGAAGCCGGACCCGGACTTTGGAATCCGGCCGACTGAAGGGCTGCCTGACGACAGGACAACCCAGTTGTTATGACTGCAGATGCATCCATGAAGGACATCAGCCAAATGCCCGTATTTTTTTTTTATGTCAATATGGTTTCAAAAGGCCACAAGCAGCATCCCATCCAAAATTTGAGGCATCTGCTGTGAACAGTTCTTGGGGAAAAATACTGCAGCCTGAAAGGGCAGTCCCAGACTGAGGGATACGTGCCGAATCTACCACCAGAGCTAGAGTATCAGACAAGGAAGCAAAAGGAACAGAGAAATCCAAGGATGGCAATGTTTAACCCACAATGTTTTGAAGTACCACTGCAGCTTCCTCATATGGAGCCTGGCAAGATTACATGGGGATGGTAGAAGCCATAAACCCAGAATCCTGAGAAATTCCCTAACCGAGACAGAGAAAGACTGGAAGAAGGTTGCCAAGAGAAAAAATACTGGGAGCAGGAACAGCAGCCAACAGGGTAATGGTATGAAACTTACAACAGAGAAAAATATTATCTAGGGAGGTAGTAAGGACAGACTTTTTCAGATGGATGCTGAACTCCAGCCTTTGTAAAAGGATACTAAAACAGAGATCTTGCAGAAGACTATTGGAAGAAACCTGAATATGCAGGTCTTTTAGATTAGGGAAGACATTTACCCCACAAAGCCTGCAAAAAGGCAATGAGAATGAGGCATTTCATGAATATCCTTGGGGGAGTAGAAAGGCCAACCAGAAAAAAGAGAGAACTGACCGTGACAGGAAGAAACAGAGAAATGTAAAGATTTCCTGAACAGATGGTGAATGGGGATATGAAGATAGGCATCCTTCATATCTGCAGAGACTAAAAAAGCCTGAGAAAGAAGGAGAGGAAAGAAAGTCTGAAGTGACAGCATCCTGAAAGAAAAGATCTTATGAACCATGTTGAGCAGAGAGAGGTCCAGAATTTCTCTCAAAGTCCCCTCCACCTAAGGAAACAAACATCTTGCCACCAGGCTGGGTTTAACAGGTTGAATGGTGACCCGATACAAAACTATCTGAAGGGGGCAGGCAGGACTTCCATACCATGAAATACCCCTGACAAATGACAGGTAGCACTCAAGAGACTGAGATAATCTGTTGCCAATTTGGGGGGGGGGGGGGGAGGCTGAAAGACAAAGGGAGACAGCCAATGGGAAATGTCAGACAGGCCTGTCCTGGAAGGAATGCTTCTGAGATCTAGGAGTCTGAGTGAACTTGGGAGGAATATGCTTAAATCGCTTCCCACCCTTTGGGAGACTGACAAGTCTGCCTCTGGACAAAGGTGGATTTAGAAGGGTAATTCATCTGAAATTTGGGTACAGGGGAGGCAAATATGCTTTAGTTCTTGCATGGGCTTACCTTTATCCTTGAAGGACTTAAACAGGTCAGCTGCAGCTATCCCAAAGAGATTTTCATTATCCAGGAAAGAATCCCAAAGTCTAACTTTAATATCAGACAAAGCCTGAAGATGATGCCAAGAATAATACCTCATCACAAAGCCAAAGGAAAAAGCCCTGGCAGAGGAATCAAAACAGAAAAAATAAGGAAACCCCAATGGGGTATTTATCTGAAGATACCCTGGTAACCAGCACAGTAGAAGGGCATTCAAACTGATGTTCAATAATGGCTTTCAGATTGGCAGTAAAGTATTGAGTATTTGTGTCATTACTTCACCTTTACGCCCTGCAACCCACATGGGGAGTACGTGTGATGTACGTGCCTATAAGATCTAGAGGCCTTGGTAAACTGGTTGGACATTGGGCTATCCTTGTCAGGAGATCCTTTCTGTAAAGAATACACTAACAGTGATATGGAAAAACACTGCTATATGTATGTTACACCAAGCAAAATTCAGGTTCCAGAAACTAAAGCAACAAAACATAAATAAAATGTACTTCTACTGAGCATGAAGAAAGGGAAAGGGATGAGTTCCACACCTGCTAAACAGTGAAACTACTGAATACTGGTTAGAAACAGTTCTGAGGCACAGCAGGGAGAAAGCAGCAGCAATAAGATGACTTTTCTGCTGGTTCAAAAGACTGAAGTAATTCATGAAGAAAAACAAAGTTAAGAAAACACAACAGAGCAAAAATTAAAGTATATCCAAACAGCAAACAGAAAAAAAAAATAAAATAAGGCTGGGAGACAACCATGAGTGAAACGCATCATAAAAACATGGCTGCTCCGTGATCAGTTTGTCCAGCTATCACACACTTAACAGGTTAGTCTGCACTGGCAGAAGAGAGGGATAAAGCCCTAACTATGGCCCAGGCAACATGTGCTTGATCATTAGATGACTGATGGTGCAGGCAGGAAGAATGAGTGTTCCCATCCTGGGAGGGAAGAATCTCACTCAGGACATACTGTGGCTGTTTATTTTCATGATGGAGATTGGGGAAAACTGCAAAAGGAGTCTGAGGAAGTGTGGGGAAGTCTTGCTTATAGAAGACCCTTGTGGAAGTGAAAAATAGACTAGCACTGATGCCCACTGCACAACTCTCACACACAGAACACTGATAGAAGGGACTGGATGGGGACATAGTATGAAAAACCCTCCAAAGTAGCACTATGACTATGCCCTAGGCACCGCAATCTCTTCACTAACCCAAAACACTGGTCAGAGTCAGTTCAAGGAAGGCTATGTCAGGATTTAGTGAATGAAGAGGTGCCCTATGAGCAGCTGAAAATGGGAGGGGGCATAACTGACAACTAAGTAATCTGCAATGACAGACTATGGATAGGCATATCTGACAACAAGCAAGGAGGCTGCTACCCATTGTACCACCATGCTGTACAAAATTTTAAGTTTTCTGAGGTCCTACTATGAGGTATGCAGGGGGGGGGGGTAAAACCTACTGATGTATGTTACGCTATCTGTCTTTTTAATCTGTTAGGCCGGGGGGGGGGGGCACTGCTGTAAACAAATATGTATATGGTGAGACCTAATGTAAAATATAGTCAGAGAACCGAAAAGAACAGTTCTCCAATCACAAAGAAAATAGGCAGAAAAATGAGCACAACTGCCACTGGCAGCAATCAAGCATCTTTGAAAACAATCTGCAATGTTAACAGCTGAAAAACAAGCAAGAAACAAATGGGAGGTCAAGAAGACTAAATCATGAAAAGCAAGCATACGAAAGTTGTTCATATCACAGAATGAACAGACAATTCTACTCTGCAACTCGCAGGTTCTTTAAGCATGCAATCAAAGCAGCAGTCCCTCCCACAAAGTACAATTGTGTACCTACCATAAATGTAGATGTTCGAGTGTATTCACTGTTGCAGTCATTACAATTGGGTTACCCTGCTGGCAGGCTACCCGCAGTCGGCCCGAGTTCCAAAGTCTAGGTCCGGCGTCGGTTGCTGTCACCTCCTCCCTAATGTCAGTGCGTCAAGGGTATAAAAGATGCAGCCGACGCCATTTTCTTCAGTTTTTCTTGCCCCGGATGTCAGGTGCCCCTAAAATGGTAGGTTAAATAATGCCAATAAGCATGCATACACAAAAAACAACTTTTGCTTCATCTACAAGCAAATACACCACATAGGTTGTATAGAACAGAGAAGTAGAGATAAGTCCCAGCAAGGAAAAGGGGGATGGTGGGAGGGTAACCTGGACTGCAACAGTGAATACACTAACATCTACATTTATGGTAAGTACACAACTGTACTATGTTCATCATGTTTCACTGTTGCAGTCATTACAATTGGGTTGAATCCGAAAGCTAAGGTTGGGAGGCTGGTGCTAAATAGGATTAGGAGAGGCTATCAGGCCCTACAGAACTGCAGTGGCAAAGCCTGCCCTGGATTTAGAGTAGAGAGGTAAGTGATGGTGATTTGTAAAAGTATGCACTGAACTCCAAGCTGCAGCATCTAAGATGTCTTTGGTTGGTACTCCTCTGAGGAAGGCTGCTGAAGTGGCTGCTGCTCTGGTTGAATGTGGCCTAATGCCCTTAGGCACTGATTTGCCATGCTGTGAATAGCAGAAACGAATGCAGTGGCCTATCCACTTTGAAATAGTCAGCTTTGAGATGGACTTTCCTTGTGATCCTGCAGCATATGCCACTAGAAGTTGCTCAGTCTTTCTGAAAGCTTTGGTTCTGTCCAAGTGGAAGCGTAACTGCCTGTAAATGTCCAAAGAATGCAGAAGTCTCTCACCCTTACTCTGTGGGTTTGGGTAAAAGGTAGGCAAATAAATTGTTTGGTTAAGGGCCACACTGGACAGTACCTTAGGCATAAATGTAGGGTTTGTCCTCAGAGAAACCCTGTCAGGATAGAAAATGATAAAAGGTTCCACAGCCATGAGGGCCTGTAACTCAGACTCGTCTAGCGGAGGTTATTGCTAGGAGCAGAGCTGTTTTCAGGATAAGAATTTTATATCAGCTGCAGAGGCTGGCTCAAACGGAGGCAGTGTGAGTTTTTCCAAGACATAGTTGAGGTCCCATGCAGGTATTGGTGCTCTCCTTGGGGGGGTCTTATGGTTTTGGCCCCTCTGAGATACTGCCTTAGTAATGGATGTGAAAAAATAGGGGGTTCTGTATTGTAATGACCTGAAATGGCAGAGGCATGAATTTTAATTGATGAAAAGGAAAGCCCTTTATCCAGCATCTCAGTTAACTATTGCAAAATCTGAGGAATATTTGGAACAATCGTGTCAATACCTTGTGCCTGGTTCCAAGCACAGAATCTCTTCCATTTTTCTGCATAAAATTTTCTGGTGCTAGGCCTCCTGGCCTCCAAAATAACATCAATCACTGCTTTAGAGAGAGGTGCGCCTTGAATGGCTACATTATCTGCCATGCTGCCAGGTTTAAGGTCCTGAGTTGGCTGTGCAGTATCTGACTGTCTTGCTGGGTCAATAAGTGAGGAATTTGAGGTAATGTCCAAGCTGGGCATTGAGACAGGCTCTTTAGGATTGGGTACCAGTGCTGGCGCGGCAAGTCCGGGGCAATCAGTATAATTTTTGGCTTCTCTTGTCTGACCTTGAGGAGTACCTTGGGGAGGAGAGGCAGAGGAGGAAAGGCATATAGTGCTGGTTTTTCCAGCTGAAAGATAGAGCATTCACTTTCCATGCTTGCCTGTGATACGTCCTTGTGCAGAATCTCTGTAGTTGGCAGTTGTCAGGGGAGGCAAATAGGTCTATGTCCGGGCATCCCCAGTTCCTTGTTATCATGCTGAAGACTTGTGGATCCAATTTCCACTTGTGGGGATCCATTAGGCTTCTGCTTAGTTCGTCTGCCAGAGTATTTATCCTTCCTGGCAGGAACTGTGCTTGCAGATATACTTGGTAAGTCAATGCTGTGTCCCACAAGTTCATGGCTAGTCTGGAGAGGGGGTAGGAATGTATGCCCCCCCCTGCTTGTTTATGTACCACATGACTGTAGTATTGTCCGTCTTTATCAGTAGTTGTCATGGATGAAGTGGATCCTGGAAGGCTGTCAGGGCATTTTGAACTGCTAGCATCTCTTTCTGATTGATAAGTAGATGCATTTGATTTGCGGACCATGTGCCCTGAATACATCTTTATGCTTGGGGGGCCCATATGGCAGGATCTGATGCATCTGTTGTCAGTGTCTGCCTGGCTGTGGGTAAGGTGAATGGCTGTCCCGTGTTGTGGTGACAGGCTTTTGCCCACCATCGAAACTCCTGTTGCAGGCAGGGAATGATGGTAATTACTGTTTCCAGGCTGTGGCAATGTTGAGTCCAAACACTTTTTGGATACCATTGAAGTTTCCTCATATGCAATCTTGCATATGGAATTAGCAGAATGCAGGATGCCATGAAGCCCAAAGCCTGCAGAATTTTTCTTGCAGATAACTGGGTCTTTGTTGCAAACATTTTGAAATAAGTAGTCAGTTGTCTGTGTTTGTCTGGCGTGAGATACGCCATCTGGGCAGTTGTATTTAAGCTTGCACCCAGGAATATTATCTCTTGAGAGGGTACGAGTTTTGATTTCTTTTAGTTTACTGTGTACCCTAGGCCTGTTAGTAATCTTTTTACAAATGCCAGATGCTGTAGTAGAATGTCCTTGTTCTCTGCTTGAATACGGGAGTCATCCAAGTAAGGATATATTTGTATTCCTTTCTGTCTGCAAAATGCAATTACTGGTGCCAGGCATTTTGTGAAGACCCTGGGCGCAGTAGATAAGCCAAAGGGCAGTGCAGAGAATTGGTAGTGCATTGAGCCAGCTGTAAATCTGAGGTATCTTCTGCATGATTATCTGATTGGGACATGCAGGTATGCCTCTTTTAGGTCTAATGTCACAAGCCAAGCCTTCTTGCCCAGCATGGGCAGAAGCTGCTGCAGAGTTAACATTTTAAATTTTGGAATATCCAGGAATGTGTTTAGTATAGACAGGTCCAGTATTGGTCTCCATGCTTTGTCCTTTCTGGGCACCAAGAATAGCCTTGAGTAAAATCTTAGTCCCTGCTCTCGTGGTACTTGCTGAATGGCTCTCGTGTCCATGAGGGAGGAAACTTGTTTTTGTGCCCCTGCCCATTAACTGCGTGGCAGGTCTGGCATACCGTTTTGCCTTGGCAGGGTGTGAAAGTGGAACCTGTAGCCTTGTGATACGATATTTAAGACCCATTTGTCCCGGGTGATCACGTGCCAATTTTGTGCAAAAAGTGCTAGTTTTCCCCCCAAAGGAGCTGCCAGAAGATAAGTGCTTGGTGCTGGCAGGGGAAGTCATTGAGACTGTTTCCTGTATGGCTGTGATTTTTCCACTCCGCTTTTGGAGATAGAAGCACCCCATTGTTTAGGCCTGTATGAGCCTTGGGGCTGTGATCTGCCTCTGGGGTGTCTGTATCTGCCTCTTTGTGGCCTGTCTGACACTGGAAAGGACCAATTCTTTGTAGGCCAGCTCCTGCTGAATCTGGGAGGCTGTACCTGTAAGAAATCCTTGACTGTTTGCATAGATTTAGCTTTGTCCTCCATTTTCTTCAACACCTCTTCTGCTTTAACAACAAACAAGGTATCATGTTGTAATGGAGCATCTAATAGTTTTGCTTTAACATGATCGGGCAGATTCTGTTCTTTTAACCAAGCATGCCTCCTAATGACAGAACCTTTAACAGTGGCCCTGCAGGAGGCCTCTAGAGAATCAAAACCACATTGCAAAGTATGCTTTCCCACTTGTTCAGCTGCATGCAATAAATCCTGCATTTCTTTGTTTTCTGCACATTCTGAATTTGTTAACATTTTCTGTTTAAGCAGTGACATACATAAGATATTGCTGATATTTAAGCATATGAAACTGACAATTTAAAGCTCTTACAGCCAAGGTAGCAGAAGTACAAATGCTTTTACCCCACCTGTCCAGGGCTCTTGAATCCCCATCACAGGGGAGAGGGTTTTTTGCAGTGAATGCCTTGACCCCTATGGGATCCTGAGAGATTGTTTCTGGGTCAGCAGCAGGGTTTTTATAAAGAAATTTATGTGAATCAGGAACCCTGTAGTATCTGTCTGGCTTAACAGCAGCTGGTGGCAAAGAGTCAGGAGACAGGCCGGACTCTGAAAATACATCATCTACAATGTCTAAAACAGGAGAAATAGCAAGGGGCCTGTGCTGAGGTAATAAAAGGAGGTCTCTGAGCCTTTTCTTGGATTCTGAGTAACCTTGGCTCTCCCAGTGGAAATGCTCCCTCAGTGTGCAGGGTCTCCCCAAAAGAATAATCCTCAGGAGGAGAGGCTGAAGGGATAGATTCTTCAGCATCAGAATCCTCATAGGGAGGAAGAGAATATTCCTGTTCAGAGGAGGAATCAGAGAAAATGGAAACCTGATCTGAAGATTCATATTCTATCTCTTGCCTAGGCCTCTTATCAGGAGGGGGGTGGAAACCCCTGATCAAAGTAATTAGGTCTTCGGCCATTTTAAGCATCTGTTTTTTAGGCATTGAGGCCTGTCCAGGAGAATGCTGTACTTGTTTTTGTCTTTAGAGCTGCTTTAGTCTTTGCTTTTGAAACTGAAGATGGTTTTACATATAAGTGTGCAGGCCTGAAAACACCCTCAGAAGCTGATGCCTGCTCAGCGGCTCCGGACCCATCTGAAGGAATAGTTTCCGAGTGTCCAATACCTTGAGTTTCCAACGGCCTAGTCGGCTCCGCGTGGGAGTCGGAAGCAGCCTGTGGCTCTGAGGTAGCGGGCGTCAGGGGCTGCGAAAGCACCTCACTGAGAACCGGCGACAGGCCTAGCAGAAGCCTCGTCGTTGGTTTTGGACCTCGGATGCCTGTCCTTTTCTTTTTCTTTGCGTTTTTTGTAAACTCCGGTAGTCGGCTGTTCTGACTGCATTATATAATTGAATCTTCTGCCAAAGTAATGAAATGGAAAATCGTACCAACGCTTAATAGTACGTTGGTTAAATCTAGCACAAAACCGACAACTAGCAACGTCGTGGCCAGGGCCTAGGCAAGGAATACAGTAAGAATGAAAATACTTATGAGGTATTTGCTTCCCACAAGAAATACAATTAACTTTTTCTGACATCGGTCTGGAGCAAGAAAAAAGTTTCACCAACGGGGTACTTAGCTTTAATGAAGACTTCGGATCTGAAATTCGAATTTGAAAATCTCAGGAGTCGGACAACTGGCACTTGCGAACTGCTTTTGCTTCGGGCACCGTGCGGCAAGAAAGACTGAAGAAAATGGCGTCGGCTGCATCTTTTATACCCCTGGTGCACTGATGTCAGGGAGGAGGCGACAGCAACCGATGCCGGACCTAGACTTTGGAACTCGGGCCGACTGCGGGTAGCCTGCCAGCAGGATAACCCAATTGTAATGACTGCAACAGTGAAACATGATGAACATCAATAACCCATTGGTTAAACAATACAGTACCAGAACATAAAGGTGGTCAAATCCATTTAAACTGTGATTCATAAATATACTAAGGAAAGTAAGAAAAACAACTGGCCTGCCTTGAGTTAAACAAACCATTTGAGATAAATATACAAATACACATCTATAAGTGGCCTCCTGAGATTCTTCCCCAGAAGAGAGACAGACAGATCACTTAGGTGACAGTTTCCATTATTCTTTTGGCAAAAACTGAGCACAGTATGCTCTAAGAGAGACCTGCTTTAGGAGAACCATGTACGGCTCCTTAAAAAGTATTTAGGGAATTCTGAAATTCAGTGAGGAAAAACATGAATAATTACCCAAGAGGAATTCTGAAATTCAAGAAAGAAAAAACGGAATAATCTACCCACGTGGAAATTAGAAACAGCAGCAATGGAGACCTCCAGTCATGCGTCTCAGAAGTGAATGAGGCAGTCCAGATTTGAACAAACCACAGATGGGTAGGAATCTAACCCATCACTACAAACACAAACACTTCCCCATATGACTTTCTACATTCAGTCTTCTGCTCAAAAATTATAACACACTATTCTATATCAGGGTCTACTGCCTACCTAAGCTGTCACCACAAATGGACTTAGCAACTGGCCAGAGAGAAGGTATTAAGGAATGGATGAGGCTTCCTGAAAGACCAAGTAAGGCAGTCTGTGAAAGATTTAAACCTTTAAGGCTTTTCTCGAAGTTGAGGACAATAGGGAAACCCCTATTCTCAACAACAGAACAGGTTTTCTTTGCCTGAGCTTTCTGTAAAAAATCTTGGAAACACAGGGAAATGTGGGAAAGCACAAGGAGGATCTGGAGGCCACTCAAGGCCAATGGTGCCCCTGGGCATTGCTCCAATAGAGCACTTAGGGAAAATAAGTTGTGGCATTTGCTGTTGAATGGGCTTGCAAACAGGTCACAGGGAAGCTTCCCTCATCAAGGGAAATACCTTTCACCATCTTCTAGCTGAGGGACAACTCGTGGCATCAGGGGACTACTTCGTCAGATACTCTGGAAAAATTGGCTGCCATAAGAAAGCAGAATAAATGGATGGTACTTACCACCCCACACAGTATTGCTCTCAATAAACAGGAAGGGAAAGGGTCCAAATTTGCTTGCTGATAAACATAGGGTTGCCACCTTTTCAGATGGTCAAAGTGGGACAATTGTGGTTCAAACATCAGATTTTCCAGACCAAAACATACCCATGGCCAGTACAAGGGACAGAACTTCATGTTTTTGCCTAAATAAAAGCTTATTCTTGAAGCATTTTAGTTGCTTATTCTGTTTCTCATGACATTTAGGTGTTTCAGATACGGAATAACTGTTTTATGTAACTATTACATAAAATATAAGAAATAATTTTGCCCTAATATTTCAGGACAGTTGCCATTCTTACTATTTTTTTGCAGGATACAACTGCCCAAAGAGGGACTGTCCCTCGCAAAGTGGGACAGGTGGTAACTCTAGATAAATACTGCTACCATACTCTCCCCCTATGGATGGGAATCACTCCATCAGAAATGGAATTCTGGAATGTGTGCAATGCAGGAACTACCCAATATCTAAGACACTGATATGCATGATAGCCTCACTCTGTGACCAGACACAAACCTTGGATTGTCTACCCAAGAAAATGCCTTCTCCAACCCCCAAAGCTTAAGTATCCATGGTAACAATCACTAGGGGATCCGGAAAGACAAATGAGCAACCCAGAGAGAAGTTAGTGTCAACAAGCCACCATGAAAGGTGGTGGAAACGTGCAACAAAGCTCTTGATCTGAGCAGACAACAGCATCAGCATATCAGTTCTCCTGTGCTACTAATGTCCACTGCAGAACCTACTTAATACCTCACATGAGGAAGGTGAAACACCATAATCGCCATGAGTAAGCGTCCCATGGCACAGAGTTGCTGATAATGAAGAAGACAGAAAGCGCTTTAAGACGGTCAACTTACAAAAAGCATTTGTTCTGCAGGTACATTGAACACACAACACTATCAGGAAACTTATGAACTTCAGGCATTGCGTGGGCCTGTAGCCATACTTTGCAAAGTTCATCATTATCCCCAAGAGCTGGAAGAGTTGCAGCAGAATATCCTTGGTTGTGGGCAACTCCTCAGGTGAACCTGTGGGGGACAATTTGTGCTCAAACAATACACACATTTTGAACTCTAACCTTTTCCATAACTACAGCAGAAAGCACAGAACAAATTACCAAAAATGAAAAGCACAAATCTAAAAAAGCCCTACAACCTTGAACTAAGCGGAAAGGTGTCAACGTCCACAAACACACAAGCAAGCCAAAACACTGCCAATGGCAAAAAAGAGGACGGAATTAGGTAGCTGACAAAAGTATAAAATTAACAAAAAAAACAACTCATCCAGAGTGCTGGAAGTCCTTTAAGGAAACAGCCCAAAGAATGGGGAAATACTACCAGAAAAATCCAAAATCTAGTCAGTTTAACAATCTGATACTGAAATGAAAAGCAGCAACAAGATCTGGAGAGGATGGTAGTGCACAGGGAATTGAGAGATGGAAAGAAAGCTGAAACCTGGGAAAGTCTAGTTTCAACACTGAAGTAAATGGCAGCTAAAGTTGCAGTCCCAGCAGCAGCAAAAGAACCACACTGTACGAGACTTACAGCCACCTCAACACATTACTACCATGCGAATTAATGTATATGCAAGTCTCACACCTCCATGTGTTTGCAAACATGTTTCACAAGAGATAAATGCATTTCTTAGAAATAAGTATAACTTTTTTTCAGACTTTTTTTATTATTAGGATGACACAGTCACACTTATTTTGAGACAGACACAGTCATGTTTACATTTTGTTTTCCATCATCTCAAAACCTGCAATATAATGCAAAAAGTCCATCAGAACAGACATTTTTCAAGTAAAGTAGATCTGTACCTGTTACACATACAAATTCAAAACATGCAATTCCTTTCGAATCTGCAAGTCTTGCAATGTAGGAGGGGAAAATTAATTTAGGAATCCACTCCCCCCAAAAAAGTCCTTCATTTCAATGCAAAGGATATTCTTTTTTTAGAATAACTACTAGAAGGTTTGGAGAAAAAAATGATTGCTTGTTTAATTGGAAAAAATAGAGTTATGTACTTACCATAACTTGGCATCTGTTTTATCCTATGTCACTACTCATCACTCTTGGGTCGTACGATCTGACATTGGATCCGAGCCGGCAACTTTGCAGAAAGCATCTAGACTCGAGCTCCTCCCACTCCAATGATCCCTTGCTGCCCTCTAACCCATCAGATAGAATTTGCCCTTAAGAGAGAAAGCAGCTAAGGAAGACCTTGACCGCCACAAAGGACTTCTCCGCTTCCTCTAGGTCCCGCAGGACAGAAAGAGGGAAGGACAGTGATGAATAGTGACATAAGTTAACAGATGCCAAGTTACGGCAAGTACATAACTACCTGATGTTATCCATGTCACTAGTCCTCACTCTTGGGTCAGAGTCCCCAACTAACCTAAATCCTGGGAGGCCTTGTAGAAGGACATGCCGAAGACCTGTGGAGTCAAAGAAACCTTTTTCCTGGAGACAATGTCAAGCTTATAATGACTAACAAAAGTATGAGAAGTAGGCGAGGTGGCTGCAGCACAAATTTCCTCTACAGAATGACAGGCCAGATAAGCAGCTGACGTAGTCACCAATCTAGTGAAATGAGCTCTGTTTGGACCAGCTAAGGACAAGCCTTTAGACGAATGGGCAAAGGAAATGCAGATAGAAATCCAATGAGAAATAGTAACTTTGGAAACCGGCTGACCCTTTCTATTCAGAGGCAACGTCACGAACAGCTAGCAAGATTTATGAAAACCATTTGTTCTATCCAAGTAGAACTGCAACTGTCAAGTGTGTGCAACAGATATTCCCCTTTATTAGCAAAGTTAGGGAAGAAAACCAGCAATTTAATTAACGGATTCAGATTTGCTTCCATGGCTTTCTTAGGAATAAAGGAAGGATTAATTCGAAGAGCCACACTGACTTGACGAAACACCATGTAAGGTGGTTTGATAGAGCCTGCAGCTCTGAAACTCTTGTTGGCAAAGTTATGGCTACCAGAAAGGCAGTCTTCCATGACAAGAAATTCATGTCACATGTAGTAGCAGGCTCAAAGTGACACTGTGTAAGAGACGGCAGCAGAAGGGTAAGGTCCCAAGGAGGGGAACGATCCTTGAGAGGAGGCCGGAGCATACCACTACCCTTCAAAAATGCCTTACAAAGGTGAGAGGAAAAGGTCGGTGCCTCGCAAACATGAAAGTTGCAAATTGTCACCAACTGCTCTTTGGCAGTAGAGAAGCTAGCTCCTTCTTGAAAAAGCAAAGACAAGAACAGTAAGATGCTTTGGATGGAAGCTGAGAAGGGTTCACGATTTCACTGCTCGGTCCAAAAAGAAAACCTTTTCTACTTACTGGCATATACCTTCCTGGTGGATGATGTCTGAGAGGCCAGAATAATGTTCTTGATGGGAGAAGCAAGCCTGGACTGATTCAAGATTACAGGAAGTAGACAAACCACACTGTCAGACAAAGTCTGAAAGCTGGGGGTCAGAAGCTGGGAGGGATGGAATATCAGATCCCAAGGGAAATCTAGTACCCAAGGGGGGGTTACTTCAAATGAGACCTGAGGAGGGGAAACCACACCTGCCAAGGCCAAAAGGGGGCAATGAGGATCAAGGTGACCTTGTGGCGTCGAGCTTTAAGAACTCTTGGATGAGAGGTATAGGAGGATAGGTATAAAGGAGACCAGGAGGCCAATTGTGAAAACCAGGGCGTTGGGAAGGGAAGAGAAAAAGTACAGTTGTGTACACCTACCATAAATGTAGATGTTAGAGTGTCTTCACTGTTGCAGTCATGACTGTAGGGTTCTCCCCTGCCGGCAGGCTGTCCTCAGTCGGCCAGAATCCCAAAGTCTGGGTCCGGCGTCGGCTGTTCAACCATGCTCCCTGACGTCAGAGCGCCAGGAGTACAAAGCTGACAGCCGACGCCATGTTCTCCAGTTTTTCTTGCCCCAGATGTCAGGAGTCCCAAAATGAGAAAGGTCCCATATCCTTTGCAAATACACCTCAGAAGAATGGTGAAAAAAGGAACCACACAAAAGTAAAAATAAGAGGGGACAGGAGGGAGGAGCAGACTGCAACAGTGAAGACACTCGAACATCTACATTTATGGTAGGTGTACACAACTGTACTATGTTCGCGTTTCACTGTTGCAGTCATGACTGTAGGGTAGAATCCCAAAGCAGAATGAAAGGGAGGTGGTCATAATGTAGAAGGGGCGGCTAAAAGGCCCTGCAAGACTGCAGAAGCAAAGCCTGCCCTAGACTTAGAGTAGAGAGGTAGACTGTAGTGCTTTGAAAAAGTATGCACTGAACTCCAAAGTTGCAGCTTCCAAAATGTCTTTGGTAGGAACTCCCCTGAGGAAGGCAACAGAAGTGGCAGCAGCTCTGGTGGAATGAGTCCGTATACTCCCTGGTATTTGCTTTCCATGGTGTGAATAACAAAATCTGATTCCATGAGCAATCCATTTAGAAATGGTCCGTTTTGAAATGGCTTTACCTTGGGAACTTGAAGCATAAGAAACAAACAATTGCTCTAATTTTCTGATGTCCTTGGTTCTGTCCTGGTAAAAACGTAGTTGTCTGTGTACATCCAAGGAATGTAAGATCCTTTCCCCTTTATTTTGAGGAGTGGGGAAAAAAGTTGGCAGATGGATAGTTTGATTTAAAGCCACTTTGGAAACCACCTTAGGCATGAATGTAGGATTAGTCCTCAAAGACACCCTGTCTTGATGAAAAATAATATAAGGTTCCACAGCCATAAGAGCTTGCAACTCTGAAACTCTCCTGGCAGAGGTCAGGGCTAACAGGATGGCTGTTTTCCAAGATAAAAACATGATGTCAGATGAGGCAGTAGGCTCAAAAGGAGGTAAGGTGAGCTTTTCCAAAACATAGTTGAGATCCCAAGCAGGAATGGGAGGAGATCTAGGAGGTCTTAAGTTCTTAGCTCCTCTGAGAAACTGGTGGGAAAGGATTGGAGGGTCTGTATTATAATGAGCGGAAATAGCAGAGGCATGTATCTTAATGGAAGAGAGAGAGAGAGACCCTTATGTAAGAGATCTGTCAGGTAAAGTAAAATCAAAGGAATGTTCGGAAAAGGAGGATCAGAATCCTGAGCCTGCATCCAGGAACAAAATCTTTTCCATTTTCCAGCATAAGATTTTCTAGTGCTAGGACGTCTGGCTTCTAAAATGACATCCATAACCTGCTTGGGTAGGAGAGAAGGAATCAAAGGCCCTGGATTAACCAGGCCACCAGGCTGAGAGTGCTGACATGGGTGTGTAGAACCTGACCCTGATGTTGGGACAGAAGGTTCGGAGTCTGTGGTAAGACCCAAGGGGGCTCCAGACATAGGTTTTTCAGAGTGGGGTACCAAAACTGTCGAGGCCAATTTGGGGCCAACAAGATTATCATCTTGGGCTTGTCCTGTTTGATCTTTAATAATACCCGTGGAAGAAGAGGAAGAGGCGGAAAGGCATATCCCGAGAGGTTTCTCCAACTGAATGATATAGTGCATCCACTTTCCAAGCTTGTTCGTGGAAAGTCCTGGTGCAAAAATTTTGTAGTTGATGATTGAGATGGGATGCAAAGAGGTCTATGTGAGGACATCCCCAGACTGCTGTTATCATCCTGAATATTTTGGTGTCCAGCATCCATTCGTGTGGATCCGAAAGGTTTCTGCTCAGACTGTCTGCCAGGAAGTTTTTGCTTCCCTGGTAGAAACTGAGCTTGAAGGTCCAGATTGCAAGCTAGAGCTGTGTTCCATAGATCCATGGCTAGTCTGCAAAGGGGGTAGGAATGAGATCCCCCTTGCTTGTTTATGTACCACATAACGGTGGTGTTGTCTGTCCGTATCAGTAGTTGTCCTGGTTGTAGAAGATTCCTGAAGGCCATTAGAGCTTTCTGAACAGCTAACATTTCCTTTAAATTGATATGCAGGTGCTTCTGATCCTTTGTCCAAAGGCCCTGCAGACAGTTGCCCTGAAAATGGGCTCCCCATGCATAATCCGAGGCGTCCGTGGTTAGAATCTGAGTGGCAGGAGGCAGACAGAAGGGTTTCCCTTTGTTTAGAGTACATGCCTTGGACCACCAAAGGAATTCCTTTTGAAGACAAGGCAGGACGGAGATCAGTATGTCTAAACTGTGGCAATGCTGAGACCATACACTTTTTAGGTACCACTGTATTTTCCTCATGTGTAGTCTTGCATATGGTACGAGAAGGATGCAGGAGGCCATGTAACCCAAAGCCTTCAGGAATCTCCTTGCAGACAGCAGAGTTAAAGTTGCCAAGGTTTTGAAAGTTGAAGCCAGCAGAAACTGTTTTTCGTATGTCAGAAATGCCATCTGGGTTGTTGTGTTTAAAGACGCGCCCAGAAAAATTATCTGTTGTGAGGGTGTCAAATTTGACTTTACGTTTACAGTGAATCCAAGGAACTTGAGGAGATCCTGAACAAACCGTAGATGCTGGAGTAAGACCTCCTTGCTGTCTGCCTGAATAAGACAGTCGTCCAGATAAGGGTAAATTTGAATTCCCTTGAGTCTGCAGTAAGCTACTACTGGAGCCAGGCATTTGGTGAAGACCCTGGGCACAGTAGACAATCCAAAGGGCAGCGCAGAGAATTGAAAGTGCCTCGATCCGCCTTGAACCTGAGGTATTTTCATGCTCCTGCCTGATGGGAATGTGTAAATATGCCTCCTTTAAATCCAAAGTTACCATCCATGCATTTTGGACAGCATTGGAAGTAGCTGCTGTAGAGTAAGCATCTTGAATTTTGGAATCTCTAGAAAGGTGTTCAAGACTGACAGATCCAGAATGGGTCTCCATGAGTTTTGCTTCCTGGGGACTAGAAAGAGCCTTGAGTAAAAACCTTGTCCCATCTCTGAAAGTGGAACCAGTTCTATGGCTTTCATAGCCAAAAGAGCTTCCACCTGGTTTAAGGCCTCTGTCCATTGATGTTTTGGAAGGTCTGGCCATCCGCTTGGCCTTGGCAGGGTATGAAAATGGAATTTGTAACCTCCTGAAACCACATCCAGAACCCACTTGTTTTGGGTTATAAGAGTCCAATTTCGAAGAAAAAGAGAAAGTTTTCTTCCGAGAGGGGCTTCCAGGCAAGAAGTTCCTGCAGCCCAACAGAGGGAGTCATTGAGTGTTTCCTATGAGTTTGTGACCTGTCCTCTCCTCCCCTAGGGGTGGAAGCAGTCCACTGTCTTGGTCTATAAGAAGCTTGTGTTTGAGGCCTTCCTCGGGAGCATCTATATATCTACCCCTCAGAGGCCTGTCTGAATTGGGAAAGGACCAATTTTTTGTAGGCCAATTCCTGCTAAATCTGGGTGGCTGTACTTGTAAGAAATCTGTTTGCATGGATTTCGCCTTGTCCTCCATCTTTTTAATCACCTCCTCAGCTTTTGATCCAAACAAAACATTATGCTGAACAGGAGCATCCAATAATTTAACTTTTACTTGTTCTGGCAAATTTTGTTCCTTTAACCATGCATGCCTTCTAATAACAGTGCCAGAGGCAGCAGCCCTACAAGAAGCCTCCAAGGCATCAAATCCACAGTGTAAACCATGCTTCCCAACTTGTTCAGTGGCATGCATTAAGTCATGTAATTCCTTATCTGCACAGGCAGAAATGGAAGTAAGCTTTTGTTTTAAAACAGACAAGAGAAATTGCTGGTATTTCAACATATGAAACTGACAGTTTAAAGCCCTAATAGATAAAGTAGCAGAAGTGTACACTTTTTTGCCCCATCTTTCTAAAGATCTAGAATCCTTCTCAGTGGGAATGGGGTTTTTAGCAGAAGCGGCCTTAACTCCCTTAAGACCCTGAGAAATGGTTTCAGGGTCAGCAGTAGGGTTCTTGTATAAAAACTGGTGGGAATCAGGAACCCTGTAATATCTATCAGGCTTAACAGAAGCAGGAGGAAGAGAGTCAGGGGTTAAGTTAGCCTCCGAAAAAGCATCATCCACAATATCCAAAACAGGAGGAATAGCCAGGGGTCTATGTTGGGGAAGAAGAAAATCCCTTAGTCTTTTCTTAGATTCCGAATATTCCTGTCCTTCCCAGTGGAAATGCGCCCTCATTTCATGCAAAGTTTCCCCAAAAGAGAAATCCTCAGGGGGAGAAGCTGAAGGAATGGATTCCTCAGCATCAGAATCCTCATAAGGAGGGAAAGAATATTCATGGTCAGAAGAAGAAACTGAAGAAACAGAAGCCTGATCAGAGGAATCATAATAAACTTCCTGCCTTGGCCTTTTATCTGGAGGGGGATGTGAACCCCTAATCATAGTAGGTAAATCCTCTGCCATCTTAAGTAACTGTTTCTGTGACTTGGGAGCCGGCTCAGAAGAGGCCTGTGCTGCAGTCTTTGATTTGGAAGGAGTCTTTGCCTTTGCCTTTATTAGAAGCTGAGTAGGCCTGAAAACCCCTTCGGAAGCCGGTACCTGCACAGCAGCTCCGGACCCATCCAAAGGAGCATTGTCCGAAGGTCCTGCAATAGAGATATTCAAAGGCCTAGTTGGCTCCTCGTGGGAGTCCATTTCGGCCATCGGTTCCGAAATGGATGACAGGGACTGCAAAAGCACCTCACTGACGGCCAAACCTGAAGCTGGCTCCGCTTGTGCGATATAGTCAGATTTGGACCTCGGAGGCCAGTCTTTGTCCTTGCGTCGTTTGTGAACTCCGGTAGCCGGAACCGTATCAGATGACATTTTGTAGTTAAAACGCCTACCGAAGTAATGAAATGCAAAATCGTACCTTCGTTTAATTGTACGTTGATTGAATCTAGCACAAAACCAACAACTAGCTACGTCGTGGTCAGGGCCTAAGCAAGGAATACTGTAAGAATGAAAATCCTTATGAGGTATTTGCTTCCCACATGAAATACAATTATTAACTTTTTCTGACATCGGACTGGAGCAAGAAAAAGTTTCCCCAACGGGGTACTTAGCTTTGAGTGGAGAAGAAAGTCTTTGGACTGAAGTTTTTCAGAAAGAATTGTCAGGAGTCAGCCGACCGGCACTTGCGAACTGCTATCACCGCACGGCAAGAAAGACTGGAGAACATGGCGTCGGCTGTCAGCTTTGTACTCCAGGCGCTCTGACGTCAGGGAGCATGGTTGAACAGCCGACGCCGGACCCAGACTTTGGGATTCTGGCCGACCGAGGACTGCCTGCCGGCAGGGGAGAACCCTACAGTCATGACTGCAACAGTGAAACACGATGAACATCAGATCGCACCTCAGCTGACCCCAGCGAAAGAAAATTTCTTTTGCCACTGAAGGATTCAGGGACCACTTGTGAGGACTCAGGGTTGCTCTGCTGAGTCTGTAAATCAATATGTTGGACTCGCCCAGAATGTGCTTTTCAAGAAGAAAGCACCATGAGGACATCGCCCATTCCCACACCCTCATGGCCCTGCGACAAAGCAGTTAAGAGCGGGTGCCCCCTTGCTTGCTCACATACCACACAACAGCCATGTTGTCTGTGTGAACTGCAATGGTACCCAGAAGGAGGCAGTCCTTCAAGGCTTGGAATGTGAGGAGGAATGCTCATCTCCAGTATGTTTATGTGCAGTTTCGTCTCCGTAGAAGACCACATGCCTTGGACCGTCTTTCTCTGGTAATGCCCCCACTCCCTCCCCAAAAGGGAAGCATCCAAGGTCATGGTGGCATTAGCAGGAGGAAGAGAGAATGGTCTGCCTGCTAGTAGATCGGGTGACTGAACCCACCAAAGGAGATGAAGCCTGCACACTGGAGTTAGACGGACTAAGGTTTTCATAGGATGAGAGAGGGAACACCACGGAACTACTAAAGTCAAATGGAGAACCTTCATGTTGAACCTGCCTAATGGCACCAGAAAGACTGCTGCAGCCACGGACCCAAAGACCCTGAAAATAAGGTGGACCTGAGGACGAGACAGATCTAGAAGGCACTGGACATGAGATCTGGTGAGATGTAGATGGTGGAGAAACAGCGCTGCAAACTCTGAAACAGTATCCAGCTGAATCCTGATGAACTCCAAATTTTGGGATGGAATACGATTCAATGAGCTTCACTGTAATCCCTAACTGATCGAACAGACGAAGCACATACTGAGGGGCTGCAGCCAGCCAATGCTTGGTGGAAGCTGTGAGGAGCCAATCATCGAGGTAAGGAAACACCTGGGGGCTGTTGTGAAACCAAAGGGCAGAGTCCTGAACTGATAATGATTAGTCCCTATGCAAAAGCAGAGATGTCTCCTGGAGCGCCAGTCTAATTTTATATGATAGTACACTTCCTGGGGATCCAGGGAGCACATCCAATCGTCCTTCTGCTAGAGAGGCATGAAGAACTGGACAGTGACCATCCAGAACTTGGACTTCTTAAAGGAGAGATTTGGCAGAGAGGTCCAAAATTTGGCACAGGTCCCCCATATTCTTCAGCACCAAAAAGAAATGAGTAAGTTACGGATTCTCGTTGTCCTGGGGGGGGGGGCCTCTTGGATGGCTCTTTTGAAGAAATCTGATCACTTCTTTCTGAGCTAACTTCCTCTGATGGGGTGGGCGCATCAGGGAGGTGGTGGTCTGATTGGAGGAAGAAACTGAAAAGGGAATAGAAAAGCCCCTTGAAAAAAAGTTTAGCACCCAGGGATCTTTTGTAATGTTTGCCCAGGTCAAAGGGTAGAGACACAAATGACCTCAGACTGCCTCCAGTGCAGGACTGTTGGGCAGCACCACAAGTGCTGGGGGGGGCTTCTCCAAGAAAGGTTCCCAGGAGCCATGATTCTGTGGACCCCCCTCTGCTTCTGGGGCAGCATTTGCCATTGAGCCCTCTCCCCCGACCTCCAGAAGAGGGTTCATCCTGAGCATCTTGAAAGGCCAACTGCAACTTGCGAAACCACATTTTCCTGGCTCCTCAATGCATCTTAAAGGAGCACTGAGGGGTAGAAAATTTGATTCTCCCAGCAAACAAGGTCATAACTTCCTGTTCACTGTGGGTGAGTCTTTCTTTGACCGAAGGGGGTGTTGCTGAAGTACGCCTTAAAGGACTCTCAAATCTGGAAAGGCGCAGCCAGGCATGACGCTGAATAGAGATGCCTGTATGGGACACTCAAGAGGCACCTTCCGCACCGTTGGCAATCATCGAGGAATTAGCTACAGAAGTGAGTGTAGACAACTTGGAGGACACCTTACATAGCTCCCCGGCAGGTAGTAACTGAAAGAGATGGGATAAGCTCCTTGACCAAGTCTCTATGGAGTCAGGTGAAATGTGCCAAGTAGTTAAGCACTCGCAGACCAAATGTAGCTGAGGCAAAGACCACCTTTTCCTTGTCTGTCAAGATAGAGACTCTCTGTTCGGGTGAGACGAAAGGAAAGTTGTGTAAAATCTTACAATGTCCTTCTTTTCCATGCTGCAGTATTCTACTTGGGGATTTACCCTTCTCCCTCTCCAGTTTGTCCATTCACATTTCCAAAGATTTTCAGTCCCTCTTGGTGCGTCGGATGTCTGACGTGGCTGCAGGAACATGGGCCATAAGTGAAGTCTGCACGCACCAACCTGTCCAGTATCACCCAGGAGAGCAAGTGCAGTCATACAAGTGGGGAAAATGGGTAGGAAGGAATACTACAACATGGAAGAGAAGGACATCTATGGTTCTGATTTTACACAACTTTCCTATGTCCTTCTACTCCAATGTTTCAGTATTCTACTTGGGGGTGAGAGCCAAAGCTCACTGAGGATTGGGAGGTGGCCCTGATGACGTTTCCAGGAATCCGCGTAGGATAGCCCTGGCAA
The DNA here is from genome assembly GCF_019279795.1 of Protopterus annectens. NCBI lineage: Eukaryota > Metazoa > Chordata > Ceratodontiformes > Protopteridae > Protopterus > Protopterus annectens. Next base: position 495,186,623 of record NC_056749.1, on the reverse strand, counting down.
ACCCCACCCTGGCTCTGGAGATATGGTGCAGTTTGTAGTGTTTGATGAAAGTGTGTACTGAGGACAAGTTGCTGCCTCAAGTATGAAGTTGGTGTCTAGCCCTTTAAAGAAGGCTCCAGAAGAGGCCGTTGCTCTGGTGGAGTGGGACTTGACATTGCCCTGCAAGGTCTTACCAAGGGTAGGTAGCAGAACAAAATGGCCTGGGAGATCAAGGCCGAAATGGTCTGCTTGCTCACAGCTTTCGCCAAGGCCGTGGGGTGGAAGGAGACAAACAGCTGGTCTGACTTCCTAAAGAGTTTGGTTTTATGTAGATAAAAAGTACAGTTGTGTACACTGACCATCAACGTAGATGTTAGAGTGTTTTCACTGTTGCAGTCATCACATTTGGGTTACCCCTGGCAGGGTAGCCCTCGGCCGGCCCGAATACCAAAGTCTTAGTATTTGTGCATCGGTTGCTGTCACTTCAGGACTGACGTCAGGTCGTCAGTAGTACAAAGTAAGGCAGCAGACACCATCACATCAGTTTTTTTTTGCCCTGTCAGAATCCCCCAAGTGGGAGCCAGGTTGTGGTGGAAGAACCCCACCAGTAGAAAGTAAATACCAAAATGTCCCTTGTAAGGAGAAAGAAGAGGGGGTGGAGGGAGGGAAATCAGGACTGCAACAGTGAATACACTTGAATGGCTACATTTATGTAAGTGTACACAACTGTACTATTTTCTTCGTGTTTCACTGTTGCAGTCATCACATTTGGGTTTATTCCCAAAGCTGAGGAAAAGGGTGGAGGCAGTCAAGGAGACTAGGGGCTGGCTAGGATGCCTTGCAAGACTGCAGAGGCAAACCCTGCCCTGGATTTGGAGAAGATAGGCAGGTGGTAGTGTTTGGTGAAAGTGTGAAAAGATTTCCAAGTGGCAGCCTCCAGGATGTCCCTGGAGGGGATACCTCTGAGGAAAGCTGTAGAGGTGGAGGCTGCTCTGGTGGAGTGAGTCTTGACCCCCTTAGGGGGAGGTTTTCCGTGTTGCTTGCAACAGAAATGGATGCAGTGTGCTGTCCATTTGGAAATTGTTTGTCTGGAGATGACTTTGCCCTCTGCCCCTGCAGCAAAGCTAACCAGCAATTGATGAGACTCTCTGAAGGATTTAGTCCTCTCTAGATAGAATCTGAGCTGTCTGTGCACATCAAGAGAGTGTAGGATCCTTTCCCCCTTGTTCTGTGGGTCAGGGAAAAAGGTGGGCAAATTAATGGATTGGCTGAGAACCACACTGGACACCACTTTGGGCATGAAGGATGGGCTAGTCCTGAAGGAAACCCTGTCAGCATGGATGATCAAGGGCTCCATGGCCATGAGTGCTTGTAGCTCGGAGACCCTTCTGGCTGAAGTGATGGCCAGAAGGAAAGTGGTCTTCCAGGAGAAAAATGTTAGCTCTGCTGAAGATGCTGGTTCGAAGGAGGGCAGGATGAGCTTTTCCAACACAAAGTTAGGGTCCTAAGCTGGGGTTGGTCCTCTTCTGGGTGGCCTCAAGTTGCTAGCCCCTCTTAGGAATTGAACTGAAAGTGCAGAGACCATCCTGAAACGTAGATATTTCCTCATTATTCCCTGATAGGAATGTGGAGGTAGGCCTCTTAGGTCCAGGTTGGCTAGCCAAGCATCCTTGGAGAGCATGGGTAGCAGCTGCTGGAGGGTGAACATTTTAAATTTTGATATCAACAGGAAGGTGTTTAGACTAGATAGATTGAGGATGGGGCGCCAGGTGCCCTCTTTTTTGGGTAGCAGAAAAAGTCTGGAGTAGAAACCTTGGCCTTTATGTTCTGCAATTATGTGCTCTAATGCCATCAGAGAGAGCACAGAAAGGACGTGCTTTTCTGCCTCTGTCCACTGGTTTGGAGGTAGATCTGGGAACCCTTTTGGAGTTGGAAGGGTGTTGAAAGAAAATATGTATCCCTGTGACACTATGTTGAGGATCCAGCGGTCGTTGGTAATAGTGGCCCAGGTGCTTGCATGAAAGGAGAGGTTTCCTCCTAGGGGTAAGTGAAGGTGGGTAGAGGGAGGGGAGGAGAGTCATTGTGAGTTCTTACCATGAGGGGGTGGCTTAGAACTCCCTGTTTTTGAAGTGGAGGAAGCCCTCTGTTTTGATCTCTGCATTCCCTGTGACTGCTGTCTAGGGGGGGGATCTGCTAAAAATGGATCTGGGCTGAACTGACCTGATGGGAGCAGGAAAGGACCAGTGCTTGCAGGGACAATGCTTGCTGAACCTGGGTGGCTGGACCTGTAAGAAATCCTTAACTGTCTACACAGATTAAGTGTTTTCTTCCATCTTTAAAACCTCCTCTGCCTTGGTATCAAAAAAGGTGTCTCTTTGCAAGGGTGCATACAATAATTTAGGTTGGACATGGTCTGGCAACAGCTGTTCCTTAAGCCACTCATGCCTAAGGACAGAACTGATGACTGCTGCCCTGCAAGATGCTTCTAGCGCGTCAAAACCACAGTGTAAGGAGTGCTTAGTTACTTGACTTGCAGAATGCAATAACTCTTGTAGCTCTTTATTCGCTGCACAAGCAGGAAAAGATGACTTTTTTTGTTTGAGAAGTTCCATGGTATGCAGCTGAAATTTTAGCATATGGAACTGACAATTTAGTGCTCTAAAAGATAGAGTAGCAGAGGTGTATACTTGTTTACCCCATCTGACTAATGCTCGGGCATCCCTATCTGAGGGGGTGGGATTCTTAGCAGAAATTGCTTTAATTCTTTTAGGCCCTTGGGAAATAACCTCAGGGTCAGCAGTAATACTTTTGAAAAGAAATTTGTGCGAGTCAGGGACTCTAATACCTGTCAGATTTCCTGGGAGCAGGAGGGAGGATGTCAGAAGTCGCACTAGATTCTATGAAAACATCATCCACAACATCCAGGACAGGAGGAATGGCCAAGGGTCTGTGCAGTGGAAGATCTACGAATTCCCAGAGTCTCTTTTTAGACTGAGGGTAGTCCTGATATTCCCACTGGAAATGCTTCCTTAAAGTATGAAGGGTTCCCCCAAAGGAAAAGTCCTCGAGTGGAGAAGCTGAAGAAAAGGATTCCTCTGCATCACAACCCTCATAAGCAGAGGGGTTGCATGTCTTCATATTCAGATGCATAAGAGTCATTGGACTCCTGGTCAGATAAAACTACTGGGGACAAATCTTTTTCTTTTGGAAGGGGTAGCTTGGCTTCCAATAATCAGCAATATAAGGTCTTCCGTCATTTTAACTACTTGAGGCAAGGAAGCAGGTGCCTGAGATTGGGTCGTCGCTTTCTTGGGGGTGCGGTTCGTACCCTGGGCTTTAGAAACTCAGTAGTTTTTGAAAGAAAGTACAATTGTGTACACTTACCATAAATGTAGATGTTCGAGTGTATTCACTGTTGCAGTCATTACATTTGGGTAATCTGCTGGCAGGTTGCCCTCAGTCAGCCTGAATAAAGTCTTGGGTCCTGCGTCGGTTGCTGTCTCCTCTTCCATGACATCAGGTTGTCAGGGGTATAAAACATGCAGCAGACGCCATTTTATTCAGTTTTTCTTGCCCCAGATGTCAGGTGCCCCCCAAATGGAGAGCAAAAATATATAAACAGTAAATAAATAAATGCACTTTTAGAAACAAACTTTACCTTCAACTAAAAGCAAATACACCACAAAGGCTTTTGAATATAGTGAAGGAAAGAAAAGGTATAGAAAGGGGAACGGCGGGTGGGTAACCTGGACTGCAACAGTGAACACACTAAAACATCTACATTTATGGTAAGTGTACACAAAGTACAGTTTTGTACCTACCATAAATGTAGATGTCCGAGAGGTATGCATCTGTAGTCCTAACATATGGGTTGTCCTGCCTCGGGCAGCCCTTCGGTAGGCCGGATTCCAAAGTCTGGGTCTGGCCTCAGCTGATGTCGCACTTCACCCGACGTCATAGCTGCTGTCAATTGGGTATAAAGGCATCAGCCGACGCCATTTTCCTCTGTTTCTTGCCCCAGATGCCAGGTGCCCTCTAGGAAGGCTAAATTTGGATAAATGCAAATGATTCCAAACAGTAGAGAGCAAACAAAATAACATGTATATACATATATACAAACAAATACACCATAATAGATTCCCCCAGCCAGCTACAAGATGGGCAAATACCCTAGGAGTACCACAGAGGGGAAGGAGGGTGGGTAATCCTGACTGCAGATGCATACCTCTCGGACATCTACATTTATGGTAGGTACAAAACTGTACTATGTCCTTCAAGGATGCATCTGCAGTCCTAACATATGGGTAAGAATACCATAGCCAAACTGGGGGAGGAGGCACTAAGAAGATTATGGTGTAGTTAAGATCCCTTGCAAAACAGCAGTGGCAAAACCTGCTCGGGATCTGGAGTATAAAGGTAGATTATAATGCTTGGCAAATGTATGCACGGAGCTCCAAGTAGCAGCCTCTAAAATGTCTTTGGTAGCCACTCGTAAGAAAGCTGTAGTAGTGGCTGTAGCCCTTGTGGAGTGAGGTCTGATGTTCTCTGGAGTTGTCTTTCCATGAAAAGAGTAACAAAATCTAATGCAATTTCCTATCCATTTTGAGATTGTCTGTTTTGAAATTGCTTTTCCTTCCATTCCTGTTGCATATGCTACCAGAAGCTGGTCAGTTTTTCTATTGTTCTTGGTTCTGTCCAGGTAGTAGCGCAATTGCCTGTGCACATCCAAGGTATGCAGTAGTCTTTCCCCCCTGTTCTGTTGGTTGGGGAAGAATGTTGGTAGGTGGATTGCTTGGTTCAATGATATCCTGGAGACCACCTTTGGCATAAAAGTAGGGTTAGTTCTCAAGGACACTCTATCCTGATGGAAGATAAGGAAGGGCTGTACTGCCATTAATGCCTGTAATTCAGATACCCTTCTTGCTGAAGTGATTGCAAGCAGGAAAGCAGTTTTCCAAGATAAGAACTGTAATTCTGCTGTTGCTGCTGGTTCAAAAGGGGGAAGTGTTAACTTTTCTAGCACAAAGTTCAGGTCCCATGTAGGCAAAGGTGGCTTCCATTTTGCTGAATAAGTTTTCCTTGTGGAGGGTCTGCGAGCCTCCAGGATAATGTCTTTAACCCTCTGAGATAAATCTGGGTTATTTTGTTTTATGTAAGATTCCAAGCAGCTAGCTGTAGTGTTTTCAAGTTTGGATGCAGGATCTTGAAGTTTTTCTGTGTTAGCAGTAAAGGAACTAGAGGTAGAGGCCATGCGTGTGCTCGAGACATACTCCTCAATAGCGTGTACCAATGCTGCCTCGGCCAGTCTGAGGCTATCAGGATGATTTTTGGGTGATCTTTGATCTTCAGTAGCACTTTGTGCATCAAAGGAAGAGGTGGGAATGCATATGCTGTTAGGTTTTCCCAACTGAAGGCTAGGGAGTCCACCTTCCAAGCAAGTGGGTGGTATGTCCATGTGCAGAATTTTCTCAATTGGTGGTTGTGTGGGGAAGTGAACAGGTCTATTTCTGGTAGCCCCCATTTCTTTGTAATGGATTTGAAGATGGCTGGATGCAGCATCCATTCGTGGGCATCCGTGGTAGTTCTGCTTAAGGTGTCTGCTAGTATATTTTCTTTTCCTGGCACAAATATAGCCTGGAGCTGAATGTTGAGGTTCAGGGCCACATTCCACAGGTCCATTGCCATCCGGCATAGAGGATATGAATGTGTGCCTCCCTGCTTGTTGATATACCACATAACTGTGGTGTTGTCCGTCCTTATCAGCAAATGACCTTGTTGAAGAAACGGTCTGAATGTCTGAATTGCCCGTTTCACTGCCAGCATCTCTTTTTGATTTATGTGTAGGTTCAGCTGGTCTTGTGTCCATAGGCCTTGTATACACTTGTCTACCATGTGTGCCCCCAACCGAGGTCTGAGGCGTCCGTGGTGATAGTCTGGCTTGGGTGAGGGCTGTGGAAAGGCAGTCCTTTGTTCAACTAACAGGCCTGATCCCACCACAGGAATTCTTGCTTCAGGCATGGAATTATTGGAATTTGGGTTTCTAGGCTGTGCTTGTGCTGAGACCATAAATTCCTTAGGTACCATTGCAACTTCCTCATATGTAGTCTGGCATGTGGAATCAATATTATGCAGGATGCCATGTAACCCAGGGCTTGCAGGACTTTCCTTGCTGTAAGCTGGTTCTGCGTTAATGCCCTGAAATAGAGTGGTAGTTGCTTTTGCTTTTCTGCTGTGAGAAATGCCATTTGATTTGATGTGTCCAGTTCTGCACCCAAGAATGTTATCCTTTGGGATGGTACCAGCCTTGACTTTATGTTGACTGTGTATCCCAGGGCTTGCAATAGGTGAATAACCTTTTCCAAATCTTTTGTTAATTTGACCTTGTTGTCCGCTTGTATCAGGCAGTCGTCCAGGTATGGATAAATTTAAATTCCCTGAAGCCTGCAATGAGCAATTATGGATGCCACGCATTTCGTGAATACTCTGGGCGCAGTAGATAAGCCAAAGGGCAATGCTGAGAATTGATAATGCTCTGATCCTGCAAGAAATCTGAGGTATCTTCTGCAATCTGGTCATATAGGGACGTGCAGGTATGCCTCCTTGAGATCTAGAGTCACCAGCCAAGACTCCTTGCCCAGCATGGGAAGAAGTTGCTGTAGGGTCAGCATTTTGAATTTTGGAACAATGAGATATGTGTTCAAAGCGGACAGGTCGAGAATAGGTCTCCATTGGTTTTCTTTTCTTGGCACCAGGAAAAGTCTGGAATAAAATCCTTGTCCTTGTTCCATAGGCGGTACCTTTTCTATAGCTCTCATCCTTAGTAAGTGGTTGATTTGTTCTAGAGCGTTTGTTTTTTGGTTTGGTGGTAGGTTTGGCATTCCTCTCTTCCTTGGTAGAGTATGGAAGTGAAACCTGTAACCTTTGTGTATTGTCTGTAAAGTCCATTTGTCTCCTGTAATGTAATGCCAGTTTACTGAAAATAAGGCTAGCTTTCCGCCTAAGGGTGCTTTTCAGTTGTTCCCTGGTAGGCGGTATCAGAGCCAAGTCACTGACTGTTCCTGTGGTAGTGGTAGTAGCTGGGTCTGTGGCAGTACTTCTCTGGTTGTTAGGCTGCCACTGACGTCCCCTGTAGGCACCTCTGGATTGACCTCTGCCCCTTGGGCGCCTATTTCTGCCTCTCTGTGCTCTGGTGGTGTCTGGAAAGGACCAATTCTTCGAAGGCCAATTTCTACTAAACCTCGGAGGCTGGACCTGTAAGAAATCCTTGACTGTTTGAACAGATTTTGCTTTTTCTTCCACCTTCTTTAACACTTGCTGTGCAGGGGAGCCAAACAAACTGTTTCTCCATGGGAGCATCTAGGAGCTTTGACTTTACATGGTCTGGTAAGGATTGCTCTTTTAACCATGCATGCCTTCTGATCACTGTACCAGTCATAGCTGATCTAAAGGAAGCCTCCAGTGCATCATAGCCGCATTTTAAAGAATGATTACTGACCTGCTGAGTGTTATGTACCAAATCCTGAAGGGACTTACGGTCTATAGGTTCAGGAGAGGATAGTTTTTTATTTAGCTGATCTAACAAAAATTCCTGGTATTGAATCATGTGGAACTGACAGTTTAAGGCCCTAGCCGAAAGAGTAGCAGAAGTATAAACTTTTACCCCATCTCTCTAATGCTCTAGATTCTCTTTCAGAGGGAGGGTTTTGGCAGAGGCAGTTGCTACAGCTTTGGGGCCCTGTGAAATAGTTTCAGGATCTGCAATAGGAGCCTTATACAAGTGATAATGTGTGTCCGGGACCCTGTAGTATCTGTCGGGCTTAGCAGGGGCTGGGGGAAGAGAATCAGGGGCAGTAACAAGCATCATTAAATGCATCATCCACAACTGTTAGTACTGGAGGAATGGCTAAAGGCCTATGCTGTGGCAAGTGTAAAAAGGTCCTTAGCCTCTTCCTAGAATCTGAAAAATCCTAGCCCTGCCATTGGAATTGCTCTCTCATAGCATGCAAGGTTTCCCCAAAAGAAAATTCCTCAGGAGGAGAGGCAGAAGGAATGGAGTCTTCTGCGTCAGAGTCCTCATAAGGAGAATAAGGGCCTTCTGGAGGATTTGAGTTTTCTGAATCATCAGAGGAATAATCTGAAGAAACTGGCTCAGGGGGCTCTGCTCTAGGCCTCTTCTCTGGAGGGGGATGAGAGGCCCTGTCAGGGTGAGTATGGGATCCCCTGATCAAAGAAATGAGATCCTCTGCCAGGCTGAGCATTTGGGAACTAGAGCTAGGCCTGTGTGAGGGGGTTTTAGCAGGCAAGGCCTTAGAAGATTTAGCTGCTTTAGCCCTAGAAAAAGCCTTGATAGACATGGATGCAGGGGGCCTAGCAGCTCCACGTGCAGGAGTAGATATGTCTAAAGGAATAGTATCGGATAAATCCTGGGTGCCTGCTACAGCAGGAGAAATTTCAGTAGCAGATTCAGCCATGCTGTGTGAGGCCTCGGCTGTCGGGAGGTATGCTTTCGGCCGAAGGAAGAACCGTGGACTCTGTTTCAGCCGAAACCGAGACACTCGCGGTTGGCTTAACCGTGGTTTCGGCCAAAACCGCGGACCGCGAGTGTCGGTCCTTTTCCTTACACTTTTTAGCTAATTGTGAAGTCGGAGTCTCAGACGGCATTTTGTAAGCAAAAGCGGGACCAAAAAACTCCTCCGCAAACTCCGACCGACGTCTAAGTGTCCGTCGGTTGAAGGAAGCACAGGCTAGACAAGCTGCTACGTCGTGGTCTGGGCCTAAGCAAGGAAGGCAGTAAGAGTGGAAATCCTTATGAGGTATTTGTTTCCCACAAGTTAAACAATTATTTACTTTTTCTGACATTGGCTGAGGCAAGAAAGAGTCCCCAACGGGGTACTTAGCTTTTAAGAAGTCTTCGGTAGTAGAAATCTCTGGATCTGACTGACCGGCACTTGCGAACAGCTTCTGCTTCGGGCACCGCACGGCAAGAAAGACTGGGGAAAATGGCGTCGGCTTATGCCTTTATACCCAATTGACAGCAGCTATGACGTAGGGTGAAGTGCGACATCAGCCGAGGCCAGACCCAGACTTTGGAATCCGGCCGACCGAAGGGCTGCCCGAGGCAGGACAACCCATATGTTAGGACTGCAGATGCATCCTTGAAGGACATCTGCACTATGATCTTCGTGTTTCACTGTTGCAGTCATTACATTTGGGTAGAATCCCAAAGCTATGGATGGGAGGATGGAACTAATCAGCATTAGGACTGGCTATAAGGCCCTGCAGGACTGCAGTGGCAAAGCCTGCCCTGGATTTGGAGAAGAGAGGTAAATAATACTTTGTGAAGGTATGAACAGAGCTCCCAAAGCTATGGATGGGAGGATGGAACTAATCAGCATTAGGAGCGGCTATAAGGCCCTACAGGACTGCAGTGGCAAAGCCTGCCCTGGAGAAGTAAATAATACTTTGTGAAGGTATGAACAGAGCTTCAAGTAGCAGCTTCTAGAATGTTTTTGATTGGGACCCCTCTGAGAAAAGCTGCTGAAGTAGAGGCAGCCCTGGTGGAATGTGATCTGATCCTCTTGGCCACAGGTTTACCATGGTGCAAATAGCAGAAACGAATGCAGTGGCTTATCCATTTAGAAATAGTCTGCTTTGATATAGCCTTCCCCTCTGATCCTGCAGCAAATGCTACCAGTAGTTACTCAGACTTTCTTAGAGATTTGGTCCTATTTAAGTAGAATCTTAGTTGTCTGTGTACATCCAATGAATGCAGAATCCGCTCCCCCTTGTTCTGCGGATTTGGGTAAAATGTTGACAGGTTAATGGTCTGGTTAAAAGCCACACTGGATACCACCTTAGGCATAAAAGGATTGGTCCTGAGTGTCACCCTGCCCAGGTAAAATATAATAAAAGGCTCCACTGCCATGAGAGCCTGTAGTTCTGAAACTCTTCTTGCTGAAGTGACTGCCAAAAGAAAAGCCGTTTTCCAAGACAGAAAGTTTATATCCACAGTAGCTGCTGGTTCAAAAGGAGGCAGGGTGAGTTTTTCCAGCACAAAATTGAGGTCCCATGCAGGAGCTGGTGCTCTTCTGGGAGGCCTTAAATTTTTGGCCTCTCTAAGATACTGTTTAAGCAGTGGATGAGAAAAGAGGGGAGGCTCAGTATTGTAATGAGCCGAGATGGCAGAGGCATGGATTCTTATTGAAGAAAAAGATATGCCCTTGTCAAACATCTCAAATATTGCAAAATCTGAGGAATATTGGGCTTTGCTGTGTCTATTCCTTGTGCTTGCTTCCAAGCACAGAATCTTTTCCATTTATCAGCATAAGATTTTCTAGTACTAGGCCTTCTGGCTTCCAAAATGACATCCATCACAGATTTACTGAGAGGTGTGGTTTGAATAATTAGTTCATTAGCCATGCTGCAAGATTTAGAGTTTGGAGCAGAGTGTGCAGAATTTGATAGTTCTGCTGAGACAGTGGATGAGGTATTTGAAGCAAGTACCATGGAGGAAGGTGAGACATATTCCTTAGAAGCAGGTACCAGTGCTGGCGAGGCCAGTCCAGAGCAATTAGGATCATTTTTGGTTTTTCCTGTCTGACTTTTAGTAAGACCTTGGAGAACAGAGGCAGAGGGGTGAAGAGATAGACTGATAGGTTTTTCCAGCTGAAGGATAGAGCATCCACTTTCCATTCTTTTTTGTGATGAGTTCCCGTGCAGAATTTGTCCAACTGATAATTTTGGGGAGAGGCAAAATGATCTATGTCTGGGCTCCCCCATTTCTGTGTTAACATGCTGAAGATGTGTGGATCCAGTTTCCATTTGTGCGGGTCCATAAGATTTCTGCTTAGGTCGTATGCCAGAGTATTTTGCTTTCTTAGCAGGAATTGAGCTTGAAGATGTATCTGGTAAGTCAAAGCTGTGTTCCACAAAGCCATGGCTAGTCTGAAAAGGGGGTAGGAACATGTACCCCCCTGCTTGTTTATGTACCTCATAACTGTGGTGTTGTCCGTCTTTATCAGTAGTTGTCCAGGATGAAGCAAGTCCTTGAAGGCTGTCAGCGAGTATTCTGAACAGCTAGCATCTCTTTCTGGTAGATATGCAGATGCATTTGGTTTGGGCTCCATTTGCCCTGAACGCATCTCCCTGCCAGGTGGGTCCCCCAAGCATAGTCTGATGCATCTGTAGTTAGGGTTTGGGTGGCAGGGGGTAGAGTGAATGACAGTCCCTTGTTTTGGTGACATATCTCTGCCTACCAAAGAAACTCCTGTTGTAGGCAGGGAATGAGAGGAATCATTGCTTCCAGGCTGTGACAATGTTGACTCCATAAACTTTTTAGTTACCACTGAAGTTTCCTCATATGCAGTCTTGCATATGGAATTAGTAGAATGCAGGATGCCATGAACTCCAAAGCCTGCAGAATTTGTATTGCAAATAACTGGGTTTTTGTTGCCATTTGTTTGAAGTATGTTGTCAGTTGCCTTTGTTTGCCTGGCATGAGGTAAGCCATCTGGGCAGCTGTATTCAAGCTTGTACCCAGGAATGTAATTTGAGAGGGTACAAGTTGTGCTTTCTTTTCGTTTATGGTGTACCCTAGGCATGCTAGAAGCCTTTTTACAAACGCCAGATGCTGAAGTAGAGTGTCCTTGTCCTCTGCTTGAATGAGACAATCGTCCAGATAAGGATAAATCTGAATGCTTCTTTGTCTGCAAAATGCAATAACTGGTGCCAAGTACTTTGTAAAGACCCTGGGCGCAGTAGATAAGCCAAAGGGCAGTGCAGAGAATTGTTAATGCAAAAAAAGTACAGTTTTGTACCTACCATAAATGTAGATGTTCGAGTGTACACTCTGCTGCAGTCATCACACTTGGGTTATCTTGTCAGGCGGTCAGGCAGTCGGCCTGAATTCCTAAGTCTTAGTCCGGTGTCGGTTGCTGTTGCTTCTTCCCCGACGTCAGTGCGCCAGGGGTATATAGGATTCATCAGACGACATTTTCTTCAGTTTTTCTTGCCCCAGATGTCAGGTGCCCCCAAAAAGGTGGTCAGTAATTAGTGCCAATCTAATAAATTTAGCACAAACACAACATCCCTCCAGCTATAAGCAAATACATCAGAAAGGTATTGTAAAGATTTAGTCAGAGGGGGTGGAGGGAGGGTAACCTGGACTGCAGCAGGGTGTACACTCGAACATCTACATTTATGGTAGGTACAAAACTGTACTATGTTCATCGTGTTACCCTGCTGCAGTCATCACACTTGGGTAGAATCCCAAAGTTAAGGATGGGAGGAGTCAAAGAGGGTTAGAGGAGGCTAAGAGTCCCTGCAGAACTGCAGTGGCGAAGCCAGCTCTAGTCTTACAGTAAAGTGGTAAGTGGTAGTGTTTGGTGAAGGTGTGTACTGAACTCCAAGTTGCAGCTTCCAAAATATCCTTGGTTGGCACCCCCCTGAGGAAGGCTGTAGATGTAGCTGCTGCCCTGGTAGAGTGGAGCCTTATAGTAGCAGGAACTGGCTTTCCATGATGGGTATAGCAAAAACGAATGCAATGTCCTATCCATTTGGAAATGGTCTGTTTTGATATAGCCCTCCCTGGTGAAGCTGCAGCATAGGATACAAAGAGCTGGTCAGATTTTCTGAAAACCTTAGTTTTATCCAAGTAGTAACGAAGTTGCCTGTGAATGTCCAAGGAATGCAGGAGTCTTTCTCCTTTGTTCTGTGGATTTGGAAAGAAAGTGGGTAAGTGAATGTTTTGATTTAAAGCCACACTGGATACCACCGGCATGAAGGAAGGTTAAGTTCGTAGAGAAACTCTGTCTTGAAGGAAAATGAGGAAAGGTTCCACTGCCATTAGTGCCTGAAGCTCTGACACTCTTCTGGCTGAAGTTATTGCTAGCAGCAGGGCAGTCTTCCATGATATCAACTTTAGATCAGCAGAGAAAGCTGGTTCAAAGGGAGGTAGCGTAAGTTTTTCCAGAACAAAGTTGAGGTCTCAGGTTGGTGTAGGTGCTCCCCTGGGGGGGGTCTAATGTTTTTTGCCCCTCTGAGGAACTACCTTAGAACTGGATGTGAAAATAAGGGTCGATCCGTGTTGTAGTGGGCTGAAATAGCTGAGGCATGGATTTTAATGGATGAAAAAGAAAGTCCTTTGGGCAACATCTCAGTTAAATACTCCTCCTTGAGGTCCAACTTTACTAGCCATGCTTTCTTGCCCAACATGGGAAGAAGCTGCTGTAGTGTAAGCATCTTGAATTCGGATACTTGTAAGAAGGTGTTTAGAATTGAAAGGTCCAGAATTGGTCTCCAGGCATTGTCCTTTCTGGGGACGAGAAAGAGTCTTGAGTAAAATCCTTGGCCTTGCTCCCGTGTAGGTACCAGTTGAATGGCTCTCATGTCCATGAGAGCTGTAATTTGTTTTTGTGCCTCTGCCCATTGATTTTGTGGCAGGTTTGGCATTCCTCTTTTCGTTGGCAAGGTGTGGAAATGGAATCTGTATCCTTGTGAAAATATGTCTAGGACCCATTTGTCCTTTGTGACTATGTGCCAGTTGTCTGAAAAAAGTGCTAATTTTCCTCCCAAGGGAGTTGCCAAGAGAGTCTTGCTTGGCCATATGAGGTTTAAGTCATTGAGTTTGTCTTCTAGTAGTTTGGGACCAGTCTTCTCCTCCCTTCTGTGTTGCAGTGCCCCATTGTCGAGGTTTGTAGTGGGTTTGTGGTTGTCCTCTGCCTCTTGGGCGTCTGTATTTACCCCTCTGTGGTCTGTCAGTAGCTGGAAAGGACCAATTTTTTGTTGGCCAATTTCTGCTGAAGCGAGGGGGCTGAACCTGTAGAAAATCTTTGACCGTCTGCATAGATTTTGCCTTATCCTCCATTTTCTTTAAGACTTCTTCTGCTTTAACTCCAAATAGGACATCCTGCTGTAAGGGGGCATCTAGAAGCTTTGCTTTAACATGATCAGGCAGAGTTTGTTCCTTTAACCAAGCATGCCTACGTATAACGGACTCAGTAACAGCTGCTCTACAGGAAGCCTCCAAAGAATCAAATACACATTGTAAAGTATGTTTGCCCACCTGTTCAGCTGCATGCAACAGATCCTGCATTTCTTTCAATTCAGATTGTTGAGGGAGTGTGCTCATTTTTTGTCTTATTTGAGACATTAGAAATTGCTGGTATTTTAGCATGTGAAATTGACAATTTAGTGCTCTCATAGCTAGAGTGGCTGAGGTGTAAACCTTTTTCCCCCACCTGTCTAGTGCTCTGGAGTCCCTTTCAGAGGGTACAGGATTTTTCGCCATAGAAGCCTTAGCCCCTTTTGGACCCTGGGAGATAGTCTCTGGGTCAGCAACAGGGCTTTTATAAAGGAATTTGTGGGAGTCAGGCATTCTACATCGGTCTGGTTTGGCTGGAGCAGGAGGCAGAGAATCTGGATTTAAACTAGATTCTAAGTAAACATCATTCACAATGTCTAAAACAGGGGGGATAGCAAGAGGTCTGTGCTGGGGGAGTAAAAGAAATTCTCTGAGTCTTTTCTTTGAGTCAGAGTAGTCCTGACCTTCCCAGTGAAAATGTTCCCTCATAGTGTGTAAAGTTTCCCCAAAGGAATAGTCTTCAGGGGGAGAAGCTGAGGGAATGGAATCCTCAGCATCAGAATCTTCATAAGGGGGAAAGGAGTAATCTTGGTCCTCAGAGGAGCCTGAGGAAATAGACACTTGATCAGAGGAGGCATAACCTTCCTCTTGTCTAGGCCTTTTGTCTGGGGGGGGGGGGGGGGGGTTGGGAACCCCTGATTAAAGAGATCAAATCTTCAGCCATTTTAAGCATCTGTTTCTTAGGCATGGGGCCTTGAACTGGAGACTGAAGTGCAGTCTTTTTTGGTTTAATAGGAGTCTTGAGCTTAGGATACATATTTATAGTGAGTGTCGTCGGTCTGAAGACACCTTCAGAAACCGAAGGTGTTTCTGCAGCACCATCTCTTTCTGCAATGTCGTCGGTAGGGGCTAAAGAAAATGGCTGCGTCGGCCTAGCACTCTCCGTCAAAAGCTCTGAAGCGGTCTCTGGTTCCAATTCTGCGGTAGCCAGGGGCTGCGTAGGAGCCTCACTGAAAACCGGTGAACCGGAGACCGGCCCAGCCGAGGCCTCGGCGTCTGGCTTAGGTCTAAGCTGCCTGTCCTTATCCTTGCGGTTTTTGTGCACGCTGGTAGTCGGTTGCTCCGATAGCATAGTATAGTTAAATTTTCTACCGAAGTAGTGTCATGCGAAATCAAAGCGTCTTTTTATAGTACGCTTATTGAACCTAGCACAAAAGCGACATCCAGTGACGTCGTGGTCTGGGCCTAGGCAAGCTATACAATAAGAATGAAAATCCTTATGAGGTATTTGCGTCCCACAAGAAATACAATTGTTAACTGTTTCTGACATCGGTCTGAGGCAAGAAAAGTTTCCCCAACGGGGTACTTAGCTTTATTGAAGACTTCGGATCTGAAATTCAACTTCGAAAATCTCAGGAGTCGGCCGACCGGCACTTGCAAAATGCTTCTGCTTCGGGCACCACGCGGCAAGAAAGACTGAAGAAAATGGCATCGGATGCATCATATATACCCCTGGCGCACTGACGTCAGGGAAGAAGCGACAGCAACTGATGCCGGACCAAGACTTTGGAATTCAGGCCAAGTGCGGGACCGCCTGATGACAAGATAACCCAAGTGTGATGACTGCAGCAGGGTAACACGAACATACAGCTTTGAAGGGGAGGTATCTTCTGCACGATTCCCTTATTGGGATATGCAGGTATGCCTCAAGTCTAGAGTTACTAACCAAGCAATCCTGCCTAGCATAGGCAGTAGCTATTGTAAAGTCAGCATTTTGAATTTTGGAATGTCCAGGAACGTGTTCAGAATCGATAAGTCCAGTATTGGACGCCAAGAATTGTCTTTTCTGGGAAGCAGGAAAAGTCTTGAATAAAAACCATGTCCTTTTTCCTTTTCTGGTACCGGTTGAATAGCCCCCATATCCATGAGGGACATGACTTGTTTCTGGGCCTCTGCCCACTGGTTTTGTGGCAGATCCGGCCATCCATTTGGAATTGGCAAAGTATGGAAATTAAATCTGTACCCCTGGGATACTATGTTTAATACCCACTTGTCCTGGGTAATTAACTGCCAATTTTGAGCATGAAGTGCTAGTTTTCCCCCCAAGGGGGTTGCCAAAAGATAAGTGCTTGGTGCTGGTAGAGGAAAGTCATTGAGACTGCTTACTGTAGGGTTGTGCTTTGTTTCCTCCAGATTTGGAGGTGGAGGCACCCCATTGCTTTAATCTACAAGAACCCTGTATTTGGTATCCGGAGCCTTTTGAGCGCCTGGCTTTGCCCTGAGTGGCTCTGTTGGACACAGGAAAGGACCAATTTTTAGTAGGCCAGTGTCTACTGAACCTGGGTGGCTACACTTGCAAGAAATATTTACAGTTTGCATAGATTTTGCTTAGTCTTCCATTTTCTTTAAAACCTCTTCTGCCTTATTAACAAACAGTATCATGCTGCAAAGGTGCACCCAACAATTTAGCTTTAACATGATCAGGCATACTTTCCTCCTTGAGCCAGGCATGCATTCTAATCACAGATCCAGTAACGGCAGCCCTACAAGAGGCCTCCAAGGAATCAAAACCACATTGCAAACTATGCTTTCCAACCTGTTCTGCTGAATGCAAAAATTCCTGTAACTATTTTCCACACAATGAGAAATCAACATAATTTTCTGTTTCAGTAAGCCCATAACATATGCTGTTGATATTTAAGCATATGAAACTGGCAGTTTAAAGCCCTGATTGCCAAGGTTGCAGACGCATAAACCTTCTTACCCCATCTATCCAGCACCCTGGAATCTCTATCAGAAGGGGTAGGATTTTTGGCTGTAGAAGCGTTTACACACTTGGGACCCTGCGAAATAGTCTCAGGATCAGCAATAGTATTTTTGAAAATAAATTTGTGGGAGTCAGGAACTCTAATATCTGTCTGGCTTACTAGGAGCCGGAGGCAGGGAATCAGGAGCCATGCTTGATTCCGAGAACACATCATCAACCATGTCTAATACAAGGGGTATTGCCAAAGGCCTATGCTGAGGAAGGAGGAAATCCCTGAGCCTCTTTTTTGATTCAGAGAAGTCCTGACTCTCCCAGTGAAAATGTTCCCTTAAAGTATGCAAAGTCTCTCCAAAAGAGTAATACTCAGGAGGAGATGCAGATGGGATGGATTCCCCTGCATCAGAATCCTCATAGGGTGGAACAGAAAATTCCTCATCAGAAGAGGAATCAGAAGAAATGGAAATCTGACCTGAAGATTCATAATCAGTGCCTTGCCTATGCCTCTTAGCAGGTGGGGGGGGGGGGGGTTGGGAACCCCTGATCAAGGTAATTAAATCCTCAGCCATTTTGATCATCTGTTTTTTAGGCATAGGGGCCTGAGCACGTGGCTCATGTGTAGGTTTTTTTAGACACAGAAATTGTTTTTGACATCGTTTTTGTTGTTGGCGTCAGTTTAATATAAAAATGTTGAGGCCTGAAAACACCCTCAGAAGCCGGTGCCTGCTCAGCGGCTCTGGACCCATCCAAGGGAGAGACAACCACAGGTTTAATACTCTGAGAATCTCGCGGCATACCGGACTCCGAATGGGTCTCGGTAGAGGCCTGCGACTCAAAAGTAGCAGTTATCAAGGGCTGCGAAAGCGCCTCACTGAGTACCGGCGACTGGCTTAGGAGAAGCTTTGTCGTCTGTTTTGGACCTCGACGGTCTGTCTCTTTCTTTGCGTTTTTTATGAACTCCGGTAGTCGGATTTCTAACAGACGACATTTCAGGATAATTAAATCTTGAACCAAAATATTTAGAAGCAAAAATATACCGGCGCTTAATACTGTGCTGGTTAAATCTAGCACAACCGACAGCAAGGCACATTGTGATCAGGGCGTAGGCAAGGAATACAGTACAAATGAAAATCCTTATGAGGTATTTGCTTCCCACAAGTAATGCAATTATTAACTTTTACTGACATCGGTAAGGAGCAAGAAAAAGTTTCCCCAACGGGGTACTTAGCTTTAGTTTGAAGACTTCGGTTCTGAAACTCGAATGCAAAAATTTCAGGAGTCGGTCGACTGGCACTTGCGAACTGCTTCTACTTTGGGCACCGCACGGCAAGAAAGACTGAATAAAATGGTGTCGGCTGCATGTTTTATACCCCTGACGTCATGGAAGAGGAGACAGCAACAGACGCAGGACCCAAGACTTTGTTATTCAGGCTGACTGAGGGCAACCTGCCAGCAGATTACCCAAATGTAATGACTGCAACAGTGAAACACGAAGAACATCCGTAGATGCGAAAGAAGTAGTCTGTGTCGAGAATTTGTAGTGCAAAGTACTTCCTTGGAAGCCAGTGCCTGCTCAGAGGCTCCGGACCCATCCAAGGTAGAGACAACCACAGGATCCTTAGTTGAAGAGCTTTGCGGCATACCGGACTCTGAAAGGGTCACGGTAGTGGCCTGCGAATCCACAGAAGCGGGCATCAGGGGCTGCAAAACCACCTCACTGAGGACCAGAGAACTGACAACTAGCTTAACGGAAGCGTTGTCGGTAGGTTTGGACCTGTGCAGTCGCTGTCTTTATCCTTACGTTTTTAAGCAAGATCTGCTGTCGGATGGTTTACCCTAGCCATATCGGAATTAGAGGACTGTGAGCGAAAATACTAGCTACAAGGGCCCGACGATGTATAGTTCTGGCACTGAACAATGCACAAAAGTGACTGCGAGGGACATTGTGGTCTGGGCCTAAAGCAAGTGACGCAGTAAGAATGAAAAGTCTCTGTGTGGTACTTGCTTTCCACATAAGTCTGACATCTGCTAGAGCAAGAAAAAAGGATTCTCAATGGGGTACTTCGCTTTAGAAGACTTCAGCTTCAATTATGAAAATGAAAACATCAGCCAGGAGTGTCACCCTAAACTTACACAAGCCAGACCCAAAAGCTTCCAGGAATACAGACTCCTCCTGGGAAGGGGCATCAGAGGACCAACCACCTTTCTTCCTGAGAATTTCTAAGATATCTCCAAAGGAGACATCTGATGGAGACACTGATGACCCCCTCCCCTTCATCAAGGTCAGTGTCTTTAGAGATTCCTTACGGCAGTCTATTTGCCACCTCCTGAACATTCTCTTGTGGGAAACAGTGAGGTGGTCTAAAGAGGCATCCAAACAGAGGGAAAAAGTCCTCGAGGGGAGCCATATGGATGCTTGATAGGGCTGGCTGTCCCTGTGCGATAGGTCTGTGATGATCAGAGCTCTTGCCAGATGGCAGCAGGGCTGCAGGGTCCTAAGAAGAAAGAGTAGTAGTGCGTCTCAGATTAGAGAAGACCCTCTCCACCACATCGAAAGCAGAACGAGCAGGAGAAGCCGTAGCTGGCTGCAGCAGCAGCAAAGCCCCAGATGCTACCATCCCTCGACCCTGCCTAAATTCCTACCTCGAAAGGAGAGTAGGACCATAGTTATGCAATGCCAAACCCCAGAGGGGCAGGGATACATCCAACAACCTGAGAGTCGAACCAAGCTTCCCAGACACAGCCTCTATGCTTCGGCTCAGAGACTCATCCTTCTTTAAGGGAATCAGCACAGAACAATTCAGGGACACAGCCAAAGTCGAACAACTATCCATCTTTGGATCTGATGCCAACACTCCCACAGTTCTCGGATCCAAAGGCTCCAAAATCACAGGTCATACTGGAAAAGGTGACATTCCAGCTTGGGAAGCAGAAGGGAGGCTCATGGATCAGAAGGGATATACACTTGGTATATCAACCCCATCTGGATCTGAGCTCTGAGGAACTTCAAGGTTCCTGAAGAACATGATGGAGGAGGCAGCAGACAGACTCTCTCCTTGGGCTCGTTTGTAGGAAGGGAGAAAGGAGATGAGGAGAGACAGGCTCCAAACAGAACCTAAGGCAGCAAGGCTCCAAAGTTGAAGTTGACTTTGGAGAGCACATAGACCGTTTCCTAGTTTTTCTTTTGCCTCCAAAGAGGCCGTAAGTGTTTTTGTGGGAGCTTGAGCCCCTGAAAGAGAAGACGATGACAAAGAGAATGGTAACAAACCCTTTTGTTGCTTTGGTCGCCAAGGGCCCTAGAATTGAAGCCAGCACAAACTGAACATTCAAGTGTTTAAATGGGACTCAACAATAAATGCATCCCCTTTGGGCATCAGAATTAGAGATCTTATGCCCAAAGGAAGTGTATTTCTTAAATGCAGTGCGTTTGTCAGCCATAGCAACAATAATTGAAGGGGCTGACAGATTTTAAAAATCAAAAGCATTTTATTCCCTTTTTTTCAAGAAAACTAACAATGGCAGAGGGTAAGGAATTACCTCTGAAGGGTAAAAACAAAGTGAGAGAAACGAAGGGAAGTACCAACAATGGCACACTGAGCTACGAAAGGCAGAAGCATTAGACAAAAATCAACTATAACCCTAATGCAAAAGAAAGAGAAAAACAAAGGTAAGGGAGGAAGGTGTGATTAAAAAAGTTAAAGCTGTAAAACAAATTACAAAAGTTGCATTAACTACAAAAAAAAAAATACACCCAAAGCTATGTGAAAAAGACCCATTCCTGAAGTGATAAGGCAGCAAAAGAGATTTGAGGTATTACAGGGTGACTGGGGCACTGTGGATAAAGGGAGGAACTCAACACCTGGAGCTGAAAATCTAGTAAAGGCAGCACAGCTGGATCGGAGGTCAAATCAGAGACCCATCAGTGAGGAACAAATGAAAAGGACAACATCAGATGAAGACAACATCAAAGACAGATTAGTCTGGAGCTTGAAGGGAGAAGACCTTTACTGTATAACCCATGCATGGTTCCTGCCAGAAGTCTTAATATCTCCCAACTATGGAAGGGAGGCTGATGAATGACAAAGACAAACATAACTATCTGATTTTTTTTTCCCGTCGGTCCCTCAACTGAACAGAAAGACTTTCCAGCTGCTTGGAACCCTAGGGTGATCTTCATGGGAGGATATGCCAAAGGACAGCAGAACCAAAACCTTCACTGTCCCTGGAAATGAGAAATAAATGTATGAGCATTAGACCAGATGTGTGCTGCACAAATGTCATCAGATGAAGTCCTAGACAAGAAGGCAGAAGTGGTGGAGACCGACCTTGTTGAATGCACCCATGGAGGTCTCTAAGGTCAAGCCTTAATCTTTATACACAAGAAATTCAATCTATGAGCAATTTAGCTAAACACACTTTTGATAAAGATTGTCCCAATTTTGCCCTATAAAATGAGAAACAACTGCTTTGGTTTCCTAAAGGATTTAGTTCTTAAGAGGTAGAACCTAAGTTGTTCATCTACATACAACAGATCAAGCACGTATTTGCCTTAACTGCTAAATTTAGTAAAGAAAATTGGGAGGTTAATGATTTGATTAAGTGCAGTTTCTGAAGCTACTTTAGGTAAAACTTAGCTGGAAGAGTTTGGCAAGATAGTACCTGCAGGGCTAGATTTGCAGCACAGCCAATATTGTGTGTGTGGTAGCTTTATCTAGCAAATTGTATCCAGATGAGCACCTATGAACTCCAGGACTTGCGTAAGGGAGAGCTATAATTTGTAGTAATTGACAGTGATGCCTACTTTGGAGCAGCGCTGAAGAAGGCAATGCCTCACATAGATCAGGATATGCTTGGTGGAAGTGGTGAGGAGCAAGTAGTTGAGGTAGGGAAAGACCCAATATCTAAGCAATCTCAAGTGAGATGCAACCACTACCAAGGGTCTGTGATGAGGCCAAAGGGCAGAGCTCTGAACTGAAATATAACCTGTTCCCAGCTGGAAGTGCAGAAACCTTTTGTATCACCTGTCCATTTTGGTAAGCTAGTACACATCCTGTAGGTCCATCAAGCACATCCAATCATCCTTAAAAGCAGGAGCATGGACTGAACCTTGACCATTCAGAACTTAGTGTTTGACAAACCCAGATGACTTGTGTACTAGATAGGCTTCAGGTCCCCATTCTACTTTAGCAACAAAAGAAACAGAATAAAAATCAAATCCTTGCTGGTCTGGCAGGACCTTTTGTACAACTCTTTTTGCTATCAGCTTTTAGATTTATAATGCTGTTGCTTTTCTGTGAGGGGATGGCATGCTGAGCAGCTTTTTCATCACTTTCAGTGGGAAAAGGCAATTTAATAAACTCTGGTGGTGACTGCCCCAGACATCTTTGGTGATGGTCATCCAGGCTTTTTGGTGCAGGGATAAACTCCCACAACTGCCTCCATAGTGTAGTAGTCAGGCAAACCATCAACAGCGCTGGTAAGGTTTCTTGTTGAAACGGTCTCAGAAGCCTTGGTTTTGCAATATCTCCTCTGCCATGCAGGTGATGTCTGCCATTAGAATTCTTCCATCTGCCTTGGGGTAGACCTATCTCCAGAAGAATCCTGGGAAAACCCTTGAAATTCACAGAACCACATCTTCCTGCCTCCCTTCTGACTCCTACAGAAGGTCCTTTGAGAGATTGAAATCCGTATCCTTATGGCACAAAGTTCTCCCATCCTTCTCATTTCTGAAGAGTGTTCCAAAGTTCAGGGCCAAATAGGGTTGATCTATCAAACGGGAGCACTGATGGACATCTTTATATAACTCCACAAAGACACAAATGCATCCAGGCATGCCTCTGAAATAACGCCTGAACCTGTTGCTCTAGGCAAGCTTTCTTTTAAGTTAGAAATCAAACTCATAGAGGCATTAGAAAGGGGTGGATAGGTGGCCAGCTGGGAGCTCAGTTTTCTTGTCTTTCACAAGCAAGGACCATGAGAAACCTGGAATGTTATTTTGTCAAGTCCCCCTGAAATCTTGTGAAATGTGGAAAACAGATCAGCAATCTTAAGGCAAAAGTTGCTGAAATAAACTTGCTTCCTATATCTGTCCAAAGCCCTGGACTTTCTATTAGGAGACTGGACAGATGGACTCTACTTGAGTTCCTTTTTAGTAGCTGCTGCTACCACCATAGCATCGACTGGGGAGCCCTTACTCTAATGGGCATGGCCCTTTGGTGCTACCAGGTACCTGCCCGGCTTCTTGGGGATCGGTTCTGCCACATCTGATTCCTACCATGCCCGGTCAGAGATCAGGTCCACCATTTCATCAGGTAGGGGGACCACTCAAGAAGAAGCTGAGCTGGTGCAAAAACCTCTTGGAACACAGACTCCGCCTGAGAAGGGGATTCATAAGACCAGTCTCCATTCCCTCTAAGCAGTCTGAGGATCTCACAGAAGAGACATCCTCTATGGGTGATCAGGAGGATCCCTCACATTCACTGAAATCAGTGTCTTCTGTCAAAATCCCCTGTGGGGAGTTAATGTGCCTCCTCTTGCACTTGTGCTTCTGATGAGCTTTCATGGGGGTGTGAAGGCTGCCAGCCTAGCTAGATAGAATTTTGTAACTAATTCTGTCCATTTCAATATTAATATGATCCACAGGCTTGTTTAACACTTGTAAGAAAACTGTGCATGTTCTGAGCTTCAAAAATGTAACCACAGTGCACCCTGCTGTAAGAAAGCTGAACAAAGGATTTTGCAACTGTGCTTGATCTCAAGCTCGGAGACAGGATGTCTGTGCTAAGAGTTTCTTTCCAGTGTTTTAAGACAAAGAAAATTACTAGGTTTAACATGTCAAGTTGTCTTTTATTGCTGTGACTTCCTGGCAGCTGCAGAAATATTAGTTCTGTGAGCCTGGGAAACTTCAGCAGAGGTGTCAAGAATGATGTAATCTGAAATGACTCAGCAGTATTGTGTATTATCAATTAAAGGGCTATCTCAGAAAGAAAGAATAGCATTTTGTATCTAGTCTTGGATCAAGCAAGAACATCCACTCACCAGCACTTGCTTGCTTTGTATGTAAGCAGCATTTAGAACAGTGATTTCTCTTAGAAATAGACAGGAATATAGCCAGATTAGTCTAGCTGTTTTCTATATTTGTCCGACTATTCTACAATATTGTTTTAAAGTATTTCCTTTGATTTCTGAACTCTGTAATGCCATTGTGTTGAAGTAGTAAGTATTGTCTTGTGCTTTTATTTATTAAGTATTTTTAAACCTTTCAACTGTGCCTGTTTTGTGTAAAAATAATTTAAGCTCTACAGTACTTGGCATCTATTTGGTTATACTGTACAAAGCCACTCCAATAGCCTTGCTGTTTGTCACACTTACTAATCGGATAATAACATTACACAGTGAAATTGATCACTCTTTGGGAAGGGTCTTATAGTAGTGGGTTGGTGGCAGTTGGTACTACCTTATAGTTTGGGCAAAAAGGTGGCACAGCAGGAGAACCTGTGCCAGCCTTCCCCAGGAGTGTGTGTTTGCATATAAATCAAATCTTAAAGTGCATGTGCATCAGTTACTTGCGCAGGGACATGAAGCACTGGTTAGAGAGGCTGCTGGAGGTTTGAGCTTGACCACTAGGCTGAGATCTGGACCCTATAGCTGTGCCGGTGGGGAGTCTTATTGGGGATCTGGAGGGAACAGGAGAAACCAGCCCCAAACTGACTGTGATCTCTTTGTGCTTAAGGAAAATTGTACTTTACTGTGTGAGTACTTGTTATCCTCCAAATATGGACGCCCCTCATTGGTACTAGTGGCGAGGATTGAGGCTGCTGGATTACTGCGCCAGTGCACAGGCATCACAGGGGGGATTATCATGGGCAGACGCAGAAAAATGAGGGGGAATCCTGGATGAGGACTGACAAGACTTGTACGGGCCAGCTATCCCAATGGGATAAACAGACTTAGGACATAGAACAGACAGTTGTGGTGGGGGTGGACCCAAGGAAGGCAAGGATGTCCCTTCTCTCCCAGTTTGGAGACAAAACTCTAACTCCTTGAAAGCAAAAGCCAAAATGGACCACAAGATCACCCCAGCAGGAGTGGAAGCTACCTGATCCAGGTGGCTAAGAGTCTCTCTGACCCAGTCTCGAAGCAGAAGTTGAAGCAGAGTTATCCAGCGCCAAGGCTCTGAGAGGAAGACACAGCTCAGACAGTCACAGTCTCAATTCCTTCCCCTTGGATCCAGGGCCGAAGCTTCAGCTCAAAGATACCTCTGCCTCCCACAACGTTGGCTGGATCAGAGAGGATGCTGAAACAGAAATATCCCTCCGGCTCAGACAACGTTGCCTGGATCAGAGAGAATGCTGAAGTAGAAGATGACAACTGCTTTAGATCAAACAGAAATAATCTAGAAGTATTGGGTCCAAAATCTCCAAAACTGAGGGTTGATTCAGACTAGCAGCAGCCATGGTTATCTATGAAGGTCCAAAGCTCATGGGTCTGATGGCAGATGGAGCCAAAACAACTCAACTTAACAGTGAACTTGGGCCCAGAGGAATTTACTTATCACTCTGTCCATATCAGCCTCGAACAAGCTTCTGGTAGACCTGAAGGAAGATGGAGGTATGGAAGCCTTATGCGGCATCTCCTGCAGAAAAGGGCAAAGTAATCTGGAAGATATCAGCTCTAGAGTGAATCTGGGTTCCCCCTTGAGAAGGAGCTCTTAAAACAAGGAGAGACACAGATCAGAAGAGGTAGCCAGATCTGAAGCCCATGGAATTTTAGGAGGCACATCCAAAGTCAGAGCCAACGAAGAAGAGGTGCCAGGGGAACACTTCCTTGGATCCCCAGGTTTCCCTTTAACCTTCTTACTTTTGTCCTCTTTCGATTTCGTCACAGGCTTCTTAGTAAATGGGGATGCTCCAGAAACAGAGGAGGAAGGTAGACTATCTTTAAGCACAAAGAATAGTTGTGTAAAATCTTACCACAACAATAGATGTCTTTCTCTTCTATGTTGCTGTATACAAGAGTTTAGAGCCACTGCCTGTACGTGGAATGTCACACGTACGCCCAGACAACGTCAGCCATAAAAAGGACGTCCACACATACCATCTTCAGAATATGAAAGCCCCATAAGAAAAACCTCTGGGGAACCTAGAAGGACCATCCTACGAAAGAGCAAGGAGTAGGGGGAAGATGGGAGGGATGGAATACTGCAACATAGAAGAGGACACTTATGGTTATGGTTACACAACTATTCTATGTCCTTCTATTCAATGCTGCAATATTCTTTACATATGGGAGAGTGCCAGAGCTGAAAGGAAACCCAGGGAGGAGGTCAGGGAAGGGGAAACTAAAAGGAAGCATTTCCAAACATCCATGTAGAATTGCCATAAATCCTGCTCTGGAAACAGTGTCCTTATTTGTAATGTTTCGTGAAGATGTGAACAGATGACCAGGTGGCTGCTTCCAACATAGAGTGGGCATCTAGGCCCTTGAAGAAGGCCCCCGAAGATGCAACTGACCTAGCGGAATGTGCCTTGACAGATGCAAAGAACTTCAATGGAATTCATAGCAAAACATGATAGCCAAAGAAATCCACATAGATATAGTTTTTTTTAGAGATAGGCAAGACAACAGCCCTAGGATGAAAAGACACAAAATTGGTCAGACTTTGACAGACAGTTTTATTAAAGTAAAATCCGAATTGTCTATGCACGTGTAAGGTGTGTAAAATCCTCTCACTAGAGAATTGAGATGAAGGTAAGAAGGTAGGCAATTGGAAGGATTCATTAAGTGACCATACATTCACCACTTTTGGCATGAAGGAAGGGTTAGTCCTCAAGGATGCCCTATCTTTGTGAAAGACCAGAAAGAAAGGCAAAGTCGTTGATGCCTGCATTTTAGAAAGCCTTCTGGCAGAGGTTAAGGCTACCAGAAGTACTGTTTTCCATCTGCAAAACTTTAAGGAAGCAGAAAATGCTGGTTCAAAAGGGGCCTGGTTAAGTTTTTCTAGTACATAACAGTGATTCCTGGGAGGAGGAAAGTACAGTTGTGTACCTACCATAAATGTAAATGTTAGAGTGTATTCACTGTTGCAGTCATTACCCTTGGGTTATCCTGCTGGCAGGCTACCCACAGGTCGGCCAGAATTCCAAAGTCTAGGTCCAGTGTCGGCTGCTGTCGCCTCCTTCTTGACATCAGTGCGCCAGGGGTATAAAAGATGCAGCCGACTCCATTTTCTTCAGTTTTTCTTGCCCCAGATATCAGGTGCCCCCAAATTGGTAGGCTGAAAAAAATGCCAATAAAAATGCATGCACAGAAATAACATTTTCTTCATCTACAAGCAAATACACCAAATAGGTTGTGTAGGATAGAGAAGTGCAGTTAAGTCCCAGCAAAGAAAAGGGGGATGGAGGGTGGGTAACCTGGACTGCAACAGTGAATACACTAACATCTACATTTATAGTAGGGTACACAACTGTACTATGTTCATCGTGTTTCACTGTTGCAGTCATTACTCTTGGGTTGAATCCCAAAGCTAAGGATGGGTGGCTGGGCTAAAAAGGATTAGGAGAGGCTATGAGGCCCTGCAGAACTGCAGTGGCAAAGCCTGCTCTAGACTTAAAGAGGTAAGTGGTAGTGCTTTGTGAAGGTGTGCACTGAACTCTAAGTTGCAGCCTCTAAGATATCTTTCGTTGGTACTCCTCTGAGGAAGGCTGCTGAAGTGGCTGCTGCTCTGGTGGAATGAGGCCTAATGCCCTTAGGCACTGATTTGCCATGTTGAAAATAGCAGAAGCAGATGCAATGGCCTATCCACTTAGAAATAGTCTGTTTTGAGATCGCCTTTCATTGTGATCCTGTAGCATATGACACAAAGTTGCTCAGTCTTTCTGAAAGCTTTAGTTCTTGTCCAAGTAGAAGCGTAACTTCATGTGTATGTCCAAAGAATGCAGAATTTTCTCACCCTTGTTCTGTGGATTTGGATAAAAGGTAGGCAAGTGAATGGTTTGGTTGAGGGCCACACTGGACACCACCTTAGGCATAAAATGTAGGGTTTGTCCTCAGAGAAACCCTGTCTGGATGAAAAATGATGAAAGGTTCCACAGCCATTAGTGCTTGTAACTCCGAGACTTGCTTTGCAGAGGTTATTGCTAGGAGCAGAGCTGTTTTCCATGATAAGAATTTTATATCTGCTGTTGATGCTGGCTTGAAAGGAGGCAGTGTGATTTTTTCCAAAACAAGTGAGGTCCCAGGCCGGAATTGGTGCTCTCCTTGGAGGCCTAATGTTTTTTGCCCCTCTGAGGTACTGCCTTATTAAAGGATGCGAAAAGATAGGTGGTTCCGTATTGTAGTGGCCTGAAATGGCAGAGGCATGAATCTTAATTGATGAGAAAGAAAGGCCTTTGTTCAGCATCTCAATTAGGTATTGTAAAATCCAAGGGATATTTGGTACACACGTATCAATGTTTTGTTCCTGGTTCCAAGCACAGAATCTCTTCCATTTTTCTGCAGAAGACTTTCTGGTACTGGGCCTCCTGGCCTCCAAGATAACATCCATAACAGCTTTTGAAAGAGGAGTGTTCTGAATGGCTACATTATCCGCCATGCTGCCAGATTTAAGGTCCTAAGTTGGCTGTGCAGGATCTGATTGTTTTGTTGGGTCAGCAAGTGAGAAGTTTGAGGCAATATCCATGCTGGACCATGAGACAAGCTCTTTAGGATTGGGTACCAGTGCTGGCGTGGCCAATCTGGTGCAATCAGTATCATTTTTGGCTTCTCTTGTCTGATTTTTAGGAGTACCCTGGGAAGGAGAGGCAGTGGGGGAAAAGCATATACTGTTAGATTTTTCCAGCTGAAGGATAGGGCGTCCACTTTCCTTGCTTGCTTGTGGTAAAATCCTTGGGCAAAATCTCTGCAATTGGCAGTTGTGAGGGAAGGCAAATGGATCTATGTCTGGGCATCCCCATTTCCTTATTATCATGCTGAAGACTTGTGGATCCAGTTTCAATTCGTGGGGATCCATGAGGTTTCTGCTTAGTTTGTCTGCCAGAGTATTTGTTTTTCCTGGCAGAAATTGTGCTTGCAGGTTAACTTGAAAAGCCAATGCGGTGTCCCATAAGGTCATTGCTCGTCTGCAGAGGGGGTAGGAGTGTGTACACCTCCCTGCTTGTTTATGTACCACATGACCGTAGTGTTGTCCGTCTATCAGTAACGGTCCTGGGTGAAGCAGGTTCTTGAAAGCTGTCAGGGCATTTTGAACAGCTAGCATCTCTTTTTGATTGATGTGAAGATGCATCTGGTTTGCAGGCCATGTGCCCTGAATACATTTTCCTGCCATATGGGCCCACCAGGCATAAACTGATGCATCCATTGTTAGTGTCTGGCTGTGGGTAAACTGAATGGCAGACCCTTGCTGTGGCGACAGGCTTCTGCCCACCATCGAAACTCCTGTTGCAGGCAGGGAATGAGTGCAATTACTGTCTCCAGGCTGTGGCAATGCTGAGTCCAAACACTTTTTAGATACCACTGTAGTTTCCTCATATGCAGTCTGGCACATTGAATTAGTAGAATGCAGGATGCCAAGAAACCCAAGGCCTGCAGCATTTTCCTTGCAGATAAGTGGGTTTTTGTTGCCAATTTCTTGAAGTAAGTAGTCGGTTGCTTTTGTTTGTCTGGCGTGAGATAAGCCATCTGGGCAGTTGCATTTAAACTTGCACCCAGGAATATTATCTCTTGAGAGGGCACTAGTTTTGATTTCTTCTCGTTTACTGTGTAGCCTAGGCCAATTAGTAATCTTTTTACAAACGCCAGATGCTTTAGAAGAATGTCTTTGTTCTCTGCTTGAATTAGGCAGTTGTCCAAGTAGGGATATATTTGAATTCCTTTTTGTCTGCAAAACACAATTACTGGTGCTAGTCATTTTGTGAAGACCCTGGGCGCAGTAGATAAGCCAAAGGGCAGTGCAGAGAATTGGTAATGCATTGAGCCAGCTATGAATCAGGTATCTTCTGCAAGATTGTCTGACTGGGACATGCAGGTATGCCTCTTTTAGGTCCAAAGTTACGAGCCAAGCCTTCTTGCCCAGCATGGGCAGTAGCTGCTATAGTGTCAACATCTTGAATTTTGGAACATCCAGAAAGGTATTTAGTATAGACAGGTGCAGTATTGGTCTCCAGGTTTTGTCCTTTTTGGGTACTAGGAAAAGTCTGGAGTAAAATCCTTGCCCCTGCTCTTGTTGTGGTACTTGCTGAATGGACCTCATGTCCATGAGGGCTGTAATTTGTTTTGTGCCTCTGCCCATTGATTGTGTGGCAGGTCTGGCATACCTTTTGACCTTGGTAGTGTGTGAAAATGGAACCTATAGCCTTGGGACACTATGTTCAGGACCCATTTGTCTTGGGTAACCATTTGCCAATTTGATGAAAAAAGTGCTAGTTTTCCCCCTAAGGGGGCTGCCAAAAGAAAAGTGCTTGGATCTGGTAGAGGAAAGTCACTGGGACTGTTTCCTGTAAGGCTGTGATTTGGCTTTTGGAGGTAGGAGCACCCCATTGTTTAGGCCGGTATGAGCCTTGGGGCTGAGATCTGCCTCTGGGACACCTGTATCTGCCTCTTTGTGGTCTGTCTGACACTGGAAAGGACCAATTTTTAGAAGGCCAGTTCCTGCTAAACCTGGGTGGCTGTACCTCTAAGAAATCCTTAACTGTCTGCATGGATTTTGCTTTATCCTCCATTTTTTTCCAACACCTCTTCTGCTTTAGTACCAAACAAAGTATCATGCTGTAATGGTGCATCTAATAATTTTGCTTTAACATGATCAGGCAGATTCTGAACCTTTAACCAAGTATGCCTTCTAATAACAGAACCTGTAACAGCGGCCCTGCAAGAGGCCTCCAGTGAATTATAACCACATTGCAAAGTATGCTTTCCCACTTGTTCAGCTGCACGCAATAAATCCTGCAATTCCTTGTTCTCTGAACATTCAGTATTTGTCAACAATTTCTGTTTAAGCAGGGACATTAAATATTGCTGATATTTAAGCATATGAAACTGACCATTTAAAGCCCTAACAGCCAGGGTAGGAGAAGTGTAGACTTTTTTCCTCCATCTGTCTAGAGCCCTAGAATCCCTATCAGAGGGGACAGGGTTTTTTGCAGTGGAAGCTTTAACCCCTTTGGGACCCTGAGATATAGTTTCTGGGTCCACAGTGGGGTTTTTATATAGGAATTTATGAGAATCCGGGACCTTGTATCTGTCTGGCTTAGCAGGTGCAGGGGGTAAAGAGTCAGGGGACAGGGCTGACTCTGAAAATACATCATCTACAATGTCTAGAACAGGTGGAATAGCAAGGGGTCTGTGCTGAGGAAGTAGCAGAAAGTCTCAGAGCCTTTTCTTAGATTCAGAATAATCTTGGCTCTCCCAGTGGAAATGCTCCCTCATGGTATGCAGGGTTTCCCCAAAAGAATAATCCTCAGGAGGAGAGGCTGAAGGAATGGATTCTTCAGCATCAGAATCCTCAAAGGGAAGCATGAAGTAATCCTGTTCAGAAAAGGAATCAGAGGAAATAGAAACCTGATCAGAAGAATCATACTCTTGTCTCTTGTCTAGGCCTCTTATCAGGAGGGGGATGGGAACCCCTGATCGAAGTAATTAGGTCTTCGGCCATTTTGAGCATCTGTTTTTTTAGGCATGAAAGTCTGAGTAGGAGAATGCTGTACTTGTTTCTTTGTCTTTAGAGCTGCTTTAGTCTGTCTTTGAAGCTGAAGATGGCTTAATATATAGTTGTGCAGGTCTGAAGACACCCTCAAAAGCAGATGCCTGCTCAACGGCTCCGGACCCATCTGAGAGAATGATTTCCGAGTGTCCAATACCTTGAGTATCCAGAGGCCCAGTTGGCTCCACGTGGGAGTTGGAAGCGGCCTGTGGCTCTGAGGTAGCGGGCGCCAGGGGCTGCGAAAGCGCCTCACTGAGAACCGGTGAATCGGCGACTGGCCTAGCAGAGGTCTCGTCGGTTTGGACCTCGGATGCCTATCTTTTTACTTGTCCTTGCGTTTTTTGTAAACTCCGTTTGTCAGCTGGTCCGACAGCATTATATAATTAAATCTTCGGCCAAAGTAATGAAATGCAAAATCGAACCGACGCTTAATAGTGCGTTGGTTAAATCTAGCACAAAACCGACAGCTAGCAACATTGTGGTCAGGGCCTAGGCAAGGAATACAGTAAGAGTGAAAATCCTTAGGAGGTATTTGCTTCCCACAAGAAATACAATTAACTTTTTCTGACATTGGTCTGGAGCAAGAAAAAAGTTTCCCCAACGGGGTACTTAGCTTTAATGAAGTCTTCGGTTCTGAAATTCGGACTTGAAAATCTCAGGAGTCGGCTGACCGGCACTTGCAAACTGCTTTTGCTTCGGGCACCGCACGGGAAGAAAGACTGAAGAAAATGGCGTCGGCTGCATCTTTTATACCCCTGGCGCACTGATGTCAGGGAGGAGGCGACAGCAACCGACGCTGGACCTAGACTTTGGAATTCTGCCCGACTGAGGGTAGCCTGCCAGCAGGATAACCCAAGAGTAATGACTGCAACAGTGAAAAAAAATGAACATATGGTTTTCCTGGGGGGGGCGAGTCTAAACTGTAGGACACCCTTTAGAAAAAGCTTAACTTCTAGCCTGGAAGCTAGAGGAGGGGGTTCAAAATCCAGCAAGCAGACAAGGCAGAACAATGGACTAACTGTAAAATAAGAAAGGCCACTGTTGCGCAACTCACACAGGTAGGAAAGCAATAGTGGAATGTCCGCCCCAAAAGGATCCACTTTCCTTTTTTGGCACCAAATGGAAAATCTTCTCCACTTGGAAACCTAAGATTTTCTAGTGGTGGGTTTCCTAGCCTCCTGTAAAACCCTTAGCATGTCCTTAGAGAATAGGTGCCTGAAAGGGATCAAAAGTTTATCACCCACAGGGTCAGCTGTAGAGTTAGCAAATGTAGACGAATTCATGATCCCTTGTACTGAGTGAGTAGGTCTAGCCAGTGAGGTAACTTGTGATAACCCTTGGCTAACTTCAGAAAAAAAAGAGAGAACCAGTGTTGTCTTAGCCAAAAGGGAGTCACTAACAAGATTTTTAGTTTGTCCTGTAGGATTTTCAGTAGGACTTTCCGAATTAAGGGGAAGGGGGGAAATGCATACAGAAACCTCCCCTTCCATGAGAATGAGAAGGCATCCACTTTCCACACTTGAGAATGTCAGACCCTAGCACAGAAGCGAGAAGCGAGGAAGTTGTCTGTTCATACGGGAGGCAAATAGATCCAGTTCTGGAGTACCCCACTGGTGAACTAGGTCCAGCAACACATCCTTGTGGAGCATCCACTCTTGAGATTGTGTCATGGACCTGCTTAGTACGTCTGCCACGGAGTTCTGAGCTGAAGGAAGGTACACAACATGCAGAGTTACCTTGTATAAGGTAGCCAGTTCCCAAGCCTTGATGGCCAAACAACAGAGGAGATAAGATTTTGTGCCCCCCTGCTTGTTTATGTACCGAAGGACTGTGGTATTGTCTGTGAGGATCTGTAGTGGTCCTGGCAGGAATAGAGTGTGAAAGATCTGTAAGCCTAGAAGTAAAGCTCTCATCATCCTGATGTTGATTTGTTCCTTCTTTTGTGAATGGGACCAAAGGCCCTCAACTTTCCTGGAAGCAAAGGTTGCTCCCCATCCCAACTCTGAGGCATCTGTGAAGAGTTGCTGTGCTGGTTGAGGAACCTGTAGAGGAAGGCCAGGGTTCTGATTGAGTTGCTGCATCCACCAACCTTATTCTTTCAAACAGGGAAGAAGGGGAATCATGACATCTAAAAAAATGAGTATGTTGGGACAAAATTGTCTTGAAAAACCACTGGAACTTTCTCACGTGTAGCTTTGCAAAACACAGCATGGGAATAGTAGAGGCCATAAACTCCAGCGGTCTCAAACTCCCTGGCCGTGATGGCAGGAAAAGGCAGAGCAGTCTCCATGAATGCCCGGAAACAGGCTGCTTTCTCCACAGGAAGAAAAACCATCATCAAATCTGTGTGAAACATGCACCCCAGTATGACACAAGACTTTGAAATTTACAGTGAAACCCAGTGCCTGCAGAAAGGAAATGGCTGGAGTTCAAATGGTAGTTTAAGGTCTCTGTAGAGCTGCTGGTCAGAAACAGCAGATCATCTAAATATGGGTAGACTTGAATTCTTTTCAGCCTTAAGTATATAACGGTTGGAGCTAGGCACTTTGTGAATACCCTTGGAGCAGTAGAAAGACCAAAGGGCAAGGCATTAATTCAAAGTGCGAAGAACCCACTGAGAAATACAAACATTTTTTGAAAAGGGGGTGTATGGGGATATGCAGGTATGCATCCTTGATATCCAGAGAAGATAAAAAGTTTGAGGGGGAATCAGGGGCAGAAGAGTACGTAGGGATAGCATTCTGAAGGAAAGCACCACCAGGAAGGTGCTTAATACGGAAAGATCTAAGATAGCCCACCAAGGACAATCTTTCCTTGGAACTAAAAACATACTGGAGTAAAAACCCTTTCACTGCTGGCCTTGAGGGACAGACTGAATGGTGCCTTGTTTGGAAAGTTGGTCCAGAATCAAGGGAAACAATTGCAGTTGACTAGAGGGGATGTTGAGGAATTCCCTGGAAGGTGGGAGGGTCTTCCAAGTCATAAAATACCTGTTTTCGAGGACTGAAATCACCCAGGAGTCCTGGGTGATCTCCATCCAAACTGGTAGGAAGAGGGGGAGGCAAAGGGACAGAGGAGTATGACTTGGAAGACGGTGCAAGGCGTCAGACAGGACTTTGTCTTGGCTGCTAGGGCTGCTGAAGAGGGGTCACAGCAGCAGCTGTAGTTGTGACAGTCTTGGCCTATGGGTGCCTCCTGTAGGACTTGTGGGGTCTAGTCCCAGAAGGAACAGAAATGGAGGAATAAGCAAGTTTACTAACAAAGGATGTCATAGCAGAAAAACCTCCATGAAATTTTGGAA
The DNA here is from genome assembly GCF_019279795.1 of Protopterus annectens. Classification (NCBI taxonomy): domain Eukaryota; kingdom Metazoa; phylum Chordata; order Ceratodontiformes; family Protopteridae; genus Protopterus; species Protopterus annectens. The sequence continues at coordinate 495,151,798 of NC_056749.1, read as the reverse complement.
CTGGTGAAGCCAGAAGGTGTTTCAAATCTCGGAGTTCCTTACCTTTTTCCTGCAGTGACAAACTCTACAGCTGCTTTTCCAAACAGTGAGGAACTGTCAAGAGGGGCATCAACCAGTTTTGCAATGATGTCAACAGGAAGTAAAGAAAAAGTACAGAAGTAAGACCAAAAACACTGCATTCCCTTCTCTATGACCCAGGAAACCAATACCATGTATTTAAACTTATTAGAAACAATAACCATCCAACCCAATACCATATTCATGGGTGACTAATTACCCACTATTAACTGGGAATCATATATGACACCAAACGTACATGCACAGAGATTCCTGGATTTTGTAAACACAAACTCCCTGGACAAGATAGTCAATACACCAACCAGGGGTGCAACCAAACTAGATCTGGTCCTCACTAATATGGGAGACTGCTGCACACCTCCTACTGTAATGCCTTACCTAGTAAGGTCAGACCACAAAATTGTCTCCATTGCAGTAAAAATAAAACCTGGGCCCCTAGCTAGGGGCCTAGAGGCGCAGCCAGGAATGTCTTTTCAGAACAGAAACTGCTGCCCTAGAAGAGGCCTCCACTGCACTTTTAACTACACTTGGAGTGTCTAGCTACCTGAGAGGAAGATGACAGGACAGCAAGAGCCTGAAATTTAGTCTCTGAATCTGGCAATGAGGAGACAGCCTGGCAGGCCTGAGAAAGCAAGGCTAGAGCATACCTGGACTTGTCTGATAATTAATTGCCCTGACTGCCAAGGCAGAAAAAGTATATACCTTCTTGTCCAACCTTTCCAAAATATTACTTTCCCTATCAAAAGGAAGTCAGTTTGTAAAAGGTGATAACCGTGAGGGCTTATCTGAGGTAATGGAAACCACAGCAGGGTCAGCTGAGGGGCATTTAAAAAGAAATTTGCAATCCTCAGTGACCTTATAGAAACCATCAGGTGTCTCTGGGGTAAAAGCTTGGGAGTCAGGGGTTTTAGATGCAGCCTGCAGTTAATGCAGTTGAGGGTGAAATCAAAAGGTACGGCACAGTTGACTACTTACTCTGCCTAAGAAGAAGTTAACCATGTCACTGAAGTTATATTATACAGCACAGGATGCTGAAGCAGCAAACAGAAGTCACATTAACCATCAGACAAAGAGAATTCAGTTCTTACCAGGTAAATAAACTTCAGCATAAAACAAAACTTAAAAGGAAGAAACTTTCTTGACACACTAAGGTGACAGTCTACACTCTATTCTTGTTTTTAGGCAAATCACAGCAACAACCATGGCAAAAAATACAGTGACTACATTACCTGATAAAACTTGAATTTGAATCCCAAAATGTGACATAATGTTTGCGGCTCACACATACTCATGTATGACTCTATGAGAGGTACAAAAAAATCATCATGTTCAGGCCTGCACTCAAAGACTGCTAAGATGATGTCAAGAACTCTGTTTGGATCCAAATTAAAGCATCCTGAAAAACAAAACAGTTGTATTACTACATGCATGCATACATCACAACACATTTAAGCTTTGCCAAAGCTGCTACTCATTTAGTAACAAACAAATATTCCAAATGTCAAAAGTCTTCAAAAATGTTAAGTTGTTGGTGAAGTCAGTGAAACTATGAAGTCCAACCAACAAATCAGTGAAGGAAAGTGGAATTCAAGATTCTGCATGGCTAAAGGATTACAGAGGTATAACTTAAAACATACACAAACACTCCTAAAAGTAGAGTAGCCCGAATCCTAATAATCCCTTTCACGGCATCTGTCAAATAAAATCAGTTCTGATAAAAAGGGAGGTGCTGTCAGTGAGCAATCTGTCTGCTTGCAGCCAAATCACAGAAAGACTTGAGTTTGCTTTCCTTCCCAAATGTGGAATAACCTCAGAGACAACACCTTTACATAAAGGTACTTCTCCCCCCAACACATGTATGTTGAAACAATGGGAACAGCCACCACTCATAAAACTGAGGTATGCACCATTCTATAGTGAGCAATCTCAACAAAAGCAGTAGTTATATACTTACCATAACTCTAGATCCTACTGTCCCAGTCTCTGTGATGCAACTGGTGGCTCCTTGAGCCACTTGTCGGAAATGAGGTGGCTAACTAATACAAACAGCCTCAAGCCTCTGTTTTCCCACAATGCACTAGTGTGTAAAGTTATCACATATCAAGTCTGCTATTATGAAATAGATAAAAGTAATTGACATATTAGAAATAATACTTTGAAATGTCCTTCAGGTCCTACAGAATGGTGGCTTTGATGGGTAAGGACAGAGGTCTGTCAAATCAGATGTAATGTGCAATGAAAGGATCACCCATGTTCAGTAAATAACTGAGGTATCCTATTCATCTCATCCATCAGGTTTGACAAATGGATCAGAATGCTTAACTCGGCACCTGGGTAGGATCACGACACAAAACCTTTGAGTATAAACAGTTCTAAAGAAGACTCAGACCTTGAGATTACAAAGTACTAGAAATTAGATACCAAGATATGCACTGTAAAACCATGCTGATGCACAAATCGTATCAAATAAGGACTAAGTTTGAAGAAGTGGTAACAGACCTCGAGGAATGGGCTTTAGGTGTGCATGGTAGAGAGACTGAAATCTCTTAACATGTACACAAGCAGAGACACACAGAAAGGGCAACTTAATAAATGTTGCTCATGAGTTTCTAAACTACAACTAAAACAAAATGTGGCATGTCCTTCCTACAGGGTTTTGTTCTGTGAATGCAGAGTCTCAGCTGTCTAGTAAATCCACAGTACATGAAGTAAATTCATCTTAATGGAAATGACTTAGAAAAATTACTGGTAAATGGATAGACTGGGTTTATGTTTGCCTCAGAAGCCACCATGTGGACAAAAGGAAGGTTAGTACATACAGAAAACCTGTCCTTGTGGAAACGTAGGGTAAGACAGGATATAGCCTGTAGTTCCTAACACTCCTCTGGCAGAAAGATGCTACCAAGAAGACAGTCGTCCAAGAAAATTTTCAAGGATACAGAAAATGCTGGTTCAAACAGTTAAAGACTCCAGCACAAAAATGATACGTTATGGAAGCAGTGGGTCTCTGACTGGAAGACACAGGAGGGAAATTCCTTTCAGAAAGGCTTTGCAGAGCTCTTGAGAAGCCAAAGTACAGACAACCAAATTGAATTTGAGATGGCCACTAACTCCACCTTAATAGAAAAAAATGGAACTTGAGTCAGATATATCTGCCAAGAAAATATGCACTGGGAGTATCAATGTTTTGTGCTGTTACCCAAATTGCAAAATTCTTTCTCTTACTGTAAAGTTTACAAGTGGATTCCTTACAGGGGAGAGAGGATAAGACCCTAACTGACTGGGCCAGGTTGGGTCACTGCCAATCACCAGAACTGGAGAGACCTAGCAGTTTAGTCTAAGGTTGTGTAGATTAGTGTGAGGATTCCCAAAATGTGAGACAGCAGATCCTACCTGTGATCCAAAATACAGGAGGTAGGGGTTTATCTGAAATAAGGCTTTAAAGAGTTGAAACTAAATTTGCCTGGGCCAGTATAGGGCAATAAGGATTATAGTGGCTATAAATATGATCTCTTTCTGCAGAAACCTGGGAAATCGGTGCTAATGCATAAAGCAGCCCTGGAGGCCAAAGTTCAGCTGGAATCTCTCTCTCTGGGGTGGGGGTGGGTTCATGGCAAAGAAGTTGCACTACTTGGTATTGGATGAAGGAGCTGTGACAGTGAAAAAAGGCTGGTGGAATTGCACGAGTACCTGACATGCTGCTACTGGATTCATCCCACTCGTAAAAGCATCAGGAAAGACATACTGAGCCTGACAAGGCAAATGACCTCCAGGAAATGTGCATTCCAACTAGAAAGTGATACAAAGTAATTGCTCATTGCCATACTCGTAAAGCTCAGCAGCAAAAGGGATATAATCTGGTTCCTCTGCTTGGTGATGCACCAAACTAATCATTCTAAGTTGGATAGAAATCACTCCTGGAGGCAGAAGTCCTGCAGTTACTGCAATGCAAAGGTTGTTTGCATCTCCAATACATAGAAGTGAAGGTTGGCCTCGTGAAACCTGCATAACCCTAGGACCATCCCTCCCCCTTGTAAAGCTCCTCACCCTAAGAAGGTGGCATGCATCATCACTACAACTACAAGTGGTGCTAGAACAAAAAACTTTCCCGAATTAATGCAGGGGGAAGTTAGCCACCATCAAAACTGTTCCTTGCAAAGGCTGGCTGTCGTAATGGGTGTGGAAAGCTGCTGTGTAATTTACTGAACCCTTAGAAGCCACCGAAATATTTAATCTGAAAGGAAGCCAACTGCGCCATCAGAAAGGAGACTACCACTAACACCAGAACTCTGAGAACTAGCCTTGGTACTGTTTCAAACTATTGGCATTATAATACCTGAGGGCTGCATGCCAACCATACTAAGTATACACCTCTCTTGCTGAATGCACTTTTTGATCATTGGCGTTTTTGCATTTCTGCTTGTAATTGATTACTATAGTGTTACAGAACTTAAAAGGTACTGCTCCACAGTTAAACACTACATACTACAGGGTTACCTATATGACCATCCTTTATTGCTTGGCTGACTGTTACTGCACGTGAAGCTATGGATTTGGATTACCTGTAGGTATTACAATGACTGCATTCAAACCAATGAGATAGACAAACCATTTTTTTTAATTTGCCATTGTTACCGAATTCCTTACTTATCCTACATAGTCTATCATTTCTACACTTGTTTTGCATTTGTGACTACAAAAGCAGACTCAGCTCACTCTTATCCTTTAGCCATATCCTAAATTGTGACCTTTTTTAGCCCAGTCAATCGCTTTCTACTTTCTTATATCAAAATAAGATATGATATTTTCATTCATTCAACAGTTGTGGGATTCGGATCCGACTCGGCCGCTTCTTCCAGATCATAGAATACTTGGATCAAGCTCCTCCCTTTACCCATAATGCCCTAGCCACCTAACACACCCCAGATCCTGTTTGCCATCATAGTGTTCAGACGTGGATTGCAAACTCTCAAATAGTTGGAAACTTCTCATTTCTTCTACCAAAAGTCAATGAGTTTAATCTCCTTTAATATTTTCCAATTATACTCAGTTCATTTGCCTCCCTTTAACCTTTTTCCAATAATATTAGCCTCTCTTGTCATACTCTGAGTACTGGTATTACCATTGATGGTATTTTTCTTTCTTTCTTGTATATCAATTACCACCATTGGTAATTCTTTCCCCTTGCTTCTGAACAAAAAAGGTTCTATCCATTATGATAGTCTAAGTTGTAGTTTTAAAATTTCCGATGAGCCCCCAGGAGTTAAGAAATGTGTGGCCACAAAATTCCAAATTCAGACGCACACTGAATGCATTTATTGTTAAGGACCTAGATATCTGGATATTGACTGACATTTGTGAGGGATTCAACTCCCGCGCTTTAACATACTGAATGGTAGCAAACTGACTGAAGGAAAAATAAGTCAATTCTCAAAGGTTTACTTCCTTCTAAATCTTCAAGAGCTACTGGGGCTCAAACCCCAACAAGAGAAAAACGTCAATACTTTTCCCAAAAAATCTCATAAGCAATCACCAGAACACCCTTTGGCTTCAACCACAGCCCAATCCCCGGAGCCACAAGTTAAACAAGCAAAAAAGACAAGCCTGAAAAATCTCCTCGGATATGTTTGACTCCTTTAAAATTGGAGCCATTTAAGTCTAGCTTTCTCTCATCCTTTCTGGAAAAGGATCCCAGTCATCACTGCAGACCTCCATCCACGGCTTCCTCCCTCCAGTCTTCCTGAAGCCTATCCTAAACAGATGTGGATATCATGATGAGGAAGTTCCTGAGGACACAAACTGAAATGTGATTCAAATACCTTTGGAATCAAGAAAGACTACTCCAAGGCTTTTGGATGTGATGGTTCTGAAACTGAAGCATGGATGGGAGAAGAGTCGTCATACTCGGATCCAAAAATCTTCAAATCAGATTGTGTCTGAGCTGACAACTCTCAGAGCCGAAGAATCTGAATAGGCTCCGGGGTGTTGAATTCAACTCAAGTTGTCAGACCAGTCTCTTCCCCACGCAAGATTGGCATTAGACAGCTCGGCTCAGACTCCCTCCTCTGGTGGCTTGCCTATGTGACAGCAGGAGCAGACGTTACAAAAGCCTGCCTTGTCAAATTGGTCAGTTTCTGCTTTTCCCAGGCAGTCTGCTTTCGAGGTAGTGGAAAGAACACTCAATGCCTAGAGTTCAGACAACTCTGTCTACACTGGCTCCAACTTCCCAATCTCACTCGATTTTTCATCCACAGCCTCAGTCATTCACTCCATTAGGACAGCCAGCCCAAACCAGTCGCAAGGTTACCCAGAAGATTGCTTTCCCCAGTATCTCCCCAGAGTACCAAACCAAGGAGGTCTCACAGAAGAGAAATTGCAAGAGGAGGACTTAGACTCTCCAGGATCTGTCACAGAGGACACTGACTTTGATTAGTGGGAAGGGTCATGCATATGAACACCCAATTATGTCTCATTTGGAGACATTTTAGAACTCTTCAAACAAAGAGGTGGTTGGTCCCGCAATAACCCTTCCAAAGAGAAATCAGTGTTTCTGGAGGTCTTCGGTCGGCCCGTCTGCCTCCTGGGTGACTGTCCACCGGTGAGCTCATAGATTTACTCGGTCTGCGGGCATGAGAGGAACAAGATGCAACTAAGTCTATTCTTAACAGACCACACAGGATCCTGGCATCACGTAAAGATAAAAACCTTATGGGAGTAAAGGAGTACTTGATGCCATGGCCATAGTGGCAACAATTAAAAAGGAACTGGCTGAGCAAAGATACTCTTTCAACCCATCTAACAGCAGGTGTATGGTGCTGGACAGATTTGGGAAGCACATCTAAGTTCCAGCAACCTTTGCTCTTAGGTCGTTGAATTATATGGCACATTTCACGAGGCTTCAAAGAAATTTAATCAAGGAGCTTTCCAAATCTCTCTGGGAATATATCCACCTAGGAAGAGTACCATTTCTTCGCAGATGGCTACCCTTCAGTCTATTTCTAATTTGTTCATAAGGCTCATTCCTCATACTGCTGAAGGTACCTCATGGGCACTAAGTTCAGGTATTTTCATCAGGAGACATGCTTGGATGCAATGATGTGATTTTTGCAGAACCCTTTAAATCTTTCATAAACACACCGTTTGATGGAACCTCATTACTTGGCCCAAAATGAAAGTGAAAATGAAAATGAAAATGAAACTAAGTGCAAACAAGAAGTAAAAATCCTGTCTGCGGTGGGCATACATTTCTAAACTCCTCAACAGTCCTTTTCTAGAAAATAACGACATGGAAGAAACATGTGGTTCAAGAAATCCCAAATACCCTTTCAAGAGAGTTCCCCCAGGGGCAGCGGGGGGAATTGAAATATAAGAACAGACTCCTGAGGCAGAGATGATTCTCATAATCAAGGATCTAGGAACTCCTCTTATGGCAGATCCCATCAGTGCTCCTGAAAGGAGGCCCATCTATCTATCTCTGGAAGCATTCGGGAGTCATCTATTCCTGCACCACAGAGCCTGGTTAGAAATCAGGCAAGATTCATGGGTGCAGCAGATAATATCTTGAGGCTACATAATACTATTTTCCTATCCCCCTCTGTCAGTTTCAAAGAATATCCCTGATTTCCACCCAAAGAGGAGCAGCAGCACTAGAAATAAACAAGCTGCTAGAAAGAGATTCTTTTTAGTGCCAAAAAAGACAGGGAACTGGAGACTAATCATGGAGGTCAGCAAACTAAATCAAATGGTTCAGTATTCAAAGTACCAGATAGTCACAGCTCAGCCCATTCTGCCGTTTCTGCACAAGGATGATTGGATGTGCTTGACAGATCTTCAAGGATGTGTGCTACCAATGAGCACATGATCCAAAAGACATCTCCACTTCTGGCTGGTAGCAAGTCCTTACCAATTCAAAGCACTAACCTTGGGTCTCACCATAGCCCCGGGATGTTTACCAAGTGTATGGCAGTAGTTGCAGCTCACTTGAGACTGCTGGGATTCCAAGTGTTCCCATACACAGACTAGCGCCGGACCACCCTAGCAGGTATCAAGTAATTCTGCCAAGGGACTATTTACTCCAGCTGTGCTCTAATTTGATGATATCCATCAATTACAACAAATCTCAACTCAATCCAACTAAGACTTTTGAATTAATCAGTGCTCTTTTCAATACAATTAGCTTCTCCCCCTCTGACTCAGATTCACACTATTTAGTTCCTTGTCAAATATTCAGAATTCTTCTCTTTTCAGCCCATATGATACTGCAAGCCTTGGGATCCCTGTCAGCAGCAATCACTCTTGTATCACTGGCCAAGTTCAATACGAGAATGCTCCAATGGGCACTCGCCATACAATTGTCTATTCTCCAGCACCATTATCCAGGCCAGTCAGGACTAGTCAAGCTTGCAAGAATTACCATTTCTGTTCTCTCAGCCCAAGGCCACAGTGACCATGGATGCCTCTCAAGTCGGTGGGTGGGGTAGGGTGAGGGTGGGGACAATACTTGGGAAAGACAGTCCAAGGCACATGGTCATCCAAAGTGGTCAACACGCATATCAATGTCCTTGAAATTACAGCTGTCCTCCTAGTGTTGTAGACCTTTCAAAACACTCCCCCGAACAGGACTATGGCGATTCACACAGACAATATGTCTGTAGTCTGGTACATAAGGAAAGGGGAAGCAGATATTGCCCTCTTTGTTGAGAAGCTATGAGTATGGCAATGGCGATATCCTTCAATCGCTTTCTGAAAGCAACGAACATCCCAGGAAAGTCCAACATAAATGCAGACAAGTTAAGCAGGTCCAGACTGATCCCTCATCAGTAGTCTCTTTATATGAAAGTGAGAGAGATGATTTTCCGTTAAAAGGGCCAACCATGCTGCAATCTTTTTACACCTTCTCTCAGCAAGTGCAGCAGGTTCTTATCCCTGATCCCCCAAGTAGGGGAATCCTTGATGGATGCTCTTCTTCTTCACAAATGGCACTTCAGTCTCCTTTAGGCTTAACCCCCATTATCATTTATTCCCAAATTTCTCCAGAAAGCATTTCAATTGAAGAGCACAGTTACCCTCATTGTCCCTTACTGACCTCATCAGATCTGGTTTCCCATACGCCCTAGATTTTAAATCCCACCTCTGGATCTACCATCTCATCAGACAGGCATGACTCATCAGGAGATATCAGGCTTCATACTGACTGCATGGTTTCTCCAGTTCTACTGATTGTTATACAGCACAGGGTCTCCTCTCCTGTCCATATTCTACTGTCTCCCCATAAAACTTCCATTACAAAAATTTACATAAGTAAATGGACAAGATTTGTTTTTTGGGCCATAGAAAGAATTAGGCCTCTTTTCAGCAATCATTTCCAAGATTCTTGACTTTTTAGCTACAATTTTCAATGAAGGTTCCAGCTCCTCAACTATCACAGTACAATTAACAGCCATTTCTAACTAATATAAAAACAAATTCTACCTTAACTTCCTTGAAGCTTTATAACGGCTTTCTCAGAGGAACCTACCTACTCACAACTCATTTACAGGACCCTACTCCTGCTTGGGATTTAAATATTGTTCTTTAGACCTTGAAACAAACCCCCTCAAATCATCACCGGAGGCGGATCTGAAGATACTGACATGGAAAACTGTTCTCCCAGTTGCTATAACTCTGCCAGAGGAGTATCTGAACTTCAACCACTGTCCCTCTAAACCTCCTTACTTAATTTTTCACAAGGATACAATTTAGCAGACCAATCCTTCCTTTTTACCAAAGGTGATGTTGGATACCAACAGTGATCAGGTCATCAACCTCCCAGTCTTCTTTCCTAACTTTTAAAACAAAGGACAAAAATTGTTAGACTTTTCAGATGTCCACAGGCAGTTAAATTTTTACCCTTCACAGAACCAATGATTTGAGAAAATTTAAACAGTTTCCTTTTCTGGCTCAAAAAGTACAGTTTTGTACCTACCATAAATGTAGATGTTCGAGGATCCACATTGCTGCAGTCCTAACTATTGGGTAGTCCGCTGTCCAGTCGGCCCGAATACCAGAGTATATGGCTGACGTCGGTCAGGGCGCATTAGACTGACGTCAGTACGTCAGGGTACTAATGCGCATGACCGACGCCATATCCTCAGTCTTTTCTTGCCCCAGATGTCAGAAGACCCTAAAAAGACAAGGCCCAATATACCTGCACCAAAAATATGTACAATATATACAAAAATATCAGCATAAAACCTCACCTACACAACCACCCCTAAACACAGAGGGGAAGGAGGGAGGGTAAATTGGACTGCAGCAATGTGGATCCTCGAACATCTACATTTATGGTAGGTACAAAACTGTACTATGTTCTTCATTCCACATTGCTGCAGTCCTAACTATTGGGTAGAATCCCAAAGCAGAGGTAAGGAGGCTGGCAAATCATAAAGAAGCAGGAGCTGACAACATGCCTTGCAAAATAGCTGTGGCAAAACCAGCCCTAGACTTAGAGTAGAGAGGAAGGTGATAATGCTTAGAGAAAGTATGCACTGAACTCCAAGTAGCTGCCTCCAAAATATCCTTAGTTGCCACCCCCCTTAGAAATGCTGTTGAAGTGGCAGTAGCCCTAGTGGAATGAGGCCTAATCCCAGCTGGAATCTCCTTGCCATGATGGGAACAAAATGCAATGCAAAACCCAATCCACCTAGAAATAGTTTGTTTTGACACAGGCTTGCCCTGCGAACTCAAAGCAAAAGAAACAAACAACTGCTGAGACTGCCTAAAATCCTTAGTCCTGCTTAAATAATAACGCAATTGCCTGTGTACATCTAAAGTGTGCAAAATCTTTTCCCCTTTATTTTGGGGGTCTGCATAAAAAGTAGGCAAATGAATAGTTTGGTTTAAAGCCACACTAGAAACCACCTTAGGCATAAAGGAAGGATTAGTACGTAATGATACCCTATCCTTATGGAAAATCAAAAAGGGCTCTACTGCCATAAGGGCCTGCAACTCAGACACCCTTCTTGCAGAAGTAATAGCCAACAGAAAAGCAGTCTTCCATGACAAGTATTTCAATTCAGCAGTAGCCGCAGGCTCAAAAGGTTGTAGAGTAAGTTTTTCCAACACAAAATTGAGATCCCAAGCAGGAGTAGGAGCTCTACGGGGGTCTTATATTCTTGCCCTCTAAGAAACTGCTTGAACAAAGGATGCGAAAACAATGGTGGGTCACAATCATAGTGAGCTGAAATTGCTGCAGCATGAATCTTAATGGAAGAGAAGGACAAACCTTTGTCCAATAACTCAGTAAGATATTGAAGAGCCACACTCAAATTAGGCTCAGAAATCTCCAAATTCTTTGCTGTACTCCAAAATAAAAACCTCTTCCATTTTTCTGCGTACACTTTCCTTGTACTAGGTCTTCTAGCTCCCATAATCACATTTAAAACTTGTTGAGGAAGTTGAGACCTGCTGTGTTTCAACACAGAATATGCCAGGCTGTTAGATGAAGAGAGTGAAGCTTGACATTGAGCAGATGACCGTCCTTCTGAGATAACAGATGTGGAATCAAAGGTAAAGGCCATGGAGGCTTCCTTACCAGACTCCTTAGTAGTGGGTACCAGCAGTGTTGCCGAGGCCAATCTGGAGCTATTAAAATCATCCTTGGCTTGTCTTGTCTGACCTTTAAGAGCACCTTTGGAAGAAGAGGCAGAGGTGGAAAGGCATACACATGAAGATTTTTCCAACTGAAAGAAAGAGCATCCACTTTCGAAGCTGTGTGATGAAACGCCTTTGTGCAAAACTTTGGCAGCTGGTGGTTTAGTGGAGAAGCGAACAGATCTATGTCTGGAGTTCCCCATGACACTGTCAATTTCTGAAATACATGAAGATCCAGTTTCCACGCGTGGGGATCCATGATTTGTCTGCTTAACACATCTGCTAAGGAGTTCTGTGCTCCCGGCAGAAACCTTGCCTGAAGAGTTAGTTGCAAGCTGAGCGCAGTCTCCCATAAAATCATTGCTTGCCTGCATAGAGGATAAGAATGTGTTCCCCCTTGTTTGTTGATGTACCACATGACAGTTGTGTTGTCTGTTAGAATCAACACCTGCCCTGGAATAAGTAACTCCTTGAAAGCCATTAATGCAAACTGGACTGCTAACATCTCCTTCATGTTGATATGTAGATGCTGTAGTCTGGCAGGCCACTTGTCTTGTATCCACTTTCCATTTAGATGAGCTCCCCAAGCAATGTCCGAGGCATCTGTCGTTAAATTCTGACTCGCCTCTGGCCGGGTCACAGAGAGTCCCTTGTTTAGGTGACATTCCTGAGCCCACCACAAAAATTCTTTTTGAAGGCAAGGTATTATTTGAATGACAGTGACCAAATCCTGGCAGTGCTGTGTCCATACATTTTTGAGATACCATTGCAGCTTCCTCATATGCAGTTTGGCATTGGGAAGCACCAGAATACAAGATGCCATGAACCCTAATGCTTGAAGGACTGTCCTTGCAGTCAGCACGGACTGATAAGATAGTTGATGGAAGTAAAGGGATAGACTCATTTGTTTGTCCGGGGTTAAAAAGGCCATCTGGGCTGCTGTATTCAGTCTCACACCCAGAAAGCACATGTCTTGAGAGGGTACTAGACTGGACTTTATTTCGTTCACAGAATACCCTAGGCATCTTAGCACTGCTATAACATATTCCAGATGCTGTAGAAGGTCTTCGTTTTCTTGAGCCAGAATCAGGCAGTCGTCCAAGTAGGGATAGATTTGAATTCCTTTTAGCCTGAAGTAAGCTATCACTGGAGCCAGAACCTTTGTGAATACTCTGGGCGCAGTAGATAAGCCAAAGGGCAATGCAGAGAACTGATAATGAGAATTTCCAGCTCGAAAACGCAGATACTTCCTGCAACTTAGTCTTATAGGCACATGAAGGTAAGCTTCCTTGAGATCTAAAGTTACCATCCAGTGATCTTTGCCCAGCAGAGGTAAAAGCTGTTGTAATGTCAACATCTTGAACTTGGGAATGTCCAGATAAGTGTTGAGGATAGATAAATCCAAAATTGGTCTCCACGTGTTCCCCTTCTTTGGTACTAGGAACAGGCGAGAATAAAATCCTAGGCCCCTTTCTGATACAGGGACTGGCTGAATGGCCCTATTTGGAGTAACAGAGAAATTTGCTTGTGAGCCTCTTTCCTTTGTGGAGGAGGAACGTCTGGCATGCCTTTGAAAGGGGCAATGTATGGAAATAAAACCTGTAACCGTGGTGAATGATATCCAACACCCATCTGTCTTGAGTAATTAAATCCCAATTTTCTTTGAAAAGAGACAGTCTTCCTCCCAAAGGAGCTGCCAGACGAGAATCTACTGGCAGCTGAAAAGGCAGGTCATTGGGTCTGTTTACGAAAGGACTGACCCCTGCCCTCACCAGAAGTCTGAGCAGGTGAACTCCTGTTCTAGGCCTAAAAGAACCTTGAGCTCTGCCCCTACCACGTCTAGACCTACCCCTAGACTGGGAATCATAAGCAGGATATGTCCATCCCTTAGTAGGCCAATTTCTACTAAACTTCAGTGGCTGCACCTGCAAAAAATCTTTAACAGTTTGCATAGACTTAGCTTTGTCCTCCATTTTCTTTAAAACTGCTTCCACAGGCGAACCAAACAACACATCAGACTGTAAAGGAGCATCCAAAATCCTTGTCTTAACATGCTCAGCTAAATTCTGATCCTCAACCAGGCATGCCTCTGAAGAACAGAACTAGTGGCAGCCACCCTCGAGGAGGCCTGTACAGCATCAAAACCACATTGCAAAGAATGCTTACCCACTTGTTCAGACATGAACTAAATCCAGCAACTCTTTACACTCAATACCTTCCGCCAAAGCATCCACCTTAGATTTCAGTTGTGAAAGGAGATAATTTTGATATTTTAGCATGTGAAACTGACAATTCAACGCCCTCATGGCTAAAGTGGAAGAAGTATACACTTTCTTTCCCCATCTATCCAAAGCCCTTGCCTCTTTATCAGTGGGAACAGGGTTTTTAACCACAGAGGCCTTAACACCTTTAGGTCCCTGAGAAACAGTTTCGGGTCTGCCCTAGGACTCTTAAAAGATACTTATGAGCTTCAGGCACCCTATAGTACCTATCAGGTTTAACAGGAGCAGGAGGCAAAGAATCAGGGTTCAGGGAAGCCTCTGCAAAAACATCTTCCACCACATTCAACACAGGAGGTATAGCTAAGGGCCTATGCTGGGGTAAAACAAGAATTCCCTAAGCCTTTTCCTGGAATCAGAGTAATCCTGGCCTTCCCATTTAAAGTGCTCCCTCATGGAATGCAGAGTCTCTGAAAATGAGAAATCCTCAGGAGGAGAAGCTGTAGGAGTGGAATCATCCACATCAGAATCAGAATAAGGAGGATACTCCTGCAAATCTTCCATGAAGACTCAGAAGCCTCTGAACACTGTTCAAAACTATCAAACTCAGGTTCCACCCTAGGCCTCTTATCAGAAGGGGCATAGAACCTCTAATCATAGTAATCAAATCTTCTGCCATTTTAAGCATATGTTTCTTAGGCACAGAACCTGAAGTGCTAGGAGAAGCCCCACTGAAGCTAAACTTGGCCTACCTCTCAAAGAAGTTTTGGAAACAGAAGGAGAGGCTCTAACTACCTTGGGAAGAGGGAAGAACAGTTACCTGAGAAGCCCCTCAGCCTGGCCTACCTCCTGAGAAGGCACATCCTGTAACAGTAAAGTCTCTGCCTGAGACTCCAAAGAAACTCCTGGCAAAACCTCTGGCTCCACTGAGCCTTCTAAAGAACCGGCGTCCGGGACTGCCGGTTCATCAACCCTAGGCTTCGGTGTTTGTCCTTGCGCTTCTTGACGAAGCGGCCGGAGCATCCGGACGGCATTTTATAATTGCAACGCTTCCCAAACACTAACCTGGCACAGTCTAACCTTCTCTTAATAGTGCGTTTGTTAAACCTAGCACAAGAGCGGCATCCAACAACGTGGTGCTCAGGCCCTAAACAAGGTATACACAAGGTATGGTAATCCCTATGAGGTATCTGTTTCCCACAAGAAATACAGTTATTCACTTTTTCTGACATCCGTTAAATACTTAGGCAAGAAAAACAAAATGTTCTAGCGGGTACTTAGCCAACTCTGATTCGGTCTGAAACTCCGATTTCAGAAAATTTCAGAACGCCAACCTGCACTCGCAAAACTGCTTCTGCATCGGACCATGCGGCAAAAAAGACTGAGGATATGACGTCGGTCATGCGCATTAGTACCCTGACGTACTGACGTCAGTCTAATGCGCCCTGACCGACGTCAGCCATATACTCTGGTATTCGGGCCGACTGGACAGCGGACTACCCAATAGTTAGGACTGCAGCAATGTGGAATGAAGAACATCTAGGCAAACCATTATCTAAAGTGACTCTAGCCAAATGGCCGACTGTATTACCTTTGTTTAAAAAGTGAGTTTGCCTTTACTAAACCCCCAAAAGACCATTCCACAAGGTCTATGACAACTTCATTAGCCGTTT